>NC_054740.1:38903179-39589429 GCF_018143015.1 Lytechinus variegatus | reverse complement strand
TCTTGGCTGTCGGGGTTGGCATGTATGCATTGGGATCGTTTCCACTTGGTCTACTAGCAGATGGTATCATTCATGGGTCATCCAACACAATCGTGTTGAAACCCACGTATGGATGTTGCAAGAAAATATTTGCAATCAAATGCAAATATCATGTTGCCATTTTTTTACAACTGATTGACCAATTTTAGCTGTAGCCAATCAGATAACACTCCTTGCTGCAGAAAGCAGACCAGCAATCATTTGCAAATTTACAATTTATTTGCAAGACCTATGATTGATTTAGGGACCAATATAAACTTGCAATTGACTGTAAAAATGGTCTAGTTATGGTTTGGCCCAAACAATACTAAGTACACCAGGGGTTGTTTTACAAAGATTTAAGAATGACTTAGAGTCGCACTAAAATGTCTAGTTGTGCGCAGTTTAAAACGTATGACCGCATTGGTCAGATCATGCCAAGAGGATGCGCACTACTGCGTATTTATCAATAAGATTGCCCGTTGCATATCATACACGCATCGGCATTTAAGTTGTGACTCTAAGTCATCCTTAAATCCTTGTGAAACACCCCTTGGGTTTAACCTTAACCCTAAAAGGGTGGGGGTGTAAAGTTTGTAGAACTGATTCCAGCATCAGACAGTATGTCTTAATATTTAGTTCTTGATAAAGCTTAAACTATAAGAAACAGTATTTCTCGCATCATTCTTTTTATTTGTCATCTCTTGGTTGTATATTTATGCCCTTTTTATGTCTTCTTTCAATGTTTCTGCCTGTAGGTAACCCATTGGTAGTAGTATCCCAGCACCTGAGGGAGCATATGATACACAATGCACTCCGAGGTATCTTAGCCCTACAGCCAGTGCATGACTCACACAAGACCAAGACAAGGTATATCATACAAATCATAATTGCTCAGAAAACTGCAAATTGATCGTTTGAAGTTCATCATAATTTTGACAGTCGTCCCTACTGATTTACATATTCTACTCACCAAATTGCTGGTTATGGAAGGTTTGAACATTTTTTTTTAATGCTAAGAAGTGATAGAAGCCCGAGCTTGGAAAATGAAAGATTGACATGGTGATTTCATGAGACAAAAATATACAAATTATTGATCTATTCACCATGGTTTTGTCCTATTCGCATTATTTTTTGTTTTATTCACATTGCTTTTATTTAGTTTGTTTTATTTACATTATTTTTGATCTATTCACAGGTTTTCATATTCAGTGTTAATGTTCTATTTACTTTTTTAAAATTCTATTCACAGTATGTACTATAGGCATTGTTCTTTTCACTTTTCTATTCAGTGTTATATTGTTTTCATATCATTTTTGGTCTATTCACTGTTTTGTTATATTGACCATTATGTTCTTTTCACATTGTTTTTGTTGTACTCACAGTGTCGATGAAGATTTCCTGATGCAGCTGAACAGGCTGAGCATTTCTCTTGACGAGGCTTCCAGCTTCTATCAGCAGAATGTAGATATGACCTCCAACCTTCAGGCCAGGAATGGTGAGTCCGCCCTCTATAGTCAGAGATTTGTACATGTTTTTTGTTGGTCGGTAACAAAGGTATTAAACATAAAATAATGTAGTTGCAGTAAACACTAGAAAGTCATCAGGAAATGTCTGAAACCAAGGTCAGTTGTCACTATCATGAAATCTAAGCTTGAATAAGAATCACAATGAAGGTTACCAACACAGAAATGCTCCTGTGGGACAGTGTATTATAATTGCTTGGGAAAAGACCAGACATTTGGCTGAATTCCATTCCCATTTTGCTAATATCTGAGCAGTTACACACACTTTACCATAATCATTTGATTCATACATACAAACACTTTGCTGTCATTTTATTGGATTCGGTTCATACTCATTTTGACATATTTACCACAACTGGCATTTTTCCTCAAGCTCAAGCTACTACTTCTTTAGCAGCACTTGGTACATTCAAAGAATTAATCTTGGCGGGTACCCATTCACCTCATTAGGATCAAGTGCAGCACTTTACTTTCAGACCATAAGGAACTAACTTTATGCTAGGATTCATTTATAAACTGAAAAGTATCCAAACTTTGAACTCGCCATGACTCTACTCCAATCCTCATGTTCTGTATTTTTTCAAAGATACATGGTAACAATGGATTTTCTTGTTTCTAACAAGGATATTGAATATCGTATTGCCAAGAAAAATAATAAACTTACAAGCCTTTTTTTTGGAAATGGAGATTTAAGTTGTAAGATATTCTATCATTATTGATTTTTGTAACTGAAGAAGATCTTAATATGCCTTCGGAAGATGGAAATCTCTAATACAGGTAAATCACCTGATTTTTATCCCTCTGTTATTTACATGCTTACCTTTGCTATAACATATTTATCACTTATTATCTGTTTATAAGCTGTACTTTTTCTTATTTAAACTTATAATGTGTATGCTGCTTTTTTATTTTTATTTTCAAATTACTTGTATGTGATTTGTTACACAAAATCATGAAATCCTAATAAAAACTAAGCTAAGAAAAAAAAAATAAAACAAAGAAACATACAATGTATTTTTGTTTTAATTTATTTGCAGAGTACGATCCAGTCGCTCGTTGGTGGGTTAACCTGCTGTTTGTGGCGGCCTACTGGCATGTTGGTGAGGAAGACAAGGCTGAGACGTACATAAACTGCATCGACTCTCTGCCTCCCCAGCTCCAAAAAGAATGGTAAACAATGCATCTATGTTATCTCGACCACACTAACTTCTATGCATCGAGTACTTGAAAGTTTGTCTTGGACTGTTATGAATACTTGTGATGATAGTTATAATGGTGATAATAGCAATATTCTGCTTTTATATAGTGCGTGATACTGGGAAAGATTTCTGGGGAGCACGACAGCAAGAGTTTTGAAACCTGCATTTAAATTTATGGGCTCATATCTGATTGGGTTCCGTGGCGTTGGCTCCTCCGACAATTGCTCCGCCGTAAATTCAACACACGCTAATGGAATAACCAACTTCAACCCTAGATTTTACACTATACCTTACCCTAAACATAACATAAAACCCTATTGCAACCCTAACCCTACATCTTAGACGAAATAAAGTCAGGTGCATTTGCCGCAGGAGCATATGTCTTGTCACCATCTGGTGGACATGACACTTGTTGCACTCCACCATTGGTGTACTGTATAGTATTTTGAAACGAAGAATTGGTGGCTTTTCCCTTTATTTTGGGATATAAGGTATGAAACACATCTAGGCCATAACTCCCCACCCCCTCCCCCTCCCTCTTTCCTTCCAATTCAGCCACATCTTTGGGCCTTCATGGACTGATTCAATACCTAGTTTTTATTTGATCATTTACAGCTTCCCTCTGGCAGCCCTGCAAGCCTGCAAGGCACGGCTTACCTTCCTTTCAGCTGCTCACAACGACATACCTGATGATTGTATGAGGATTTGTGAC
This sequence comes from Lytechinus variegatus, assembly GCF_018143015.1. Lineage (NCBI taxonomy): Eukaryota > Metazoa > Echinodermata > Echinoidea > Temnopleuroida > Toxopneustidae > Lytechinus > Lytechinus variegatus. The sequence continues at coordinate 39,585,974 of NC_054740.1, read as the reverse complement.
CTAGCAAGCAGCAACCTTGTACGCAGCTTGGATGCTTGCTACTCAGCAGATAGCTCCATTATGGTTAGTATCAATCTCATGTCATTCATGAATGATAATCATTATTATAATTATTTTTATCATTGTAGTTGATATTGTTGTAACGAGGTCTCCAACCTTGGTGAGGAGGGAGACAGATAGGAGGAAAACATGAAATGCAGATTTGAAAATACCAACCGATTTGGTTTCGTACTTGTATTTTCTGTACTTGATTTGCTTTAATTGCTGTCAACGATAGGTCGATGTTAGATAATCGGTGTTAGGCAAGCGTAAGGTCAGTGATTGGTCCCTGGTAGGACTTCGTCAGTGTTAGCTAAGTATTGGAGCAGTGTTAGCGTAGTGTTGGATCAAGGTTAGCTCAGTGATTGGGTAGTGTATATCAGAGTTAGATCAGTGTTGGATCAAGGTTAGCTCAGTGATTGGTTAGTGTATATCAGAGTTAGATCAGGGTTTGGTAGTTCTCCAGAGGACATGGACGATCATCACGATGACCACACGACTCACAAGGATTCCTTTCTTGAAGCCATGGTGCATTGTAGTTGCATTGCATGTTTTTCTGTAGCAAATGTAGTGCAAATACAGTGCAACATGGAGGCAAGATTCACAGCACCTATCAACAGCAGTGGCCTGAAACTCTTTGCTCTTTGAATTGTAAATGACATATTCTCATTATAATACTAGGATAAATCACTTTTAGATTTCATTATAGTGATAATAATGCCGATTATCTGGTTGCCTAGTCAATGGCGCTCTATATACTCTTTTTGCTATTGCTATCATAATCAATATAAAATTGACTGATGTGAATCAGTTAAAGTAACATTCATGAATTTGGGCTAGAAACAGAATTTGTACATTAGATTTCAATCACATTTTAGATATTTAGACCATAATGGCAGGTTTTCCTTCTGCAAGAAATCTACCCACATTGGACTGTGCTTGACCCACTTGAGGTGAAAAGTACACTTCGGGATTAATTCCTTGAGTGCACTGAGCACTGGAAATGGCAGCATAGCTAAAGTTGTCATATAATATTAGTACGCCTTGAAGTAGATTATAATCTAGATTGATGGCACTACATAAATGCATAATTTCTTTGCATTTTCATTCTACTTGTTCGATCACAAAGCTACAACATCTGCTTTCAATTCTGTGTGTTATCTAGCTTGTCCAGCTCCTGGTCGTTGACTGGCTGCTGTCGACCCGCTCGGCGATGTGGCAGAGACGCCAGCAGGGTTCCCCGTCCACCGTTCCAGCAACGAAGAATGAATTGTCATCCTTCCACCAAGACCTCACCACGCTCAGGAAGCTGGCCAGTGAGCTGCCAGACGTCGGGTCAAAGGTTACCCTGTATGAAGCCATTGGCCGGTTGATGGCCGGTGCCAACCCCGTCCGGACGCAGGTCCTTCTTGACCAGAACCTGAGGAAGAGGAACACAGATCCCAAACAAAAAGGTGAGAATTCATCCATGTATCCACCTATGAGTGGATACTAATAAAAGATGGGATCCACTGGCAAGTTTTTCATGATACCTGTGCCATCAAATGCTAATTACCATGGTAACAATGCTCAACAATGTATGAATTAACAGGACACAAATAGAAATTGTATTGTGCACCTCACATTAGAATTAAGTCTCCTTAAATTCTCTTCTTTTTTTTCCTTCTTCCCACCCAGATTTGGAGGTAGAGAGCAGGACGACGGAGCACGACCGCGCCCAGTCACTCCTCATGAAGAGCTGTTACCTCTACTCCACCATGCCGTCTGATACCGCAGAGCGTAAGAACCTCCTTAACGACGCGGTGCGCTCGCTCGAGAAGATCGGCGATCACCGTGGCATGCAGTGCTGTCAGCAAATGCTACAGTCGTTGCAGAAGTCCGGCCCCGCGCAACCCACGAATGCTTCAGTCACGACGGCTTGTTGTTGAAACCTTAAACTTACTCCTTTGTACGCGTGGTGCTTCTGTCATGCCAGTGAAGCAGATGCCAGACCGATCAAAGATATTACATTATTTTGAAAGGTATATCATTTGTCAGTTGGGAGTCAGTTTCATTGGTGTGACTGTAGCAAAGATGCTAAATATGAAAACGTTTCTAACTTCAATCTGTTTGCTGTTAATTGTATTTATTGAAAATGATGTGGCTATTGCTCATTTTTCAAACTTTGTCAAACTGTTGTGCATGGGCCAGCAGTCTGCCAGCCACCTACAGCGAGTATTAATCAGAAGATCATTTTAATGGTATGATGGTATGTTTAAACCTTTAACGTGAATAGCTCAATATATGAACATCCGCTTTATCTGTAAAGCTCAGCCAATTCCTATTTTCCTTAAAGTAGGCGTTCTTTATTTGGAGGAAAGATTTAAAAGTAGCTGGAAGACTATAGTGATCTTGTCTTTAAAGTGATCGATGTCTAAAGCACAGTAGCATTCATTTCCTTTGTTTATTCAATGTTTTCATTTATTGAATATGAATATATATATATATATATATCTGGAATGACAAGCATTTTAATTCATGCTTTGATTGGATAAAAAGCAAATCATTTGATAAAGGATTTTTGTGAATAGTTATATATTTTGTAATATATTTTGATCTTTCATTCACTTTTCTGTAAAACATCAGGGAGGTGTTCATGAAGCTGTTTCATAAGTCGTGCTAGAGCTAAAATAATGTTCCAGACAACTTCACGTACAAATTTACATGTATCTTGTTCCTGGACTCTAATGGGGGTGTTGCAAGTAACTTGTGATCAATTGCATGTCAATTTTTGGTCCCTAAATCAATAAGGAGGCTGCAATTAGGAGGCTGCACTCTACAAGCTCCGCTTTTTAGCAGCCTCCTCCATTTTCAACCTGATTTGTAATAATCTTGAATATAATTTTCTGTACAGGAATAATTGAAATATGTTTTGTTATGTATATATGTCAACATGTACAGAAGAAACTGTAATTGTTGAAAATGGAAATAAACGAATGAATGAAATGAAATATGTCTTGTAAGTAATTGCAAATTAGTAATTGATTGCTAATTTGCTCCTTTGAAATGAAGTTTAATCTGATTTGCTACAGCTAATGTTGATCTATCAGTTGTAAAATTGCAATGAAATATTTGCAATTGATCGCAATATATTCTTACAACACCCCCTAAATCACCTAAATTACCATCATCGGAAGTTGAAATTTGGTCTTTGTAGAACTTGTTTTTTATGTTTTTATGCATCTTATAGTGCAGTTTGATATATTTATCAACATGTACCAAGCTTCCTACAAGTAGCGTGCCTGATGATGTTTTGAATGCACAGGCAAAACTGATGAAATTTTCTGAGAAAATTGCATTTTATGGTTTTTATCACGTGATGTAGGATAGTGCTCCTCACATCTGACTCTCAGCATCAAAACTTGATCCTTTCAAGTATAGCCCTGGTATTTGAAGCATTCTACCAAAATTTGTATGTTTCTTTTGTTTTCTACACTTTAATGACCTTGGTCATGGTAACCTTCTCCTGTACTACCAATATTGAAAAATTTTAGTCAAACTGTCATAAATTCAATATTTATTTCGACTGTATATTTGGGCAAGCAAGAGAATATTCTTTTTGTAGAGCCATGAATTGTACACCAAATCATGATGGAATAATTGGTCTCAAAATATGTGAGAGAATGAGATTCAAGTAAATAGGTCATGAAATGTCTACTGTTAAGTGTTATGCAGTTAATGTTATTTGTAATACCCTTGCCCTTACGGTGAAATTAAATGTAAGTTCATTCATAAAACCTTATGTAAATATGTATATAATATGTATAAAAATGATTTCGCATTCATCATATATATAATTTTTCAAAAGTTATGATTTTTAATGGAAGAACCAAATTTCCTTGTATATCAAGCAGTTAAATTTAGTGGCGGACCGTGACCCGGCGGAGACAATGATTGGAGGGGCACTGTATTGTGTGTGAACAATGCTGTGCCGCTCAAATGCTTTGTCTCCTCCAAGTCACGGTCCGCCACTGGTTAAATTGCAGGAAATGCATAAGGATAAAAAACACATTTTGGTTCCTTCATGGAGAAAAAAACCCTGGGAAAGTCACTTTAATATAGTTTATTTTACCATTTATCCTGAAATACTTCTGTTTGTGTTTAAAAAAAAAAGTTTTAGTCATAGCATTTTGATAGTGTTCCATTATAGTTATATTTTAGCAATGCATTGTAAATAAGTAATCAGCATAATTTAATCAAGTCTTGTAAAGTGGGTGAATATTCTCATAATTGTTGTTTTCTTTGAATAAAGTCATCTGTAAAATAATCAAATGCTTTTAATCATTTCGTAATTATTGCTTTCAACTGAACTGCTGAATTGAGAAAATGTAAGAGTATAATTAACCTTGCTTTAAGGCTATTTCTCGTAAGAGCAAGTGGAATTGCCAAAATTAAAAAATATCTTTATGAAATAAGGGAATACATGTATACCCAAATCATTCAATGGGTGATTTCAAGTTCAGTGTTGACCTTTTGGTGTTGGTGTTGGGTCAATTTTAACATGAGGATAACACCAAACATAAAATGAAGATGGTCCTGAAAAGCCACTAACTGGTTGTTGAGTTGTCAATAATGTGATCTGGATCCGTTTCACAAACTCAGAATAGGTTTTGGAGCTAGGAGAAGCAATCCAAATTTCAACACCAACGCCAGCACCGGACTTGAAAACACCCAGTGGGTATGAGATGACAACCAAAGTTTGACCAAAGCGACCTTAAATGTGGATTTACAAATTTTCTTGGAAAACATGTAAAAAGGAAGCATTTAGTGAAAAGAAAATGTATGTATCTATTTAAATTGAATACATCGATAATGAAGTTGTATAAACATAGTATGCAAAACTAAAGAGCATAAGTAAACCTAGGCCGAAAAATAGGAGAAGTGGAGAAAATTGAAGAAAAAAGATGGTAAGAGCATTAAAGGAAAGTGAAACCCATGGGGCCTCACCTTCCTTCAACAAGTTCAAAGGGATGGAGAGTTAACGAGAGGAGGGGGAAAGTAACAAAGATAACAAGAAGAGAGACAGGAGGTAAAAATCAAGAGCCAAGTTTCCAATTTGTAGGAATATCTATATTGTAAAAAGGAGATATCATTTAATCACGATAGGGGTGGGGTACATGAAAATGCAGATAGGGCATTTCCCCAATGGAATCAATTGTCAAATTGAGGTCCCACCGTCCAATGAGAGGAAAGGGAATGAGAACAGAAGTAGTGGAGAGAGAGAGAGATAGAGAAGAGGTAAATATACAGGAGGTCAACTTGTTTCCAATTTGTAGGAATAATGTAGGCAGGATAAGGATTCACCATCTTAAAATCACCGCACAGGGTGATCCATGAAAATATGTTTCATTCAATTGCATATTCCAGTTGCTAATTTAGCATTTATTTTAATTGCTTGTTCAACAAGCCTTGTTGGAAGAGGCAGACCAGTAATCAGTGCGATTCGCAATTAATTACCAGACTTATAATTGATGTTTGTTTAAAAACAAAATTGACTTACAATTGATTGCATGTTTCTTGCACCGCACCGTAAGATTATGAACCAGCAAAGTATAACAGCAGCAGTGGAATACAGTATCATAAACGCAAATATATATATGAAGAGTTTATTTGCAAAAGGGGTTAAGTCCACTTTGGACCATTCCGAGAAAAAAACAAGTTTTTTATTCTCACTTTTTGCAATATTCTTATGAGAAACTAAATTGTCATGATGAAGAACCCTATCATATGATAATTGGGTATAAAAGAAATCTACCTGTCTTCATTTTTTTTTCTATATATTTTTCTAAAAACTATCATCGTGGAACACAGCAGCAGTGGACTACAGTATCATAAACGCATATATGTATAATTGACGACAGATTAAAAAATATTTATTGGAATAATAGAAAAAAAATGATAAATACTATAGATAGATAGTCATCGAAAAAAAACCCCTACTCTTTAAACTTTGAGTAACATGCATGCACCTCAAATTCTGCCCTTATGGATATATGACTCATTAGGTTAATCACCTATATATAAACAGTGCTCCCCAAAAGGGGGCGAACCGAGGCAATCATTTGGGGAGGGAGTTGGGGGTAGGGGGCAGCCACCCCCTATTTTTATATAGTTTCTTACAATACCCCCCCCAAAAAAAAAATGCTGTACTTTCTATTCTCTTTTTTTTCCTCCTTACACATGTCTCTGTTTTGTACTTGTGTTGTATATTTTCAGGAAGCATCAACATGTATTTACAAAATCTATAAAAAACACATAAAATAATTGGTGTTAATTTATCAAAAACTTCGTGAAAAAAAGAAAGGGGTATAGCGCCAGCTAGTGTTGATATACGGTAGACGTTGTCCTGAACGACCGATGTACACACGAAGATCGCTGCTGCATATTGCGGAAGTCCCAACTTTGCTAGCCCTGCCGCGCCCCGACTTCAGCCTGGTAGTGCCGCTGACGCCCGACAAACATCACGCCGGATATCCAGATCCAGTCAACTCTCGAGTAGCGAAGCTTCTGATGATTGATGGCTTTCCAAGGTTAAAATAAACTACAAGCATTGAATTCCAAAGGTATGTACCGGTACCATATACGGTATGCAGTAGATCCAGATCGTAACAGGATGGAATTAGATCTAGATCGCTTTGTAAGTTTGTTTTGAATTGAAAAGAATGATTGAGTCAATTGATAATTATGATAACTGACTTTGAAATTGAAGTTTGAGTTTGAATTAAGTTTGATGAACATGAAAATCCATCATGTCAAAGAGCGTGTTGTTAAGCCTTAGACTGAAGACATGAGTTGAGTGCCTGGCTTAATTGGGAGTCATTTTATTGTTGATAAATCCCCCAAGGCCAAGTGGGTAAATAACCAATTCATTTCCTTACCGGTTTGAGATTAACTTATTAAGCCCACGGATGTGTTCACCCTGAAATTATGATGTGGATGGTATCAAATGAAATAAGTTTTGCAGGATCGAAATCTGATTTGTGAGCATGATTGTGAAGTTTTTTTTTCCTTTAGTTATGAGGTGTAATGTCTGACGTTATATAGATCTAGGCCTAACCGCTAACGTTAAGTGTCTGAGGCTGGGATGGGCTAAAAATTGCAGGATATAGGCCTATTCTTTGCCTTCTAAAGGCTTAATTTTCCTGTAATGTTCGCTTTTTCGTATCTGTGGGCATGGCAGTGCTACTGCTCCTAAATAAAAGGCTAAGCCTTAGCCAGTCTGAGATAATTCCTCAATCTCTTTTAAAAATATTTTTTAAAGAAAAATAAAAACATTGCCAAGATAGTAATAATGTATCTATAATAAATACACTGATAGGTCTGCTGTTTTGGAGGAGTTTTTCAAAATTTTTTGATTTTTTTTGTCCCCACGGAGCCAGACAAAGTCTCAGCTGAGCATATCCCTGACAGAAGTAGACCTAGTTTGGTCTAATCTGTAAAGCTCCTAGACACTTTGTTCTGATGTATTGAGCACTATATAAATGTGGATTATTTTTATTATTAACAGTGAGTGGAATGTTAAGTGATACGTTACTGACCATTTATCAAAGCCTCTGATGGCTTATAATAGCTTGAAACCAATTAATATTCAATGCATGTGCAGTTTGAATCACAGAAATTCCTTTTTCTAATTTCAGTGACCATCTTTTGTTGGCCCAGCCATGACAAGTGGAGTGAAATCCCCCCGGAACGCCAACAACGATCCTGGCCCTATGGTAGATTTCTCCTTCGCAAACCTCACATCGCTTCTCGGTAAGTATTTCATTTGAAAGGTTGATTTTATTTCAGAGCACATCTCCAAGGCCAGTGGCGGACCCTGATCAGGAGGAGACAATCGACTGGAGGGGCACTGTATTGTTTTTTTAACAATGCTGTGCCCCTCCAATGCTTTGTCTCCTCCGGGTCACGGTCCGCCACTGTCCAGGGCCCATTAACATAAAGCTTGGTGATTGATCATAGAACTGGTTTCTATGATTGATTTAATTGATTATTGTGTGTGATCAATCGTAAAAAAATCAGCTAGACAATCAGTCACTATCTGGGGGTCTGTTTTAATCAAACTCGTGACAATAACAAATTTGCAGTAATAGTTAAAAGCTACTGAAATCCTTCAAACTGACTGGCTGATAGTAAATTTAATATAGAAATTGTGCCAAACAAGACCCAGAATTGCTTACCATCAATTACAAAGCTCCATTATAGGTGAAATTGCAAATATTTATGATAAAGAAAATCCTACTTTTTTGGGCTGGCAATGCTTGTTATACTATGCCTGTCCATTTTAGTAAGGGATGGGATGAGATGAGGGTGTTTTAGTAGCTATAGTTTAAAATCAAGGTTTTGACCAATTTTTTTGGGGGGTACAATTTCACTCATTGATATCTAGTCGATTGACCTGGGAAGTGTTTCACAGAAAGACTTGTAAGGCATTTTATCTGATAGCCCTGACTTATCAGCCAATCAACATCAAGGAATTTGTTTGATCAAAGGATTAAAAAAAAAATTTATCAAAATTAAAGAAATAGGGAAAAATGAAAAATAAGTCATCACTATTTTTAAAAATTGATATGCCCCCCCCCCAAAAAACAGAAAGGTCATTGCTCCAATTACATTGGATCTTATGGGAATTTCCAGGGATCTTCTTGGCATGTCAACGGCAAATTCGACCTGCCCTTGTATAACTTTTCCCCTTCATAGATGACAAAGTAAATCAGCCATGTTTTGCTTGTTTATATATATTATAAGAAAATTTTCACTTCAAAACTTTCTTGCCTCAATCCTTTTTGTGAAAGTAGATTCATCTCACCTTCTCTGCTTTTTAAATCTCTCTTTCAGAAATTGATGGTGAAGTGCCGAGGAACAAGACATCGTGCAAAACCTCGAATGGAAAGTTCAGAAGTACCTCACTCAAGTTTAATAATAACAAGTTGGCAGACTTGGAAGGGCTTGATAAAGCAGTGGATCTGCTAGAGAGTCCGTCGGATCTGGAGTTCCTGGACCTCTCATTCAATGAGATCTTAAAGCTGGATAATGTAAGTGATCACATTACATAGCCCAAGCAGTGAGTGACATTGGGTCTGATTACAATGTAGCCCATTCACCACTTTGTCTTTTTTTTCCAGTTATTGGACTATCACCAGTTTATATGGTTCATGATATGGGTATAAACAAAATTTTCACTTGACAAAGTGAACAAAATAATGAGTAAAAGAAGTTGAATTAGCTATCTGGGCATTTGAGTAGTAAGTTGATTAAGTGGGTATTGGACTTAGTGCTGTGTAGACCAAATGGCAATTAGACCAAATCAATAGTAGGCCAAATAGGTTTCTCTTGAGCCTGAGAAATATATTTAGACCAAGTGAATACAAACTTCTAATCTGCGGTTACATAAGTGATCCAGATCACATTATTGATAGCTCACCCCAGGTGAGATTTGTCCCAATTCAAGACTTATTTTCATTTTGCTGCTGTGCTGAAATAATTACCCACCCAACACAGTACCAAATTAACCCCAAACTTGAAAAGGATTTTGTTTTCTGTGCTCCAAATGCCTTGGCCTCATTGTGCCACCATCTTAAAGGCTGAAGCCATTCCCTTGTATGCATTGATCATCTTCAGTCAGCTCATGTCGGACAACTGTTAAATGCGTATTCCTATATCCTCCGAGGGAGGGCGCTATGAGATTAAGGGCTATATGCTTCCCATTTTTGTCCCCTCTCATTTCTCCTAAAAAAAATTTACATGTCATTATTCTTTCTCTCACTGTCTATCTCTCTCTAGGACATTCTGCAATATCCCAAATTAAAAATACTCTATCTCCATGGCAACATGATCAGCAACTTGGAGGAAATCAACAAGCTGGCTGCCCTACCGAACCTCTACAACCTGGCCATCCACGGGAATCCCATAGAAAACGAACCCGAGTTCCGTCCGTACATCCTCTCCCACTTGCCACACCTCAAGAAATTGAACTCCGCCCCAATCACCAAGGCAGACCACAAAGACGCGGAGAGGTGGAAAACTATTTGTGGATCCAAGAAGAAAAGGAGAAGACGGAAGGATACTGATTAGAGAATTTATTCAAATGTTTCTGTAACATTCACTCTAACACTGACACCTTGGCTATAGGAATGTACATATTATCAGGAATCTCACATTATTTTCATAATTATGAATATTTTTTTTTATTATCATTATTAAAGGCCAAGTCCACCCCAGAAAATTGTTGATTTGAATCAATAGAGAAAAATCAAACAAACGTAATGCTGCAAATTTCATCGAAATCGGATGTAGAATAAGAAAGTTATGACATATTTAAGTTTCGCTTATTTTTCACAAAACAGTTCAATGCACAACTCAGCGATATGCAAATGAGAGAGTTGATAATGTCCATCACCCACTATTTCTTTTGTTTTATTGTTTGAATAATACAATATTTCAATTTTGACAGATTTGACAATAAGGACCAACTTCACTTAACCATAAACTGTAGAAATAAAGGTCATTCCTCATGTTTAGAGAGAAATAGAACTTTGTTTCACTTGACAAGGAGGAGAAAATTAGAATATTTAATATTTCGTATCATAAAATACAAAAGAAATAGTGAGTGGGTGACATCATCAGTCTTCCAATTTGCATACCAACCAAGATGTGCATATAACTGTTTTGTTAAATTAAGTGATAAATGTCATAACTTTCTTATTTTACATCCGATTTTGATGAAATTTTTAGTGTTTTGCTTGTTGGATTTTCTCCTTTTTTCAAATCAACTTTTTGTTGGGGGTGTACTTATCCTTTAATTTAATTTGTTTGGAGTCACCTGTGCCTTGGGGGTGAAAAGCAAACTGAATCACTATGACTCACAGGTGTGTGTTATAAGGAGTGTCACTCATTGAAAAAAAATACATGTCCATCTATACTCCATGTAGGTTTCAGTTCGTGGGGCTAGTGGGAATGCAGGCATTTTGTGAATTTAAAACGTTGGGCAAAAAGCATTTGGCAATCCTCAGGGTTCTTGCACCATTGTAAAATACCTGCCAGCTCGCTGCATTGGCGCAGACACACTTACAACTGTGCATTATTTGTATGATAACATATTTTGTTGGCATAATTTAAATAAATTTTATTAGCCTCTGCACAATTATAGATTTCATTGTATTGCTTGGAAATGTATTCAAGTTTTTATAAACTTTTTTTTGTAGTTCTGTTTTATTTGTCTGTGTGTTAATTTTGCCAACTTGCACATGTATTTTTTTATGCTTGAGAGGAATTTGAATAAATGAACTGAGCTGAACTGAATTATTAGTCTGACATAATCACACTGGTAATGGTACATTGTTTTTTTTTTTTTACAGTAATAGTTATTCCTTCAACAATAAATTTTTCAACATTGTGCTGCACTCAACCCAGGTGAGCTGAATGGGTACCTGGCAGGATTAATTCCTTGAATGCACCAAGCACCTTAAGAAGCTGGAGCTATAGTCAGGGTAAAATATAGTGCACCATTGAATAGGCAACTAGATAATCAGTGCCTCATAAATGATATTATTATTATTATTTATACATTTGAAGTAATTGGCATCATTTGCATATTTTCTGTTAGCATCTACACAATATATAGATTTCATTATATTGCTTAGAAATACATTGTTCTTAGCCAGTTTTTTTTTGTCTTTGTGTATGCCATCTTGCACGTGTATGAATTGTAATTTTTTTTAATGCTTGAGAAGAATTTAGACAAATAAACGTAACCTAACTGTATTGTTTGTTTAAACATGCTGAATATATATATCAGTAGATGAACCATTAAGAAGAATCTTTGATAACATAATTAACATCATGTATACGGGATAAGCCCGTCAGTCATAAGGACCATAAGTCATAATACTAACTGGTCATAAGGACCGCTAGTCATAACGTGTAAAATCCTATACCCAAAAGCTCGCTAGTCATAATAGGCAAAAGGGGTCGCTAGTCATAAGGTCATAAGGACCATGGGTCATAAGGTCCGATTTTCATAATGCAAGATAAGGGTTGCTATTCATAATGGACCATAAGGGTAATTGATCATAAGGATCGCCAGTCATAATCAACAATGAGGGTCGGAATTCATAATACTAGATGAGGGTCGCTAGTCATAAAAAGGAAGAGGCTACATTGATCATAAGGGTCGCCAGTCATAATAGGGGATGAGGGTCGCCAGTCATAATGGTAGAAGGGGTTCGCCAGTCATAATAATGGATGAGGGTCGCCAGTCATAATAGGAGAAGGGGTTCGCCAGTCATAATGATAGATGAGGGTCGCCAGTCATAATAGTAGAAGGGGTTCGCTAGTCATAATGGTAGATAAGGGTCGCTATTCATAATAGTAGAAAGGGTTCGCCAGTCATAATGATAGATGAGGGTCGCCAGTCATAATAGTGGATGAGGGTCGCTATTCATAATAGTAGAAGGGGTTCGCCAGTCATAATAATGGATGAGGGTCGCTAGTCATAATAATAGATGAGGTTCGCCAGTCATAATAGTGGATGAGGGTCGCTATTCATAATAGTAGGCAGGGGTTCGCCAGTCATAATGATAGATGAGGGTCGCCAGTCATAATAGTAGAAGGGGTTTGCCAGTCATAATGGTAGATGAGGGTCCCTATTCATAATAGTAGAAAGGGTTCGCCAGTCATAATGATAGATGAGGGTCGCCAGTCATAATAGTAGAAGGGGTTCGCCAGTCATAATAATGGATGAGGGTCGCCAGTCATAATAGTAGATGGGGTTCGCCAGTCATAATACTGGATGAGGGTCGCCAGTCATAATAGTAGAAGGGGTTCGCCAGTCATAATAATGGGTGAGGGTCGCTATTCATAATAATGGATGAGGGTCGCCAGTCATAATAGTGGAAGAGGGTCGCCAGTCATAATAGTAGAAGGGGTTCGCCAGTCATAATAATGGATGAGGGTCGTCAGTCATAATAATGGATGAGGGTCGCCAGTCATAACAATGGATGAGGGTCGCCAGTCATAATGGTAGAAGGGGTTCGCCAGTCATAATAGTGGATGAAGGTCGCTATTCATAATAGAACAAAGGGTTCGCCAGTCATAATAATGGATGAGGGTCGCCAGTCATAATAGTAGAAGGGGTTCGCCAGTCATAATGGTAGATAAGGGTCGCTATTCATAATAGTAGAAAGGGTTCGCCAGTCATAATGATAGATGAGGGTCGCCAGTCATAATAGCAGAAGGGGTTCGCCAGTCATAATGGTAGATGAGGGTCGCTATTCATAATAGTAGAAAGGGTTCGCCAGTCATAATGATAGATGAGGGTCGCCAGTCATAATAGTGGATGAGGGTCGCTATTCATAATAGGAGAAGGGGTTCGCCAGTCATAATAATGGATGAGGGTCGCTAGTCATAATAATAGATGAGGTTCGCCAGTCATAATAGTGGATGAGGGTCGCTATTCATAATAGTAGAAAGGGTTCGCCAGTCATAATGATAGATGAGGGTCGCCAGTCATAATAGTGGATGAGGGTCGCTATTCATAATAGTAGAAGGGGTTCGCCAGTCATAATAATGGATGAGGGTCGCTAGTCATAATAATAGATGAGGGTCGCCAGTCATAATAGTAGAAGGGGTTCACCAGTCATAATGGTAGATAAGGGTCGCTATTCATAATAGTAGAAAGGGTTCGCCAGTCATAATGATAGATGAGGGTCGCCAGTCATAATAGCAGAAGGGGTTCGCCAGTCATAATGGTAGATGAGGGTCGCTATTCATAATAGTAGAAAGGGTTCGCCAGTCATAATGATAGATGAGGGTCGCCAGTCATAATAGTGGATGAGGGTCGCTATTCATAATAGTAGAAGGGGTTCGCCAGTCATAATGGTAGATAAGGGTCGCTATTCATAATAGTAGAAAGGGTTCGCCAGTCATAATGATAGATGAGGGTCGCCAGTCATAATAGCAGAAGGGGTTCGCCAGTCATAATGGTAGATGAGGGTCGCTATTCATAATAGTAGAAAGGGTTCGCCAGTCATAATGATAGATGAGGGTCGCCAGTCATAATAGTGGATGAGGGTCGCTATTCATAATAGTAGAAGGGGTTCGCCAGTCATAATAATGGATGAGGGTCGCTAGTCATAATAATAGATGAGGGTCGCCAGTCATAATAGTAGAAGGGGTTCGCCAGTCATAATGGTAGATAAGGGTCGCTAGTCATAATAGTAGAAAGGGTTCGCCAGTCATAATGATAGATGAGGGTCGCCAGTCATAATAGCAGAAGGGGTTTGCCAGTCATAATGGTAGATGAGGGTCGCTATTCATAATAGTAGAAAGGGTTCGCCAGTCATAATGATAGATGAGGGTCGCCAGTCATAATAGTGGATGAGGGTCGCTATTCATAATAGTAGAAGGGGTTCGCCAGTCATAATAATGGATGAGGGTCGCTAGTCATAATAATAGATGAGGTTCGCCAGTCATAATAATTGGTGAGGGTCGCTATTCATAATAATGGATGAGGGTCGCCAGTCATAATAGTGGAAGAGGGTCGCCAGTCATAATAGTAGAAGGGGTTCGCCAGTCATAATAATGGATGAGGGTCGTCAGTCATAATAATGGATGAGGGTCGCCAGTCATAACAATGGATGAGGGTCGCCAGTCATAATAGTGGATGAGGGTCGCTATTCATAATAGTAGCAGGGGTTCGCCAGTCATAATGATAGATGAGGATCGCCAGTCATAATAGTAGAAGGGGTTCGCCAGTCATAATGGTAGATGAGGGTCCCTATTCATAATAGTAGAAAGGGTTCGCCAGTCATAATGATAGATGAGGGTCGCCAGTCATAATAGTAGAAGGGGTTCGCCAGTCATAATAATGGATGTGGGTCGCCAGTCATAATAGTAGAAGGGGTTCGCCAGTCATAATAATGGGTGAGGGTCGCTATTCATAATAATGGATGAGGGTCGCCAGTCATAATAGTGGAAGAGGGTCGCTAGTCATAATAGTAGATAGGGTTCGCCAGCCATAATAATGGATGAGGGCCGCTATTCATAATTATGGATGAGGGTCGCCAGTCATAATAGTGGAAGAGGGTCGCCAGTCATAATAGTAGAAGGGGTTCGCCAGTCATAATGATAGATGAGGGTCGCCAGTCATAATAGTGGATGAGGGTCGCTATTCATAATAGTAGAAGGGGTTCGCCAGTCATAACAATGGATGAGGGTCGCTAGTCATAATAATAGATGAGGTTCGCCAGTCATAATAGTGGATGAGGGTCGCCAGTCATAATAGTAGAAGGGGTTCGCCAGTCATAATAATGGATGAGGGTCGCCAGTCATAATAGCAGATGGGGTTCGCCAGTCCTAATACTGGATGAGGGTCGCCAGTCATAATAGTAGAAGGGGTTCGCCAGTCATAATAATGGGTGAGGGTCGCTATTCATAATAGTTGATGGGGTTCGCCAGTCATAATGATAGATGAGGGTCGCCAGTCATAATAGTAGAAGGGGTTCGCCAGTCATAATGGTAGATGAGGGTCCCTATTCATAATAGTAGAAAGGGTTCGCCAGTCATAATGATAGATGAGGGTCGCCAGTCATAATAGTAGAAGGGGTTCGCCAGTCATAATAATGGATGAGGGTCGCCAGTCATAATAGTAGATGGGGTTCGCCAGTCATAATACTGGATGAGGGTCGCCAGTCATAATAGTAGAAGGGGTTCGCCAGTCATAATAATGGGTGAGGGTCGCTATTCATAATAGTTGATGGGGTTCGCCAGTCATAATAGTGGAAGAGGGTCGCCAGTCATAATAGTAGAAGGGGTTCGCCAGTCATAATAATGGATGAGGGTCGTCAGTCATAATAATGGATGAGGGTCGCCAGTCATAACAATGGATGAGGGTCGCCAGTCATAATGGTAGAAGGGGTTCGCCAGTCATAATAGTGGATGAAGGTCGCTATTCATAATAGAACAAAGGGTTCGCCAGTCATAATAATGGATGAGGGTCGCCAGTCATAATAGTAGAAGGGGTTCGCCAGTCATAATGGTAGATAAGGGTCGCTATTCATAATAGTAGAAAGGGTTCGCCAGTCATAATAATAGATGAGGGTCGCAAGTCATAATAATGGATGAGGGTCGCCAGATATAATAGGATTTATTTATTGGAAACATTTCTTAATAACTTTGGCGCAATCTCAAAATGTATCACTGCAAGGAAAAGACTCCCTGCAGATTATTCAAATCCAAACGTTAACATATATATATCTCAATTAATTATGATATGAAATTATTTGGGATAAGATGAGATAGGCCTATCCAGCCATAATGATTATGCATTCTCCTTTGGCGACTTGCTGTTTTGAAATTGACTGCGGTATGGTTTCGAATTGGGAGGGGGGACTCGGGTTAGGTAAGTTCGAAATGTTTGTGTGTGTTTGTGGGGGGGGGGGTTAACATTGTACTGGTTTATTGAAAAGGACGGCAAGGGGAGGGATTGAGCCTCTCATGGTCCCGGTTTCCTGGGTCAGTCAGAATATCAAGGAAAAGTAATATTACATTTCAAGATATTGAAGGTCAAGTCGCAAGAAAAATGTTGACTTAACGTTAAAAATTTCTTATAGATTTATTTATTTAATCATTTATTAAAACATCTTTATACAGGATAAAATGTTCAAATAAAACACTGTTTTTCAACACGGTCCTGTTACATCAAGAATATGAAATAACAATAAAAATGCATACAAACTTAATTAAGTTAAAATACTGAATATGCTTAATTTAAAATAAAAGTTGCAAAAAATAGAGAGAGCAGGAAGAGAAATAGTGTGGTTTAGTATATGGCAGAAGTAGAGAGAGAGAGAGAAAGAGAGAGAGGGGAAAGAAAGGAGTACAACAGCATAATACAGAATTAACTAGACAGTTAAGTATACAATAAAATATGGATAAAAGGTCAGTCTACTGTTAATTTAAAAATACTTGTTTTTGTACGACCTCTTGAAATGTAGGAGGTTAGAAATATTCTGGAGTTCATTTGACAAGGAGTTCCATGTCTTTATTGCACTAAATTTAAAGGATTGCTTGAAACTTTCAATATTTGGCTTATAGGTAATACAGCATTCAGTGAATCAGCATTACGTGTATCCATGTCTATCAGTAAATAGTTCAATATCATTACAGAGTCTAATAGGGGCAAGTCCATATATACATTGGTAGAAGCTAAAATACATAAAAAAATCCCTCCTTGTATCAAAAGATTGTCACAATTTCAGTTAAATCTGTACAACTAATAGAAAATCATATTCTTTCATTACAATACGTGCCGCTCGCCTTTGCAGTCTATTAAGTTCCCTGTTTTTCAATGAACAATTACCCCAAACGGAACGAGCATGATCTATACATGACTGATTATTTTTTTCAATAAAGTATTATGTAAGTCTGGTTTAAGAGTTTTACTTAAATGTCGTAAAGCATTTAACTTATTGATCTACATAGATGTTTGACATGAACATTTCATATGAGATTATTATTAACTTCAACACCTAAATATCTTACAGAATTAACTTGTTTGAGTTGCCATTAAGCTTTATATAAAATTTTCCTTTGTTTTTTTAATAACGAGTTGAAATAAGCATAATACTTATTCTAGTAACATTGATCTTTAAACAATTGTTTATATACCACTTATCAATTTCATGTAAACATACCTGTAAATCGCATTGAATTGTTATGTAGTATTTTATGTAGTATGTATTTAAGTTCCTGTTATCCTTTCAGTCATTCACATTCACTTGTTTACAAACTCCCCCAATGTCATCTAAGAATCCAAAAACCCCAATGCCATTTAAATCCTAAACCTTGACCATTAATGACCAACCTCCAGTGATGTCAGCTAACTTCAAGGAAGAAGTAGGACTCACACTTCCAGCCCGAGTCACTTGCACAGAGCATCACCACACCCCTTATACCAGAGAAAGTTTGATAGACAGTTAATACCTATAGACCAATCAGAACAAGTTAACATCCCCCACCTTGAATTGTTACACCCCAAAACTAATGATATAAATAAGACTGCTTGATTATTGAAGAATAGAATACAGAAGAATACTAGACCCACGCTCATCCAGATAGAGAATCGGAAATGTACACAATTACATAATCAGCAAAAATATTACAAACATGCAGCAGCACTGGCGTAAATCCCGGGGGATGGGGATATACCCCCCCCTTCAAGGAGGGGGAGATGGCCCGAACAAACACCCCCCACACACACACACATACACACACTTTCTACGAAAGAAATGAAAAAAGTATCACAAGAGATAATTGTTCTATTGGTGAAAATTCTTCCTAAAATACCGCTAAACAAATAAAACAATATTATTTAATCATAAAATGCAAATAAAGAGCCAGTTCACCATTTCCAAACGAAATACTAATGTCATTGAAGAGAAACCCCGGTTTCTTCAAATTCATCAATGTTGGGTCTTTGGGAAGGGATTAAGATGGAATGTCAAAAAAATTGAAACATATAATAAATCCATTAAACCATCATCATGATGGGATAAAAAAAGATAATATTGGAGGGGGTTGCCGTATGGACACACAGTGGCGTAACTAAGGGGGGCATGGGGGGCAGGCCCCCCCCCCTCCAATCAGCTGAACAAAAAAACAAACGGGGAAAATGAGAAAAGAGGGAGAATGGAAGAGAAACGTAGCGGTGAAGAGGAAAATATTATTCATTATAATGTTATATTATATGATAATTGTTACATTACATAAGAAACATTGTAATCATACCTTTATGAAACATAATTTGCCCAGGGCCTACGTCTTCATTGTTCCTGGTGCTCGCATTGTCTGTTTCACGAGATATATAATCCTGTTGTACTAAAACATCCCGTTTTCAAGTCAATATAAACCAAATATGTTTCCTAGCACTTGAGTTATCACTGTTTTATTTAGTGACATAGCTTCTTTTTCATGACTCAAAAAGTGATTGCCCCATGTTAAGGTCTTCGTATCTATGAAACATTTCCTTCCATTATTACGTTCGCTTTAGTGGATTGGTGAGATATGACAGCTCTTCATGAATTTCTAAAATCTGTCTTTAAAATATCCCTTCTCCTAATCTGAATAACAAAAAAATTCAGCTCTCGCTCGCATGATTTGGTTAATGAAATACGTATATGGTCCTAGTTAATTCCTACAAAGAAACCTTAGAATGCCCCACTATAGGTCTATATTATTTAAATTTTCAGCTCGCGCTTCGCGCTCGCAATATTTGTCAGATGCGTTTGATAATCAAAATTGCAATGACTGCAAAAAGTGTTTCATGTGTTCAGATGTAATTCTAATAAATCAGCAAGCGCTTAGCACTTGCATAAGATGACTATGGTGAGATATGCATACTCTAAGTGGATTCCTAAAATATATTTCTTAAAATCTCGCTGTTTGTGGTCTAATTGTGGTCAGTATAACCATGATAACTGGCAATCACTCAGTGATTCAAATATTTTGCTGGCGCCCCCCCCCCATGCCGTGACCCACGGTACGCCACTGTGAAAGTTATCAAACCATTGTCCTCATCCACTATTATGACTGGCGACCCTCATCCATTATTATGACTGGCGAACCCTTTCTACTATTATGACTGGCGACCCTCATCCATTATTATGACTGGCGAACCCCTTCTACTATTATGACTGGCGACCCTCATCCATTACTATGAATAGCGACCCTCATCCATTATTATGACTGGCGAACCCCTTCTACTATTATGACTGGCGACCCTCATCCATTATTATGACTGGCGAACCCCTTCTACTATTATGACTGGCGACCCTCATCCACTATTATGACTGGCGATCCCCATCCATTATTATGAATAGCGACACTCATCCATTATTATGACTGGCGAACCTCATCCATTATCATGAATAGCGACCCTCATCCATTATTATGACTGGCGAACCCCTTCTACTATTATGACTGGCGACCCTCATCCACTATTATGACTGGCGATCCCCTTCTACTATTATGACTGGCGACCCTCATCCATTATTATGACTGGCGATCCCCATCCATTATTATGAATAGCGACCCTCATCCATTATTATGACTGGCGAACCCCTTCTACTATTATGACTGGCGACCCTCATCCATTACTATGAATAGCGACCCTCATCCATTATTATGACTGGCGAACCCCTTCTACTATTATGACTGGCGACCCTCATCCATTATTATGAATAGCGACCCTCATCCATTATTATGACTGGCGACCCTCATCCATTATTATGACTGGCGAACCCCTTCTACTATTATGACTGGCGATCCCCATCCATTATTATGAATAGCGACCCTCATCCATTATTATTACTGGCGACCCTCATCCATTATTATGAATAGCGACCCTCATCCATTATTATGAATAGCGACCCTCATCCATTATTATGACTGGCGAACCCTTTCTACTATTATGACTGGCGACCCTCATCCACTATTATGACTGGTGACCCTCATCCATTATTATGACTGGCGAACCCCTTCTACTTTTATGACTGGCGACCCTCATCCATTATTATGACTGGCGAACCCCTTCTACTATTATGACTGGCGACCCTCATCCATTATTATGACTGGCGAACCCCTTCTACTATTATGACTGGCGACCCTCATCCATTATTATGACTGGCGAGCCCCTTCTACTATTATGACTGGCGACCCTCATCCATTATTATGACTGGCGAACCCCTTCTACTATTATGACTGGCGACCCTCATCCATTATTATGACTGGCGAACCCCTTCTACTATTATGACTGGCGACCCTCATCCATTATTATGACTGGCGAACCCTTTCTACTATTATGACTGGCGACCCTCATCCATTATTATGAATAGCAACCCTCATTCATTGTTATGAATAGCGACCCTCATCCATTATTATGACTGGCGAACCCTTTCTACTATTATGACTGGCGACCCTCATCCACTATTATGACTGGCGACCCTCATCCATTATTATGACTGGCGACCCTCATCCACTATTATGACTGGCGACCCTCATCCATTATTATGACTGGCGACCCTCATCCATTATTATGACTGGCGAACCCTTCTACTATTATGACTGGCGACCCTCATCCATTATTATGACTGGCGAACCCCTTCTACTATTATGACTGGCGACCCTCATCCATTATTATGACTGGCGAACCCCTTCTACTATTATGACTGGCGAACCCCTTCTACTATTATGACTGGCGACCCTCATCCACTATTATGACTGGCGATCCCTATCCATTATTATGAATAGCGACCCTCATCCATTATTATGAATAGCAACCCTCATTCATTGTTATGAATAGCGACCCTCATCCATTATTATGACTGGCGAACCCTTTCTACTATTATGACTGGCGACCCTCATCCACTATTATGACTGGCGACCCTCATCCATTATTATGACTGGCGACCCTCATCCACTATTATGACTGGCGACCCTCATCCATTATTATGACTGGCGACCCTCATCCATTATTATGACTGGCGAACCCCTTCTACTATTATGACTGGCGACCCTCATCCATTATTATGACTGGCGAACCCCTTCAACTATTATGACTGGCGACCCTCATCCATTATTATGACTGGCGAACCCCTTCTACTATTATGACTGGCGACCCTCATCCACTATTATGAATGGCGACCCTTATGATCAACGAACCTTTTTCCTCCTTATGACTGGCGACCCTCTTCCTTTATTATGACTAGCGACCCTCATGTTTGATTATGAATGGCGACCCCCATCGTTGATTATGACTAGCGACCTCTATGAACAAAGCCCCTTATGAATAGCGACCCTTATGACTATTATGACTAGCGGTCCTTATAACTAGCGGGTATTATGACCAGTGGTCCTTATGACTGGCGGGTGGACCCCATGTATTCAGTATATTGTATTCAGCCTAATTAGCATATTTATGAAAAATACTTATTCAGTATATCGTAGGAAGCCTAATTAGCATATTATCTATGAAATCCAATACATATTCAGTATATTGTTACTTCGCATATTTTTGTGAGCAACCGATAATGTAATCAGCCTAATTAGCATATTTATGAAAAAAGATACATAAGTATACAGTATAATTTAATAAGCTTGGTTAACATATTTATGAAAAAAAATCAACCTTTCATGTATCCTTGTCAACAATATTGGGAGCTTTTTATTAAACAAATAGTGATTTTTCACTGACAAATTTGGTCTGAGCCAATCAGAGACAAGGATTTAAGTAGCTTATAAAAATAGTCTGTGAGAATTACCATTTGCTTTGAATATGAAATACTTCCCTTGTAGACATGTAAAATTTGTTTACAACTTTCAGAGTTTTTGGTAAAATCATTTTGTTTAAAAAGAATGGATATGTGTACAAACCTGTTGGATGCTTTATCATGGGCAAGCTTCTTTTATTAGTCTAATTATCATGACAATCAAATTCCAATTGTATTAATTTCTGTATAAAAAAAATCGAGACATTACATGCAAATATAACCTAACAACATTTAGTAAGCCACTTTACCCAAATATATCATGTAATTATTAAAAATAGTTCTTGTAATAAGGAAAAATGGATGCCTTTAAAAGCAGAATGTTTGTGACATTGGGCCACCCACCCAGGAAGAGAAAAATGATATAAGAAGTATTATCACCCGTATCAGACATCTGAGCTGGTCATTTACAAAACCGTATTGCCCTACGTTTTCTGAATATCGGGAAGGGTAGGTATATTGTTTGTATTTTCCTCGGTCTCAATGCGCGTATTTACTTTGCATGCAGAGACGACGCAAAATATACCTTTGTATTTTCCCTGGTCTCACATCCGGGCATTTGAGGATGCGTATAAAGAGATACGCTTCATAAGGATCCGCGCACCAACAATATACGTCATAATAAAGACATCACTGGATCCGAGCGCTTGCAAGTACGTCATAATGGTAAAGTGCAGAGCCTAGACCCTTATATTAACAAGACACAATAGAACTCTATTTTTAAAAGAAATATCACCATTATCATGATTTTTGCTCTAGATATCTGATTTGGATGATAATAAAAATATTGACTGGCTCTTCTTTCGGGGAACATCAAATATATTGCCCTTAAAAGAACCATATTGCCCTCGTCTAAAGACTCGGGCCAATATGATTCTTTTGCTGGCAATATATTTGATGTTCCCCTCAAGGCCAGTCAATATTATATAAAGACATGTCATGATGATTTGTAGATGTAATATGAAAAAAGAACCTTCACTCAGGTTAAATAGCAATATAATACAGGTATTGCCTACCTAGAGTTTGAAAATAATATTTCCTCACCCCGACGGTTATATTTTTCCCAAGGGATTATATTTTGCCCGAAGTGCACAGCACTGAGGGAAAATATTCTCCCGAGGGAAAAATATAGCTTCGGAGGGGAATTGAAATGTTTTTTATTCAAACGATAGACCAGGCAATATCTGTTATATTATATAGTCTATGTGGATTCGCCATCGGGGGATTAATTACCACGTGGTCTACATACCAGTATACACCAACTTTGTCTACTTTCCAATGTTCTCATCCCACTTGGTCTAATCCTGTTTTGTCTACAACCAGTTGGTCTACAGTACCTAGCCATTTGGTCCATATCCCTTAATTACCTCATTAATCTGTCTAATTTCCATTTTGGGTGCTACATAACTATAGTTGGAATATACTTGGCCAAAAAGCTATTTCACTTGCCTGAAAAAATCCTTGAAATAAGAAGTTTTACCACTTCAAAAAAAAGTTTTGCGGTTTTATAAACCATTGACCTTTTACTCTCTTTTGGCATGAACTTATCTAATCTACCTTGTTTATTGCATTTCTTTTTCCAAAGTGATATATCTTGCCTGCCATGACCAAAATTAGGGTCAATATATCAACCCTAATTTTGGTCATTCTACTGTGAGAATTTTGCTTTCTACTGTGTGAATTTTGCTTGCCAAATTCGGGCAAGTAGTTTTGGTCTTTACTTAAAACACTTGCCAGACTCTAACTTTTACTTGCCCCGGGCAATCGGGCAAGTGCTTATGTAGCACCCTGCGTATACCTATTTTGTCTAATGTAAACTTGGTCTAATGCAACTTAGCCTATATGGTTAGATGAACCATTTATGAACCAAATTTTCATTTGACAAAGTGAAATATAATAAGGAGATTAAGTTGAAATCAGACCTATTAATGGTGTCATGATAATGGGAATATAACTAAGTGGATATTAGACAATAATAGACCAAATGGAAATTAGCTGATATTGATAATAGTCCAAATGGGTTTTGCCCATGTGATAATAGAATCTGAGAAGTTGACAAACTGCTTGTAAACCAGGTGAAAATAGACTTAAACAAGGACCCTGATCGATGAAGATAATCGAAAATCAGATAGGATAGCATTTTGATTTCAAGCGGGCTATCCTTAAAATCTAATTTTGTTCAAATTTAATATAATATTTTTTGTATTTCAATATTGTTATATCATTCTTTGATTATTGCTCTATTTGTATTATGTATTTTTGATTGTGAATAAAACCAAACAACCAAGCAAGCTAGTTATTTGTGTAATTCAAGGGACTTCAAGTAAATTACATTTGGTATTATATATCTGTAAGCAATGAAAATGTATAGATATAAAGATGAATGTCCCAATTTTTAGCATGTATAATTTTTTTAAATTTCATTTTGTTATCACTACCACTTTGTACTTGATCACCTAAGAAGATGGACGATTTTTAAGAAAGATTAACAATTTTTGGAATGATTATTGTTAAGGACAAGTCCATCCCAACATAGTAAATTTGAAATAAGAAAATCAAACAAGCATAATTTCATTGAAGGATGTAGAAATAATATAGTATTAACATATTAAATTTTTGTTTATTTTTCACAAAACAGTTATTTTTTGTGAAAAAATTCTGTGAAAGGCAGTGAGCAAGTGCAGTGAGCGAGTAAAGCGTGCGAGTGAAATATATATGATCTTTTAGAAAAGGAAAATCTCATTTTCTGATAGATCTTGACAGGCTATTACAAATAATATCACATATTTCACCCTCAATTCCTTCACCTTTTCACATTTTTCTTTTATATTCATGGTTGTCAAACTTTCTTTATGGCGGTGCATGGGGGGGGGGGGGGGGGGGGGGAGATCGAGCCCCAATAGAAATAATTAACTCTAGCTAGCTTATATTTAAAGAAAGAAAATGAATGTTCCAGGCAGGCACATCCATTCACTGACTTCTCAGAATATTGAATTTTTCATTTGATTTTGATGGCCGAAACTTTCAGCATCAAGTCATTTGATATTCCTTTATGCCTTTTTAATATTTTATTTTTTAAAATCAATGAAGTCGACCTTTGTTAGTAATCTTGGGGGAAAAAGGAACAAAAAATTGCATGACCCACAGGAATGATTCCTATTAGACCACCTCTACCATTTGGCTAATACTTTTGATTATGTTTTAAAATAAACATTGAAACAAAAAAGTTATATTGGCCAATAAACATTTTTTTTTTCATTCATCAAATTTTATCTTTGCCTTCCTTCTTGATAAGTGTTGATAAGTGTTGTTACTCCCTATTTTTGTGAGTCTTTTATTTTAGTAACCTACATTGAAAACCTCTACGATTTACCTAACAATTACAAAAAGTACAGAAATAATTTGGCACGAATTTATTCCATTTCATTTCCTGAGTTGGATGTTATTTTTCATTCAATCAAGCAAGCAAAAGGAAGAAAATGGATGGCGCCCTCAACATGTCATAGAACTACATACCTTCAAGAAAAAATTTGGATGGATCGAGCTCCGAGAAGTGTCTGAAGTTTATTAAGGTCTACGATTCAACTATTATTGAAGGAAAGGGTGGAGTAGGCCTAATAAAAAGCTGATATGAAGGTTAGTTAGTAATGAAGGTTTGAGTGACTTTTATAATGAAACGATAGTGAAAATAACAATGTAATTTTGCCGGTCCGGTTGAGCAGTGCCTCACTGCACTCCCAACGGATCTCTCGCGGTGGGCTGGTGGGGTAGCAACGGTAAACAACTCGTCCTAGTCCGTGTTTATATCGCCATTGGCATTAGACGTGGAGGGGGTGTTTCAACTTTCAAAACTTGTTGACTTTTGTCTAGGACTTGGCCAAATCAGATTTGGGAGGCATAGCGTAGGGCATATAGGCACCACTCCCCCGAACAGCTTGAGCTTATAATAGGAATGCTATCTTAGTCATGACTCATCATCACATGATATCAAAGTCAAACTTCATTCTGCTGACAACAGCGATGCTGCGCTGAGCCTGAGTCATAAAAATTGTGATATCGATGAATCAATTAAATTTCAATTTCAACTCTTAGCTGGCACTGGGGGGGGGGGGGTGGCACAGGACATTCTTAGAGTTTGACCCTGCTGGGTGGGCATGCCATTAATCATATATTTCATTCTTTTTTTAACTTAGGGCATATCGGCATGCCATATTTTTAGGAAATATATTTCATTCTTTGTTCGTAAACTTTAAGTATCACTTTGTCGATAGACTAAACTGAAAAAATAAATGATCATGTTTAGGCTTAGTGGCTTAGCTGATCAGGGCCGGGGACATGACAATTCAATGTTTATGTTAAGCCTAACTTAGAATCATCTGCATGTGAATGACCTCAAATAATTTTTTTTAAAGAGAATATTTTGTGATTTTACATGAAAATTCATTCAAACTGTGTATTTCTTATGTTTAAAAATTTTGAAATTGAAGAACGCTACTTCATATTAAGCATGAAAATTTTAGGATACAATGTATGTTGTAGCAGCTTCCTGATTTCCAATCACTAAATTTTTATAGAGTTGTGCTTAAAGGCCCATTTTAAAGAGAAATGATTTTTTTTTTCACATCCTCATTTTGTCTCACCTTGGTAGAGTGCGGCTAAGTATGGTTGAATTTCTTGCTGAAGTAAATTAATGCCCGTGACTTGTTGTTTATATATAAAACTTTTGCCATAAGAAACTATGACAAATAACAAAAATACTTTGTCAATCTAAATTATGTAATTGACACTTAACATTTATTAAAGACCTCTTTAAAAAAAATGCCATAGGGCCTATTTTTTTTTCTAATACAATTCAAACCCACAACCCTCTCTCTAAAAGAAAGGAATCAGAACCAAAGCACCATGGTGCAGGCAAAAAAAAAATATATATATATTTTTGGGGCTACCTTACACAACCTCCTACCAAAATCTGCAACACTGAATAAGCTTTAAAGGGGAAGTTCACCCTGAAGAAAACTTTGTTGTAAAAATAGCAGAAAAAATAGTAAAAATTATTGGTGAAGGTTTGAGGAAAATCCGTTAAAGAATAAGAAAGTTATTGGAGTTTTGGATTTGTGACGTCATAACGAGCAGCTGCTTCATGTGTTATGTAATATAAAATGCATGAATTGCAAATTTTTTATAGTTCCTGATGACTTAATTATGCTTTCTATTCATGATCAGGTGTGAAATGATTTGTCTATTGATATACAATAGGTACAGTGAAAACCATTTTTAATTTTCTGAGAAAATGACATTTCATTGATTTTTTACCATTCGCTATGTAGGAATGCTGCTCGCATATGACGTCACAAATCAAATAATTGAAATTCTAATAACTTTTTAATTATTTGATGAATTTTTCTCAAACCTTCATCAATATTTTTTATTATTTTTTCTGCTATTTTTACAATAAACTTTTTGTCAGGGTGAACTTCCCCTTTAACATTGCAATGAATGAGTTTCTATACTTTTTTTCACAGCTCTTTTGAGCATTTCAGGGCTGAAATTGCCACTAGTCCCCATGTATTTTCCCCCCTCTATAGCTTTAGCCACTCATTTAGTGAACGAGGTTATGATATAACCTTGTTCTCTGTTACATCTCCATGTGTGGCAAAATAAGGTTGGCAATGTTTGGCTTATTTTCTCTATTTTCGTTAGGACAAATGCTTGATTCTTTTTACACTGTCAGTTTCCATTAATTACAGTTTTTTATCATATACATGTAACTTGGCTCTTAAGTAAATTTGATTCTTTGAATTAGTTTTTCTTAATAAAAAATTGAGATTGAAAAATGAAAAATTTCTAGCCATATTACTTTCCACCAATAGAGGGTGTACACAAAAATATGCCAAAAATTTCAAGTTTTTGAGCGCTCTGGTGAATACAAAAATTATTCCCAATTTACTAATGAAAAATTACTTGCAACTGTATGGAAATTAATAATTTTGTTTACAAAAATTAATGATTTTTTGAAAGTGTGTGCTTTGTACATCATTGGCATACCATAGTCCTACCTGTAGATTCCCCACAGGCAGGATGGTTGCAGTGAGAGAGTGGTTTTTGCTTTGATTGATGAGGATGAATGTAATAATTTCCAAACTTATTATCTTATGTTGTAGAGAGTGTTTCAGCTGTCGGACAAGACCCATGGTCCGGGTCCTGTCAGGTTCTGTTGGCAAACAACTCTTGGTAATTACCTCGCCACCTACGGTGCTGATCACAACGTTCATATTTACGATCGTCATGGTGAACGTAGAGATGAAATCAACCTACCTGGGTGAGTAAAGTACATAAAAAGTCTCCTCTTTTTGGTCTTGCCCTTTAGAGGGAAAGGCAAGAAGGAATGATCCAAAACCGGCAAAAAAATATATTTTTGTTTGTTTTCGGGACCTACTCTTTGGAACCTACTGCGAAAATGTGCAACATTGGATAAGCTTTAACTTTGCAGTGAAACAGGAAAAAACAAATAATGTGCTTTTCCAGAGCACTTATCTGGGTACATTCATATTTTACATACATAACAGGTACTTAAATAGCACTTTACCAAAAGTACAGGAATTATAATATGCCTTCTAAGGATATCATTTCCACTGTAGAAACTACTTTTGGGAGAGTTTGGTACAGTACTTGTCTACACCTTTTTGTCAAAATTATTTTATGCTGTGCCTAATCTTTATAATCATGCTTCCAAATTAGAAACATGCCCAGTGCCCAGAAGGTGCATAGTTGAGTTCTGTGTGGTTATAAATAGTGACAGTGATTTTTTTTTCTAGAGGGTGGATTTCTGTTTGCGTTGAAGATCAGGCTAAGCGAAAAATCTTTTGATGCAGACAAACAGTTGGCACATCAAAGGAACCACACCCCAACAGATTAAAACTTATATTGAGAATTATCTCTTAACATTGTAAAATGAAACCTACACTTTTCATTACTGTATTTGTTATGATAATCATCATTATCTGTCTATTTTTTATTTTTTAAACTAATTCTTTGTCAATTCAGATCCTGCACAGGCATCGGCTGGGACAGAGACGGAGACACATTAGCCCTGATATGTGACAAAAGCAGCGTGGTGTTTCTCTGGGACGCCAACAGCCATCGCAAGTCTCAGGTCGACAGTGGTTTCAAGGATTCATTGACCTATCTGCTTTGGTCAAAGTCTGGCCCTCAGCTAGCCATCGGGACAACCAAGGGAAATCTTCTTATCTACAATCATCAGACTTCAAGGTATTTTGTTACATTTTTTCAATTTGGAAAAGATCTAAATCAACTGTTTGGGTTTTATGCTGTGTTATGTTGATTAAAGAGAAATTCCAGTAGTTGCAGTAAACACTGATTTCATGAGAAATTCTGTAAAACAAGGCTTAATTGTCAGTATATCATCGAGGATCGAGATCTGGTACAGTCACATAAATTGAACTTTGTGAAATCTTGAA
Organism: Lytechinus variegatus; assembly: GCF_018143015.1. Classification (NCBI taxonomy): domain Eukaryota; kingdom Metazoa; phylum Echinodermata; class Echinoidea; order Temnopleuroida; family Toxopneustidae; genus Lytechinus; species Lytechinus variegatus. The sequence goes on along the minus strand of NC_054740.1, from coordinate 39,556,099 downwards.
ATCTACGCTGAAAAATGTTCAGACTGAAGATCCCCAACACAGATAAGCGCACATGGGACAGTGTATAATTATTGCTTTGAATGTCGGGCCCGACGCTCTACCCGAATCCTGTGCTTATTTGCTGATTTCTCAGCAATTACACAATTTATTCCAGAATCCTTTGGCACATACGTTTTATTTATACAAACAGACACTTTGGTGGTCATTTCATTGGATTCTAGCATTTACCTTTAATGAATAGTGATAAGAACACTGGATCTAATTGGAGGATGAATAAATATAGCATAGGTTTTATATGAAATATCTAAACTGTACTGTTCAGAGCTCCTTTATCAGAACAATTTACAAAACCAAATATCTTAATTGCTTCATAACCTTTCATAATTTTATATTCAGAAATAAGAACTTGATTTTTTCACTGGCAAGATAATCAATATTTTTTGGGGCAGGAATTACATGTGCAAGGTCAACATGAGTGACATTAGATTTGACATTGAGGATCTCAGACCAGAATTACAGTTCTCAATTGGAGCCCGAAAACCTTAGTGTATTTATGAACACAGCTTTTGTTTCAATGGATGACACAAAATTTATTTCATATTTCTTCAACTCAACTGAAGAGTAACTGCACTGATTACAGGTTCATCTATTTTTGTGATTGAAAAATGTATTTATTTTTGTATTTCTTATTTATTAGAATATTTTTTTGAGTGAATTTTGATTTTTTCTAATGAACATTTTAGGAAAGTGCCCATACTTGGCAAGCACACTAAGAAGATAATCTGTGGGGCATGGAGTGCTCAGAACCTTCTTGCATTGGGAAGTGAGGACAGAACTATTACAGTTAGCAATGAAGATGGTGACACCATAGCAACGGTAAGTTTACAAGAACGATAGTTTTAGAGCTTGCCAAACTTTGGAACAGCAAGTTAGCATTTTATCTCCAAAATGATCATTTTTACATAAAATATTAAAATTTTCAGTAAATAGATGTTTTTTCAGTATAAGATTTTATCAATGATAATTTCTTGATTTCAAATTTGTTTTATTTATTTTGCATTGTTTTTAATGTTCAATCAATCCTGTTTGTCTTACATTCTTGCGTATCACGATGGCCTTCCATCAACATTAATCGTCTGATAAATTTCCTTGGTTTTTATTGGCTAACAAAAAGCAGACGTCTCAATATTTGTATGAAATTTGCCCGGGTATTATATAGCTGTCTACCCTCCATGCTTGATTTCAACTTTCTCTTCACTTTCATGCACAACCTCTATGATGCAGCAGTTTTATCATAGATTTGCAATTCAACATTATTTGTAGCTATGGGGCAATGCCGTGAAATTATCACCCTTTTTGTACACCAACCCCCATTTTTCTCAAGTCTTACTCTACTTCATAAACTGACCAAGTCATGCTCCTTTGAGAATATTACAGACTGTCAAAAGAACCAGAAATCAGAGACAGAATATTCCATGAAGATCCCACATATATGGGGTTGGATGTACATGTTTTTTAGAATTGCCCTATGTTTTCTTGAATCCATTCATCAGAACTATGCTTTTGTTTTTTTTTTGTTTCAGACTGGAGTGCGATTAGATCCATCCGACATTCAGTTCTCAGAGATGAAGGTTGATGAGAGAACATCATCGGGAGAGTCAACTGTAGGTTTGAACTGTATTTAAAGGGAAGTGAAACCTTTGGAACAAGTAGGCTTGTGTCGAAACAGAAAAATCAAAGAATAAGAACAGAGAAAGTTTGAGAAAAATCGGACAAACAATGAAAAAGTTATGAGCATTTGAATATTGCAATCACTAATACTATGGAGACTCTCCCAATGGCAATGCGACAAGGATGTGTGATGTCACATGTGAACAACTTTCCCTTTGATGGACTATAAAATACCCTCAAAATGTCTCTCTTTGCTTTTTCTTATGATACAAACTCTTTATCCATGATGTATTCTTTTAAAATCTGTATTACATGCTTTCATTTAGAAAGAACACATGATCTCCTGATTGATGTGATAAAAGAGGCAATTTAAGTAAAACATATGCTAAAGTAATTAGTCTGGTCAGTTAGCGGAATTATGTGGACACGGTGGACAAAAGCGTGATTTTTTCTCCAGACCTTTGTTTATGTATGAGAATTAAGAATGGGGTATGCTCCAAAAAATCTGGCTGCAGGAACAGTGAAAAAATGGGTGAAAATGTCAGAATTTATGAGTTCAGATTTGTCTGATATATAGACTAGCGCTAGTGCAAAACTCAATAGCAGTGTATTATTTTGCATTGGATTAGTTCTTGAATTCAGACCCTTTTTGAACAGATCTTCTGTTTGTCCTCGCATCTCAATGCACCAAATATCTGAATGAAGATGCTAACCAAGCCGAAGGGTGACGGTGGAGGGGGTTGAATGTTGGTGTGTGTGTACATATTTTGGTCTTGGGGTAAAGGTGTGCAAGACACATTTTTTGCATGTGTTGGAAATTGTGTTGCCATGGTAACAGTGTATTATTGCAAAAATAAGGTAAAAATCTTGCAGTTAGAACCACTTCCTCTGTTCTTAACCGATTCTCATGAAATTTGGCACACACATTGGTCTTGAGGTGAAGATGTCTAAGACACACTTTTGTGTGTCTTTCAGAAATCTTGTTGCCATGGTAACAACATATTATCTGGTGAAAATTGGGAAAAAATCTTACAATTCAAACTGCTTCATCAGTTTTCAATCAATTCTAATGAAATTTGGCACACACATTGGTATTGAAGTAAAGATGTACTAGGCACTTTTTGTGTGTGTTTCAGAAACTGTGTTGTCATGGTAACAAAATATATGGCAAAATTTAGGTAAAAAACTTGCAATTTGAACTACTTCATCAGTTTTGAACCAATTCTCGTGAAATTTGGCTCACACATTGGCCTTGGGGTAAAGATGTGCAAGAACCTTTTTTTTGCATTTGTCAGAGAGTGCATTACCAGGGTAGCCACATATGATAGCCAGAAATGTAGGAAAACTTCTTCCCCTGTTTTTAGTCAGTGCTCATAAAAATTGGAAGAAATATTCATCATAGGGTAAAGATTCATATTAAATTCTAAATGTCTTCTCTGCATTAAAATGTGGGGGTATTAATCACCTTCATTAATATTTCTGGGTTTGAGGGGAAGGGGCAGGATTAGTCCTTTAAATCTGACATCAAAGAAGGTTAAAGGCAGTGGCCATTAGAAACATAAAAATGATAAACACTCTTAAAAAAACGCATCCCCTTAAGGGCATATAGGCTGGAGGTACACTGGGTGAATATGAAACCTTCTGCTGAAGCAGAGGAGTTCCAACACTGGCAAGCAAAACAAAATGTGTACCCCTTCTACTTTCAACAGCTGATTTTCCAAACCTTAGTTCCACCTCCCCAAGATGTGCACCCCTCCCCATACCACTTTTAGTTCTACTTCCCCATGCTCAAACCAGTCTACACCTTTGTCCCTCAGGGGTCAATGCATTTTTAAAGCTAGACATTACTCCTTTTTTTTGGGGGGGGGGGGTCTTTAGAAAATGACCTCATTAAAATTACAGTTAAAGGATTATGACTAGGAACTTACCCCCCCCCCCCCAAAAAAAAAAAAAATAGGGGGCTGATAATACTTTTTAGCAGAAAATGCCCCCCCTTCAAAGGTAAGAAGAGTCCTTTGCACTTCAGACCATTCATTTGAAGCTTAATGCATTCTGATTTGATAAAAAAATTGTTTACAGTACCCAATTAACCATTGTTTATTTATATTCTCCTACTCAGTCTTTTATTCATATTCATATTTCGTTCCTACTCTTTCTTTTTAACTTTCACATCACTCTTGATTTTGAGCTTCACCATGCCATCTCCTTCTGTTTCCTGTCTCTCTAAGTATATTTTTTCTGACATATTTTAAAGTGTACCTTTAATCATGCAACTAATTATAGAAATATAAATATATACAAAAATATCTGCACTTGTTTTAGAAATTCACTTGCAAATCCATGACTCAGTAACATACCATATCAAAAATATACCTATGTGCACAATAGATGCACAATAGATTTTAGCCTTATATTTTCTTTCATTCAATTTTTTTCAGTATATTTCTGTGACAGCCCCTGCTTCATGCTTCAAATAAAACATTGATTAATTGGACACCGGAAACTTTTTTTTTCAAAGCAGAATGGTTGAGGCTTTAAATTAATATGCTGAAGTGTAAAGGATTTCCCCCCTTTTTTTTTTGGGGGGGGGGTAAGTTCCTAGTCGTTATAATTTCATTTTAATCTTTATGTGGCAATTTTCTAAAGCCCCCCCCCCCAAATAAACAATGTAAGGGGTGTTTTTTAAGAGTGTTTAAGTTCCTCATGGTCATGGCCTTTAACCTTCTATATTTTATGTTGTCAGTTTTTAAGGACCTTCTCCGCCCCCCCCCCAAAAAAAAGCCTATAAATATTATTGAAGGTGATTAATACCCTGCGCTATTATATGACGTTATAAAGGGGAATCAAACCCAAATAAACACTTGTTTTTAGAGGAAAATGAAAAATCAGACAAGTTTATAGGTCAAAGTTTGAACAATATCGGACAAACCATAACAAAGTTGTGAACATATTAAAGTTATAAACATTGGTAATCACTACACCCATGAAGACTTCAAATTGACCGCATATGTGATGTCACAGTGATTTAAGAAGGCAAGGACCACTCTTCCATGTACTGGAATAATGAATCTTTACCCAAAATGAATATTTGTGTCAACTTTTATGAGCACAGGCTGAAAACTGAGAAGTAGACTGATCCACAATGAGTTTTCCCCATATTTCAGGCTAAATGTGGTTACCAAGGCAATGCACTCTCTGGCAAAAGGTTCTTGCACATCTTTACCTCAAGGCCAATGTGTGAGCCATAATTATTTCATGAGAATTGGTTCAAAACAAAAAAAAAACTGATGAAGTAGTTCAAATTGCAAGGTTTTTACCTAAATTTTGCCATATAATATGTTGTTCCCATGGCAACACAATTTTGGAAACACACACAAAAAGTGCCTTGTACATCTTTACTTCAATACCAATGTGTGTGCCAAATTTCATGAAAATTGATTGATAACTGATGAAACAGTTTGAATTGTAAGATTTTTTCCCAATTTTCACCAGATAATATGTTGTTACCATGGCAACAAGATTTCTGAAAGACACACAAAAGTGTGTCTTAGACATCTTCACCTCAAGACCAATGTGTGTGCCAAATTTCACGAGAATCGGTTAAAAACAGAGGAAGTGGTTCTAACTGCAAGATTTTTACCTTATTTTTGCAATAATACACTGTTACCATGGCAACACAATTTCCAACACATGCAAAAAATGTGTCTTGCACACCTTTACCCCAAGACCAAAATATGTACACACACACCAACATTCAACCCCCTCCACCGTCACCCTTCGGCTTGGTTAGCATCTTCATTCAGATATTTGGTGCATTAAGATGCGAGGACAAACAGAAGATCTGTTCAAAAAGGGTCTGAATTCAAGAACTAATCCAATGCAAAATAATACACTGCTATTGAGTTTTGCACTAGCGCTAGTCTATATATCAGACAAATCTGAACTCATAAATTCTGACATTTTCACCCATTTTTTCACTGTTCCTGCAGCCAGATTTTTTGGAGCATACCCCATTCTTAATTCTTATACATAAACAAAGGTATTGAGAAAAAATCATGCTTTTGTCCACCGTGTCCACAAGTAGGGCATTTTTGACGCTAACAGACCAGACTAAATGGGGAGAGTTGTTCACAAGTGACATCACACATCTTTGTTGCATTGCCAATTTGAGGATCTCCATAGCAATAGTGATCACAATATTCAAGTGCTCATAAACTTTCTCATTATTTGTCTGACTTTTCTCAAACTTTCGCTCATCTGTTTCTTTGATTTTACTGTTTTCACACAAGCTATCTTGTTCCAAATGTTTCATTCTCTTTTAACACGATCAAAACCCCTCATGTAAAACTGAAACCCATATTGGGTTTTCACTATTTCAAGACACTTGGGGGAGCTGTAAGCCTCTGCTGGGGAAATGACCTTGATACAGTGATAGAGGGACAGAGGAAGGGACAAAGCAAAGCATGATTGGCAAGATTTTACAATGAAAAATATAATCACCAATTATGGGTTGTTTTGCTTCAGTCAGAGTCTAAAAAAAAGTAATTGGACTGGAATTCATTGCTTGTTGATTTCTCTGCAATTACAGAGTTTCTTCCAGAATCCTTTGGCTTAAATTTTTAATTTATGCATACATGTATGTGCCTGGGTAGTCCTTTGATTAAATTCTGTATCTCAATTTGAAAAAATTACCACAACTGGCATTGATCTTTAAAGTCTGCCTAAAGCTTTGGTAAGTGTTCATTAATTTACAGATGTTGACTGCTGCAGGGACGTTTCCATCCTAAAAATAAGTATTCAAAATGAACTGATATCTACTCTGCTTTGTGAATCCCTTTCAGATAAGCGTCATCGTTGGAAAGAAAACATTATTCCTGTACAATTTGGATGACAGAGACAATCCAATAGAGCTTGCCTTCCAGCAGAGATATGGTTCAGTGGTTGCATACACATGGTGAGTCTTCTATTGCCTTCAAAAACATTATTTGTTTTATTTCAGAAGCTTTCTTGATAGGTACACTCTAGCTCGTAGTTTTGATCATTCAATCTTATATATCTTTGCTGCTATTCTCACAAAGAAAATAATGCATGGAATATTTCATTTATGCAGTCAAAAGATATTCTTAAGTGGTATTTTAAGCCATTGAATACAAATTTGACCTGATTCTCCCTCCAAATTTTAACCTTTTTTTACAAAAACATTGCATTTGTATATTTGGGGTCTGCTTAAAAAAAACAATGCAGTTTGTCAGATGTGGGCAAATTAGATGAGATTGTTATTGTAACGGCCGCCGCTCTCGCTTATTTCTTCCATTCCGACCTCTACGTCAGGATGGTGTTCAGTCTGTGGTGGATCACCTGAGCTTTTCTCTATTTCCATTTTTGTCTATCTCAATATTTTCCGAGCATGCAGTTTCCAAGATAATTATAATAAGAGTGGAAGAAAATGCTAGAGCGGCTCGCTATAGTTTATTTGCAATTAAGGGTCGTTTCGTCAAAATATATGACTATGGGGGTACACAGCAAAGAAATTAAGACACAGGGGTTTGTGACTCAGATTTTAGTTTCAATGGCAAAAAGAAAAATGGTGCACTTTATTATTCAAATTACATAAATATATATATACATGTACTTTACTCGCCACTGTTACAGGTAAACAATGTCTAATATTTAGATAAGCTCTAAGATATTTTTGTTATCAGAGAAATAAGGGCTAATTATTAAACTTTTATTTTGGGCATCCAAGTATAAGAATTTTCCAGATCTATAACCGGCGTCTAGCTTAAGAGAAAAACTTCTATTTCCAGCTTCCCAGTCTCGACATTCGTTTCCACGTCTGTTAATTCCGGCGTCGATATATACGAAGAGATTGATTCCTAGACTATTTACTTCAGGTCGCTCGCCCAAAATAATTATTAAGAAAATTTATATCATAGCAAGATCTATACTTTTATTAATCTGGACCTCTATTGGGGAATTCTCATATTCAAACATACGGGTCAATATAGGGACTTAATTCAATTCATATCGAGGTTTCCAGCGTCTGTTTACCTTTCCAAGTTTTCCAAGTCTTCCCCGTGGCAAGCCTTCCGCAGTCAGATTTCCGTTGTTTGTGCCAGCCCCGGCGACTAAACGTATCTTATTTATATGGACAAATTGCGGACGTAGGTGAAAACGGTGCGCCGAGCGGGTTTGGATAGCACACACACGTCTACGCGCAGCGTATAATGTACAGAGAACTCGAACTGTGCTTTATCGAAGCCAGTTTATTCACAATTTCTCGTTTATTACTACAAAACATTCAATAAGTCGATACGTTTCCAAAAGGATATATCTTTTTGCACTGAAATATATACAGAACCGTTCATATCAATACTCAAAAAGATACGAATTAGTCAAAAATCTATCAAAATCGACCAGCGCTGCGATCGGACGTACTGTGCATTCCAAACGCTCATCCGCACTTATGCAAATACGCCGGCTGTGCTCTTATGCAAATTATGTACGTTCATAAACACAGCCAGCGATGAATTATTCAATCTATATCTACACCAATTCGATCATAAAAACTGCAAATCAACTTATCTCCTAACATTTCTTCATTAAAAACTCAGGCCTCATTTACAAACTAGCTAATACATTAATCATTTTCTGATTTGGAATATGAAATCTCAAGTAATTTCTAATAATAACCGAAAGACATAATACGGTTGAATGAGTTCTCGCGACAGCTATGAATAATGAGTAAACAATAGTCAGGCGCAGGGCTGATTGTTTACGTCACGATCCTTGTTGCGGGATCGTTACACAGCCCTCCTCTCTACGAAATGCGTCCTCGCATTTTCAAAACATACATGGATAACCAAGTCCTTTTTCCAAGTAAACTATTAAGCATTACATCAGCCATATCTATTTATTAACAAGAATAGTCACAAAGATTCAAACAAAAGAAAAGTTGGTATTTGGAAGATTGTCAGCAATTGCTTCTTAACTCTTAATACTCTGATAGCTCACCTCTTCTCTCATTAATCTTTTGTACTAAAATAGGCATCACCATACAATCACCATCATCATCCGATCAATCAAACATTACTTTAAGTTTTCAGCACATATACTTATAGTTCAAGAAGCAGCATCTGACTCTGCCAAATAAAACCAATTTCACTCCACTCATTCTAGTGGTGAATTTTTCTGAATTAATTTAGAACTTGGAAGAAATCATTGGTATCCAATTCCTACTATATAAGTTTATTAATTACTCTACTCAGTGGCGTTACAAAAAGTGAAAATATTTGCAAATTCATTTTACATACAGAAAAAGAAGGATAGAGTAAAGATAAAGATAAAGATGAAGAAATTGGGAAAGTAGTGGAAGTAGGAGAAAGAGAAAGGACAGTAGGAATAGATGAAAGATGGAAGAGAAATATATGATAATATAAAATGCGAAAATACATATATATTACACAATCAATAAAAATAATTAGGAGGGCGGCGACTTCGTCTTGGATAGCGACCAGATCCTTCCTCACTTCCAGTTGGTTCTTCGTCATTTCCCTCGTCTCGTTCTGTACTCTGGTCTGTGGTTTCCTCATCATTGGTCTGGTCGGTGACCTGGTTCCAGTTACATAGTTCGGTTCCTTCATACCCCTTTAGCCTGTCGAAGTGGACCACCTTTGCACGACATCTAGGATTCTTCTGGATGCGAAACGTGACCTCCGACATCTTCCTCATCACACGAAATGGACCTTCCCATTTGTTTGCGAGTTTAGGGCTCACTCCCTTCTTCCTTACATCGTTCCGTAGCCAAACATATTGCCCAACGTTGAAGGTTTCACCAAACATAGTTGCATCATAGTTCCTTTTCTGTCTTCTCAAGTTGGCGTCCCCGTCCTTCATCACAGAAGAATACATTTCCTCCATTCTGTCTCGAAGATTGGCTGCGTAGTCAGTTTCAAGTTCATTTTCCTTGTGTTGATCAACATACAAGTCCATTGGGTGAGTAACCTCTCGCCCAAACATCATCATATTTGGCGTCTCTTGAGTGGTTTCGTGTACCGCACTTCTATAAGCGGCTGTCGCAAAGGGAACATATCTGTCCCAATCTTTCTGATGCTTGTCAGGATCTATCATCGTTCCGAGCATCCCTAGCAAGGTCCTATTGAATCTTTCCACCATCCCATCAGACTTCGGGTTATAAGCGGTGGTTCTCGTCTTCTTTATACCAAGAATTTGGCAGACTTCCTTGAATAACTTAGACTCAAAATTGCGACCTTGATCTGAATGTATTTCCTTTGGCACCCCATAACGACAGATGAATTCCTCAACTAGCTTATTTGCCACAGTATGTGCTTGTTCATTGCGGATGGCGTATGCTTCCACAAACTTTGTGTAATAGTCTGCCACAACTAATATGTACTTGTTCTCATTTTCGGTAGTTGGTAAGGGTCCCATTATATCAAGTGCAATCCTCTCCAACGGACCACCAGATCGTCTCTGTTGTAGCGGCGCTCTTTTCTTTCTTCCATGGGACTTCCTTTTCCCACACATCAAACATTGTCGAATGAAAGACCTCACATCTGCCTTCATGCCCACCCAGTAATAGCGAATCTGGGCACTCCTCAAAGTTTTCATGGACCCTAAATGTCCACCTAGCCTGCCACCGTGAATCTCTTCCAGTACTTCTTGTACTCTTTGCTTTGGCAACACAAGTCTCCGTCTAGAAGTTTTTCCATCTTCCGACTCCCAGTTCCGATAAAGTACCCCATCTACCATCTCAAGCTGTCCCCAGTGCCCAAGTAATACCTTCGCTCTGAAAGGCAAAGAAGACATCTCTTCCTTGGTAGGTTTCCTGACTTGTTCCAATGCTTCTATCACCGGCTTAATACCTGTATCTTCAAGCTGAGCCTTCCTCATCTCAGCTCTGTTATTACCTGTTACGTCGGTCATCTGAATAACACAAGTGCGTCTGCAGTTAGTGTCTGAATGCTCAATTCCGCAATCATTCTCTCTTCCACACTGTCTGCACGGACGCCTTGAAAGCGCATCAGCATTGCCATGACTTCTTCCAGCTCTATGAATTATTTCAGTGTCATAAGCGGCTATGACCTCTAGCCATCTGGCTAACTGTCCCTCTGGTTGCTTAAAGTTGGTAAGCCATCTTAATGCTCCGTGATCTGTCCTTACTTTGACATGTCTACCATACAGATATTGCTTGAAATGCTTCAAGTATGTAACAACCGCCAAAAGTTCTCTACGGGTGACACAATAATTGCGTTCCGCCTTGCTAAGAACTTTGCTCCCATAAGCGATCACTCTCTCCTTCCCGTCTTGTACTTGTGACAGCACCCCGCCTATTCCCTCCTTGCTTGCGTCAGTATCCAGTATGAACTCTCCTTCGGTACTTGGATATGCTAAGATTGGTGCTGAGATCAGTCTTTGCTTGAGTTCATCAAAAGCGGCCTGGCAGACAGAACTCCATATGAACTGTCCGGCACGACCCTTCTCTGTCAATTGATGAAGCGGTTTAGCAATGGTTGCAAAACCCTCAACAAATCGTCTATAATAGGATGCAAGTCCTAAGAAACTTCGAACTTCTTTCACATTCCGAGGTGTAGGCCATGATCGCACAGCATCAATCTTCTCGTCTTGTGTTGAAACACCTTCATCTGAGACTACATGTCCTAGGTAGTCGACTTTCCGTTTGAACAGATGGCATTTCTTCGGTTTTAACTTCAAGTTGGCTTGTCGTAGTCGGTGAAATACTTCTCGTAGTCGGCATAGTTCTTCTTCTACGGACTTTCCAAATATGATCAAGTCATCCAAATATACAAGTAACGTCTGCCAGTGGAGTCCCGTTAGAACTTTGTCCATTAACCTCTCGAATGTTGCTGGGGCATTACAAAGACCAAAAGGCATCACATTCCATGAGTAGAGTCCCCCGTCAGCCAGGAAAGCGGACTTTGCCTTTGCATCTTTATCTAAGGCTACTTGCCAATACCCACTTGCCAAGTCCAGGGTTGAGAACCACTTTGCTCCTGACAGAGCGTCCAAAGTTTCGTCTATCCTAGGTAAGGGATATGCGTCTTTGATTGTGGCAGCATTCAGCTGTCGATAATCTACGCAGAATCGCTGGGATCCATCCTTCTTCTTGACGAGCACAATGTTTGAAGCCCAAGGACTGTCAGTTGGTTCGATAAGTTCCTTTGCAAGTAGATCATCTACTTGCTTCTTGATTTCTTCTCTTTGTCCAAATGGGTGTTTGCGTGGGCGTTGTCTGATAGGTCTCTGAGTTCCAGTATCAATCTTGTGTTGAACCAGATTTGTTCTTCCAATATCGTCATCTCCCTTGGAAAAGATATCTTGAAATTCTGTCAATAACTTTTCTATTTCGTGATGATACTCAGTTGGCACTCCTTCTTTACTTCTGTTTAGTAGGTCTCTTAAGTGGTCTTGTACCATTCCATCACTAACAGTGGTGTACTTGGGAACTTCTTGGATCTCATTCCTATCTATTTCTGTCATGGTAGCGATAGGTGTATTCTTCATTATGACCTTGTTTGATGAAGAAGGGTTAAATACTCTAACAGGCACCAAATCCTCGCCCATTGTGATTAATGCCCTTGCAGTAATGATACCTTTCTTCATAAGTTGGTGTTGGGCGTTTCCAGCCTCTATTAAGCCCAATGTGTTTGGTTTGATTCTTTCTTTAGTTGTTCCAAGGATCACAGCTTCGTTACCCGCTGGGATAGTAGTGGTTTCTGACGCAACTATACGACAGAATAACTTCTTGCCAGTTTCATTACTGCAGTCGACTTTTCCCCATTTTGTAGTTAGTTGGAAATTATTAAGATCAATACTGGCTCCCATCTTAGTGAGGTTATCCAAACCGAGTATTCCATCGCTACTAACATCTGCTACCAGTACAGTTATTAGTCCTTTGTTAGGGCCTATTGTCATCTCATGAGTTATTGCTCCAAATATGGCTAATGGCGAACCATCTGCTAAAAATGCAACTACATCTCGATTTTGCAGTGGAGGCCTTTGCCTTTCATCTAATTGTTCATAGACTCGTCTTGAAATGTAAGAGTCTGACGCACCAGTATCAATTAAAAACTTGTATTCTTTATCCTGAATATGTATTGGAACATAGAGACCATCAATGTTATGATTTATACTTGGTACGAAACTTGTCTTCTGATTTCTTTGGGTCTTGTCTAATTCTGGGCTTCTGGCCGACCCATGACCCGTTGGGACGACCACTGGTCGTTTGACTGGTAATGACGATTAGCTCTGGTTTGTTTTGGCCAAGGCGTGTCAACTTGGTTTAAGTTTTGTCTTTGTACATCCCGTTGTTTCTTGCGACATTCCCTCGCAAAGTGGCCAGGTTGATCACAATAGAAGCATCTCAGTATCTTCTCATCACGCGTTGGTTGGTTTGGTATCTGTTTGGTTCTAACCTTCCTGACATCTTCCACTACTCTCTCATTCTCGGGTCGGTTTTCCATAGCTTGTCCTATGGCTTTGGCAACTTCATCTTTGATTATCTTTTCCAGATCAATATCAGAGACAATCCCTCTATTATAGGCAGGCTTCTTCCACCCATTTCGCTCAGCTTCCGTCTGTAGAAACGTTTCACTTGTAATTGCTGCTCGAATCATTTCATCTAGGCTAGTTGCCTTAGCATGAAATATCCCCATGCGAATCTCACTACTGCGAATAGCATCCGTAAAATGAATTCTAGCCAACCTATCAATTCCCTGACTGTCGAAGTTTGGGTATGCTTTAGCAGTTAGTTCTCTAATGTGACGACCTAATTCTTGGAGTGATTCTCCATGACGTCTCTTACGATTCCTGAGTTCCATCAAATAGCTTTCTGCTTGCTTTGCAGAAGAGAACCTGAATGATAATACATCCTTTATTTCTTCAAAGTTCCACTTTTTCCCCCTCTGTTCTCCTAAAAGTCTCAGGGCTGGTCCTCTTAAGCTTGCGGCAAGGTACTTAGCTGATTCTTCATCATTCCAGTTGTTAATTCCACAACAAGATTCGAAATGAGAACTGTAATCTTCCCAGTCCGTACTCCCATCATACTTGTCCGGCATGATTAGTGGACGGGTGTTAGTTTCCTGAGCTTTCGTCTCGTTGAAGCTAGATTTATTATTTGCCTGTGGTTTGTTAGCTTCTTCCAGTTCCGGCATTTTCCCGACATCTGATTTTCCTTCCTCGTGTTTAGTATCTAGTTCTTGGACGTTTTCCGGTCGTCTAGTTGGTTTAAAAACGAATTCCACTTCACTATCGTCCAAGGAGTCTGACATTTCCTCTGTGGTAGAGTCTGGACCTGCACGTCTTCTCCTTCTTTTTGTCTTCTTACTCAGATTCATCATTTGGGCCATTAAGTTTGATAATTGCTTCATAATGCGACTCTGTGTCTTCTCTGTTCTATTATCTATCTTTGAGCTTATTGCATTAGACATTATTTCTTCAGAGGAACAACTTAGCTCATCTATTTCCCTCTCTCTGTGCGGTACCCCCGCCATGTTTATCCCACTTCTGACACCAATTTTGTAACGGCCGCCGCTCTCGCTTATTTCTTCCATTCCGACCTCTACGTCAGGATGGTGTTCAGTCTGTGGTGGATCACCTGAGCTTTTCTCTATTTCCATTTTTGTCTATCTCAATATTTTCCGAGCATGCAGTTTCCAAGATAATTATAATAAGAGTGGAAGAAAATGCTAGAGCGGCTCGCTATAGTTTATTTGCAATTAAGGGTCGTTTCGTCAAAATATATGACTATGGGGGTACACAGCAAAGAAATTAAGACACAGGGGTTTGTGACTCAGATTTTAGTTTCAATGGCAAAAAGAAAAATGGTGCACTTTATTATTCAAATTACATAAATATATATATACATGTACTTTACTCGCCACTGTTACAGGTAAACAATGTCTAATATTTAGATAAGCTCTAAGATATTTTTGTTATCAGAGAAATAAGGGCTAATTATTAAACTTTTATTTTGGGCATCCAAGTATAAGAATTTTCCAGATCTATAACCGGCGTCTAGCTTAAGAGAAAAACTTCTATTTCCAGCTTCCCAGTCTCGACATTCGTTTCCACGTCTGTTAATTCCGGCGTCGATATATACGAAGAGATTGATTCCTAGACTATTTACTTCAGGTCGCTCGCCCAAAATAATTATTAAGAAAATTTATATCATAGCAAGATCTATACTTTTATTAATCTGGACCTCTATTGGGGAATTCTCATATTCAAACATACGGGTCAATATAGGGACTTAATTCAATTCATATCGAGGTTTCCAGCGTCTATATGCCTTGGCTATAGGCTTGTTTCCTGCGTCTGTTTACCTTTCCAAGTTTTCCAAGTCTTCCCCGTGGCAAGCCTTCCGCAGTCAGATTTCCGTTGTTTGTGCCAGCCCCGGCGACTAAACGTATCTTATTTATATGGACAAATTGCGGACGTAGGTGAAAACGGTGCGCCGAGCGGGTTTGGATAGCACACACACGTCTACGCGCAGCGTATAATGTACAGAGAACTCGAACTGTGCTTTATCGAAGCCAGTTTATTCACAATTTCTCGTTTATTACTACAAAACATTCAATAAGTCGATACGTTTCCAAAAGGATATATCTTTTTGCACTGAAATATATACAGAACCGTTCATATCAATACTCAAAAAGATACGAATTAGTCAAAAATCTATCAAAATCGACCAGCGCTGCGATCGGACGTACTGTGCATTCCAAACGCTCATCCGCACTTATGCAAATACGCCGGCTGTGCTCTTATGCAAATTATGTACGTTCATAAACACAGCCAGCGATGAATTATTCAATCTATATCTACACCAATTCGATCATAAAAACTGCAAATCAACTTATCTCCTAACATTTCTTCATTAAAAACTCAGGCCTCATTTACAAACTAGCTAATACATTAATCATTTTCTGATTTGGAATATGAAATCTCAAGTAATTTCTAATAATAACCGAAAGACATAATACGGTTGAATGAGTTCTCGCGACAGCTATGAATGAGTAAACAATAGTCATGCGCAGGGCTGATTGTTTACGTCACGATCCTTGTTGCGGGATCGTTACATTATTTTAGACCTAAAGCTATGAACTATAAATGATATATAATTGGATGAATTATAAAAAAGATACCATGATTTATGTATGCTCAGGTATGGAGATGGCTGCATATCACAACAAATTAATGAATCATAAGAGATATTTTGAATTATTTACGCACAATGTATGAATGAATTATAAATCTGATATACGTACACACAGGTATGGAGATGGCTACATCATGCTCGGGTTCTCCAACGGTTATTTCATCGTTATCTCAACTCACATGAAGGAGATTGGTCAGGAACTATTCCAAGCCAGGGACCATAAAGACTCTTTGACTGGTATCGCTATCTCCCTTTCACTCAATAAGGCAGCATCATGCGGCGATAATTGGTAAGAATCAACTTTGTTACACACCTTTGTTATGTTTTTTCATGGTTTGGCTTCTAATTTCTATTTAGAATGGTTTCGTTTCCAGAGAGCAGTATGCACAGAATCAATTAGATTTTTTTAAAGAGAATGCTACAAAAAATCTTGTTTGTAACAGATTTTTACATAGGGCTGTACATAACTTAGCTGAAAACTTTTTGTCTTATGACCATAAATTGCTCATCAAGTTGAGTGAGCAGAAGTATTCCCTGATTTGTATGGTTGATTGATAAGATGTTTAAAGTCTGACCTACCTGCAGATGTTTATGACATGGAAGAACAAATTTGTGTAATGGTAGGTTACAACATTAGGTAGTCATGTGACAATTCACATGAGGTGGGAGCGTTGGGATGGTCAAATTGACCTCCTGTTTAGGGGTGCAAGTCAGTGTCATTTTTTTAGAAGCAAAGTTCTTATCTATTCCTTTGCCTTTATTCTCCCTTTCACTGTAGAATATGAGGCATTGAAAATGTATCATTAATGGCCTGAATTGCTTGAGAGGTACCGCAATACAATAGATTTGAAAAGCATTGGATTTCAATATAATGATGAGCCAATAAAAATTCAGTGTAAATTTCCTGAATCGAAATGGGGATATGATGGGTACAGTAATCTGTAAACACATAGAATTTCATTTTGATGATTGGTCAATTCATATAGTACCTGTGCTATATAAATGGACCATATTATTATCATTAGTAGTAGTAGTATTAGTAGTATGAAAATTTAGTATGAATGTCCTTGATTGCATTACAGTACCATGTTGTTATATCAATCATAGACGTTCAGTTTATTTTGAATAATGGCCAGTGGAAATTTATATTTGATATAAAGTACCCCAATCTAACCCAATTCAATTTTATCAAGAATGATGAAATTTGAACTTTAACAAACCCCAGCATCAAGATCCATGACCTCTCTGACCTGAAGGAACTCTATGCCATTATCAACCTGGAAGAGGAGACCAAGGGACTAACTGGGATTGAATGGACACAGGACGGTCAGCTACTGGCCATTGGAACCCAGAGAGGATTTATGCATGTTTATCTGACGAAGCTGCCCATCCTTGGTGATGCCCATGGTACTAGGCTTGCATATCTGACCTCTCTACTAGAGGTCACAGTGGTCAATCCTATTGAACAGGTGAGAGTCACACTACTCAATACATTTTCATCAATTGTAGAGTACCTCAGTGGTCCTTCTTAGGTCCAATGTTATTTACTCAGTTGTCTATAAAGTGGCCTACTTAGTTCATTCCAATCGTAGGTGAGGTACCTCAAGGGTCCACGTAAGGTACAACATTATTTCAGCATTCATGAATCCCATAGTAGGCGAAAGTCGCACCTCTTACAAATGACCTTCACAAGTAATTCTTGTCATTCTTAGATTACTTTCATGTGTGAGAGTCACCCCTCATACAAATTACCTACTCAATTTATTTGAAGAGGACAGAGTTGAGACTCCTTGACGAATGGTGAAGCAAAACCCAGCAAAACTTTTTATGTTTTATGAGATGTCAAGAAAATGTTGCAGTGGCAAGCAGCATTTTGTCCAAAGACAAAAAAAAAATGCACCAATAAATTTCTTTTTTTTTAATAGTGCAAATGAAAAAAAATGGAACAAATCATTTGTCCAGAGTTGCTCAAATTGAATGTTGAATAGTTTTTATCAAGTTTCCTTTATTTATTATTTTTTTTATTTTAAAGAAAAAAAACTTTTTGCAAATGGAGGTAAATTTAAGAATATAATCTCATTTGTACGATGAAAAGAGTCAATAATTACATTTTCAAGAGGATTTTAGTTCTTCATAGTGTGAGGGAGACACATTATGTCAGACCATTGGTTCTTGTGCCTGTTCACCAAAGATAAAGACCCAGTAAGATGTTGATTGATAAGCATATTAATATCATAGTCTGTATGTTGTTATCAGATGAAGTCTATTTCAAATAATGTGTCTGAGAGGGTGTGTGTGTGTGTTTGATATTGCCTTATAACTGGGGACGAAAGTGTGACACTTTCCTATCAAAATGGGGAATGCTTCTGCATATGGGGAAGGTCCCCATATTTATAGCCTATCAAATGACTGCAAATTAAATGTAGATATTGCTGAACTACATAAGAAAATTGTGTAAGATTTGCATGCATCCCTAATGTCCCCATTTACCAATGAATGCGACACACACACACACAATTGTCTCCACATGCATGATGCAAATTAAGTGTTTATTTTTGTACTTTCCCCATTTAGCATCAGCTACAAGTGTGTGTGTGGGTGTGAACAACTTTTCAAAGGGGGATTAAATGATACATGTACTTGTTTGATATTTCACTTGTTATTCACATTTGCACCATCGTTACGATCCCCTCACGGTCACTCTCACTGATATCTTTTTTTGTGAACATTAACATATCAGAGACGAGTGGGTCGCATGAAGGCAAGTACCTTATCTCCTCTCTCTTCCCTTCAATATCCTTTCTGAGCAACTCTAATTTATTACATTTATAATTCTTGGTCAAATCTTCTTAATTTCCTATAAAATTTCTTGAAAAAAGCCTTGAGTAGTCTACAGAGTGGATTTAGCATGATAAAAGTCCAATTAATTTGTAATATTGTTATTATTATAATCATTAATGTTATTTTTTTTCTATTATTGTTATTACTATTTTTATAATTACAATTATGAATATTATTTTTAATATTATATCATTATTTTCATTATTTTATTGTTAATACTATTATAAGTTTTCATTATCATTATTATTGCTTGATGGTGTTAAGGAAATTGAATAAAATGCCATGACTGTGCATATCCTTATAATTAGCCTCAGTGCATCTCTCAGTTGCCTTTGAGATTTATTGTGCCTTTTTTATTTTCTTCTATTTGTGCGGTAATATAGAGTTGTTCCCTTTTAAAAAGTTACCCTGCCTTTGAAAATTACCAACATTTTATTTGTCTACATTTGTCTACATTTTTATTCATTTTAGAGTTAGAGAAACACTTCTATAAGATATTTAATTGATTGATATTTGAATGATTCTTTCAAATAATGGAAGGGGGGGGGGAGCTTACTCACATGTATGCAACCTTAAACGTAGGATGTGGAGCCCTAAAAATCATGAAAATATATTAAGATTAGAAATTCCTGCATATTTTGTGCCCAATTTTATTTCTATTGCTTAAATAAAGCTATAATCTTTTTGCCTTTTCTTCCTTATGCCGATCTTTCAATGTTTTTGTGACTTTTTTTTATTCATAGCAATTTCCTTTTCCTTCACTTAATTTTACATTATCTTTAGGATGTTATACTTTGCCACATAAAAATATTATTTTTCTGAATTTATTCAGGTAAATCAGGTTTATGTAGCATGCTGCCTGCTACGCTTTGCAAATTTAATTTTGCAATTCATTGATTTTGTTCATTTTTATTTGTTTCATCGGAATGGATACGTAGTTATTATATGATAGATGAATGTGGCATGCTTGTGAATGGATGTTTGTTTTATGTTACAGATAAATTGAATAATTTAGTTAATTGGTCAAGGAGTAAAGACAAACAAGACAAATAATTGAAAATGTGTCTGGCCCTGCATTGCCATGGTAACAACATTATGACAATGTTGAAACCAGGGGAATAATGCTAAAGCTATTGTATATTCATTTTTTCATCTTAACTTTTTTCTTAAAGGTCAAGTCCATCCCATAAAAATGTTTATTTGAATCAATAGAGAAAAATCAAACAAGAATAACATCAAAATCGGATGTCAAATGAGAAAGTTATGACATTTTAAAGTTTCGGTTGTTTTTCACAAAACAGTTGTATGCACAACTCGGCAACACGCAAATGAGAGAGTCGATGATGTCCCTCACTATTTCTTTTGTTTTTTTTGTTTGAATTATACAATATTTCAATTTTTACAGATTTGGCAATCAGGACCAGTTTTACTGAACCATAAAATGTTAGAACAAAATATAATAATTCCCCATGCTCATGGAGGAAGAAAAGTTATTTCACCTTCCAATGAGGAGAAAATTAAAATATTTCATATAATAGAATACAAAAGAAATAGTGAGTGAGTGACATCATTAGTCCCCTCATTTGCATACCGACGAGGATGTGCATATAACTGTTTTGTGAAATTTAGCAAAACTTTGAAATGTCATAATTTTCCTATTTTACATCCGATTTCGATGAAATTTTCAATTGTTATGCTTCTTGGATTTTTCTCTATTTGTTTAAATCAACTTTTTGTTGGGGTGGACTTGTCATTTTAAGTTTTTCTAAGCATTTTTACCTATTTCTGTGTAGCTTATTTTGTGAACGTTTTGGACTCATTCTCATTGTCACGTCCTCTCCACTCTGAATTATATCAAATGATTCTTTTTTTTTAGTTTTATCCCTGTGATTACATTACATGATGTTAACAGTAAAGTGGCAAAACAATTAGCATTTAATTTTTTTTGCTTATTGTTGTCTCGCCTGCATAGCAGAGTAAGACTATAGGCGCTACTTTTATGACGCCGACATAAAGTGATTTCAGTTGTACATGTACCTTAGTACAAAACCGTGGACTAATTTGACAGAGTATGCAATGAAAAAATCTGCAGAGTCCACGGTTTTGTACCATGGTACAATTACAACCATCTTTGTGAACTAGGGCCATTAAAGTTATCTAGTCATTTAGAGAATCAGTTTTGATTTGAGAGATATTGTTAAACTTTACCGTACAACAGGAGCCCGCTATACCCATTGCTATCGAAGTAGAGCCGACATTCGTTGCCCTTGGACCGTACCATTTGGCTGCGGGGATGAACAACAGAGCATGGTTTTATGTACTCAGTGACAAAGGTAGGTTATCATATTTAACTCTCATAAAATCAGTGTTACTTTATTTTTCTGAGCAAATGTTTTGTCTAATTTTGTGGCCTTGATTAAAGTACAGTATATTAGAAAAAAGTAATGCACAATATATGTTATTTGATTGTTAACCCATTTCTGAAACCATTTACTTCGTTATTTCTAGGAATGAAAAAATAAGAATGTGCATATTAAATGATCATTGTTTGATATTCATGTGTCCTAAAATAGTTTTTAAATGAGTATTGATATCTTTCCAATGAGGGCATGTTACATATTACTTTCTTTGAGAAAGTGTAAAGCTCAAGTTCTTAATGGTGTTTTTTGTGTACATAGCAAATTGACAAGTATTCTTTCAAAAAGAAATTTAGAAATCTATGGAACATATTAGGATACTTTAAATAAAGACAAGAAATGAGTTTGATTAAGCACTGTACATCTGTAGAAATCACCTAGACCTTCTATGACAAGGGTCCTTTAAAGACCAGGGCTCCGTAACACAGAGGTTTGCAATCAATCACTAAATACCAATGACCAATCAAGATCATCGTTGCATGCGCACTCTATTTAAAATACTGACTGGGAACCAATCAGTGCGGTTCTTTCATACTTGCAATTCATCGCAAACCTTTGTGTTGCGGAGCCCAGTTCACACTATGCGATCCAGTGCTGCACGATTTTTTAATAAATAGTATTTTGCATTAAATGTGAAAGTTCCAAAAAGTATTATTATTTCATTTTTAAGTTCGCCATAACGTTAGGAATAATACAATCATAATTTTGCCTTGCGGCAAGCCCTGTGATCGGAGTAAAGTCCAAATCGGCTTCAAGTCGCAGCCGATGATGACGTCATTACGACTCGGTTTTGAATTTAATGTATTCCTACAGGGAGGGTCGAACTAGACCAAATATAAATTGAGTAGTCCTACCACTATTCTTAACTTTGATCGCCAAGATTTTATTGGTTGCAATGTCCATATCAAATATTACAATTTCTTTGAAATTGAAATTGCACAGAATCGCATAGTGTGTGCCGTTCTTATAACCAAACAGTCTGTGGACTTGATCGCACAGTAAAGATCTCTGAGTAACAACCTTGAATCACTTTCAATGCAGTTAAACTTGTATTAATCTGAGGATTCTGGTAATATTTTAGATTATTACAGCATACAGCCCATGCAGACAGGATGGTGTAAGTTATGCAAATGATGATTGTTTCTTCACCTTTCCATGTACATCCCCATTCATACATGTATTTTGTCACCCTTTATCATAAAGCATCGATATAGACCACACCACCCAAAATGTTATTTAATGTCCAATATCATAATATTCATAGTATCGTGATACATCTGAATACCATTACAGTATATCCAGAATATATTTGCTAACCAATACTACAGAAGCGGATCCACAAGTAACTGGGGATTAGGTCCACTTTTTCTTCCAAAAATTTTATGAACAAAATATAAAGAAAATAATTATTACTACAATGACCCCCCCTGCCAAAAAATGAACTACTACTATTAACATTATCATAATTTGAGAATGATCCATTTGCATATTTTGTTAACTGGACAAGTTTACCCCAACAAAAAGTTGATTTGAAAAGAAAGAGAAAAATCCAACAAGCATAACACTGAAAATTTCATCAAAATCGGATGTGAAATAAGAAAGTTATGACATTCTTAAATTTCACATTTTAAAGTTTTGCTAAATTTCACAAAAGTTATACCTATGCACATACATCCTGGTTGGTATGCAAATGATTGGACTGATGACATCACTCACTATTTCTTTTGTATTTTATTACATGAAATACAAAAAAAAATAATTTTCTCCTAAACGTCCTGTGAAACAAAGTTTTATTTCTCCCTAAACATGTGGAATTAACATTGTTAAACATTATTTGGTTCAGTCAAGTTGAGCCTTATTGTCAAATCTGTAAATATTGAAATATTGTATAATTCAAACAAAAAACAAAAGAAATAGTGAGTGGGGGACATCATCGAGTCTCTCATTTGTACATGTATGTGACTTAATTGTGCACACAACTATTTTGTGAAAAATAAGCAAAACTTTGAAATGTCATACATGTAACTTTCCTATTTTACATCCGATTTCGACGAAATTTTCAGCATTATGCTCGTCTGATTTTTCTCTATTGATTAGAATCAACATTTTTCTGAGGTGGACTTGACCTGTAATGATAATTAGTAAGGGTAATATAGTAGCAGTACTTGTATTTAAGATATGCTACTCACATTTCCATCAAAGTGCTTTACTAAAGGTTACATTTATTAACTATAGATAGAATTAACATAATTATAAACCATACAAAATAAAAAAAATATTAGGGGTTGACTCATTTCAAATCAGAAAATCCTGTATCTGAAAAGAACAACCTCTCATACCACTGGCCAATAATTAAGACATCTTTATAGCCAATCATATCATTATTTCATAGGCTTTTATAAAATGGTGAAGTATATGGAAAGTTTAGAATGGTTTGTTGTCATTTTGGAGTGAGGGATGAAATGTCTTTGAAGTTTTTTAGAAGGTGTGGTATTTATGGTAAATCGGCACTTGGTCTACTTCTCACTTGGTCTTGGTCTAGTTCATTTGCAAAAAATTGTCGTCTGACTTTTTTGTCTCATGGCTATTTAGCCCATTTACATGTTCCATTTTGTCTTATTTCCAGTTTAATAGGCTCTATGTTTTGTCTCATATCCTCTCGGTCTAACAGTATGTAGTCTATAATGAGTAGATAAACTACTTATGAACCATGAATTTTCATTTGACAAAGTGCAAAGTAATACTAATTAGACAAATTGGAAATGGAGCCATCTGGGCATTAGACTAAATGACAGTTAGACAAAGTGACGGTTGGACCAAATGGTAATTAGACCAACTGCTAGTAGACCAAGTGGATACAATTGGGTATTTAATGATCACAGGAGCATTTGGTGTTTGGGAGAACAGTGCTAAATTCATTTTTTTTAGGGGGACATTAAGGATGAGTTCTCATTTTTCACAAAATGTTTATGGGAGAGTTTTTTACTGCATATTGATTGTAATGAGTTTCATATTTTACATGTACATTATCATTGTTCCCTAAAATTTGAGACCACTTCAACAAAAAAGTTTATTTGAAGAAATATGGATTCATAAAGCATTAGGCTTCTTGATCTTTCCCGAGTTCCCAACTCTTGTCTTTTCCAAAGTCTCTCTCTCTCTCCCTCTCTGCTTTCACCCTTTGAGCCTTTGGTTACAATTTATTTTTATTCTTGAACATCTTAGTTGGCTTTCTGTCCAGAGTGTCTTCTTCACTGAGAAAGGGAGAGAGGGGGGGGGGGGGGGGTGGGAGGCTCCAATTATGCCCTGTGCATGGCATCAGATAGGAGCCTATGCCCGATTCCCAGTTTTCCTGTGTAGGACTATTCTATGTCTGGCCCCTTATATGTGGGATGTTCTTGAAGTGATTCGTCCTGTGTTTTGAAGTTAATATAAAAGGAAAGGGGAAATTTTGTTGGATTGAGTACTCAGTTCATGACATGAAGTAAAGATGGAAGTTGGATGTACAAAAAGGTTGGTGATTCAATGGAATTGCCTTACATAGGCTGACCACTTGACTGCTACAGTCTATAGGCCTACCATGCAATGGACTTACCATTGCTAGGGGATTTTTAGGCACGCAAATTACACAAATCGCATGAAATTTAATGTATATCATTTCATAAAGACTGTTATTGTAATAAATTATTGAATCATTCCCATCCTTCTAACACCCCAACTGATGCTTCACTCTTATAACCATATTATGTAGCTTCTGTCATCAAAATTTCAAAATTTCATCAGAACCCCCTCTCACATTTCGACTCTAAGCTGCCATTTTGAACTATAAATTTGTTGATCTGAGCCCTGATATTTATAAGTCACTGAGAAAGCCCTAACTATTTTGTCGAATAGTAATACTAATAATGATAATAGCTGGATTTATAAAGTGCTTTTTGCCAGAGGATACAAAGCACTGATATTATAACCCCGGATATAGCTCGAGCTACCATCACCGGCGCTCAATGCATACAAGGAATTAATCCTGCCGGTACCCATTCACCTCACCTGGGTCGAGTGCAGCAGTGTGGATAAATTTCTTGCTGAAGGAAAGCACACCATGGCTAGGATTCGAACCCATGACCCTCTGTTTGAAAGGTGAGAGTCACAACCACTAGACCACGACGCGCCCACACAATACTAGTACCATCTGTTGTCCAAAGTCCTAATATTTTGATATTCAGGTACTATTTTCGCATATTGGACAATAGAAAGAGCATGTACCGGTATTACATCACATGGTAAGTTATTTATATGTAAAATTAGGTAAGATATCTGCTGTAGTCTGTTTTTATTTTTTAATTATCCTAGGGCCGGAGAAATTAAAGGATCACGAATATCTGGGTACAATAAACAGCATGTCCTTGAACTCTGACTATGCCGCTGTCTCATTTGAGAGTAAGGTCCAACTGCATCTGGTAAGAATCAATTTACATTTCATTCGTTCATCAATTATTTTCCTATACGGACATCAGTTTAGTTTTGTGTGTATTTGCGTCTGTCTGTATACAGTGCATTCCTGAAAAAAAAATTAAACTAATAGTTACTGATATTTTATCATTTTGAATTTATATCAATTTAGACATTTTATCAATGCCAATATACATCTAGCTGTCTAGCAAGTTCTTCCGTTTGTTGGTCAGTACCAGGGGCTGGTTTCACGAAAGAGTCAATATGGAGAAACTTTGCCATCATCTTACAATGATAGTTATTGATGTTTTGTCATTTTGAATTTTCATCAAGTTGGGCATTTGATCAATCCCAATACATCTAGTTGTCTACAAAGTTCTCATGTGTGTTTGTCAGTACCAGGGGCTAGTTTCGTAAAAAGTCAACATGGAAACTTTGCCATCATGGAGACCTTGATTGTGATTGGCTATTGAGCCATCTTACAATGATAGTTACCGTAATAGCAGAGCTACAATGATCGCCACTCCTTGAAAACTGACCCCTCATGTTATGGCATCTTTTCTAGATCACATATCAAGCCTTTCTGGGTCCCACACAAGGTACATTTTTGTCTCACCTGCGAAGCAAAGTGAGACTATAGGCGCCGCTTTTCCGACGGCGGCGGCGACGGCGGCGGCGGCGGCGGCGTCAACATCAAATCTTAACCTGAGGTTAAGTTTTTGAAATGATGTCATAACTTAGAAAGTATATGGACCTAGTTAATAAAACTTGGTCATAAGGTTAATCAAGTATTACTGAACATCCTATTACAGTTTCATGTCACATGACCAAGGTCAAAGGTCATTTAGGGTCAATGAACTTAGACCATGTTGGAAGAATCAACATCGAAATCTTAACCTGAGGTTAAGTTTTTGAAATGTCATCATAACTTAGAAAATATATGGACCTAGTTCATGAAACTTGGACATAAGGTTAATCAAGTATCACTGAACATCCTGCATGAGTTTCACGTCACATGACCAAGGTCAAAGGTCATTTAGGGTCAATGAACTTTGGCCGAATTGGGGATATTTGTTGAATTCCCATCATAACTTTGAAAGTTTATGGATCTGATTAATGAAACTTGGACATAATAGTAATCAAGCATCACTGAACATTTTGTGCAAGTTTCAGGTCTCATGATTAAGGTCAAAGGTCATTTAGGGTCAATGAACTTTGGCCAAATCGGGGTATCTGTTGAATTACCATCATAACTTTGAAAGTTTATTGGTCTAGTTCATTGAACTTGGACATTAGAGTAATCAAGTATCTCTGAACATCCTGTGCTCATTTCAGGTCACATGACCAAGGTCAAAGGTCAATGAACTTTGGCCGAATTGGGTGTATCTGTTGAATTACCATCATAACTTTGAATGTTTATGGATCTGATTCATGAAACTTGTACATAAGAGTAATCAAGTATCACTGAACATCCTGTGCGAGTTTCAGGTCACATGATCAAGGTCAAAGGTCATGTAAGGTCAATGAACTTTGGCCATGTTGGGGTTTTTTGTTGAATAGCCATCATATCTCTGTAAGTTTATTGGTCTAGTTCATTAAACTTGGACATAAGAGTAACCATGTATCACTGAACATCTTGTGCGAGTTAGAGTAGTATTCAAAGTCAGCACTGCTGCTATATTGAACCTCGTGATGCAGGTGAGACGGCCAGAGGCATTCCACTTGTTCTAAACCTGTGTTAATTTGATCCCTCTATACCATCTATTGGGAGAGTGGCAAGAGAGTACCGGTATATGCAATCAATGGCAAATTTCTGTTGCAAATTTACAATTTACACATTCATCCAGTTGAATCTGCCTGAGTTGAATCTCTTGGGATCCCAGAAATCAGGGCCTCGTCTTACGAAGATTTACGATTGATCCAATCAATCATGACTGTATGGAAATCCATCAGTGTCATAATTTTTTCTACACAAAATTTGCACAATGTCCTTTGTAAACAAAGAGAAGCCACAGTGAATTTTAAAGAAAACAATGAATGCATGAATATACATCGTAGCTAGAAAATGTTTTTGAACAAACACGCATTTTAGATGTTGACGTTGTTGGCTTTCCGTAGTTGTGGTTAATTGGATCAATTGCAGCTCTTTGTAAGACAGGGCCATGTTTAACTTAGGTAAAATCAATTGCAAGACTTTTTGGTCACTTTTAGGACCCAAAATGGAATTACTTGACCAATAAATGTGTGTGATGATCAGAATTTAAACTGTTCTAAATAGAGAAAATGAATTTTTCTTTCATTTTTTTCCTCTTAAGATTGAGTCAGAAGGTATTGGCGACAACGAGGAGAGAGAGACAAGGTTATTTCCCGACAAGGAGAGTAGTGGCAAGATAACATGTCACACGCTCACTTCGGACTTTCTCATTTACGGAACTCACGTAAGCTTCATATTTTTTTCCATCTATTTTCCATTTCTAACAAAAACCACCATGCATCCAGCCATTATATTGTTTTGCAATCAATCACAAAAATGAGCTCTTTGATTAATCATGAACCTTGGTGTCACAGGCCTAAATGGGAGTGCAACTATATCATTGATTTAAACAGAGAAGTCTGCCTAATCATCAAAATGATTTGGATTTTCTAAAGGAGAACAATCTAAACACCCATAATGCTGATGAAAAGTCAACAATATTGAATGTAATTTGAGAATGTTGTGAAATTCTAAAGTTTTCCTTATTTTCACAAAATATTTGTATAATTACTACATGGGTCATATGCAAATAATGATGAATGGTTGGTTGGTTTTATGTACCGTATATAAATCACAACAAAATACATTGTACAAAATATTAAGATTAAATATCAAAACTTAAAAGAATGGAAGGATCACTGTATACAGAGTTATTAATATAATGGCTCTGTTCTTCCTAGATGTCCAATATGATAATGATGATGACATAGTTTGCTATTTGTTTTGTATTGACTATTTCAGGAATGGACTTCCCTTTTAAACTTGTAAAAGAGTTCCATGTATTGCTTTCCTTACCTACGCAATAATAAATAGTTTCCTTTTCCTGACTCTTCCAGAATGGTGAATTGATGTACTTCTTCATTGAGGACTGGCAATTCGTGAATGAGTTCCGTCATGTGGTTGGTATCAGGAGGATCTTTTCAGACCCCAGCGGAACAAGACTGGTCTTCATCGATGATAAGAGTGATGGATTTGTTTACAATCCAGTATGTATATTTCATCCTCAAGCAATCAGACTTTTGACATTTGATAACAGTACTATAGATGATATTAATAATAATACTATTGGTATTAATGATAATAATATGCAACACTTATATAGCGCTTTAAAATACAAGGGTTCTAAGGGCTGTATACGTTTACCCGGGTTTTAACACGACTTCTCTTACCTGGCACCCAAATAATCATATTTGAGAGTTTTTTATAGCCAGATATTCAGCTGGCAAGCAGTGAAAATACATTGAACTGGCATTGCTTGTTTTTGTAGCTTGTAAGCTTTTTGTTGGTATATAATTGTTAAATATCACTTGGTTCGGATGGGGGTCATTTCAGGCGTGGATCCAGCGGGATTAGACAATAGTTTTGAGGTGCCGATAATTGTGAAAAAACAATATGGCCCATGAAATGCTATTGGCTAATTCCGCTGCTGGGTCATTTTTAGTGAGAATATTAACTAACATCTTGAAATTTCACCTCATACTATTTATTTATTCGTAGAAACCATTCATTAGAAGGCTGTGTCAAGAATCATGTTTATTTTATAGAAATTTAGTTGTTTTTATGTATGAGATAAATTGCATGTTTTGTATGTTTGTTTGTTTATGCTCAATACAGGTTAATGACCAGACCCTCGATATTCCCAACTTCTCGCCGACAATTAAGAATGTCTTATGGGAGAACGGGTTCAACTACAAGGGTGTGTTTGTTGCCTATGACGATGAGAAGGTCTACTCGTATCTATATTCAAGGGAGACGGTCAATGGTAGGTTTGATAATGGTAACACGACATTTGCTCCTGCGGCAATTGCACCGGGATTTAATTTTGTCTAAGATATAGGGTTAGGGTTGCAATGGGGTTTTATTTTTGGTTTATGGTTAGATTTAGGATAGGATGTAGTCTTAAATCGAGGGTTGAAGTTGGCGATTCCATGGACATGTCATGGAACCTTGATAACTCTCTTCCAATCCTCGGGATTGATCAAAGCCAATGGATGACCACAAGTTCGGTGTTGGTGCTGATGCAAGGAGTAGAATTAATTGCTTTGCCGAACAGTTTTAACTATTTAAAAAATTAGTCACAAAACGAAAGCTAAACTTGAAACATGTATATTAAAGAATGTCTTCTGTGTTGTCAGATATTATAAAACTGACCATACTCTTACTATTGATCCCGGGACTAGTCACATTTGATATGTGGTGCTGCGCGGGTATAAAAATTAACCTTACACCAACACCAAACTTGACATGGCCCATTGTATTCTTGCAAGCATTTGAGCTTTGAATGCTCCCCAAGGAGTGAAGAAAGTGCATACATTGTGTGCAGCCAGCCAAAAATGTAACTGGGGGTGTGATATGTTTGAGTTCAGAGGTAGTGTTCCAATGTGTAAGCATTGTATGAACATTATTGTTATGATCAATCACTCGATGGAAGGCCTTTGTCTCAGTGATCGTTTACCCGATATCAGTTACCCTTTTATATCACCTGGGGATGTTTCAAAAAGATTGTGCATCTATTACTTATAGTCACATTTAAATGCCTAGTTTTGCCCGGTATAAAATGCATGACCCATTTGTCAGATCATGCCAAGAGGACGCGCACTACTGCATATTAATCAACAAGATAGGGCATTGCATATCATGCATGTGATGGCATTTAAGTGCTACTCTAATTAATACCTAAATCTTTGTGAAACACCCCCAGGATCAAATGTACATCAACGTCTTGCCATAGGACGTGAGTGCTGAGGCGGAAATTGAACCCTGAACTTTATGAGTGGAGCGTTGTGGCCCAGTGGATAAGTCTTCTGACTTTGAAACACAGGGTCGTGGGTTCGAATCCCAGCCATGGCGTAATTTTCTTCAGCAAGAAATTTATCCACATTGTGCTGCACTCGACCCAGGTGAGGTGAATGGGTACCAGGCAGGATTAAGTCCTTGAATGCATGAGCGCTGAAAGGCAGCTCGAGCTAAAGCCGGGGTAATAATGATAATAACAACGTGCCTCGGAATAGAATATTTCTAGATAGAGGGCGCTATATAAATGCCTATTATTATTATTATGATCTAAGCTCCTGGCACTTATCCACTAGACCACCTCTATTTGTTGTTTGTACAGGTCCTGCAGTGATACTAGTAGGTACGACGAAGCTACCATTTGCTCAGCAGCCACTGATGCTTCACAATGGCGAACTGGTATGCCAGACTCAAAGCGGCAAGACCACCAGCGTTCATCTCACCACGTATAACTTTTTAGAGCGTCCTCAGGACCTCCCACATTCCGAGGTAATTACTCCAGTTTGGCATCTTCATATTGTCGACTCTCTTTTTAATGATACTGGTGCTGCTATATAGCGCTCAATACAATGTTTCTGTTTAGGCATCGTTAAGGCGACCCTGATCGGTTGCTCAAGGAATTACTTCCTACCGGGCCACCATTCACTACACTTTGGTGGAGAGTGGCATCTGTAGAAAAACACCTTGCAAACGGATATGAGTGCTGCGATGGGATTTGAACCCACACCTTTTTGTTTTAAGTCTGGAAACTGATCCACCGAGCCGCAGCAACTCTATATTATATTTACTGTCTCGTTTTAGTCATTTGCATGCTTTTCCATTTTTATTGCCTTGATTCCAAGCCATCTTTTATTGTAAGAAATATTGAAAATATACAGCTTTCTAAGATGCAGCAGAGATTAGTGAAATCTAGCCAACTGGTATATCAGGCGATAATACCATGGTTTATTTGTCTGTTTTCAGGTCCGATCAGCTTTACAGAGGAGCATTTTGCTGCACCAGTACAAGGAGGCATGGATGCTTTGCCAAATTCTGAATAGCAAAGAAGCATGGTTAGATCTCGCCAAGGATGCCATCACACATGCTGATATGGAGTTTGGTAAGATCTCAAGATCTGGAGTATTATGTAGCAAGACTTGAGACTAAATGCAAAGTCAGCAAAAAGATATTCTTATTCATTGAAGCTGGCATATGAAGATAATATCTGTCAATTACATGTTAGTAATATGTACATTTTTCGGCATGAATTCATATCGAATTTCAGTATTTAGGGGGCATGGCCACTGCAGTTTTATGACAGCACAAATGGGAACTTAAAAGGGGCACTGTATTCATCCGTTTACTTTTTCTTTTTTCTTTTTTTTTTCTCATGTATTTCCATTGATTTCAGGGATCCGCATTACCAAATAGTTTGCCAAACCATAAATTGTGATGACTTACATGTTGTATCTCATTTGCATCTCTTTTTTTCAGCTCTGAGAGTCTACAGGCACATAGGGGAGGCTGGCATGGTGCTTTCATTGCAGAAGATTACAGTAAGTATGAGTTTAAAAACACATTAAAAAATTGAGAATCGCATGACTAAATCTTGCATTTTACATAGATTTCCTCAACTTCTCAGATAGTCACAAGATTATAGTATAGAATACTGTTTTGTATCTGATATTTTTTAGATTCTTAGTATTGAACCCATGGAGGTTTCACCCTATATTGCCCAGGCTGTTTTGAAATTGCATATTTGCTCTTAGAAAATGTTGTGTATCTGCAGAACCAAATTTGGTCTTAACCCTATCTAGGCTGGGGTATTTTTGGAGTTCATAAGGCCGGGGGGGAGGGAGGGGCCTCCCAGGCCCCCCCTTGAGATCTCGGCCGTTGACCGCGCGATCACGCCGAAAATTGGCACGCAGGTTGTCTTGGATATAATCTACAAAATTGTATAGTAATTAATCTCATGCGAATTGTTATTAAGTAATTATGCTAATTTGTGCATAATTAGCATGCGAAATCATACTTTTTCCTCTAACTCCATTAATAAAGCTCTAAATTTTCCAATTTGTTGCATAGAAACTCTTTGTGGTGTTCTTAGCAAGTTTACAAGAAAAAAATTGTGATATCAGATCACATTACGAAAATTTGTGTTTGAAAATGGATCTCATCTGACACCCCAATTTCAAATTCCAAGCTACTTTCACTCGCCCCCCCCCCCATCCCCCGATATCAACAAGGAATGGTTATCCTTAAGTAAACAACCACGCACTCTCCCAGATAATCCACCTTCCCCCAAGAAGTGACCTTCATAAGGCCTGGCAGAGAAGAGAGAGAGCAAGAGAGAGAGAGGGTGATTTTTTAAAACTTATTTTTATTTCGGCTATTGTGGGTCATTTTGCATCGTTCAAAATTTCATGTCGATCTTCATCTAAATTCCAAATCGTTTTTAGATATGCTAGTGTCCTAAAACAAATAGAATACAAATTCATTCTTTCAAGATTAATGTCAGCCAGGAAGCTCTGAAGAGTTTGTTTATACTATTACGTAACAAGGACAGCTGTAATCCCACTCCATGCTGTTCATCAGCCTGTTGTGGTGGCAGGCATTAATGGTGTTATCGGCTCTTATCAGCAGCAGCAATCACTAAATCGACCCCACCCCAGTTTAAACGCGAGAAATGCAACTTTCCCAAAAAACTGAAATTGGGGTGTCAATACCCCACTTGAGATCCCATTGACTAACACGCAAGGCATTATCAGCAGTCAGATGAACCCCACCCCAGTTTAAACGAGAGCTCTCCCAAAATCTGAAATTGGGGTTTCAAATACCCCACCTGATCTCCCATTGACACAACACGCAGGGCAATGGAGTTCCTGTGTTGTAAGCTGGTGGGGTATTTTTTAAACACAGGATTCGCGTAATGAATTTCTTTTTTTTTTTGGTCCGACATGCACTTACATAATGTTGCGTAATTTCGGAAGCGCGAACCCGGGTGACGCAAAATTGGTCTCAAAAGTTGCGCAAGACTTGAAAGTAAAAAGTCAGCGAGCAGCGCGGTCAAAAATATTTTGCGCGGCGAAAATATCGCGCAATTTGTTGAGGGGGGGGGGGCCTCTGAGGCCCCCCCGGCCTAGATAGGGTTAAAAGTTGCAAAAGACTTTGAAGAATAAAGTCGTGAAACGGTGCAATCTTTTCGTGTTACTGGGCTATATGGGGTTAGATTAATCAGCTAACAAGAGAATATAGATATTTTTACAAAGTTATTGTCATAGCAATATGGAAAGCATATAGCATAACCCTCAAAGGGTCCTCCCGCATGCTCTGTCAAGATGATTTCACCAAGTCTTAATTATAATAATAATAATGATAAATGTCATATTTTACTCAGGGTAGCCACTTCAGATCTGAAAACTGTTCTCCCAGCGAACCCTTGTTATTAAACATGATAATGTAACGATTAGCCCAACCTTAGCATGGTTACCTTGATCGGGCGATCAAGCATTCAATAAATTTTTCCTAATCTTTAAATTTCTTTCATTACCCAGGGCATCGATGATAGGAACTTACTCTCCGGCCACCTGGCCATGTACCAAGAGGACTTCAATCTAGCCCAGGACCTGTTCCTAACCTCTAGTAGACCTATCACGGCCCTGGAGATGAGGAGAGACCTGTTGCACTGGGACCAGGCCCTCAAGCTAGCAAAGACCTTAGCCCCGGAACAGATCCCTTACATATCCAAAGAATATGCTCAGCAGCTTGAGTTCACGTAAATAATTCTTGTTAATTATCATCCCATTTATCTGTTGAAGTACACAGGTCATAGTTCCATAACCCCCCCTATTTCATATAGTGTAAAAGAAAGTGTCAACTTTACATTGTATACTGATTATTCAATGTTATACATGATACAAAACAAGGGTGTCTGGTGACTTAAAGAATCAGTGGGACGTGAGCTTGAATCTCCTTCAGTAAGAAATTTGCCCATGTTGTACTGCACTCAACCCAGGAGGGCTGGATTAATATGTACATGTATATTGCTAATAAACATCCATTCTTGAGAATCTGTTCTTAATATTGGAGCTCCCATTTAGTACCATTGCATTGGTCCTGTTCTATTTAGCCTCACATTGCTGTCAATGTCACCAACCATCCAAGAGCAAGAGTTGGAGCAGATAGAAACATGAAATCGTGATCTTTAATAATGCAACATTTCTTGACAAAGGGCTATGTCCTGAACATCAGAAAAATGAATCTCTACATTTTTATATAAAAATGAATCTCTACATTTTTATGTTCATATTGTTATTCATTTTTTTTTTTTTATGTTTAAAGTTTTTGTTGTGTTACTATTTCTAATAGTTACAACTTTGTAATGAAAACACATTTTTTGTGAGGAATTGACTGATCACAATGCATTAATCCATTCTTTGTTTCTGTCTTTATTGTATACAGTGGAGATTATCCCAACGCATTGACCCATTATGAGAAAGGTATCACCCGGGAAGAGCAGGTCAGCAAATACAAAACAAGATTTTCTTCTTTTTTTTTCATCTATCATCCCCTCTCCTACACCTGGGTGTCACCTTTACAGTAATAGAATAAGGGCCAACGTGCTAATATTAGATATGTATTCTAAGCCCCTGCCCCAATAATGTACTCAACGATATAATTTGTAGTCTAAAATTTAAGTTTTGTTTATTTATTATTGCTTGAACTTTATCAACCATTTAGAGGTAGTTTGCAATTTTGCATTTTATTCTTGAAATGAATAATTATCATAAAACATGACATTGTTGAGACATTGTAATGAAGGACATGTATCTGTGTATCTTACACAGCCAACTTTTTACTAGTTTTAGAGCTACTGGCATGGTATGCATTTCTTTATGCACTTATACTTTCTTTATTGGAAACAAAAGATAAAGAAATGTATTAGGATTATGAACATAGAAAAGTGAGGTTCAAATTATTTGAATACTATTATGTTATGGCCTCAAAAAAAAATTTGTTGACTTGGCGTAACAGGCCAATGAAAATTTGGGTAGGTAGCGTGGGTTTTTTTGGGGGTCGTTGTTGTTTATATTTGCATACACGAAAGTAGCAATTTATACACATACAGTACATACAGTGGCGTAAATAGATCCTCAGACGTTGGGGATGATCTGATGAGAGGGATAGACCACAATATGTTCAAATAATTCTCCCACATATACACACACTAATATATATGGACACAGAACGAGCCAGAAATTGTTGAAATCTTGAAAGCAAAGAGCATCCGGGGTTCTTCGCATTGCGATATCGTTATTTACGCAATCAATATCGGATAAAATTTTTTTAAAAGCATAGGGTCGGGCGGCCTAAATTATCTTAAGTTTTGTTATGTTATGTTACATTATGTGAGGATGTGTTACGTTATGTCTTGTTATTATTTTGCTCCAGGAGCGTGACCACGATGAGACCTGCGCGGCAGGGGTAGCGCGTATGTCTATTCGCATCGGCGACATTCGACGGGGGGTTTCCATGGCGATGAAGATGAACAATCGGGCGGTGAAGAGAGATTGTGCTTCTATCCTTGAGAGTATGAAGCAATACTCAGAATCGGCTCAACTCTATGAGAGGGGAGGATATCCAGATAAGGCAGCTTCTGTGTACATCCGATGCAAGAACTGGTAAGTAACAAGGGACCCATCTTGTCAGTTTGTCTATAGATGCATTTTCTAGATGAATCGTAGGTTTGATTTCATAGAGACTTGTTATGATATCAAATGCACTATTTCTATGATAAGTTTACTATCGGCCAATCAAATTGATGGATTTCAATAGCTTTAAACTGTTATAAATTCAACAAGTTTTATGAAATGGGCCCCTGCTCTATTTGACAAATTGAAGCCAATAAGAAAAGTGTAATTTCCATGCACTCAAAACCTACATGGAACCCACCAAGAAGAATGCACACCAATAGACTACCCCCTCAGTATGGAAACACATAATTAATCAAAACAGGTAAACAGATGTAGATGATCTGTGAAGGTTTGCATGGTGGTACAGATAACCTAGACAGAGCTGCCAAGTAGTCCTGATTTTCAGTATTTAGTACTGAAAAGTGAGAAGAATACTGATAGTTTCATGTAAAATACTGATTTTTAAAGTTTCAGTTGTATGTGTGGTCCTATGTTATTTTTTGAAAATACCTCACCGAAATACTGATTTTCAGCTTCAAAAATACTGAAATGTTCCTTTTCAGGTTGGCAGCTCTGCATAGAGGAGGCCTACGGTTCACCATGTGGATGGTCCTAAAAATGGACTGTTTGATGGGAGAGTGATAGAGATGAAAATAAAAGAGACTAGAAAGAGAAAGATGGGAGAAATAGAAAAATGGGACGGAAACATACTTCTCACTCCCATTTTCCTCTTTCCCACCTATCAATTTTTTTTTATCTCATACTACCATTGAACAATCCTGTTAAAGCCTGTGAATAGCTTTGGTAAAGGGTCAATAATGTGATTGATAATCGAATATCATCTAATATGACAGTCTTACTGAAGCGTAGAGACCGTTAGATATTTTTCCAACTGCACTTCTCTGAGAAAATTTCAAATATTCAAATCCTGGATATATAGCGCCCTCTCTCGACGATGCTTGTTTTGAATAAAAAATATGGGCATTCAAGCACTTATAAATTTAGTAATTAGATATCCAAAAGTTACAGACAAAGAACATATCTTGAAAGTTTCAGCCCATTCCATGATTTGGAATAGGATTTAATTGAAAGACAAAAACACACAGATATTTTAATTTGATCGGGTGACCCGATCAAGTTAAATTTCCATGTAAAATCGCAAAATTTATCCTCTAAAACACATTTTTATTTCATATCCTCCACATCATAACTGTTATAGGGCATATCCATTCATATTAGCTAGCAATGAATTGGAATAGTGATAGGTGCATTTTGGTGGATTTACAAAAACTATACACAAGCTTTAAGGACCTACCACATGATAAGAATAATCTGATAATAATCCATATTTTATTGTTTGAGAAAGAAACCACAATTAGAATTCCTGCAAAAATTCACATTGCCCAATTGAATGTGGGCTCGGCAGCCACTGAAAAGCACCAGATCGACGTTGCTCTATCCGTTTGATAAAGCAATGAATGCCAAACAGGGTAGCAGATATCCCATCTTTTGATGTCTATTGGTCTGACACAGCCAGGGCGTGAACTCCCCACATCCCACTTATCAAACCTCCTCATTGTCAGATATATTTATTTGAAGAATAATAAAAACTTCTGATTTTTTTATTGATTGCAGGGCTAAGGTAGGGGAACTTCTACCCCAGATCACGTCTCCTAAGATTCACTCTCAATATGCCAAGGCTAAAGAAGCCGATGGCAAGTACAAAGATGCAGCTTCAGCCTACCGAAATGCCAAGGATTGGGACAATGTCATCAGGTATGACCAAAAAAAATTATATTTTATTATTCAAAATAAAAATCTGAAGTTTTCTACAAGTATACTTCGACTTTCAAAATTTTCTAGTGGTATAGAGAAATAGTGTACAAATAATACATATCATCGAGTGCAAAAGCCATCATCGAGGGCATTAAGAATTACACAGACAGTGTACATATACCATTGGTACAGTTCTAGGCTACCATGCCCAAGGCAGGGCCGACGGCATTTTATTTTCTTGTAAACAATTATATTTCAATAGGTTTCATAACTTGGTCATTGTTTGCCTTGCTAGTCTTATATTAAGATTGTGGGTGGATGAAAGTAGCCTGCCTTGTAACTGTCTGACATGTCCCAATTGTATTTTCTTCCTGAAATGACGATTTATTGATTTTTTTTCAGAATCCAACTGGACTATCTGAAGAACCCGGAGGAGGCTGTCCGTGTCGTCAAAGAATCAGGATCTGTGGAGGGAGCCAAGATGGTCGCCAAGTAAGGAAACTTTCTGATGAAAACACAGTCACATTTTAACAGGGTCAAACAAGATTTCTTTAAATAAAAAAAAGTTTATTTTTTTGTCTACCTTGCTAACCATGTACCTGGACATTGCGAATCATGTGAGACTTGAGAAAAAAAATTAATGAAATACCTACCAAGTCACTTGTCTCACATATTAAAGATATTGCATGAGACATCAAGAGTGGGTAGATGTGCACTTGCTGCAATTATGAGATCAACTATCGAGGGTAAACTTTTTTCTCATATCAGCATGCACTAATGTAATTAAAGTATATATTTTGGCTAAATGAAAAACAAAAGAATCTACTTCAGTTCAAAGACTCTTGTGCATTGTGTTCCTATGTTTTTTTCTACTTTAATTTGTTTAAGGACGGTCTACGTGAAACACTTTTCTTGTACCTTGTTTTGTCTAATATGTTTTTTCTTCCATTGAATTCCCTCTTATGGTAGGTTTTTCCAGAAGCTGAATGACTACTCGTCGGCTATCCAGTTCTTAGTGATGTCACAATGTAACAATGATGCGTTTCAGCTGGCTCAAACCCATAACCAGATGGAAGTCTATGCAGACATCATTGGTGAGAATCCTTGGATTCCATGTCCTATGCCTGTTCTTTCTTTTTATTTATATATATTCATCTTTTCCTTCCCTCCCTCCTTCCTTCCTTTGTGAAGTCTTACCTGCCTTATGAAACAAGATCACAGGCCTCATTTTATACTCCTGCAAAAAAAATAATTTGAAGGGGCATATAGGAATCAGCTTTTGCTCGGTTGGGTGAGTGATTGCTCCCTTCCAAATCTTGTGGATCACACTACTTCCTCATTTTTTTTGTCCAATACTTATGACATTTGGCACCCACATTGATGCTTGTTTTATAATGTGCATTGGGCACTGTGTTGTCATGGTAATGGTATAGTATGGCAATGAATCAGAAAAAATATGAGAATTGGCACATTCACTGGTCAGTATAGCCATCAAAGATGACCACCTGGGAATGTATAACATTTACAATCACCCTCCAGTGTCTTTACTAGCTATCTAATATTTGAATCTGATCGGATTGTGTATAACAGGTGAAGATGCTAGCCATGAAGATTACCAAAGTATTGCCCTCTACTTTGAAGGGGAGAAGAATCATCTGTTAGCTGGCAAGTTCTTTTTACTGTGCGAGCAATACCAGAGAGCACTCAAACATTTCTTGCGTTGCCCCAATAACAGAGACGATAGCCAGGCAATTGAAATGGCTATTGAAACGGTAAGTATCAGTGGATATCATAAGTTACAGTGTTATAGCATAGATGTTGGTCTTCGGGTGCACATATAGTGTTCATGAGAAACAAAGTTGGATGACTATTTAAAGAGTGGTCAGGGCTCTTTTCAGAAAATGTTTATTGATTAATTAGAATAAATGTATTTCACTTATAGGAATCGGACTAGCTTGGAAAGCAAAGCAAGGGAATGTAACCAATGTGGAAGTATTTTGGCCATTGATATGAAGGTCTTTACCA
Source organism: Lytechinus variegatus (assembly GCF_018143015.1). Taxonomy (NCBI): domain Eukaryota; kingdom Metazoa; phylum Echinodermata; class Echinoidea; order Temnopleuroida; family Toxopneustidae; genus Lytechinus; species Lytechinus variegatus. Next base: position 39,516,004 of record NC_054740.1, on the reverse strand, counting down.
TTCTCTGTGGATATATTGTAAGATGGAGAGATGATCAGCTAGCCCATCAACTGATTGACTACCTAATGGGAGAGACCAATGGTTTCCCCAAGGATGCGATTTATCTTTTAAGATTATATATGGTTCTTAAAATGAAGGTCTTGTTAAAAACTGATAGCATATCTACAGATGCTAAGTGTCTCTGTAGATTGTATATGACACTTAAAATGAATGTCTTGTTAATTTTTTTTTTTTGTAGGTTGGTAGATGTAGAGATGATCAGCTAGCCCATCAACTGATCGACTACCTAATGGGAGAGACTGACGGTATCCCCAAGGATGCCAAATATCTGTTCAGATTGTATATGGCTCTTAAGCAGTACAGAGAAGCTGCCAGGACTGCTACAATTATTGCCAGGGAAGAACAGATTGCTGGTAAGCTGTCTTTCATTCACGATAGGATTTGGTGCTTTTAAGGTGGCCATTTTGGTGAAATAAGCAAAATTTCTACAAACTTGTTATTGTTCAATTTAAATCTAATCTCACATGCTCTTGGGATCATGGACTTCCCCTCCCAATTCTGTCGGGGCAAGACTTGATAAGCTTGCTTTTCTAGCCCCATCCACATTATTAAACTGTCTGTTTTGTATTGTATGTCCAGTTCTCATTACAATTTCGTCATTCTGATTTTGATGATCTGTGATGTGAAATGATCATTGAGATTAATAAAGCTTTCAGAATATACCTACTTTGGTGTGACCCAGAGCCACCATCTCTGGTGCAAAGGCACAAGGTACTGAGAGGACTTTAAACAATTGCTTTGAAATGGGGTCAGGATGCTATATCTCAATATAGAATTGTGGGATGGGATATGCTTCAATTGAGAGATTTTCAAATGCAATTTGGATGTGCCTATCTTTTTTTATGCTTCTACATAATTGGTTGCTGTGTATTATTCAAAGGTGCTCAGTTTAAGTGTCATGAGGAAAAAAATGACAACAAGTACCTCAAAAAAATTTTTTTCCTTAAGATCCAAAAGTGTAACAACAATTTGTTTGTGACGTTAATAGTGGGTTAGTCCATGTAAATATTGCTTACAGATTTCTACAAATAATTTTAAAATCAAATTGACACATCCTGTCTGGACACAGAATATCTTGGTATTTTTCTTATTTTTATTGTTAATTTTAATTCATTTCTTTTTTTTTTGGCAGGTAACTACAGAAATGCCCATGATGTTCTGTACAGTATGTACACAGAGCTACGGTCACAGAAGATAAAGATTCCTACAGAAATGGCTACCAATCTCATGATTCTACATAGCTATATCCTTGTCAAGGTAAATTACAACCACTGTTCCACACCACTGCTCCTTGATTCTATTCATTTTTGTCTCGCCTGCATAGCAGAGCGAGACTATAGGCGCCGCTATTCCAACGGCGACGCCAGCGTCGTCAACATTCAAATCTTAACCAAGGTTGAGTTTTTAAAATGTCATCTTAACTAAAAAAAAGTATATGGACCTAGTTCATGAAACTTGGACATAAGGACATAAGAGTAATCAAGTACAGTCCGACCTCTCTTATCCGGACACGTTGGGACCAGCACCAATCCGGATAAGGGATTTATCCCGGATCTGGGAGTCCCAATATTAAATACACGCAGCTGCGCTGCCGGCTGCCTCCCCAGGCCAACGGCGGTAGCTACACTATTGTAGTGGGCGTACGGTAAAGACAATATTCACTGCAGAGTCAGTGCAAATTATAGGCAGTGTTTTTATGGAAATGAAATCGATCGATGGCCAAAACTCTTGGATAATTTACCTGCTAAAATGACTGAGGTATACATCGAGCATACCTCGAAAGAAAGAGAATGACTCGATGAAACCAAGTTTTAAAATTAGATCATCGCAGCGGGTATCGCAGCTTCGCAATGTCAGCCATTGTTACACTGACTGTAGGCTCAAACATGATAGATGGCGCTGTCCGTATTGAGGCCTAAAGTTAGCTAGCAAGACATTTGTGTTGTTTTTCCCGCGAAGCAAAAAGAGAAACGTGATGAAATGTTTGCGCTGCGGCCTGATTTACTGGAAATTATCATTCCTAAAGTTCTTTTGGTGATTTGGATGAGATATTTTCATGAAATATATGTTTGGTGTAGGGTGACTATGTTGGGAAATAGATGTAATCAAAGTGAGTTTACGTATAGGATTGAGTTTAGATTGAAATCTTATTTCCTCACGTACCGGTACTAAATTTAAAAAAAAAAAAAAATCTCGGCAAGTGTGCGTCCGGATAATAGAGAGATCCGGATAAGGGGAGGCCGGATAAGAGAGGTCGGACTGTATTACAAAGATTCAAATGTATTTATATATTGTTTTGGCCACAAGACGATTTTGTTTTGCTATTTGCTTAATATGATGTATTGAAACATGATATTTATTGAAGAATACACTTACCTTGTGACTGTCTAATCTTCATTAAAGAACAGTTTGTGAAGGGATTTTGTTTCTGACATTTTTTTTTTTTGGTCTGTGTGATCAGATACATGTGAAGAGAGGTGATCATAAGAAGGGTGCCCGGATGCTCATCAGGGTCGCTAACAATATAAGCAAGTTCCCAGCTCGTAAGTACTTGTTTAAATACCATTACACTATTGCATGGTCATCGATATCATGTGACACAGAAATCGTCAAGAATGCTGCCGTAGTAAATTCTTTGTACTGCACACATGACGTTATAGGCAGTCCACCTGTACATAAACAAAAGAAATAAAGAAGTTGTATTTTTCATATTTGTCATTCAAGACCCAAACTATTATGTGTAATATATGTAGAGTTGACATGTGTCTTTATTTTGTGTTGTTATTCAGATGTAGTTCCAAACATGACATCGACTGTGACCGAACGCCATCAATTTGAAGATCTGTATTAATTTTGTGTTGTCATTCAGATGTAGTACCAATCTGGACATCCACTGTGATTGAATGCCATCAATTGTGAAATCTGTGTTTATAATTTTGTGTATTCATTCAGATGTCGTACCTATCTTGACATCCAACATGATTAAATGCCATCATTATAGAAATCTGTTATTTGATGTCATAATGATTTAGTACCCATCTTGACATCCTTTATGTTTGAATGCCACCGATGAGGAACTATGTATTTATTTTGTGTTGTCATTCAGATTTAGTACCTCTCTGGACATTCAATGTGATTGAATGTCATCTATTAAGAAATGTGTGGTTATTTGATGCTGTCATTCAGTTGTAGTACCCATCTTGATATCCACTGTGATTGAATGCAATCGATAAGACATCTGTATTTATTTTGTATTGTTATTCAGATGTAATATCCTTTTGAACATCAACTGTGATCATTTAGATGCAGTACCCACCTTCACATTCACTGATTGTATGCCACCAAGTTAGAACTGTTTATATTTTGTGTTGTCATTCAGATTTAGTACCTATCTGGACATTCAATGTGATTGAATGTCAACGATTTAGAAATGTGTTGTTATTTGATCCTGTCATTCAGTTGTAGTACCCATCTTGACATCTACTGTGATTGAATGCCATCGATTCACGAATCTGTATTCATTTTTTGTTGTCATTCAGATGTTGTACTCATCTTGACATCTACTGTGATTGAATGCCATCGATTCACGAATCTGTATTTATTTTTTGTTGTCATTCAGATGTAGTACCCACCTTGACATCCACTTTGATTGTATGCCACCAACTTAGAACAAAGTATTTATTTTCTACTATTCAGATGTCATATTTAGACATTTTTATTTTTTGGTTTAATTCAGATGTAGTCCCAATCTTGACATCCACTGTGATTGAGTGCCATCGATCAGGACTGAAGAACTCCTCGTTCAGCTATGCCGCCATGCTGATGAGACCGGAGTATAGGAACTCCATTGATCTCAAGTATAAGAAGAAAATTGAAGCCATTGTCAGGTAAGGAAATTGCTTGAATGAAAAAAAGTCACAAATTTTTAAAGAGATGTCAAATGAAAAAATAAAGGGGTGGGGAATAGATTATTACATATTTTGTTATACATCCTTCATTGAACAAATCCCATTATTTTAAAGAATAGATGGAATGTAATTTGTATTACTAGTTTTTCTTATAACTCCATAAACTTTCCTTTGTGGACTAATGAAAATATCTGTTTATTACAATGGATTATTTGAAGCTTTTTAAGATCAGCTTTTATTCTTAAAATTGGTAACTTCGGTTTGTTGAGATGCAACTAACAATGATAATGATGATACATGTATTTGGTAATGGTGATAATAAAATTTAAAAACAATCATTTCTAACATCATGAGATTAAAACAAATCTATTCAAATAGCCACTATTTCATGAAATTGTGATTTCTGGATTTTTTATCATTTCATTTGTACTCTTTGAATAATCAATATAGGGTGCATTTGGTCAGGTAAAGGGAGGAAAGATGGTTAGATACTTGAAATATATTTTTACTTGATTCTTTAGTGTTTGTTATCTTGTATTTTGTGTGATCTTACTCTGTAAATGATATGATGACTGTTCGTTTTGGTGCAGGAAACCCGACAAGACGGAAGAAGACGAACCTACAGCACCTTGTCCAAACTGTAAATATCAACTAGAAGAAACTGAGCTATCATGTCCTGACTGTAAAAACACCATCCCATACTGCCTTATCACGGTGAGACTTAACTATTTCATGCACTCTGATACGCACTAGCGTACCGGGGGGGGGGGGGAGTCACAACCCATGCAAAAGACGTATCCCTGCCCCCCCTGACGAGTCACAACCCATGCAAAGGACATATGCAAAGGACATATCCCTGCCCCCCCCCCCTGACAATCCTGAAGACCTTTTTTTTTGTTTTGCTTGTCAAATATTTTTTTCTGGTACGAAATCCTATATTTGTGGTTGAAGACCTTGTCAAATTTTTGGGCGGACGAATTTGTCCCCCCCCCCTGTGAAAAACCCTAGGTACGCTACTGCTGATACGTATAAATTTTATTGTATGCCTCTGCTTATAGGTGGTTGCTCGTAGGCAGTATACACACTTCCCGGTTGTCTGTCCTTTCATTTGGGGTCATGAGTTTAAAAGTCAGGTTCTTGTATATCAAAATATGTTTTTACAATAATTGAAGAACTTTTTGAAGCTTCATATTCAGTCTTGTTCCATGTTTGCATGTAAAAGGGATAATGATCACAATGATCATTTATAGCAAAAAAAAATTTGTGTGTGATATATGAATAATGGATCTAGCATTTCTTGTTTCTTTTGAAGAGTACCCACTCGACCATGGTAATGAAGCATGTCTTTGGTAATATTTCCATGTATAAACCAGTTAGTGAAATCATAAATTATCAATGAATAAATTATTTGTTTCTCGCTGTAGGGTCGTCACATGGTTCGCGATGATTGGTCGGTCTGCCCCAAGTGTGATTTTCCAGCCCTTCATTCAGAACTCATCAGGTATGATGTTAATGATGATGGTGATGATGATGATGATGATGATGATGATGATGATGATGATGATTATTATGATGATGATGGTGATGATGATGATGATGGTGATGGCGATATATCATCACATATCATCAAAGAGCTGTTCCAGTGTGAACAATACACATAGCATGGAGGTCAAGGGGCGTCAACACCATGGCATTTGCCATTTTCCCAACTTCTTGTGTAAAAAGATTAAATCTTTTTAGAAAATGATGAAAGTAAGGGGTCATTTTCCCTTTCAAAAATTGAATATGATAATAAAACTATGCAGGTTTCACTTGGGTTTGGGTTATGGCAAATCAACTAAGTGTTTGTTTTATTTGTTCCCTAATTAGTCTCATATTTTATTTCTCAATCTCAGTTTCTTGGAATCAGAAGACATTTGTCCTATGTGTTCATCAAGCATCAAGGCTGCACAGGTGAAAAAGATAGCAGATCCATCTATGTATCTTCAACCTCAAGGGGAGGAATAAGACCAATCTATTGGACTGGACTGTAAGGTTATTTGGACTTGTTCTACGAAGTGTTGGTCTATTTCTTAGATAGTCTAATAATTTTGGGGCTAAACCTTGTTTGGTAAGACTATCATTATGCACATGACATCATAATGTTATAGCGCCCTCCTTCAGAGGATATAGGAATATGCGTAAACAGACTTATCAGAGATGCTCCAGCTGCATATCACCAACACATGCAAGGCAATGACTTCAGCCTCTAAGATGCTGGCACAATTACATCAATGCATAAGGTTTATTTGGTCTATTATCGATTTGGTCTAAATGCCATTTGGTCTACAAAACACTTGGTCTAATACCCACTTAGTCTATTTATCATTTAGTCTAATGCCTGGCTGGTCAAATTTCCAATTCATCTACTTATCATTTTTACTTAGGAAGAAGAAATTTTATTCAATAAGAGTTTATTTACCCATAGGCTAGGTGGTGTGGGTAGTCAATAGACGAAATTGGTATAGCTTAATTGGAAATTAGGCAAACTGGTTACTGGGTTAGATGGCAACATTAGACCAAATGGTTAGTAGATGAAGTGGTTTTAGTCAAACTTGGATTAGAACATGTGGGATGGACCCAAATCGAATGCAGATCAAGCAGGTATACACTGTAGATCCATCAGCACTTTACCTGTTACTTGACCATCTTAATTACCAGGCTTTTCACCTTGAATTAGATTAAAAAAACCTGAGCCCGTTGCATGAAAAGGTACTATATTTGTAGTCACTCTGCCATCTAATGCTAACTGCCATGGTAACAATGCTAATCAGCCAATCAATATCAAGGATTTCAGGGAAATTAACATTGGAAGGTGCTGTTACCATAATACTAAAGTAAACTTTACAGTATGTCGGAATGGCGTTTTATTAAGCTATTTGTAACGTACAAATTACTTAACCCATGACCAGGGGCCTGTAACACAAAGCTAAACATTGATCGTAGAGCATTTTTCTACGATGGATTCCATTGACTATAATGTACAATCAATCGTAAAAATCAAGCGTACGATCAATCGTTAACCTTTGTGTTACGGGACCCAGGTACCCTTCATCGTGCTGACCTAGCACCTAAGAACGTCTATGAATAAAGTCATGTGCAACTTATACACAGTTTCATGGAATGGCCATGAGACATTGTAAACAAGAAAATAGGTAAATTAATTTTATAATCAAATGTTGCTATAAATCTCTAACACACCTTGTACAAATTGTTAGAATCGAGTGTAAATACGAAGCAAATCTATTTATGTATTCTGGTTATCATCTTTATGCTCTCAAAACTCATTTTACCCTTCTTTTTTTCTGTACTTCACATATTCTGAGCAAATAACTGATGAAATGCCAAATATATCAACCTAGTGATTTAAATGGGATGTTATGAGGTGGCGAATATCTTCTCAATGTGCAAGCCTTCTGAAGGTATACATAGAACATGATGATGATGTGTATGTTACTACCAAAACTAAATTCTTGCTTGACGTGGAGCAGTAGAATAGTGCTGTCAGTCCATTATCCTTTGATTGACCGGGCATGGTGGCTGAGTGGTAGAGCGTCCGCCTCATGAATGGGAGGTCGTGGGCTCAATCCTTTGCCAAGTTATACCAGAGACTTCAAAATAATTGAAGCTTCTACTATCTTGCTAGGTGCTTTGCATTTAGATTGGAGAAGGTTAATAGTAGCATGTTAGAAAGGGCATGCAGGAAGAGTAGATTCCTAAGTGGCTACACTGGGTAAATAAGACATTATTTTTTAATTATTAACTGCCAGTGAACGTGATTCCTTCATTAAGGTCTCTGCAATGTATAACTTAATTTTGTTGCATTAACAAATGGCATTTAAATTTGTTGAACATCTCATTCCATTTGGCCAAGGGTCCACAAGGCCTATTTTGTATACGCCCGTCTTGAAGGGCGTATACAAAATACGCTTGGTGTCCGTCTGTCTGTTCGTTCGTTAACTTTTCCTTGTAAACGTGATAACTTCAGTTTAACTTTATGGTAGGCTCACATAATTTGGTATGTATAATACTAGCATGTATCCAAGGAAGCCAATTGATTTTGAGGTCAAAAGGTCAAAGGTCAAGGTCACAGTGACCTATTTTCATTGTACCCTTCTGCAGTCCTTGTAAACGCAATAACTTCAGTTTAACTTAACCTAGGCTCATATAATTTGGTATGTATAATACTAGCATGGATCTCAGGAAGCCTTTTGGTTTTGAGGTCAAAGGTCAAGGTCACAGTGACATTTTTTCATTGTACCCTTCTGCAGTCCTTATAAACGTGATAACTTCGGTTAACTTAACCTAGGCTTATGTAGTTTGGTGTGAATAATACTAGCATAGATCCTAGCATTTCTATTGATTTTGAGGTCACAAGGTCAAAAGCGAAGTCGTCATCTTCCACATTTCTTGCTTGACCAAAAGCTCCATTTTCCGCGTCACAGACGGGCGTATTATGTGTTCGCCTTAGCGACACTTTTGTTCTCATATTGTTTTCCTCATAATTAATTGTCCAGTTTACATTAAACTAATTGGCGAGGTCGGTAGTCTTTAATTGGCATAGCCAAATAACTTGATAACATAAATACGATATGAGAAAATCTTTCTTTTAGACCCCCCCATGATACTTTTTTCCATAGCAAGCTACTTGAGATCTCAAAATGGTTTTCTAATAATGAGATCTTCATTGTTAAAAACGATGGGAAATATACCATGAAAGTGCACTTTTCAGAGTTGAATTTGTAAGATTTTTTTTTCATTTTTGCTAATTTATTCTCTATGATTGTGCATTATTATCCTTTCGTTTTAATTTTCAGTTCAAAACTTATCCAGAGTTTGTATTCTAAGTGCTTACTGTATTCAATTGTTATTGCTGTGTGAAATGTAGACATGTATTCTTGAGGGTATGACTCAGTTATGTGTTGTAAATGAAATATGAAGATGTACATTAATTACAAGCAAATTGTATCATTGTCAGAGTTAATTTCTTTAGGTCTTTCACCCCTCAGTGTTCATGCTGATTGTAAATGGAATAAATTACATTAATTCAAACTTAATTAAAACCTGAAATGTGTATCATTGAGTGTACTGCATTCAAGAAGTAGTATCCACGGAGGGGGGGGGGAGTGCGTGCGGCGCCAGGGTATTTTGATATGTGATGACTTCACATGAAATACTTGAATGGCAAACATCTGTGTGATTAATAAAAAAGAAGAGAGGGAGGGAGGGATGGAAACACAGGGAGAAAGAAAGAAAAAGGAAGAGGAGGGGTAGAATGAGAGAATGAAAGAGAGAGGTTGAGAGAGTTAGAAAGGAAGAGTGAATAGAAGAGATGGAGAATGGAACGCAAAAGCATGAGGGTAGACAGAAAAGAATATAAAAAAGAGAAATTAGACCCGGGGGGGGGGGCACTTCCATTCACAAGTGGATACCATGCGCGACCATGGGGTCTCGAAAAGCACCCTAAACACGTAATTTCCATATTCTGAAAATGCACCCCTTAACAAGTATTGGCGTGTGAAACCCTACCCTTAACAAGTATTGGAAACAAATTGATACTCTTGGCAAATATTCCCTGAAATGAACCCCTAAACAAGTACAGGAATGTTTTATTGCTATATACGGGTCCTTCGGTCGTCGGCTTTACCTTATTTGGTTTAGTACGACCCAACCTTCTACACCTCACGCAAATAGGACTCTAAACACGTAGTGTTGGGGCAAAAAGGACATCCTTCATAATAAATAATGGTGGCTACTTATATAGCGCACATGTCCACCTTTCGGTGCTCATGGCGCTTCAAGGAAAATAAACAGAAAACACAACAGTAATAGAAAACAAACAAGAATAGAATTTCAATTTTCCTGAAAAAAACACAATACTAAACTGTTAATGGGAGATTAAATAAGTGTTTAGCTGGGATTTGAATGTTTCTGTAGATGAAATTTGACGTAATTGGATAGGCAGTTGATTCCATAGCTTTGGTCCTATAACAGAGAATGCATGGTCCCCCCATTTGTGTTTTGTTCTGGGTGTCTGGAGCAATAGGGCATCAGATGATGAGCGAAGACTACGTGAAGGCTGATATTTTGAGATAGAGCTGCTGAGATATGTGGGGAAGAGAGAATAAATTGAATGATGTATTAGTAAAAGAATTTTGAAGGTGATTCTTTTACCAACAGGCAGCCAATGTAGGGACTGGAGGATTGGTGAGATGGAGTCATACTTTTTAGTGTAAGTTAGGAGACGGGCAGCAGAGTTTTGTAGACGTTGAAGTTTTGTCAAGTCTTTTTGTGGGAGGTTAGAGAACAGTGAGTTTGAAAAAACCATAACGGGAGGAAATTAAAGCATGGATAAGTATCTCGGCTGCAGGTTTAGACAGTGACTTTCTGATGAAACTCAAATTACGTAGTTGATATCTGACATTTTGTTGGACTTGAGTGATATGGTTGCGAAAAGTCATTTCCTGATCAAATATAACCCCAAGATTACGGGCTGTTTTAGACGGAGTGATACTGAGCTACCAAGATGGACATGACATGACTGAAAGTCAATTTTTCTAAGCATAAACTTCGATCCAAGTATTAAGAATTCTGATTTATCATCATTCAGTTATAAATTATAAATTCATAAAGCATTCTAATTATGTTTTATTATCCCCGCAAATTCGACCCTAAACACGTAATTTTCCTAGCGAAATAGATACCCTTTTTTCATCATTTTTGTGTTTTTGACACCCTTATCACGTTACGTACGTAACGTGCCCTATCGTGAAAAGGACATCCTTTTTACGTGTTTTTTGGTCGCGCATGGTATCCACTCGTCAATGTAAGTGGCCCCCCGGGATCTAATTCTATTTACTTAGATATTATTTTCAGACCAGAGTACCCCTTTAAAGCGGCCGTTTTAGACTCGCCGTACGCCGTGACTGTGCCACAGTAATCAAAGCTATTTATATAAATAAGTAAATAAATATATATATAATTCAGCAATAAAAAGGCATTTGCTAAGGGACATATTTTTCGATTTTTCCAAATGCACTTCATGTATAGGAAAGGAGGTCGGATGTCCGGACACTTTATATTTTTGAAGCCTTCTTTTTTGTCTTTGGATTACGCTAAAAATATGAATTCAATACTTGAAATAATCTTCTATTTGTTCTCTATAATATTTCCGGACATTTTGTACTGAGATAAAACTTCCCTTGTAATTTTTTCCAAATGACTTTCTAAAATTGATCGTCCGGACACACAACAACTGAATATATATATATATATATATATATATAGGCCTACCATTATAAATTTTAACCTAGGATTTCGGACTAGATGCCAGCAATTGTAAGAATACAATTATAAATTTTCACTGTTCAAATTAGTTATGCATTAATACAAAAATAAAGCTTCCGTTTTGGGCGACCTTAAAATTTATCAGATGATAATTACCATAAAATTGAACACTAAATCTAGGCCTCTGGATTTCAAGTATAATATTGAACTCGATAAATTAAGAGATATACTTCGTTACTTACTTCCTTGAAAAGAATATCAATAAATGTACAACCCACCTAACATTTAATAACCTTATAGGTTTAATCTTTGTTTTTTATCACAGATTTTTCATTTATCTGTAATATATATTTGCACCAGTGAGAGGAAAGGGTACGGGCCATAATTAAAGATGAATAGTATGGCCGAGTTTAGTACTTCTGCACTCAACTTTTGCACCAACCATCAGCCCCCCCCCCCGTAAAGATCGACATCGAAACAACCAGCGCTGGACATTACAGATAAAAAAAAAGAGATAGCAGTTTTATTTACTTTCTCATTTATCCATTTAGTTGTTTATTCAGTTCTTTATTTATTTAATCAACCCTTCATCCATTAATGTATTTATCTATACACTTTGTAATACTCTTTCATCGATCTACTTATTCTATTCATTCATTTATTCGTTCAGCAGATGACAAACTTAACCAATAAAAGCAACATTCAATGGCGCGTAATGAGCCAAACATTTTGAGGGGTCCTTTCTCGTTGGTCGTGGGGGGGGGGGTGTTCATGCCCCCATCTGTGCACCAGTGACAATAATATAAATACAAATAAAATCCGAAAGAGGGGGGGGGGGGGAGTATTTGAATTTATCTGTGCTATTTATGCGATCATCCATCATGTCTCCGTAATTAAACCTGTCATGGTTGCTATATATATGAATAAAGAGATTTTTTTTAGAATGCATAATAATGCACAATTATTGTGAGTAATAATTCTAAACAAATCAGAGGTAGGGCGTGTGATGTTCTTGAAACGTTGCCACGTACACCTTGGCATCCAAAATAAGATAGATAGTCATTTTGATAATGCCACGGGGCGTATCTAGTCGTACTACAACGGTAAAAAAAAATATGCAAAGTATAGATCAAAATGTCACAAGATGAGAAATTATAGTTTCGGATGAATATCAAAATGCCTGAATTTCATAACGTAGTTAATAACCACATCTTAAATTGGGTCTGACTGTACATTATTATCTGTTTTTTTTAATTACTATAACATTGAAGTGTAGGTTGTGTTAACGTAGGGGGGGGGGGCTGCACGGGTGTTATGACGGATTAGTTTGCTTTCTTATTGTTTGGGTATGTTATTTATATTTGTGTAATTTTCTTGTAAGTTTTATAAGAGAATCCCTCGTTAGACCAGCAGCACCATGATTGACATGATTGATACAGTATAACTACAGTGAGTATAGGGCCATCATCCCGTGAATTTCACATGTATCATTTTATATGTATTGTTATTTGTCTTTCACGGAAATAAATTCGATTTAATTCAATTCAATGAATGATGTTCATTCACTGTATGTGAAGCATGGGAGCCGAAAGGGGGGCCAAAATACCACCCCCCCCCCTCAAAAAAAGAAGGTCGAGATGAGACGCATGAACGGAACCATAAAAGAATTTTTGCCGCGATCTTTAGTTGGCATTGACGTTTCTTTTTCATATTGAAGCTTGGTCGCTTTGGTCCCTTGTTTTGGAGCTTATTTGAAAATTCAGACCTTATTTCATTTTAAATTGCCCATGTAACAAAAAATACAATGAAATTAGATAGATAAGATTATTATTATAAAATTTTATGGGGGGATCTTTATATTTTCATTGGGAGTAGAATAAAAAAGAGAAATAATTAAGGCCTAATCTTTCAGCAAATGTTTACTATTTAACCTATAGAGAAATTAAAAATTCTTGGTTTTTCATCCTAATTTCCTTTCTCTTCTGCATTTTCTGCGCCTCCTCGGGTTCGAACCCATGGAAGATCAACTGGATATCCTGGAACTGGAAGTCCATTGATCATCCTTCACCATGATAAGACTGCATCGGGACAACTTTCCGAGGTATCGGCACATTCGTCGACCATTAGTCCATTAGTACTATCAACTCGTGATAAAACGAGGTTCGGGCAAGTGGATCAAAGACCAACTGGATCCTCGAAGCTCGCAATATCTTCCTCACCAAAGTGAGAGGTATCGGCAATCTCGGCATATTCGTCGACCGGAGTCCTCCCACGTCAACACCTTCTCCTTCTCTACGGTTTGAGCCGGCGGAAGACCAACTGGATCCTGGAAGCTTTATCACTCCTAATTCACCACTCGGTGAGACTGCATCAGGTGAAATTTCCAACCATGGTATTGGCATACTAGTCAAAAATTAGAGTCCACCTTCAACATATTCTCATGGCAAAACCGGGTACTCATTAGTGGGGAAATCAAATTGGCCGGTCAACAATGACGTCAAATCTCATCTCACCGTAAGATAACCACATGCTGATGCCTTCCAAGCAACAATCTTCTATCCACCTGACCCGCTATCTTTATCCGATGAAACCCTAGCTGCAACACTCCTTGCTCACCAGGCCTCGTTGATTCCAATCATTCTACTTCTAATGGAGGCTCAGGCATGACATCAGGTAGTAATATCGATCTTATTCCATAGGGGTAGAAGCTAGTCTTGGTCCACATCAGGTAAATTCTTGCGCTGACGGAAAAAACATAAAAGAAAATAAATAAATGAAACAGTCTTAAAAATATACGGTCCATTTCTCCTGCATGTTATCTCGGAGGGGGGGGGGGCAGACATATCAATTTTGCCCCCCCACCACCAATGTTTCATTGGATGTTCGTCAAATCACAATGAAAAAGCTGGAAGGTCTTAGTCAAAAACTGGTAAACGGGGACAGCTGGTCGTCGCAAAATTCTGAGATCAGTGACCAAAAATGCAAATTTGTCGTTTATCCAGAGTCACTGAACGACACCGCTGTTTTGATTCACCGATTTTTCTGCAAAGACTGCTTTGCCAGGAAGGGCTTTTGGCAATATATTCTCTACGTTCCAGAAAGTGTCTGCGTAGCTAGTAGTTGTGAAAACTCCCTAAACATACATTTTCAACGTCCTTGACGTGTCACATTATCGTACCACAACCAGCCTTTGCCCTTAAAGGGGAAGTTCAGCCTGAAGATTTTTTTTAAATAAAAATAGAAGAAAAATAATACAAAAAACAATGGTGAAGGTTTGAGGAAAATTCACTGAATATTGAGAAAGTAATTAGAATTTTAAGTTTGGGATATATGTGACGTCATAAATGAGCAGCTGCCCCATACGTTATGTGATATGAAATGCATAAATCTGATTTTTTTATTGGTTCATGAAGACTTATTTTTGTTTTCTTTATAGAAAGAGATGCGAAATGTTTTGTCTATTGTAATACGGAAGGTAAAAAAAAAGCAATGTCAATTTTCTGAGAAAATGACATTTCATTCATATTTTTTAAATTTTTTTTTTACCATTCGATATGTAGGAAAGCTGCTCGCATATGACATCACAAATCAAAAAATTATAATAATTTTATTTATTCTCTGATGGGTTTTTCTCAAACCTTCACCAATATTTTTTATTACTTTTCTGCTATTTTTACAAAACCTTTTGTCAAGGCGAACTCCTCCTTTGATAGTCTACCATTTTTTGTCCGTGCAATTGTTTGTAATTGTTAAAACTTTTTAAACAACTTGTTTAAAACTATCAAACAGTTGTTTAAAAACTTTAAACAGTAGTTGTAATACAGAGTGACGGACTTAAACAACGTGTTTAATACAGCCAGTGTTACATGACTTAGCTTCCATACGGTATTTCGATGCATACTAATTCATGGAAGACGCACTTTTCTGCTAATAGTGCTTGACCGGGGGGGGGGGGGGTGTGGGCACCTTTGTATTTTCATTGGGAGGAGGACGAGCTCAATCTCACGTCATTTTTTTTCTTTTGAAAATGGGTCATTGAAAACCTCAGACCTCTATATTTTATACTCATCTGACTTTTTTCCTCATCTATTCCATTTTCTCCCCTATCCCCTTTTCACATTACCTGAATAATCATTTTGCAATCACTCATGGCAACTGACATGGTAAGAGGGCTCAGCGCGCAGCCAAATCATAATCGAGATTTCCCGCAGTTTTAATAATGATAAAGCTATAATAATCGCAAACCCATGGCAAATTTTATGTAAAAAATAAACAAGCAATCATTCACAAAAAGAGGCACTTTCACTGCCGAAAATAATTTCCTCAGCTATACTTAACTCTTTTAATTGCCCCGTCTTTCAAATTTTCTCTTAAGAACAGCCAGGGCCGTAGCCAGAAGCATTTTGTGTGTGTGTGTGTGTGTGTGTGGGGGGGGGGTGTACCAGCTAATTTTGCCAACTAAATTTGGCGTGACAGCGCCAACGTGAGCACAGGGGGAGCCTGGTGGGGGATGTGCCCCCTACAATAATCACATGCTAAAAGATTTTGAATTTTTAGAATTGAATTAGTGGCATTTGGTGAAAATTATACAAAGATATACAAAGATATTTGCAATGTAAGAAAAAAAACATTTTGGATCAAAATAGAAAGGCAAGTGTGCTGTAGTTGCTAACTTGCAGTATAATGATATACCCTATGCATTAATAATATCAAAATCAAAGATTTGTTAATTTTTAATTGACCTTCTGTGCAAGATGTCTCAATTAAAATTTCAAGAGTGCTACTGCTAACAGTGGCATACCGTGGGTCACGGCATAGGGGGGGGGGGGCAGCAAAATTTGAGTCATTAAGTGGGCGCGCGAAGCGTGCTCAATCGCCAGGTATACTGACGTAATAGAGACATAGGCTGTGCCATTAAACGCATATGTATCTTAGTGATCAAATAATGCGAGCGCGAAGCGCGAGCTGAAAATGTTTGATATTCAGTCCTAAAAAGGGACATTGTAAACAAAGTTTTGTAATCATGATACGTGCCTGTCTCACAAAACAAACAATGCGAGCGCGACGCGCGAGCTGAAATTTTTTGTATAACTTGACCCTAAAAAGGGACATTTTAAGGACTATCTTTTGTAATTCATGAAGTGCTTACGTATCTCTTCTAATGCGAGCGCCAAGCGCTTGCTGATATTGTTAGAATTACACCTAAGCACATGAAGCACTTTTTGTGGTCATCGTAATCATGAACATGATACGTATTTCACTAATGAAAATATAAGCGCGAGCTGACAATATTTGAAATTCAGATCTGAAGAGGGGCATTTTATGGCTAGTTTGTAGGAATTTACTATTTCACTAATCAAGTGATGCGAGCGCGAGCAGAAAATTTGTTATAATTAGGGGAAAATAATTTTTTTTTTATAAAACGGGGACATTTTAAGGACTGTCTAGAAGCTTTAGGAATTCGTGCACTGCAAAAACGCTGGTGTTGATTTAACACCAGCCCGGTATCTATATCGGTCCACAACAATGCGAACGTAAGCACAGACTGGAAATGTTTTTATATTAAGGCCTTGAAAGGGGGCAATCACTTTAAGTATATAGTCATGAAAAAAGCATATGTCACTACATAAAACAATAATAACATGAAGTGCGAGGAGATAATTTGGTGCATAATCTTTAAGGACTTAAAATACAACAGGACTATATATCTCATTAGTCAGACAATGCGAGCACCAGGAATGATGAACACATAGGACCTATATAGGTCCTAAGCAAATTATGTTTCATAAAGTTATGGAAAAAATATTTCTTATGTAATATGATATATATATAATATAACATACAATAATATAACATAATATAACATACAATAATTTCTTCTTCCCCATTAAGTTTCTCTTTTTTCTCCTTTCCCCCGTTTTTTTTTGCCAGCCGAGGGGGGGGGGGCACGTGCCCCCATGGCCAGCCATTAAAAATGTTACATAAATTATTGAAGTTACATATATCTTGTATGTTATTCTATACCATATTTAGTTAAAGCAAGCGATTTAAGTCGGCAGTATATGACAGGTCCTTTTCACAGTTCAGGAGTAGCAGGTTGTCCAGCCGCCGGTCTCCCATGGTTGATCTATAAAAGTTCTTAATAAACTTCATATGGCTGAAGGTGCGTTTATATCCTTTGCATCACTAGCTTGTAAGCATTCCAATTGAGAGGAAAAATAGACTTCTTGTCAAATGCCAAAGTGGTTGCGTCAGCAACACTTTGCAGATCTCTTGCCACTACTGCCATGTCATTGAAGCATTCAAGATCCACTTTCAATGCCTCGTGATCTTCTTCTTTTGGAAAGAGTTAATTACAAAAGTCAACAACATGTGCCATAGTTGGAGTTGCTGGCGTTAGAGGCAAGAGCAAACGTGACATTGGCTTCACTTTGTCAAGTGTTGGCTGCATTTTCTCCTTGAATTGCAGTATTGACTGCAACCCGGACCAACCTGCCCCCACTCCCACCCATCCCCACCCCAAGCACATTCTGACACCATAAATTAAAAAAAAAATCTTCGGCGACAGGATATAGTAAAAATAACTTGGAACATTTTTGTGTTTTTTTGCCAAGTGCAAACTTGTAGACAAGTCTACAAGTTGTAGACTTGTCTTCATAAATTTGCCAACTGCAGAGTTTTGTGTTCTGTTCTTTTCTGAAACGGGGCAGTACTTATGAATCACTTCGCTGACTGGTAGAGCGTATAGTGTTCTGTCACTTTAAAAAGGCCCACTTTATGATTTGCCAACTATACTTTGGCTTTGAAATTCATCCCACCCCATATTTATTTACCTAGTCTTGTCTCTAATTTTACATAACTAATGTGTTTGTTAAATCGTCAATAATTGTGGTATAATTTGCAAACTCACATGCTTGTTTATATTGGGAGAGGACCGGGGGCTTACTTTGTGTATTATAGCTCCATCTGATTTTGTCCTTTGTATTTTGATGACTAGTAGGGCTCTATATGCCTGGCTAAATAGACCTGGATTTGCCAACTGGTTGTCTTTACTCTATAAGTCGTAACCTTCTTCGTTAGGACCCTTATTTTTCTATCCTTCCTTCCTTCCTTCCTTCCTTCCTTTCTTTCTTTCTTTCTTTCTTTCTCTCTCTCTCTTTCTTTCTTTCTTTCTCTCCCCCTCTCTCTTCCTTTCTTTTTCCTCTTCCTTTCTTTCCCTCTTTGTTTTTTTCCCCTATCCTCCATTTTGCCAACTGGTACATGATTTTGCCGACTGCCATGAATGTTGGGGGTATCACACCACCATAACCCCCCCCCCCTCTAGCTACGGCCCTGAGAACAACCCTGCATGGAACGTCTCACAAATTTTGTGAGATTTCCATAAGATATAATATGCGACATAATTGTAACCTTCAAATTAATTTTGGCGCGGCAAAACCAACACCTTTATCATATAGTGTTTTGATTAAATAGATCAACAATGAAAACTTGCGCTGGCAAACGTCTATTTCTTTGGGTCATTTTAAACAAGGTTTCTTAAGTTTTAACACCGATTTACTTACCTGGTTATCACCAAACGAATTCCATCCCTCAGTAATATCAGGAAAATGAAATCTGTCGGCTGTCCTCTTATTTGAGATCTGCTGTTTAAATTCTGGCCGGACATCTTTATTAGATCTACAAGCATTTACTTATTTACGGCTTTAGTTGTAACCCGATCTTGTTGGCAAAATACATTCACTCACGCCTGCTCCGGCCATGATCAGCTATTCAAATTAAAATTTCCCGCCATTGTCATGATCATGATGATTGTGCGCTCGTATTTGTTTCGCCCCAATGCATTTCAACATCAGCAACTGAAATGGACGACATTCGTCGCTTTCGTCAGTGGATTCGTGGTGATTGCCTGCGTCAATATCGTTGCAGTAACATTCCATGCACATCAGATAACCATAAATATTATCATAAATATAATAATAATTATTATTATTATCATTACCATCATTATAACTACTATCATCATTTTTTTTTCGTGGACGAAATGCTTGACCTTCATTTTGGGGTGAAAACCCGCCTATGGGGGGGGGAGATTTTTTTTCACCCATATTGATTTTTGTTTGTTTCTTTCGGAAGGGATTTGTCTGAGCTAAAAATGGGGGTGGGACTTGATATGAATGAAAATTTATATGAAGTTGTTTGACATTTTAATTACAAAAATCGTTTGTGATATAAAAAAAGTTTGTGATAGATGTTGACATGACATTTGAAAAATTATAGGCCTATATTTCACGCTTATCTCTTTCCTTTTCTCCCCATTTTCTTGGTCGTGAAAAATTGGCGGGGGGGGGGGGGCAAAACGCCGATGTCCCAACAGTCATTTCTTAGCTTTATTCTATAAAACAACATAAAAACTGTAATGATTTCATAAGCCCTATTTGAATAGTGCGCGCGAGCTGAAAATCTTTGGAATTTCATGTATTTTTTACTGAAAATCGAATATTTTGGGCAATGTTTGCGAACCTGAACAAGATGCTATAAGAAACAAGATAATTACTGCATGTGTAACTAGATAATAAGCCTGTTCACGGTTGTAAACTGCGCACAAACAGTATAAGGTCATTTGAGATAAACCATGAAGTTGGTTTTCAAATTCACTGACAGGCGCGCCGGAACACTTTCAGTTTTGGGGGGCAAAATCCCGAAGGGGGCACAATATTTTTGACAGCGTGAGATACCGAAGCGATCGAGCGGTAGAGGGCGTGGGACCCCCCACGGTAAGGACTTTGTGTAAAAATGGAGTTTAAAAGTTACGTTTCTAAGAGAATTCAAAAATAAATTTCTTGAGAATTAAACATAGAATTCACTACGAAAGACTATAGGCCTACTCAGAGTTTATGAGAACCTATGAAATCTACGCGCAAAACGATCGCTTAATTCGGAATGTGGTTTTCGTGTCTGATCAATTAAATTACGTAATACGCTTATATTGACTCAAAATACCAGAAATTACATTTTTCATGCAATATCCTTTCAGAAATATTTATTTATGTACATTTACATACACGGACGACGCGAGAAGAAGAAGAAGCAGAAGAAGCGTAACAACAGAAACAAAATACATTCCAATGAATGTCTTTTTAAATTCAAAATGGCGGGTGTTCTGACGTGGCAGACGACGATAAGCGCTTAAATACCCATTCTATTTAAATCATTTCTGACCTCAGCATTGGAGAGAGTCCCTGATTATACATACATAGGCAAAACGTTTCATATTTTGTAACTGGAGGAAAAAGAAATATGACCTGCTTAATTATTGTCTAACAATTTAAAACTTTTCTGAAAATTTAAAACATTACTCGATTTATGTGTTTCCTTTGACATGTTTCGTATGGCTGGGAAGCACTTTTGGATGACCCCTTCAAAATCTTCTTTTTTCTTTACATATTTTCTGGGGAAAATGTGACCATAACTAGGAAATGATGAATATCGAATTCCTGGAAATATTCATTGGTAAATAATCATGAACTAACAAACTACGGCAGTTCATAATGTACATTATAGAAGAAAACAATTACATTCCAACAGCGGATGTGGTTGACGGTACACCATGTGGAGTTTTCGAAAAAAGAGAAAAAGTGGATAGAGGAAGAATTGAAATTGATAGGAGGAAGTAGACAGTGAAAGTCGAGTAATGTTTTGTTCAAATGAGCGTAGTCCTGATAAAGACAGTAAACCAGAAAAGGTTGAAGAAGAGGCTTGATTAGTTGATAGATGAGTACTCCTGCTCTGCACTCCATTCGCCGAATCATAGCATCTTCTCATTTATCCAATAAGCAACTACTCAATCCTCTATAACTCTTTAAACTTTTCGGTTTTACAGCTATTTTCAGATTCCATGTGTTGCTCGAGTAACTAGCGTTCACGCGCGTTGGTGATATCGGGGGGGGGGGGGGGGCGTTTCATGAAAGGACTTGTCGGACGTTTTATCCGAAAAGTCCCATTTCATCCGACAGTTACCATAGTAACAGTACCTCTCAGCCAATCAACATCAGAGAAAGATGTCAGATCTGACAACTTGTCGGATGAAACACTCCCCAGGTCCGGGAGCGTTTCATGAAAGGACTTGTAGGACGTTTTATCCGACAGTTACTATGGTAACAATGCTTCTCAACCAATCAGAATACAGGAAAGTTGTCAGATCTTACAACTTGTCGGACGAAAATATTTATGAAACACTACCCCGGTCTGAGCGTTTCTGGGCGACCGCGCGTTTGTTAGCCGACACAGCATGCAAATTTGCCATTCGGTTTTAGTCTGAAATGTATTCATTAATACTATAATAGGCCCCCATTCCACAGAACGGAGACCATTGAAAGATTGGTGAGGTCTTACAGCGGTCTTCAAGATCAATGAAATTTGTCGACTCTGTGGAATGGCTCAGAAAGACCCCTCAAAGAACTCTGAAAG
Source organism: Lytechinus variegatus (assembly GCF_018143015.1). Classification (NCBI taxonomy): domain Eukaryota; kingdom Metazoa; phylum Echinodermata; class Echinoidea; order Temnopleuroida; family Toxopneustidae; genus Lytechinus; species Lytechinus variegatus. The sequence continues at coordinate 39,494,243 of NC_054740.1, read as the reverse complement.
ACTAGTTAGATATTTCTTGTCGTACTGGTCTTAGACTAGTCCTCTCGAGATCTTTCAATGGTCTTTCAGAGATTTTTTATGCAATAAGTGATCTTTCAGAATTCTTTCCATGGACTTTGCCTGGTCTTTCAATGGTCTTTCAATGATCTCTCATGAGTCTTACAGTGATCTCCGCAAAAATCTTGAGAGACTGCTGAAAGACCACTGAAAGACAATTTTCCTGTAAGACCGTTGTAAGACTGTTTTGAACCGTTTCAAGAAGTTTTGGAGCCCATGAAGACCACGAAGACCACTGAAAGATTGGTCAGGACTCGCGTAAGACCTCAAAGACCATTGTAGGTTCATTGAGAGACCTCTGAAAGATCAACCAAAATTCATGGTCTTTCAAAGGTCTTTCAGCGGTCTTGTTTATCACACTGTAATAAGATGGAAAAGGGGCTTATCAAAGGTATGTTTCACAGAGGGACATGTTCGTCAAAAGACGCAAGGCTTACTATGATGTGTAATTGCCCCGTCAGGGGCGAATTTTTTTTCATTTTTGACAAAAGAAATGACAATTCTTAGGCAGAAAAGTGCCTTCATCGTTTACTTTTGTCCTTAAATAATATCATTTTTCTACTTTTAGGGGGAAAATTGGGGGGCAAAATCTCGTTTTGCCCCCCAAAAATTTTCTTTGGGGGGGCAAGTGCCCCCCCTGCCCCCCGCTTCCGGCGCCCTTGTTCACTGACATAGGCATTTGTGATTTGATGATTATTCAGCTATTCCTTTTAATATATTCTTTTCATCACATCCAAAATGAAGGGTAACAAAGTCTTCTTAATCACTGGTATTTGACAGTAGCCCAGACTATAGTCAAAATGTTCCAGGACCAGACAACATAAAACAAACAGATTTCAAAAACGTTACCCCTAGCTGATGTACTATTCTAGTAACCTGCTCTATACAATGCCTTTCATTCTTAGAATTTGAATGCTTTGCCAGGAAAACTCTTCATTTGAAAATGTTAGTGCTCATCCTAATGAAAAATTGCAAAGGTCATTTGAGAAAAGTCAATCATCAGCTATACTGCGAGCGCGCGAAGCGCGAACATATTTTTTTATGGGTTATGGCTTGATTGAAAGTGGACCTGTTAAGGACGATTTGCAGTTAGCCATTAAGACGATAAATATTACAACTTTAGACAGTGGCGTACCGTGGGTCACGGCATGGGGGGGGGGGCACCAGCAAAAATTTCGAGTCACTTAGGGAGCGCGCGAAGCGCGCTCAATTGTCAGGTATACTGACCTAATAGAGATATTTTAAGGACATGCAGTGCCATTAAACGGATATGTATCTCACTGATAAAATAATGCGAAGCGCGAGCTGAAAAATTTATATATTTAGAGCTAAAAAGGGACATTACAGTGCATATCAAAAAAAAAGTTTACACTTTGAAAAAGCCACCGGAATTAATAAATATACAACATGTGAGTAATTTTTTTCACCTATAATCTTGGGTTGGGTCTCATCTATCCAATGAAAGTAAAAGTTTTGACAGAATGTTACACTTGAGTGAGCACTGTCCATTTCTGTAAGGCTCGTAGAAATCTGTTTGCGCAGAAATGCTCTTTTTCACGGTGTGTCAAAGGGAAAAGGCAAAATCAAACCTACCCTGCGAAACATTTCTCATACATTTTTCTTGCACTTTTAGTCGATTGAAATAAAACGGATACATTAATGCATTTTGTAACAATTTTGCCACCGAAATTGAAATGTCTACACTTAGTAAGCAACCTTTACCCTTTTTGTGCCAGCTGGATCTGTGGACATAACTGAATGTGAACAAAAGTTTATATCAGACATCTCCAGCATTTTTTCACTAAGTTTTTATCATTTAGAGTGGGTTTACATTTCATTTTTCATTTAATACTTGTTTCTCCACACTTTTTCTAAGCTTGACAATGATTAACAAAATGAAAATCAAGCCTAAGCCATTTCATGTAAATCAGAGTTCAGTGTAAAGCAAATATCGTCATGATGGCCTAAAGAGTAGGGAGTGGGGTGGGGCGCAATGCACTCTTCGAAGTGTTTTGTTTTGGGAAAGGAAACAAATTAAAAGGTTAAAGCTAGATATCTTCAAATCAATTTTACTAGCTAAATTTTACTTGTTCTTCATGATTAAGGTCTACTTTTATTCGCATAACTATTTCAAAGTTCTGCGGAAATAATTTTTCACTAACTTTTCCAAAGTAAGTGGTGCTCACTGAAGCGGAAATATGTTTTGAAAGTTATATTGTTATTTGCTTAAATGGATCTGTACCAATGTTAAAATAAGGAAAAATCTTCAGAATGTTACAAATGTATAATTTTACAGGATTTTTTCTAAGTGTAAACTTTTTTTTGATACGCACTGTATAAGCAAATGTTTTGTAATCATGATACGTAACTGTCTCGCTAAACAAACAATGCGAGCGCGAAGCGCGAGCTAAAATTTTTGTATATATTGAACCTAAACAGGGAAATTTAAGGACTATATTTTAGAATCCATTAAGTGTATAAATATCCCACCATAGTCATCTAATTCTAGTTCCAAGCGCTTGCTGATTTTGTTAGAATTACATCTAAACACATGAAGCAATTTTTGAAGTCATTGTAATCATGATTATCATACGCATCTCACCAATCAAATGCTGCGAGCGCGAAGCGCGAGCTGAAAATTTAGGAAATTCAGACCTGAAGAGGGGCATTCTAAGGTTTGTTTGTAGGAATTCACGAAGACCCTACGTATTTCACTAACCAAATGATGCGAGCGCGAAGTGCGAGCTGAAAATTTTTGATATTCAGATCAGAAAAATTGACATTTTAGGGACCGATTTTAGGAGTTCATGAAGAGCAGAAATCCCACCAATCCACTAATGCGAACGTTATCAGGGATAGGAAATGTTTTATATTAAGACCTTAAAAAAGGAAATCACTTTAAGTAGTCATGAAAAAGAAGAATATGTCACTACAAAAAACACTAATAACTCGAATTGCGAGGAAATATATTTGTTGTATATTGATTTGAAAACGGGAGGTTTTAGTACAACATAATTATATATCTCGTTAAACAGTCTATGCGAGCACCAGGAACACAATGAAGACACAATGAAGCAAATAATATTTCATAAAGTTATGAAAAAAATGCTTATTATGTAATATAACATAATACAATATAGCATTATTTCTTTCAATGATTTCTTTCTTTTCCCCTCTTTTTCTCCTTTTCCCCGTTTTTTTTGGCCAGCCGATGGGGGGGGGGGGCACGTGCCCCCCATGCCCCCCGTAGTTACGCCACTGACTTTAGATAATACGAGCGCGAAGCGCGAAGCGCGAGCTGAAAATTTGTGACATTCCGACCTAAAAATTTAACGGTATAGGTATAAAACAACAATTGATGCGGAAAAAAAGAGATTTCAGACTTAGTAAAAATGAGACACTCATGTTTTGTAAATCATAAAAAAGGGAGTTCTAAACTTAATGTGGGCGCAAACTGGATTACAGTTTTACAGAGCACTTTAAAAAATCAATTTGTAAATCAAACAAAATAATGAAAGCTCGATGTCCGAGCTGAAATATGTTTTGTATTGACTTCAAAACTTGATATTTCAAACATAATATTTTCAGCCTATATGAGCAATATATGTATCGGCATCGAAAAGGCAGTGGCGTATAGCTATGATTTTTTTTCTTGGGGGGCACTGGGGGGTCCTTGCTTTTTCAGGGGGGCACCATTTTTTCCGGTGTGTGTGTATGTGTTACAAGGGCGGATCCGATATCCGATTGATGTGAAATTCGATAATTTAAGTACACTATAAAAGAGCATGCAGGCTATCGCGCATGTTTTAGATTTAAACCTAGAATCTTGGCAATCTGAATATATTTCTTTAATGGAACATTATGGAATACACGTAGACAATAGGAACTTGGCAAATCAAACAATGTGACCACGCAGCGTAAGCTTAAAAAGCTGATATGCAGACCACAAAACGGACATTTTACAGAGCACTTAAATTTGTAAATGAAAAAAAAAATAATGAAAGATCGATGTTCGAGCTAATGTTTTGTATTTTGACTTCAAAACTTGCTCCATATCAGCCTATTAAGCAAAATATGAATCTCATCGAACAGGCAATTCTGGCGCGAAGCGCAAGCAAAAATTTTAAATAGTAACATGAAAGTTTTTTTGTAAGTCTTCCCCTCACATTATTTCTTTCACTCGTCTCTCTTATTTTCCTCTTTTTTTGTTCTTCTGTCTTTCTTCTTCTTTTCCCTTTTTCTTTTCTTCTTTCTCTCTTTTTTTGCTCAGCCAATTTTTTCAGGGGGGGGGGGGCACACCAAATTTTTTTTTTTGGGGGGGCATGTGCCCCCCAAGCCCCCCGTAGCTACGCCAATGCGAACAGGCTATGCGAGCGCGAAGCACGAGCGAAAATTTAATAAAGTGACATGAAATATGTATTTTAAAATCACTTTCCAAGTCTTCCCATGACGTAATTTTTTTCACTTGTCTCCCTCCTCTTGTTTTGCTCTTCTTGTTTTCCCTCAGGTTTTCTTTCCTCTTCTTTTTTTTTTTCTTTCTCCCCCCTTTTTCATGTTCCGCCAGCAGGGGGGGGGGGGGCCGGAGGGGGGGGGGCTTTGTCCCCTGGATCCGTATATATTTTTATCACTTTACTTTTTTTCATTTTTAAATTTTGCCATATTTTCAAATTCTTTATTTCCCATTATTCTTTGTATTGGCGTTTTTTCTCGTTCTATTTATTTTCCCCTTTTCTTTTCTGTTTTCATTACATTGTCTGATATTTCCTCTTTTCATTTTTACCGTATTTTACATTTCTTTTCCTTTAATCTTTGTATAATTGTTTTTCTCCTTATTTTCCTTTTCTCCCTTCATCTGTTTCCTTTGAATTTCGCCCTTCTTCTTCGTTTCTTTTTGTTTATCCGCCTTTTCTTCTATATTTCTTTTCCCTATTATTTCCCAAAGCTCCCACTCCTTTTTCCATCGATCTATGTTTTTCTAAGATTTTTGTTCATAGTTCTTGTTCAAGACATTGTGATAGATAAATGAATTCCATGAATAAAATAAGGGATTGGTTTTCCTCAAGAAAAATATCATTCGGGTCAGTAATTGATTGATTTGCCGCATTGAAAAAATACGTTTGCATGTATATGCAATTATTGATTATTCATACACAATACATATCGAAAATCACTTAACACTGAACACAAACAATTACTTGCAAAGACACTAAACAGACTATTGCTGGGAAATCATATGACTGCAACAAGTCACTGCGTACGTGCATGAGGCTATTGCTATACTAGACGCATGCGATTCTTGTGCACTCTTGTCCAACCCAGATTTCATAATAATGTGATATCGTAATTCGAATTGCACAAGAGCTAATTCTCTAGCTACAGGTACGGTAAGTTTAGCAGTGCAGTTGCGGTGCATTAGTCATCAGTGCGAGAGCAGGCATCACAACAAGAAGCTCGGAAGAAGTACAACGTTCTGATCAAAATGACTTAAAAGTGGACCTTTGAAGGAATTGAAATTATTAATTTGATGACTGAGTTTCTCATACGCCGCCTCAACTTCAAAGTTCAAGGACAGCAAAACTCTTAAAGTTGAAGAAGGACGAAGTGGGGCCAAATATTCAAATAAATTTGAATTGCTCCTGCAACACAGACAGAATCAGAACTCCAGAAGAATTAAGAGTAAGACGACCCTGATCTCGGATAAAATCAAACAAAATGGGTTGCTGCTTTGGAAAAGATGATGATAGCAAACTGCAAGTGAGTGCCGTCTAAGTAGACCCTATACCTGTATCTAAAAAAGTCTAAAGTCAAGAGAAGATCTAAACTTAAAAGTCTTAAGACAAATTTTTTATTTCTATCACAAGTCTTGGCCTTGGGTTACGGGGGGGGGGGGGGGATGGACATTCTTTACATGTCATCAGTGGCGGACCGTGACCGGAGGAGACAAAGCATTGGAGGGGCACAGCATTGTTCACAAACAATCTAGTGCAGTGCCCCTCTAATCAATTGTCTCCTCCGGGTCACGGTCCGCCATGGCCACTGCATGTCATTCTAATTTCTACTTCTTAATGATGTTGAACATATTCAAAGGGCTCTGAAGGCTGCAGCCTATAAATATAATCAAATAAAACTTGGATCTGCATTTATGACACTGACATGTGTGAGCAGAAGTGAAAGGCAAAAAGTTTGATTAGTTGTAACGTTGGGGTCCTACCTCAAGAAATGTTCGTGCAGGCTCCACTCCACTACCGTTACACTACGCTCCACCTACCCGAATATCGAGCCCGTGAACTCGCTCTGATATTCCGGGTGACAAAGGTGGGATTTTATGGGTGGAAAATATAAAATTCATGCAACATCACGATCTAAAAACGATTAATAATTCTTACTTTACACTACGTTTCACTTCTTTTCCATGCTTTTATCAGTCTCAAAATTGTTGATTTAGAGCCAACATGGAGTTCCTCACACGTATTAATACATTTGTAATTCCCTGCCAATTTCAAAACATCGCATGCGCTTGCGTGAGGGTCTGAGCTTGAACTTTCGCGCATGTGATTAAGAATTTTTAGATCAGAGGACGAGCAAAGAAATTTCACCTTTGACCCTTCATGTAAAAAAAGAAATCATGCATCAAGAGCAGTGCCCTACATGGCCATACAAAGTTTTTTCAGGCCAAGTTCTTCTTCTTTAGCTATACTGCCCAACGCCCCACAGTGGGAGCCAACTGGGCAGGAAGTGCGCAGATGTTAATGGCGCAGAGAGTGAAGATGCTTTTTTAGTCTTTGAAGTTAGTTGTCTTAAAGCCAAAAGTGAATTAAAACCATGTAAGAACTGTCTGACGTTGTCAAATCGTTGAAAAAAAAATCAAATTAAAAAAGTCAATTCGTATATTTATAAAACAAGATAAAAGACGAAAATTATTGCAAACTTACATTCTTGTTTTGTTTTATGTATAAATATCATATATTGTACATGCCTCAATTTATATTGTCTGTATAAAGTTCATTGTAACTATTTTGACCACTTTACTTTGTTCTGTTGAAAATGAAATGAATTGAAATTGAAAAAATTCTTCTTTGCAAGTAGTTGCGTCGGAAGCACATTTGAAATTAATGGTGATCAGAAATCTGTCTTGCCGGTTTGGTCCACCCACTGCCAACCACTCTAGCTATATAACACTGCACCAGAGGCACACACACATAAATCCAATTCAATCTTTTGGCTTTCTTAGATGTCCTGTGTAATTGATCTAAAATAATTATTGACTCTAAACCCTTGCTGCCCTTCATTGAAGGTAAATGAGGTGTCAATTCATGATTATATTTACTGGACCAAGAAATTACGTAGTGTGAATTCATAGGAATACAAAAGTAGCATTTAGTGAACTTTTATGACCATATTGATGCATTTCTCTCACTTTTCAGAAAAACAATTCTAGAATTCTTTGATATAATGTTTGATCAAGTTTTGGTTGATGCAGCATTTTGTTTTCTTTTTTTTTCTTTGTTCAAGTCAATATGATAATAGAGTTCTCATATTATGATAATTGATTTAACATCGTAATCATTTTTTTTTAAAGGAAAACCACCCTGGTGAAACAACTCGCTTATTAGACCCAGCAAGGAATACACCCAGTAGGCCTGTGAACAGGTTAGTCAATGACTTAATTTCATTTATAGAGACATACTGTACACATGGGGTAGTTTCCTCTGTAAACCCTCCAATTGAGGAAAGTGGTCAGAATTATGTAGCCTCAGGTCCCTGGCATTGACTTGTTGTTTTCGTTGTTTGTTTGGGTACCATTCAGATGTGAATATTTTACACCAAGATATATTTTATTTGTGATATTCTTGTGTGAAGACCAATTGTCGATCAATGTTTCAATAACGGTCTTTATCTGCAGAGTACACATGGGGTGGGGGGATGTCGAAAGGGGGCGTGCATTGTTTATTTTGTTTGTTGTAAAAATAGCACATAAATGCCAATTTAGGCAGCTACCTGTCAAAACATTGCTTTGATAACTGAGTCATTGCATTTGTAATTCGTTATAAAAGTAAAGCTCTTCAGTACAGGAAAGGGGTTATAAAAAAAAATCAGTGCAAAAATATAATGGTTACATTCTATGTGTCCCTTGCGCATCTTTGCTCAATTTAAAACTTTGAAACCATCACAGAAATATTAATATGAAGAATTCATGTTATGTTTTTGTTCAACTCACTCTGAATATGTTTGTTAATTTTATTATTTTTCAGTGATCAGTTTGATGGTCGGAGCCCTAATGGGGTAAGAGCAGGCGATCAACAATCAGAACTCAATAAGGTGCTACAAAGAGCTGTCACGTAAGTTCATCATTTGTTCATTGTATGTATAATACACAAATAAATGTTATGATTGCCAGGTGATGGGGTGCATTTGAAATGAGAGAATGATGATTCGGGGGTATGAAAGTACATGTTTAGAAAAAGTACCAATCAAAATTTGATATTAATAAACGATTCCATGAATAATGCTACATAAGAATTTATTATTTATTTCTAAGCAAAATAATCATGTCAAGGAATGAGTGCTGAGTTGTTTCAGTTGCTGGTGCAATACTGGAAAAGCCATAAATGGTAATCAGTCTGTGTAGCAAGCGCACATTATCATTTGTGTGCACATTATTGAAGTCTGTGAGAAGTATTAAAGGGGGAGTTAACTGTGTGTGGTCTCTCATTGACTGTGTGTTATAAATACATAGTCTTAAAGCCTGTGTATAGCTTTGGTAAAGGGTCAATAATGTGATTGATAATTGAATATAACCTAATATGACAGTCTTACTGAAGCGTAGAGACCGTTAGATATTTTTCCAACTGCACTTCTCTGAGAAAATTTCAAATATTCAAATCTTGGATATATAGCGCCCTCTCTCGTCGATGCTTGATTTAAATTTAAAAAATGGGCATTCAAGCACTTATCTTATAAATTTAGTGATTAGATATCCAAAAGTTACAGACAAAGAACATATCTTGAAAGTTTCAGCCCATTCCATGATTTTGAATAGGATTTAATTGAATGACAAAAACACACAGATATTTTAATTTGATCGGGTGACCCGATCAAGTTAAATTTCCATGTAAAATCGCAAAATTTATCCTGTAAAACACAGTTTCATTTCATATCCTCCACATCATAACTGTTATAGGGCATATCCAGTCATATTAGCTAGCAATGAATTGGAATAGTGATAGGTGCATTTTGGTGGATTTACCAAAACTATACACAAGCTTTAAAATATACGTTTTCAGATATCTACTAATAATACAAAGAATGAATTGACCTGAAATTGTATTTTTATAGAGAAACTAAAATGTTTTGAGAGGAAAAGGAAATATGATTTTCTACATATTAACATAATTATTGCGGTATAAATATATACATGTAGAATATATAGAGTAGTTAATTAACATGTTATCATTCAAGTGGGTCTATATTACTAGACTACACTAGCATTATGGGTCAGGAAACTGGCCAGTTACAAATGTTTGAGTAGTTGAGAACTTGAGATGGTCCTAATTGGTTCGTATCTGCTTTAACACTGCTTGAAAAATTGATTTTTTTTTCACTGAATACAATTTAGAAAAAATCACAAATTATTTCTGTAAAATTAAATCAATATTTGTTACTACCACAAATTAAGTTGTTTCATTTGGTGAGATTGAGAGACTCCAATATTCAAGATTTCCTTTGGATACTAACCTATGCTATTTTTTTTCCTGTTTTTTTTCTTTGTAGAAATGTCATAGATGTATCTGCAATAGATTCTCAAGCTTTAGAGCAACATGAATACATGGATAGAGCAAGGACATACAGGTATGACTTACATTTTTATCTTGATTAAAATCCCTATTCCTTAGTGCTCTCATTCAATGTATACGATAAACAATAATCACAATTTATGATAAAAGACACAAAAACATACATATATACATAAATCAATAACAAGGTAGTCAAACATGTCATACGTAATATTTTACATAGCAATGGTTCGGTGTCCGTGTTTCAGTAGTAGAATTCATCTGGCAAACCTAGAAATCATTTATACAATTCTCCGCCATGCCTTGTTATATGCCATGCCCTTTTATTTTACTGTTTGTCTGGTTTTCCTTCCCCTTACCTTTCGAGGCCTTTATCAATTTCAGTCTCTAAGTGTAAGATGGAGGTCTCCCACATTTCAAAAATGTATTTTGTCGATATATGCCTATATATTTTTTTCTGTTATTTTAATAATTTAAAAAGAAAAGACATTTATCAGGTATAAATATATTTCAATTAGATTGTTAGAATGTATGTATGCATACGTGTATGTCATTCTTTATGTCATTTGCTTATGTTATGCTGAGAAAAAATGATTACACTTGTATATACTTTTGTTATTGGAATATGGAAATAAACAAATCAAATCAAATCTATTAAAATTTGTTTCCCATAGTTCAAGAGTTGCAGTGGTGGTGACAGGTCCCAAGAAACCGCTATCAAGCTTTTTGAGACTACCCATGGGGGTATCCATGCCATACTCTGTGCTTTCTGAGGAACCGGTCTCAGTTGATGACATCAATCTGGTAAGCTGCATATCATTTCAATTAAATTAGGAGGGGCTCCAAATCTATATGAAAAACTAAAATTTGTGTGACTCTACAAAATGATTTAATCTACAGCGTTGCTGACTTTCACTGTCTTATTCATTTTACTTCTTTATGAATCTGTTCTGCGAATTTATACATGAAATTAGAATTTGGATGTAAATCTGTATATAATAAATAATAATAGTGATGTCTTAATATTAAGCGCACACACCATCCACAGACACTCATGGCGCTAAACTCTCTTTAGAGATCTAATCAAGTGTACATAGAATAAAGAGCGTATCAAAAATTGTTATCTATTTTATTGCTTTGAAAAAAAAGCTGACATATTTCATTGTTTTCAACTTTTTATTATTTTTTTTCTATGGAAATTGCCAGCAATACTTATCCAATCATAAACAGCATGAAATGAATCGATTTTAATCAGTTAAAGTAAGCTAAAGTTAATGCAGAAGTTATGGCTTTTAGCTAGCAAACAGAATTGCATTTGATTTGTATATAGAACACAGTTTTTGCGCATTTCAACAATAAAAATATTTTCAATATCCTGTTGACTTCCAGATTACCAAAACAGCAGCCAATGCGTGGAAGGCATCGCAGGACATACAGGTGAAGCATAAAGAGAACTTGGTTGTCCAGTTTGGTTTGCCACAGAACTGAGGCGGCTCTTCTCATCATTCAAAAGACTCTTATACAAATCATTGATATTAAAGAACATTGAGCTACGAGTGATGATTGCTGGTGATGTTCAAACTGCAAAATGAGATGGATATAATGATGAAATACTCGCACACCAGAGATCCTTATCTTCTACGGCTTGCCTCTTCATAGTCTACTGATTGGTTACACGTACATGATGATGATGAACATTTGTATCACGCCATTTATCTGTTAAAGAAACATCATTATTATTCGCCATAAGGTTTCAGTCACACCATTGAAACTAGCTCCTGGGTACGGCAATATAAAGATTTGCAAAAATGAATAAAACCATTCCATTTGGTATCAGATGGGTACTCGTAAAGCTGTTTGTAAGTTACGAACGACTAAGATAGGGTCACCAGTTGTTCATAAATTTGCTCGTAAATAACAAACAACTTTATGAGACACCCACCTGGTGCCCCTAACACAAAGCTTAGCAATGATCGTAGAATATTTTTCTACGATTGATTTCATGACTACAATGTACAATCAGTCATGAAAATCAAGCATACATATGATCAGTCGCTAACATTTTTGTTACGGGACCCTGGTCAGTAGTTTGAGTCAAGTGCTCATGCAATGATGGTCTCCATTGGTCATTTGCATTTACTGATTGATTGCAAATCTCTATGTTACCAAACCCAGACCGTCCAATGATAGGTCATTAACGTAATAGCTTTTTTAGGTCTGAGGCCCCGCAACATGAAGGTTTGCGATGAATTGCAAATCTGGATTCTGGAAGAGTTTTGAGCAAAGAGCTCATACATCAATGATCTTGATTGGTCATTGGCATTTAGTGATTGATTGCAAGTCGTTGTGTTACAGAGCCCAGGCCAACCCATGATCGCTCCCTGGTTGCAATGTAATAAGCCTCTGTTGGTCTGGAGTCGGTCTCACTCGTGTGACTGTAGCGTAAGGTCTCCATTATCTGTGTGTAACCAATGAGATCGACTATCGTGTATTGACTTTCATATTCTGTAGGCAGATATCTGATATACATAGTGTAGTATAATAAAGCCTACTATAAACTTGTAAGTTTACGTTATATAAGTAAAAGGTAGTTAGAGTAGTCATTTCAGGTGAAATTGATTTTTGAAATGAATTTATTGTGATGTCCTAAGCCATTTAATGGCTGATTTACTTGGGAGCTTTTGAAGCTGAGGGATAATGCCCACCATTTTGATCTTGGTTTTAACATTGGGCTGTATCAATAAAATTAGCATTTTCTTTCAGAGTTTAAGCTACCTAGTGTTATAGCTGTGATATACAAGTAATGCTCAAACTGCCAGTTGCATTCAACTTTCTCTTAGCCTGAGATCTATACCTTAGGTTTCCCAAAATGCAAAATGGCTCATTTCCAGGATGGGGTCAACTTTGCCTTCAAAATTATAGTAATTTGGTTTTTTGAGTATCTTCTATAATTTAGAAAAAAACTACCAAGATCATTTTTCCTATATTTACCAGTTTGTTGCTCGTTTCTGTTATTGAATGCACTCTTTATGTAATTTGGGTTTACTGACTCAAGCAATTCAAAGTGTCATGATGAAGGCCATTCTCGGTGCAACAAGGTCACAGGTAAAAACAAGAAAACCTTTAAGGGTTTAAAATAGCATTGTCATGGTAATGAATTAGAGAATCAAGCTTAGTCAAAGACCCTTTTGGAGGCGAAATTTTGAATTGAAAATCCTACACTAATGGAAAGCTGATGGGCATCAAAATACAATGCCAGTTTCATGCATTTTCACAGATTTCTAACTGGGTACTTGACTTGTTCTAATGGAAAGCTGATGGGCATCAAAATACAATGCCAGTTTCATGCATTTTCACAGATTTCTAACTGGGTACTTGACTTGTTCTAGAAACATTCAAACTCATGAACATTGTATATGACAATGTCGTAAATTCAAGCAGCAAATCTATTGTTCGAGGGGGGGGGGGGGTGAACTAAACTGAAATAAAATCTTGCCAAAAGCAAATTCTAGAGCTGTGGTGTCAATCAATTTAATTTAAGCAAGAAATGCTTTTTATTTTTACATTTCTAATTCACAATTGAAAACAAGAATATATAATCATTATGTATATTCTATACATATATATTACATACGAACAGTGTAATCTAAATTTCGTTCACATGAGATTATGTCTTAGGCCTGAGGCAGTTTAGATGCACAATGAAGCTCATTTTCTTAAATCACTATGTTTGCTTTTAAAGCAAGATCCAAGCTGGTAAGCAGTGAAAATGCATGAAACTTGCATTGCTGTAATCTGCTTTTTCATAGCTTTCCAATAATGTAAGTTATCATGGCTTGCGATATTGTCTATTTAGGATATGAAAATGGAAACCATGTCTGTTGGTAGCCATCTTGTATTTTTTGCCACCACACATTTTGTTGGACCCTACGAAAGAAACAAAATGGATTTTCATTTTTTAACCAACATGACAATCTGACCCGAGGAGGTTGCAAAAAAATGATAAAAATGAAATAAGTTGTTTAAGATTTTTTTTTGGCATTTATGCATTTCTATATCCAGCAAGTCTTTGTGTACATGGTCAAATCTTTCCAATTGATTTCCAGGAAAATGTGTAGGAGGAATGTGATAAAAAAAAAAAAAACAAGGCTCTGAGCCTTTTGCTCGCAGTAACTTTTTTTTTTCATTTCTAAAAATAGATAAAAATGGTAGCAAAAGTGTTTTGGTTTGCTTGTTTTGTTTTGTTGATATGGCCCAATGGTGCAACTTAGAGAGCATTTTCTATCCAATGTGAAATAAAAATGTGTATTTTTTTTAAATTGATCTCTAATAAATAGCAAATGTTAAAAATAATGAACAAAATGTGTTATTTACTTGTGATAGTTGGAAAACATGTTTAGACAGAAGTCATTTCATAATATTAGTAAGCTTGATTATTACCTGTGGGCTCAAAGGATGAAATAAATCATTGAAATTGATTACAGATATTGAAAAGATTTAAAGGTGAAAGATGACATTTTTGAAGTGTTAAGAGGATGGTACTACAGGCATTTCTCCTAGTTCTCCTCATGATTATCAGTTCTTCTTTGTATCCATTAAGATTTATCAAATGAAAATTTGAACAGAGTTGACTTGGCAACCCTTTTATGGATCTGCCCTCTGTCCGAAGAGGCGTCATGTTTTGGGGTCATTTGATATCATCTTTAGTCCTTGCAACAACTTAAGAATCTTTCTATGTGTTAATTTCAAATGTGTCTCATGTATGCATGATTTATAAGAATTTCATTAGATTTTCAAGTAGTGGGCTTACAGGTCAGCAAGGTCATTATGTACATGAAAATGGTACATTCCAGGGAAAATATTGATATACGGTATATTTTTTTTCCTTGGCCACTATTTTAGCTCACTAGCTCAATTGTGCTACACTCTATTGCATTTTACATTTGACCCTATGGAATTTCATGGGCTCCTTAGAAAGTTTTGGGGTTTTATTGGGGTAAATTTGCCCTGATCCCTGTTCTAATGTGTTTCTCTGGTTCATTCTTGTGCCTGCCGATTAGGAAACACCGCCTCATGCATGTATTTTTTTTCTATATCTGGTGGCCGTTTCATAAAAGGTGTTACAAGTTAAGAGTGACTTTAAGAAAGACTAACGATCCTTTCTTGTGGTAAATGATATCCACCATTAAATGTTCATTGGTGATTATTTAGCGAGTAAGAAAGGTTCACCAGTCGTTCTTAAAGTAACTCTTAACTTGCTAACAGCTTTATGAAACACCTATCCGAATAGGCTGGCCTCTTCCTTAATAGGTGTCAAGAAGTTTTGAAAGTAGTATCAGGGTTTGAGTTTTTAAACATAGAGTTTTTTTCATCATGTTTATATGTGAATACATACATATGACAGAGATAATTAGATTATGGAATATATTAAATATTTGATGAGCAGTATACTTAAGATCTGGCAGTGAACGAGGCAAAAAAATTGACATGTAGTTGTAAAATCAATGTAGTTTATGCATTATGAAACTAAATACATATATATTCCATTATATATATTGACTTCGATTATACATATTTAATCTCGAGGAGATTAAAAAATGATGTAAATAAAAATTTGCATTAAAATATAAATGAGAATGTGCGTTATCTTTTTTTTGTTTTCTGCCATTTTGGAACTTGTATATAATGCTTATCAATCACGACAGGCCGCACAGAAACGTTGCTTGCGCTAACATTAGGCCCTGTTACCAACAGGTAATGTGGCAACGATGCCCAATGTAACAACAATGCATTACTTACATATTGAAGTAAATGTGTTTGACTTCACAATCCGAAAGATGTGACTGGGCTTACTGTTAACATTCTGTTAGGCTAACAACGTTTCTGTGCGGTCAGTGCAGGTCATTGGGTCATGGTCAAAAGTCATTGAGGTTAATGAACTGTGACAATGTGGTATCAACTTACATGTATAGGTTAGTATTTTGAATCTTCAATATATTTTGAAATAATTAGTTGTTATTCTATGAAACTTAGATATAGTTATAATAAAGTGTCAGCAACTATGTGTCTGGGCCAAGGTCAATGTTAAATATCATTTCAGGTCATTTTATAAAATTTATAATTTCATTGTTCTAAAAAAGCAGGTTATCTGATTTTTATGAAACTTATATTAGAAGCTTATTTTGTTATAACTAATGACATGTTTTCATCATGCATATACATATACAAGTTTCAAGGAATATAATGAATATACTAGTATATGATAATTAAGGTGTCCAATTTTATCCAAAGTTTTCTACCTTTAATGGCCTTTGGCCTTGATTCAGTGACCTGAAATTTTGATAAAGATATTGTTGATATTTGATACTCTCAAACCTGATGGAACCTGAAAAGTACATTAATGTTTTGGACACATAGCAGTTTCATACCATGAAAAAAACCTTAATTCATTGACCTCAAATGACCTTTGACCTTGACTTTGTGACAGTAAATGATTCATTTTAAGCCGGCTTTCATTATTTGTGAAGCGCACACATCCTATTCTTGACAACTTCCCCTGGCTCCCTAGACCCACTGATAGGGGAGAGATCAGTGCCTAGACCCATTCTGCTGGGCAAACCCTTCGTTCGAATTAAGGGTCTGAATGTGTAGCATACTTATGCCTTGTGTACTGAAGGCTCTCTCGCGAAGGAACAGCAAGTTTTGTATGTGCTAGTCTTTGCGTGGAGGCACACTTGTTGATCAAAATTCCAATCAGGGTCTGTGCCTGCAGACTACCCTAGACCCACCTGCTGCTCTTTGAACTTCCATTGAATTTTGAGAGGAAATTCTCATATCTCCATGAATGTTTACATTATAACGAGTTTTCAATGACAAAGGAGCTTGAATGTAAAAAAAATGTGAGCATGCCATTGGCGAGGAGGTGATATATATATATATATATATATATATATCAGGGGCGGATCCAGGATTTTCAAAAAGGAAAAAAAAATGAGAGAAAAAAAATTGACAAGCAAAAAAAAAATAGGTCTTCACTTTCAAAAGGGTGGGGGAAGACTTCTGTTTTAGCGGCATTTTCACATTAAAACATTTAATCGTGCCTCTCAAAAGGGACGTGGGGGGGGGGGCACGGGCCGGCTTTGCCCCCCTGGATCCGTCATTGATACATAAAGCTGAGTTGGCAGAGATGTTGATCGGGGTGAGGGGTAGGGGAGTAATCGTCCCCAATGAAAATAATGGAGGCAAGTATATCGACCCTCCCCCCAGAAAAATGATATTTTTGACTAATTGAAATGTACGTGATGCAAATATACGTGGTTAGAAAGAAATTGTTGGAGGAGCGAGCTTGAGAAAACTTTGAAGTTGCTTTCTTTATTAAATTCAATGTAAATGGCCTATCGTGGGTAGCCTAAAAAATCCCCCCATGTGTGACCCCGATAATCAATAACATTAAAAAAAATCTTATGAATACAGTATTCAGGACATTTTGGTGAATTTGAAAACCACCCATGGTTTCAGCTAGGGAATCTCTTCATCCAAGGTACTCACTGTGCATTTTCGAGGGCAAACACTCTAGCGCCATCTATGTCAACAACCCTTTACATTGTGAACCACTTTTATGGGAGATTAAGTGGCTAGCAACGGCACCGGCTTCTGTTAGCAACGGGTCGATCGAGCGGGCGAACCGTGAAAAGGTATACAACAGCGACAATAAAGACTGTATCTGTCCCATGGAGCGAAAATCGTGCCGTGTTTGGAACACACGAGGATTAAGGCTTTCTGCACTCGATTTACCACAATATAGCTCGCAAGATTAGATGTAATCTTGTAAAAAGCTAGGTAATTCCACCTAAATGGCCTAAGCTGAATTTCACATCTAAAGTGAGGAGAACGGGTATCAGTTGCAATACTGAGGTATCAAGAGTTATCATTTTGATGATTGTCTTTGGCGACTGCAGATTAATTATCTAGGAAAGTTGATCGGAGTATCAGCATTTATCATGGCGAATGATTTATCAAGATCGTTCAATGGGAGTTGGCAGCCTACAGCTACAAGACCTGATAGCGTGACACCTACCAGAGAATATGTAACAGAGGTAATATAATTATCATATAGTAGTATCATAAAAGTATTCATACATCGTATTAACATGTAGCTGGACTCATTGATATAGTCATGGACCTACTAGTACATGTATGTGTGCAGGCTAGTCGTCGCGAGTATATATATGGTTTAAAGGTCGATGATGACATTGAAACTTAAAATATACTAAACCACTAAAATACAAAAGTAGAAAACTTGGATCGTGTTTCTGCATGCATGTTGACGTACTGTTATTCCCTTTGATGTGAACATTATGAAATGTGTCATTGATATAGTCCCACTTGGACTTTGAGTAAATTATCTTCAAGTATACACGTGAATGCATGAGCGAATGTTTGAGTTATGTTCGGACACGTTAAAACCATACCTTCACATATACTGCAGTATATGATGATTATGAAAAAGCGATAACAATGATGATTATGACGATGATGACTGATGAGAATATTATCATTATAATGGTAATAATGATAATAAAAATGATGATGACGACGACGACGATGATGATAATGATAAAAGCAATACTACTACTACTACTACTACTACTACTACTACTACTACTACTACTACTAATAATAATAATAATAATACTACTACTAATAATGATAATAATAATGAAATAAATAAATAATAATATTATACCTGACAGTTTACTAGAATAGTAGACCGCCACCACCTCTACTGCAATTACTACTTCTACTACTTCTACTAACTACTACTACTACTACTACACAGTATACGAGACACTATATATTTTTTTAAAAATATTTCTAAGGTTACATCATTATCCACTATCAGTGGCGTAACGAGCCAAAAAAATTGAGGGGCACGATATGGCGTATCGCGTAAATTGTAAAAAAAAGTTGCGAGTGAGCGAGCAAAAATTTCGACATTTTTGTTACAAAAATCAAAGTTTGTGATAAATTTTGATATAATATTTGGAAAATTATATCATATTTCACCCTTATCCCTTTCCACTATTTATTTTCTTTCACCCTTAAATTGAAATATGCAATATGCAATCATCCCTGAACTTAAAAAAAATAAAAGGTAGAAAATGAAAATATATATATAAAACAAGCAGGTAACTGTCTTGTCAAATGCATTTAATTTTGGATTAAACTGCATGTCCTAATAAAGACTTTCAGATTATAGACATTCGACAGTTAACTTCAAAACGAATAATTAAAAACATATACATATACTTTTCGTTTATTTGGAGTTCTTGTTTCGAAGTGAAAATAATTACACAAACTTAATGTTATAGGGTTTTATTTATGTTAATGTTGAAAAAATTATTATGTGCTTCTTTTTTGTCTGCGATTTCTCACCACTACGGGGGGGGGGGGGTCCGTCAACCTTGGAAGAGGATTGATTTGTGTTATCCGACACAACCCCAACATAGCGAGAGAGTGTAGCGACTACGCAAAACGTTTTTCTTTATTTTCAATAAACAAACTGTATACCGAAAATACGATCTAATACATTATTTTTTTAAATCAGCAGTATTGAGTGTAGCGACTTATTCTTATAGCATAACAGAGTCGTGGCAAACATGATCATTTCACTCCATATTTGGCAGTTTCCAATTTTCTAAATCAAAGAAAGCTTAGCTATTTGTCAGTTCTTCCCTCCTGTATTTCTTCAATTAACAAATCTCCTCTTACTTTTCATCTTCTTCTTTTCTTTCTATTCTCCTTATTCATTCTTGCTCTTCTTATTGTTCACTTTCTTCCTTCCTTCTATTCTTTTTTTAACGCCACTAACATTTTATTTATTTAGAGATTCATTACAAATAACCAATTTCAAGTAAATATAGAATTCAAAATAATTGTCTTCATTCCATTCCGACAACAGGACAGAATATGCTTTGGAAAAATTATCTCCCAAAACCACGAGCCATGAGGAATATCGGTAATAATCGGTAGATAAATAAAATCAAGGAAGAATAGTATCAGGCGCGCCGGAACACTTTCAGTTTTTTGGGGGCAAAATCCCGAAGGGGGGCACAATATTTTTGACAGCGTGAGTTACCGAAGCGATCGAGCGGGAGAGGGTGTGGCGCCCCCCCGGTAAGGACTTTGTGTAAAAATGGAGTATAAAAGTTGCGTTTATAAGATCATTCAAAAGTAAAATTTCTTGAGAATTGAACATAGAATTCACTACGAAAACTTTACTCATAATTTATGAGAACCTATGAAATCTACGCGCAAAACGGGCGAACCGGAATGTGGTTTTCATGTCTGATCAATTAAAGGGATGGTCCGGGCTGAAAATATTTATATCTTAATACATAGAGTAGAATTCACTGAGCAAAATGCCGAAAATTTCATCAAAATCGGACAACAAATAATAAAGTTATTGAAGTTTAAAGTTTAGCAATATTTTGTGAAAACAGTCGTCATGATTATTCATTAGGTGGGCTGATGATGTCACATCTCCACTTCCCGTTTTCTTATGTTATTACATGAAATCAATTTTTTTTCATTATTTCATACTTGTGTGAATAATATGTCCCCCTTATAATGAAATAAGTTGCAGCAATAAATATCTAATGCACTAAATCAGTTGTCAATCCAATTTTTCTAGTTCTTGGAGGAAAAAATTTGAATAAACCTAATTTCATATGATAAAATACAAAAGAACAAGTGGAGATGTGACATCATCAGCCAACCTAATGAATATTCATGACGACTGTTTTCACAAAATATTGCTAAAGTTTGAAATTCAATAACTTTGTTATTTGTTATCCGATTTTGATGAGATTTCAGCATTTTGCTCAGTGAATTCTACTTTATGTATTAATACAGAAATATTTTTAGCCCGGACCATCCCTTTAAATTACGTAGTACGCTTTGACTCAAAATACCAGAAATTAAATTTTTCATGCAATATCCTTTCAGAAACATTTATTTATGTACATTTACATACACGGACGACGCGAGAGAGCACAATCATCATAAGTTTCAAGAAATTCCTGTCAAAACAAGGAGTGTATTAAGCAGAAGAAGCGTAACAACAGAAACAAAAGAAATTCTAATGAATGTATTTTCAAATTTAAAATGTTATACTGTTCTGACGTGGCAGAAGTCGATAAGCACTTAATTCCCCATTCTTACAAATCATTTCTGACATCAGCATTGGAGATAGTCCCTGATTATCCATGCATGGGCAATACGTTTCATATTTTGTAACTGGAGGAAAAAGAAATCTAACAATTAAAAACTTTTCTGAAAATCATTAAAGTTTGATACATTACTCGATTTATGTGTTTCCTTTTGCATGTTTTGTATGGCTGGGAAGCACTTTTGGATGACTTCAAAATCTTCTTTTCTCTTTTCTGGGAAAATGTGACCATAACCAGGAAATGATGAATATCAAATTCCAGGAAATTTCATTTGTAAATAATCATGAACTGATTGACAAACTACCGCAGTTCATAATGTAACATTATTTAAAAAAAAAAAACATTCCAAAAGCGGATGTGGTTGACGGTTCACTTTCAATTTGCCATTCAGTTTTAGTCTGAAATGTATTCATTAAAAGGTTAAACGTTATAACACTGTAATAAGATGATAAAGGGGCTGATCAAAGGTATGTTTCACAGAGGGACATGTTCGTCAAAAGACGCGAGGCTTACTATGATATGTAATTGCCCCGTCAGGGGCGAAATTCTTTCATTTCTTACAATGGAAATGACACTTTTTAGGCAGAAAAGTGCCTCCATCGTTTACTTTTGTCCTTGAATAATTTATGATTTTTCTACTTTTAGGGGGCACATTGGGGGGGGGGCAAAATCTCGTTTTGCCCCCCAAAAATTTTATTGGGGGGGGGGGGGGGCAAGTGCCCCCCTGCCCCCCCGCTTCCGGCGCCTATGAATAGTATGCCCAAACCTTGCGTCCATTAAGAGGCGATCAGTTGGCAACATTTTTAAACAGGGAGTTTTCACAACCACTACACAGACGCTTTTTGGAACGTTGAGTGTACACTGTTATATAGAAAATTTATCCTTAAAATAAAAGAAGTTCCTGCAGCAGAGTCTCGAGAACACCTGTAATCTTATAGATTGCGTAATCTTACAGGAAATTGGTATTTGGTGAATGGAACCTTACAAATTTCCTTTAATAAAACACCCTTTTCCCCCTTTTAAACAGAACTGTTCTGTTGAATTGCAGAAAAAAATCATGTTTTATGAATTTACAGAATGATTCTTTCCTTTTTCTGTAATTTACAAAAAAAAATATTTCCTTTTTCTGTAAAATCAGGGTTTTTTTCAACGGTGTAGCTGCATACTAGAGAGTTCAAATAAAACAAAGGTCTCGACGGGAATTCAAAGTTTCGTGTCATTTATATATTCCTCATTCTTTGACTTTTTAAATCCTTGAATGCTAGAGACATTCCTTGAAACATTTCAATAAATCGTTTAAATCCATGAAACCATTCCATGCCTTTAATTCCATGAGAACAAGTAAATTCCGTGAAAACTGTGGGTTGAAACAGAGTACAAGAAAGTCGTACGTACAATTAAGAGCAACATAAATCCTTTACATCATCTATGACTTTAACCATTGTGATACAATAACTATGTTGACTCTGAATGCAAATCATCACAATCCAGCTCAAATTGCATATAGACCTATTTAGCGATGAAAGGATATTTGTCACCAAAATGCATATACAGCGTAATAACCTTGACCATTGACATTCAATCTAAGTTACATAATTATGTGGTATTCATGTATTTCAAACCAACACACAAGTTGCTCATAAAATGCATATCTTATCATCATTTAGAATTACTCTATATAGCATTATAAGGTGTTTACCTTTCAAGTGATATACATTAATAAGCCTGCTCACGGTTGTAAACTGCGCACATACAGTAAAAGGTCATTTGAGATAAACCATGAAGTTGGGTTTTCAAATTCACTGACATAAGGCATTTCTGATTTGATGATTATTCAGATATTCCTTTTAAAATATTCTTTTCATCACATCCAAGCTGAAGAGTAACAAAGTCTTCTTAATCACTGGTATTTAACAGTAGCCCAAACTATAGTAAAAATGTTCCAGGACCAGACAACAAAACAAACAGATTAAAAAAATCTTTACCCCTCACCTGCTCTATTCATGTACAATGCCTTTCATTCTTAGAATTTGAATGCTTTGCCGGGAAAACTTAAGCAACATCTTCATTTGAAAATGTTAGTGCTCATCCTAATGAAAAATCGCAAAGGTCATTTGAGAAAAATTATCATCAGCTAACAGTGAACTGGCTTATTGACACACATGCTTTCTGTGTAAACTGACATACTTTCACATTAATGCATTAAGCTTACTTATGCCATGTCAGTATGCAAACCAAATTAAATCAGTATTTCTTGCAATATACATTCATAACTCTTAAATACATATAAATCAATATTTTAACTCACTTCTTTGCCTCCAAAAATCTTCAATTCTAATAAAAAGCAATCCCGTTTAGGATGCTTCGGATTGATGTAGATTTTACTCCCAAAACACATTCTCCAGCACTGATTCCATTTTATCACCTCGATCACCTTAGTTGACCAAGAGATGGCGCTGACATTAGAAACCTCAGGCAAGGCATACATATCACATGTATTAAACATGCACTGTGTGCACTATGTACAATATTATATATACAAAGATGTGTGTGTGTGTGCTCACCCAAGCACATTACCCACAGAACAAGCAGATCAAATACAATTAGTCTGATCCTCAGACCCAAGGAGATTTTAAACTGTTGATGGTTTTTCAGAACAAAACAGATTAACAAATTTTGCACTCGAAAGAGCTTTCATAAAGGATCTATTGTCAAAAGTCCATCGATACAAAGCAGTTGTTGTCGAAAATCAGTTCGCACTTGACTCTGGATAAACGACATAAAATTATTTGCGATTTTTCGTCAGCCCTGGAACTTAGGACAACTTGCTCTCCTGGTTCACCAATTTTCGACAAAGACCCATTTGCTGTTCCCTGTGACTTGAGAGGCATTTTCAATAGATTTGCTATGTTGTAGAATATATCCCCGTTGGAAATATTACAAAAATCTTGCTAATAATCTTAGCGGGTGTAGCGAAGATCCGGTTCCACCGGCGGATACGGTATCCGCCGGCAGGTATTGTTCTTAAGAATCGTTCTTTACTCGGAACCATGCATGATTATCTGCCGGGGTGACGCAGTCGGATTTTCTTATTACTTTCCCATTATAATAGACAAATAAAAGTAGTATAGGTCCTATATAATTTTGAAGAAAGTTTAACGTGTACTGTGTGCATGCAGATCAAGAAACGATCGCAAGAACGATATCCGCTGAAGAGAAATTGTTTCTGAATCCGCCGGAGTTTGAACACGATCCGCCGGGAGATAGTGTTAATGTAGAACCGTATCTGCCTTGCATCGGATCCGCCGCTACACCGGCAGTTACACATTCGAAACCGATACCGACAGATAAAACTACATTATTTTTAAGGGGTACCATCGGTCGACCCAGGGTCACTATTACTGATGTGGCTTCCGCGTTACCCCACCCCTTTCCCTGAACCCTTTCGAAAGCGGCAATCAACTTCTTTTTGTTAAGTTCACAAAGAAAATTCACGCCATTTTCGTGTAATCCTTTATGATAACAAACAATGAGCATCACATAAATCAATGTTTTTGACATTCTTCATTGGTTTCAATCAATATTGATTACCTCAAGGTTGAGATGTAACTTTCAATCTTTGATTGATTTTCAAGATAAAGGCGCCGCTGAACCCGTGTGTTTGTATGTTTTTGTTTTTATTAATTTGAACTTTTGAATCACAACTGTTATTCTCTCGAGTTCGATCCTATTTGCCTATCAAAATACAGAAATTTGAACAATAATATTCTTGAGTCAGTCTTTTAAGTTTAAGAAAATACGGCGATTAATATTATTGACATTTTTTTTTCATTTCAAGAACAGAAAATTGCATCGCCTTTAAATTTTCACTTTTTTTACCGCTAATACGGCAATTAATAGACTGGAAAGAGAAAAGTAAAACGTAATAACATATTAAAAATAACCCATCACTGAATTTTAGATTCATATACAAAGAAGAAAAATATCTTGTCAAAATAATTCAAAACAGTTTGACGTACGTATGGTCATCAATGATGTTGAATCCGTTCATAGAAATGTATCACAAGATAGCTTCGATACATTTCGGCCACTATTTTCAAACCGTATATATATAGAGTCATTGCTTTTTTTTTCTTCTGGTCCGGAGTCGGTTCAGCAAAATAGTTTGTTAAAGTCTCACCAACGAAACTGGATGATAACTGATCGGTGGCACGTCATTGAAAATAACCAAGTATTTTTGATCGGGCAAGAGTCTGTTACTTTGGTGTAATGGTCTGTACACTGGTGTACATAGAGGACCACATCAGTTATTTTACACCGGTGTTAAATTGACAGTGTTAGTTTAACATCTATATAGGTGTTACAACATCTTTTGTTGTTACATTAACACTCTTTGGTGTTATGTTCAATCTCTAGGGTGTAATTTTAACACATCAAGGTGTGGTCCTCTATTAACACCAATAGGTGCTAGTTTTAACATCAATAGGTGTTAGTTTTAACACCACAGTTTTTACTGTGTAGGATGAGAGACGGCTTCACCAATCTTTTACCAATCCAATCGCTAAGCTCATTAGAACAAAAGCTGTAATTACTCTGTGGGCAAACATTGACTTCTGCTTTGTAAATATTGTCCAGTAATTAATTGCAGTCTGGATCCCATACTTAATGTTTAAAATGCAATTAATCAACCGCAAAACTGTTTGCAAGACGGTACCTCTCATCTCATCAATAATCACTTTAGTCTGACAACCGCTCTATCAGATCTCATGCTCAATTTTGTAGATTGATCTTGTTGCTAAGGTAAATAAACCAATTATTGCAAGTCCGCTCCCAAACAGCTCCCCAACAAGTCCCGTGGCATATTTTGTTCATTCCTCTAGAAAACATAGCATTACTCACTCTTTTATCATTTTTATATAATAATTATCTCCTATTGAGCCCTCTTTGACCATCTTCTTCTTACTTCACAAAATGCCTACTTTCTTTTCACCCCTTTTAAAGGCCTGGTCACACCGCCCGAGCGTTGTTAGGGCGTTCGTGGAGCGGAGAGAAAAATCATCACCGCTCGCTACCGTCCACCATTTTCGATTTCGATTGTTTTTATTTTGTTTTCGATTCCCCCCCCCCCCCAATTTTGTGAGCGAAATTCGACCCCCTCTCCCTACCGCTCCACGACCGCTCCAACAACGCTCGGGCGGTGTGACCAGGCCTTAACTGGTCAGGCCTATTCAATGTTTTTTTTATTGTTCCCCCATTTTTCGGTCGTATATTATCATTCTGTTTCTTTTTTCCTTTCAGTCAATCTTTGTTGAAATTCTGGGCTCTTTCAAACTCGCATAAAAATCATCCACACCTCTCCTCCTTTTTTTATTTGGGGGTAAATTTTCTTTATTAGTATTAATCATCTCATCACAACCATGGCTCGAAGACAAACATTTCATCCTAGTATTTACTTATTTTTATGGGGAAAATGATAATGGATTTGCATCTAGATAGCGCTTACTATTGAAAGTTTTAAATATTAATATAATAAAGTGCATAAAAGCAATTCATCTAATTGCTTTTTATAATTATTCATATTCGTTTTAAACAGAATTGTCATTAATCATCGCTGTTACAAACCAATCGATTCACGGTCACACTAATTCTCCTCGCTTGATACCACAATCTCATTAGCAGTCAAACCTGACAATGAAAGGTATTGTTTGGGAGGTCAAATATCTTGTAACTTAACAACCACGATTGATTGCTTATCATTACAGATCAATGAGCAGATGCCTAACAGTGACTTCGTCTCCGACTTGGCTCAGTTCTACCCTCACGCCAGCGACAGCGACAAGCAACGGTGTCTGGAGCTCCTGGCATCCATGACCATCACTGATCGAATGACACACCGCGTTGCCAGGGAAACCGAAAAGAAGAAGATACTTCAGAGACCGAAAACAGCTATCGGATCGTACGGTAAGTCGATCGCATTTATCAATGTTGTCTGTCGTCTGCCTAGGAGAAACTTTTAGCGCCAGTTTTGTCATTTTCATGGAGGTTTTGTGACCTTTTGTAACCCCCCGCTCCACTAGGAGGGGGGGGGGGGCTTTATTTTCTACTAAGGTAGCTTTTTTTTCTATTAATAACTTCAAGTACTCTTAAGACCTGAATAGTAGTGTGAGCATGACGCGCTAGCTGACTTTTGAAAGGTCAAGTCCACCCCAGAAAATGTTGACTTAAATAAGTAAAAAAATAATAATCAAGCGTAACGCTGAAAATTTCATAAAAATCGGATGTAAAATAAGAAAGTTATTGGCATTTAAAAGTTTCGCTTATTTTTCACAAAACGGTTATATGCACAAATCAGTGACATGCAAACTAGACAGTCGCTGATGTCCTTCACTCACTATTTCTTTTGTTTTTTTTGTTTGAATTATGCAATATTTCATTGTTTTCAAGATTTGACAATAAGGACCAACTTGACTTGACCATATATTATTAAACAATACCTATTCCACATGTTTAGGGAGGAATTAATCGTATTTCACTTGACACTAAGGAGAACACTAGAATATTTCATATATAATAAAATACCAAAAAATAGTGAGTGGATGACGTCATCAGTCTCCTCATTTGCATAACGACCGGGATATGCATATAACTGTTTTGTGAAATTAAGCGAAACTTTAAAATGTCATAACTTTCTTACTCTACATCCGATTTTGATGAAATTTTCAGTTTTATGCTTGTTTGATTTGTCTCTTTTTATTCAAATCAACTTTTTGTTTGGGTGGACTTGTCCTTTAAAAGAAATTTCATGTACTAAGCACTTTCTGTAATCAGAAACAGGAAATGTACATCAGTCATTGATTGATTTATTTTCTAAACTTACCTAAAAAGGGAACTTTCAAGCCCTGTTGGATATGTAGAAAATTATGAATAAGACACATATTACTATCTCAACGTGAGCGCGAAGTGCAAGCTAATATATATATATATATATATATATATGATATCGCGAACAAGATTCGTATCTGCCTATGCATGTTTGTCGAATTCTGCCTTTTCGGCACAATTTAAAAGTTTATTTAGGCCACATAACTACACACACAATTTGGCAAAATTGTTTTTTTTTATTTTTTATGGAGAAAAAACATTATATACCTTTCGCGCTTCTCAACTTTTTTTCTTCATCTTTCCCATTTTATTTTTTTTTAACAGGGCGGCCTGGGACACCGGGAGCAAGGGTGAAAAAGACGATGACGTCATACAGAAGAGATTATCCAGCGAAACCTTTTACTCATCATCCAAATGCAAGGTGATTATCACTCTTTAATAGTTTTATTTTAATCTACAGTGCGTATCAAAAAAAGTTTACACTTTGAAAAAATCCTGTAAAATCATACATTTGTAATTTCCTGAAGATTTTCCCACACTTTAACATTGGTACAGATCCATTTGAGCAAATGACGATATAACTGTCGAAAAAATTCCGCTTGAGTGAGCACCACTCACTTTTGGAAAGTTAGTGAAAAATGATTTGCGCAGAACTTTGAAATAGTTATGCGGATAAAAGTAGACCTTAATCATGAAGAACATGTGGAATTTAGCTAGGAAAATTGATTTGAAGATATCTTTTACCTTTTTAAACTTGTTTCCTTGCCAAAAACACTTCGAAGAGTGCATTGCGCCCCATCCCACTTCCCCACACACCGAGGCCATCGTGACGGTATTTGCTTTACACTGAGCTGTAATTTACATGAAATGGCTAAAGCTTAATTTTCATTTTGAAAATCATTGTCAAGCTTGGGAAAAGTGTGGAGAAACAAGTATTAAATGAAAAATGAAATGTAAACCCACTTTTAATGATAAAAACTTAGTGAAAAAATGCTAGAGATGTCTGAAATAAACTTTTGTTCAGATTCAGTTATGTCCTAAGATCCAGCTGGCACAAAAAGGTTAAAGGTTATGCTTACTAAGTGTTGAAATGTCAATTTGGGCGGTAAAATTGTTACAAGATGCTTGAATGTATCCGTTTTATTTCAATTGACTAAAAGTGCAAGGGAAATGTATGAGAAATGTGTTGCAGGGTAAGTTTGATTTCGCCCTTTCCACTTGACACAGCGTGAAAACGAGCATTTCTGCGCAAACAGATTTCTGCGAGCTTTACAAAAATGGACAGTGCTCACTCAAGTGTAACATTCTGTCAAAACTTTTACTTTCATTGGATAGATGAGACCCAAATCTAAGATTATATGTGAAAAAAATACCCACATGTTGTATATTTTTTAATTCCCAGGTCTTTTTCAAAGTGTAAACTTTTTTTTGATACGCACTGTATAGAGCCAACCATCAGATGCTCGATAATAATTTCAACTTGTGTAACTCAAATTATGTTTGAAAATTGGTTGAAAACAGAATAATTAAGACAATGATATTTTTTGTGTTATTTCTACAATTATTGGAAAGTATCACGATTATGACTTTAAAGGACAAGTCCACCCCAAAAACAGATTGATTTGAGTAAAAAGAGAAAATCCAACAAGCAAAACACTGAATATTTGATCAAAATCGGATGCAAAATTAGACAGTTATTGCATTTTAAAGTTTTGCTTGATTCCACAAAACAGTTATGCACATCCTGGTTGCTTTGCGAATGAGGAGACTGATGACGTAATTTACTCACTATTTCTTTTGTATTTTATTATATGAAATATTTTAATTTTCTTATCATTGTCAAGTAAAAAAACGATTAATTCCTCCTCGACATGTGAAATTAGCATTGTTTAATGAGTATATCGATCAGCCAAGTTGGTCCTTCTTGTCAAATATGTAAAAATGAAATATGATAATTCAAGCAATAAAACAAACCAGAAGAAATAGTGAGTGAAGGACATCATTGACTGTCTCATTTTCATGTCACTGAATTGTGAATTGTGCACATCACTGTTTTGTGAAAAATACCAAACATCAAAATGTCATAACTTTCTTATTTTACATCCGATTTGGATGAAATATTCAGCGTTATGCTTGTTTGATTGTTCTCTATATATTCAAATCAACATTTTTTTCGGCTGGACTTGACCTTTAAGTACCTAGGCATCAGATGAAATGAAACATATAGAGCAATATGCTTCGGACGTCGTCACGATGATACGTAAAAAATAATTTAACTTCTTCTATTTGTCTGGTTTAATGTTTGTGGTGGTTTAGCAAAGTGAAGGTTGTAGCATGAATCCGATGTAGTGCATTTAAAATGAATCGATACAAACCGTTGCCTGGCAACAGCTGTTGTCAATGCCTGGCATTATATTGAAAGTTCTTTGGAACAACGATATTGAAGGCTGATTAGATCCCTATTTAAGGATTAATTATTCATATCAGATACCGACGTCAAATACAAGAGGGAAAGCGTGTGTGGCGGGGGGGGGGGGGAAGCAACTGAGCTGAATGTTTTATTTATTGTTTATGAAATAAGGACGTGTAGTGCGTGTAGTCATAGCAAGATCAAATGACGATACTTGCTGAGCTGATTTTATTTTTGTTGCATTATTACTACCTTATTTTGTCTTTTGAAACTTTCAAGCACTGGCGTACAGATAGGGGCGTTTTCATGACCAAGAAAAACAATTAAAAGAGAAAAGGGGAAAAAATGGAAAGCAAGAAGGATGAAATATGGATAGTATTTTAAAATCTATCAAGAAATTTGATTTTCGTAATAAAAATTTCGAAATTTTTGCTCGCTTGCTTGCAACTTTTGTAATAAATTTTACGTGATACGTCATGACGAGCCCCCTCAAATTTTTGGGCGCATTACGGCACTGCTTTCAAGTAAGGCATTGAAACGATTTCTTTTCAAATAAAGAGAGTGAAATATCTAGTAACCTTAAGGATAGCATGATTGCATTCTCTTTATGGTTATCATTTTGTATTTTTCACTATTATTATTTTTACATATTATTGACGCTATAATTTTTTTCTCTCTCGGAATTTCATAAAATTTAGTATTAATGTCATATCCATCTACGACAGAATAATTTCACTTTTCACTGTCCTCGTCAGATCATTTAGCAAATCATTTGGTATTTTCCTTAATCCATTATTGACTATACCATATATCGACAACACGCTATCAATCTTATTACAGAAC
Source organism: Lytechinus variegatus (assembly GCF_018143015.1). Lineage (NCBI taxonomy): Eukaryota > Metazoa > Echinodermata > Echinoidea > Temnopleuroida > Toxopneustidae > Lytechinus > Lytechinus variegatus. The sequence continues at coordinate 39,463,026 of NC_054740.1, read as the reverse complement.
GGTGTATTATAATCTACATAATTTACAAAGCACTGACGGGGGCCAGAGGTAAAACAAGGTCGTCACTAGCAGGGGCGGATCCAGGATTTTCCAAGGGGGGGGGGACAATTCTGTTTTAACGGCATTTTTACATTAAAAATTATAATTGTGTCTCTCAAGGGGGGGGGCACGGGCTTGCTTTGCCCCCCCCCCAGTGGTCACTTGGGATTCTAACCATGTGCTATCTTAATTTGTCAGAGATCTTGTGTGTTTTTTTTTAATGACAAACAATCCTTCAACGATAACAAAAAATGCAAATAGCCGGCACAATTAAACAATCAAACTTACATGTATTTGCATTGTTTCTCTTGAAGTGTGGTCGAGTATTCAAGTTCCAACCTAACAAAAGTTGATTCGAGTAGAAAGGAAATCATCAAAGAAGCATAACGCCGAAAATTTTCAACAATACCGGATGTGAAATTCAAAAGTTGTATGACATTAAAAAAAATTGCTTATTTTCAGTAACAGTTATGATAATGTACGTCCTATAATCGGTATGCAAATAAAGGAACCGATTACGCCACCCAGTCTCTATGTCTTTGGTTTATTTCATTAAAGGAAATATGAAAAAAAATATTTTTCCTCAATATAAATTTTGGAACAATGTTTGATTTCTCTCGTATGTCATGAACATGTATATCACCATTGGTGTGATTAGTAAAGAGTCTTCCTAACTCCTATATCCTGAATATGCCTGTCAAATCTGCAAAAAATGAAATATTGTATAATTTGAAAAACACACAAGGAAATAATGAATGGGTGATATCATTGAGTCTCCTATTATCACTGTAAAGCGCACATGAAGAAAAAAGTTAAATTTTAAAATCTCGTAACTTTTTTTTTATGTTACATCAGATTTCAAAGAAATTTTCAGCTTTGCAGTTGCTGATTTTTTTCTTTTTATTATAAGAAACTTTTTTATTGGGATGGAGTACTTTAAGGTAGGTCGAGTAGACAGGTTTGTAAATAAAAATTATGGTCGGGGCGTCGTGGTCTAGTGGTTACGATTCTCGTCTTTCAATCAGAAGGACATGAGTTCGAATCCCAGCCATGACGTGCTTCTTTCACCCACATTGTGTGGCACTCAACACAGGTGAGATGATTGATTCCTTGAATGCAATGAGCGCTGGAAGGCAGCTCGAACCAAAGCAGGGATAATAATGATATGAACAATGCGCCTATTATCATGATCATAATTTATATTGTCATTATTTTGTGGTAGACCGGGCACGACAGACACCGCCTACCGGACATCGTTTGACCCCCGAGGACCACTAGGAATGACCCATTACAATGATGTCCACAACGCCAAGGGGTACAATAAAGCAGAACCATACCTCAGGACGGGATCGTCATCTGGAGCAAGGAAGAATAACCCACACCCTTTCGAGGTAAGATAATTTTAAAAACTGTATTTTTTTGTTTTTAAACTGGCTTTATTCACTTACATACACTCTGCACTGTTAAAAAAAACCTGATTTTACAGAAAAATAAAAGAAGATTTTGCAGAAAGCAATACCAGAATCATTCTTTAAATTCATGAAACAGGAATTTTTCTGCAATTTAACAGAACAGGTCTGTTAGAAAAAGGGGAAAAGAGTGTTTTATTTAAGGAAATTTGTAAGATTACACACACCAAATACCAATTTCCTGTAAGATTACGCAATCTGGTAAGATTACAGGTGTTCTCGAGACTCTGCTGCAGGAACTTCTTTTAGTTTAAAGGGGAATCCAGCCTTGGCCTTAAACAGTTGTGTTGGGAAGGAGAAAAATAAATTAAACAGAATGGTGAAAGTTTGAAAGAAATCGGCCAAGCAGTAAGAAAGTTATAGCTACTTTAAAATTGAAATCACTAATACTATGTAGATTCCAAATTGGCAACTGGGTAATAAAATTGTGACAAGGGGCAAGGACAACTTTCCCATAGGCCATGTACTTTATTATCAGGGATTTGTGGTTTTCTCCTAAGTACCCATTCCCCCGGGGCAGTAATCTAAATATAACCCAGGTAGTATATTGTTTTATGTCCTCATGAAAGAAAAATATAATTTGAAATAAAACTTTTGGGAAAAATGACATTTTAGCCATAATATGTATTGGAGTCCATGGAAGAGTAGTCCTTGCCTTACATCACTATGACATCACATATGCGGCCAATTTGAAGTCTCCATGGGTAAAGTGATCACCAATATTTACAACTTTTAAAAATTCATAACTTTCTTGTTGTTTGTCCAATATTGTTCAAACGTTCACCTATCAACTTGTCTGATTTTTCTTTTTCTTATAAAAACAAGTTTTTATTTTGGTTGGATTCCCCTTTAAGGATAAATTTTCTAACAGTGTGTGTTGTCTGATTGACTGCGTGTGAATTATACTCTTTTTATTAGTAAAACGTATTAGTATAAGATATAAGTATTTGAAAAACATTTTACATTTTGGTAAAACGATTTTTCAAAATTATAGGCTATAATATTCTCATGTTAGCCTATAATTCTAATCGTGTAGAGACACTGAATGTTTTTTTTTTTTTTTTTTTTTTTTTTTTTTAGAGAAGTACTCGTTTTGCTGTTTGGTAACATAATTATTGCGTTTTGAATGTGGTGAATCAATGAGTTACAAATCAAGTTGGCCTGTATTACAAGACCAATTCCCAGAATATTGTATTATGGGCAATGAACCTGACCAGACGTGTTGAGGTCTTCAAGGTGGCGCTATTATAGGGCTGTGGGTTCATTATGTCCTTTAAATGTAAATCTATAACCCAAACACAAACGTTGTTTTGAAAAAAACAACAACAAAGAATTAAGTCGTTAAAATTTTGAACAAAAGCGGACAAAGTTATGAGAATTATTACTTTTTGAAAATGTGTAATCACTTTACATGGGGATTTCAAATTGGTAATATGAATTAATATGCTTTTGTGATGCTGGTTAAGAGAAGAAAAAATCATTTGCCCCAATGCACAAAAAGAGCTGATTAAAATTGCATCTTCTCAATAGTTTTGACGATAATGTTTTATAAAGACATGTTGTACTATCAATGTTGTCAATTTTACAGCCCCAAAATGGATAGAAGGGGGGGGGTATGGGAATTATTGGGGAAAAAGGAAAACGGGTAAACCAAATAAGGTTTAGGTTTTTTAACCCCAAAGCTGCTATTTTCAAAACCCGATAACTTTTTCTGAAGCAAAATATTTGCTGGCAAGCGATGAATATATATCATTATACCCTTCATAAAAAAGGGGAGCATTGAAGCATCATACCAATTTTACTATTAAGTATTCTTTCCGATATTACACACAGAACTGGATTCCGTTTTAAACAATTATCTTCGGATTTTTCTTTTGTGAAAAAGCACTTTAGATTAAAAAAATCAACTCGACTGAAACTGCCTTATATGTGTTCACTGATTGGTGAGAGGATAACTTTCATCACGGTCAGGTATAGGCCTATAAATATCCACAAAAATATCAGAAAGGGCCTAAACTGATTTTTCATATTTTAAAAAAAAAATATTTCTGAATTAGAATCATTTATTCATATAGTATATAACTATTTAAATCCATCCATAAAAGATGATATCATTTGGAATGTCGAAATTATGCAAAAATGCCTCACCATGAAGACTAAACTCAAGGCAGGCGGCGCGGGTGATGCCACAGAGCTTACAATACAAATCTTTGAAAGAATAAAAACTTTAGGAACTTTTTAGTCTGCATGCTTAGACTCTTATGTATATTTTGGTCATGCAAGATTGGCCTCTATATTCTAGTTATGTACAATATTTCGAAAGTAAAACAGAAACAATGACCAAAAAGTGTACACCGAAATTCTGTTGGGGGCACTGCTCTGTTTGGTTGGGGGCACTTAAGAAAGTCAGAAGTAGTCCGCGGCCGAGAAGTATAGGCTATAGTCTGAAATGACCCATATGCACCTTTTCTCTTTTACCCAGTAGCATTTATTTCTTTTCTTAAATGCTTAAATGCTTAAGCGCAGTACCGTACACCGTACAGTACATGCAATTATCATTATTCTCCTTAGCCATTTATTTCGTGATGTAATAATTTCATTGTATATTGATTAACAAACAAACAAACAAAGGGTGGAGTCCCGGGGTGGAGTCTCAATTGTCAAATTTCAAACTCCTTGATTGGTGCCTGAAGGTATAGACTAACACAAGTAGTGTTACTGTGCGTGGAACGCAAGACCTCGTTGAATTGCACTCTATGCAGTGTATGTAGAGGTCAGTGGGATCACGCTGCACCATCAATGCGTTGCATTGCATTGCATTGTGTACCGTCCCACTCGCTTCTATTGACTCAGCGAAGTGGCGGATCTATACAATGCGAGCACCAAACATGGCGGCGGGAGCTGTGATGGCCGAGTGGTTAAGGCGTTGGACTTGAAATCCAATGGGATCTTCCCGCGCAGGTTCGAACCCTGCTCGCAGCGTGATTTTTTTTTTTTTTATATATAGAATATTCGAATAGTTTTTCAAAGCTATTCCAACCAAGGAATAAGAAGAAATATTAAATCATGGGTATTCTAACAGAATAGTGGCAGTTATAAAGAAATTGACTGAGGAATAAATATGATAGTACACTTGTATGTATAGTCATGGCTGTACAATTTGTATTTATATTGTCATATTACACATTTTAATGTTTTTTTTATATGCCCATATCAGAACCATGATGTCAAACAGCTGCTGCAGCACCGATCTTATTTTTTCATCCTGTATTGAAATAATAAAATAAATAAGTGAATGAAAGAATTGATGAATGAATGATTAAAATATTATGGAGATTCAAATAGGTAATTCGGTTTTAAACTAAAATATGAGTGGAATTGACATGCATCTTTTCCATTAATGTACTTAATTGTCAGGATTGAATTCCCCCTTGGGTAACCAAAACACAGTTAATTTATTTAAACAAATATATTGAATTCATCTTTTAAGAGGGAGCCAGAGGATGATTTTTTTTTTTTTTGGGGGGAGGGGCCGGGTTCGGGTTTGAAGGGAAAAAAATTAGGTATTCGTATAAGTGTGTTTATGTTCTTGTTTAGAGTGAATTTTTGTGCCGCTGCATGCTTTCAATAGCGGCCTATATTAAGCATTATTATTGTGCATGCATCTTTGAATGTTATATTTACAGTCTTTCATGGTTTGGAAGTTGCCAAAGGACGCCCTCAGCGACCATGAGCAGCTTTATCCCCATCCCCTGACAGATCAGATGATGGAAGAGATAATGAGAGATAAGTGCCTCTCTACTTATCAGACAGATTATCTTGGTATACCTCAGGGTAAGACGCATTTTCTTTTATCAGTATTATACTGCAGTTTTCTTAAAAGGGGCACTCCATGCTGAAAATAATTTCTAAATAATTCGAGTACAATTAATATAAAACGACCAAAACGATACTTTCTTCAAAATCCAATGAAAACTAATGAGGTTGTTGAGTTTTAAAGTTTGGAAAAGTTTGGTGAAAAAATGCATACATGCATGCCGTCATGAATATACAAACTAGTAGTAGGTGGGTGATGTCATGCTCCCATTCTTAGTTGTTATATGAAAATCGAAACTATTTGATATTTTCATTTAATGATTATCTTTCTACCCTGTTTTTTTTTTATAGTTGGCCTCCTTCGAAAAAACTTCACTTAATATTTCTTTGATTTTGTTTAATGTGTCTTTAATTCATTTATGTACATTGTAACAAAATGATCGTTTTTAACTCTGTGTATTTTTGATCTGTTAATCTCTTGAGGGGAAATGAATGACCTTGAACTATAATTAATTGAATAATAACAATAATTATTATCATGATCATGAATAATAAATGACTATAATCATGTCTTGATGTTTCTGTTTGGCCATTTTTAAATGCTTTACGTAATATTTTGTTTGATATGCCCCCAATTATTAATGCATATTGAAGATTTCAGTTATAATCTATAATGGTCTCCAGGCGAATGCCTTAGGCTTGTCCTTTTATATTTTCCTTTCTTTTTATTACACTCTTTTCGCGTACATGCTGACCATTGTGTTTGTATGAATTTTATGACAACAACCAATGAGGAGAGCCTTTATACAGAAATTATTATTTCTTTTAGGTAATCCCCAGGCATTGGTTGTTGTTTATGTTATTATGTATATTGTTAAGTTTCATATGAGAATTTGTTATGTTATTATGTTATGTGTTCCTGGAAATTAAATAAACATTAACATAATCATTATGTTATTCAGGTTATCAGGTGCGAACTGCTATGGAGGACTATGTCGACTGGAGAGAGAAAGTCCCTTATAGTCATGAATCTACCACCAGAGCAATATACCAGGCACCGAAGCAGCATAAAGATCTAACTAATAATACCTCCCGATTTGGCTGCAATAGAAATATCAATAGACCATCAACAGGAATAGGTAAAAATAATAATCATGTCCATGTTCATCCTTTTTTAAAGAAAAAAAAATCATATGTAAAAAGCTCTTATATGAGTGCACAAATTTTGGATCTAAAAATGTTTACAGGAGTGAAAAGGTTTCTATATAGTAACAAACAAAATGTTATATTAAAAAGATTGAATAGGGGTCATACTCCCCTAATTTTTACAAAATATTTATTCTACCAAGATCACAATTGTTACTAAGGATTGTTTTCGGTATATAGTCATTAAAAATCAATTTATTATCATACAAATTATGTGAGAATAAATTAATGTATGACAATCATTATTTATCATTATTTATACAAGAAAAAGGGGAGTGATCCAATTGTACATAAAAAATATTTTTATTTTGTCAAGTTCACAACTAACGTTCATTAATAAGTATGATTATAAATAAAATAATTAGTATCTTAGGAAAATTATTATGTGAGAAAATAAAACCATGATGATGAGTGATACTAGTATACAAGAAAAATAGGGGTAGGGTTCAATTTGTTGTGCCAAGATCACAGTTTTCTTTTAATTGCCGTTATGATGATCATAAGTATATTAATCAATATAATAATAATATCAATTATGTTTGTTATCTCCATCAGTTCCGAATACCACTCGTCATGAGATGCATCTCCGTAAAGCAACAAGCTACGATCATTTCTACAATAAACCATTCAAACCCGGAACAGAACAACTCAGTAAAGCATTAGCTAAAGGAAAACTTGACGAGTTCCTACGACTTGCTGATGAAAAGGGTAAGTAAACTTGTACCCCGTTAGTCATGCTTCCATCAATTAATCCAGTTCAAAAGTAATTTATTTTCAGAGAAAAGTTAAAACAAACAGAACAAAACAATAACAATATGAATACCGATTTAATAGTGCAATATGTTTAGAATTTCTTGTCTACTTCTATTCTACATTGTATTTCAATATTGGCTTCCGTGAAGCACCATAATGTCATAAGCAAGGAAATAATGTGGAACTGAGCGCCGTATAAGTACAGGTAGCCACTGCTATTTTTTTTTTCCTATGATTACTTATTTTTATTTCCATCACTTATTTTTTTTTTATTATCATTATCATTAATACAGTAAAAACTATGATATGCTTTCATGTTATTTAAAGTAAAGAAAATGTTTTTTATCACTAATTAAAAAATCTAATGTTCTATCAATTTTGTTGAACAATTCCAGCAATAATTGACCTATTTTATTTCGACAAGTCTTCCAATTGTGATTTCAGATCGTGATGCTGTGCAATCAATTGTTCGGAAGCTCAAGAAACAACCCGAACCGACAAAGGAATCACAAGACGCCGAGGATCTCCGCCTATCCGGTCTGTCACCGAACAGGCCAGTAACTGCAAAACCTATACCGAGATTTAGTTGGCGGTCGTCCTGGACCGGGCCCCTGTAAATTCACATGAGCGGTTCCCCTCATTAGTTGTGTGTTAACAGTTTGGGTAACGAAGACTGATCAAAGGCCGAGTGAGCGTTTCATCAACATTTACTATTTTCCGCTGTCAACTAGGAAAGATGCCATATTTGACAACTTTCCATAATTTTGATTGGCTGAGGAGCACAGTTCCTATGGTAACTGTCAGAGAAAACATACTAAGTAGGATACGATATCCAACAAGTCCTTCCATGAAACGTTTCCTGGGGACCCAGTGTGCATGCACGCATGCGTCTTTGATCACTGCAATCTTCATTTCCCAAACACCCCATTATCAGTTTTATGAAACCAATTCATATCCTTCTATTTCCTCTTGAAGGAATATTGTTGCAAATTGTAATGATTTTAGTTATATGGGCAATTGTAAGAATTCATGTCTAATATAATTATAAACATGAAAAGATAAATACTTCGGGATGAGTAAATGATCATTGGCATGAGAAAAACCAAACAAGATTGGTGGTCCATTTTCAAGGAGTCCTAAATATTACAATATATACATTCAGTTTCATTTATGTACACTTACAAGGTAGTAAAGGAGGAGCAACTTAAAATTAATAAAAAAAAAAATATATATTTTTGACTGAGGAAAAGCAGAGTTATAATACATTCATTAGAATTTGTAAAGAATGTAGGCCTTCACTTGAAGCTGAAGGAGATTTTTACGACAAATGAAATTATGAAATGAAAAAGAATGAAAATCGTATTTTCATTTAAATACATTTTCATTAGTAACATTTGGATCTTATTTAACTGTCTCAATCTTTTATTGTAGATCGAAAATGTAATTTCTTTCATTGATAATATATTATACAAATTTTAAATGTAGCGGGGTGAGAAGACGGAGTTTGAGCTAGAATACTTATAAAAAGAACAGTGATAGCAGGTATATTCCATTAAAGTCTATAACAAAATGTTTCTGTATTATGTGCCTTAGATATTGTTTAATTTGAATCTAGTCTTGCTGACGCATACCTACTACTATGAAAATAGAGGCTGCATAAATGAGACGGTATTTTATTGTGTGTGTGAAACTAATTTAATCAATCCATTTTAAAAATTAGGTGTATTTTTTTGTCTATTGTCAACTCATCTTAGGTCTTTCAATGTAGTGAATAAATTGCAAATCATTGTGAAAAAAAAATGATTATGTATAGTACGAGTCTTTTAATTGCAATCGAAAGACTACTAATTAATGATTGGTGTGCAATTAAAAAAAGGACTTTCAGCCTATACATTAACAAATTTTGATGTTAAAAGCAAGAGTGAACATTTTTATGAATTATTGTAGATATACAATGAAAACTTTTTAAGAATGAATGCCTGATGATGACTGTCACCACTCTATCATACAAAAAAAACAAAAAACCTGTAGCAATCCAGGAAATAAACTAAACAAAACTCTGAATTCCTTATAACAATAAATTCTACAATATTTCAGTGAAAGAATAAATATTTCTTTTCATTGATAAAGATTGTAAGGTGTCAAGTTATTGTTATCAATTTAAAAATAATTCTGTATTGGTTTTTATCACTTACATGTTTTACATAAATTTAATTGTAATATTATTGATGTGAGATAATCTTCAAATAAGATATTCATTCCATGAACAACTATAGATTTTAAGACTTTTTACAAATATTTTTTTCCCTAGATCAACAAAGAATGATATATAGTTAACAAATATAAACTTCAAGGACTTAAGCAACCTGTAACTGTAGTGCATCATATTTATATATTTTGGACATTCGCAGAGTGCAATGCTTGCAAATTGATATTGTGCTAGAAAGCAACGTGCATGTGATTTTGATGTGAGCTTGTGATCGAGATGTATCAATATTTGATCAAAATATGAACTATTAAAGATTCTTTCTTAAACTTCATTGATTGTGATGGACAACTTGTTTATTTTGTGTCAATCTTATACATTATGAGAAGCAAGTATTTTCCCTTCTTACAAAAAACAGTGTTTTGAAACAAGAGAAGTATTTGAGAGCATCATATTTATATGCTATTCTGGACATTCGCAGAGTGCAATGCTTGCAAATTGATATTGTGCTATAAAGCATATTGATTGATTCAAAGTTAGATTCATTTTCATCTGCTGACATGAAGAAACCATAAGCAATAAAATTTAAATTATTTCAAAGGAAAATTATAAGTATGCAAAAGGAGAGTAATGTTCACATTTACATAATGATGGTATTGATAATAATAATAATGATAATAATTATTCTTAGTAGCACTTGACATTACTTGGTGCTTTTTGTTAGAGCAAATAATTTAAGATAAAATATGGACTTGATAGAGGATTACTACTACTACTACTACTACTACTGATAATATTAATAATAATTATTATGATAAAAGTAATAATAACAAAGTGATGATAATATAAATTACCAAAAATGATAATGATGAATAATCCTAACAATAATAGAGAATTTATATTGCGCAGCTATTATAATAGTATATTATTAATAAATGATACATAGTATAGGTATTACTGAAAAGATAAGTCTTAAAGATGTGTTTTACTATGGCTGATTCCCTTATAGGGCATGAAAGTATGTTCCATAATTTGGGAGCTGCATATGCAGATGCGCTTTAAAGTAAGTAAAACACAAGACATGCTCAATAAATCAGCAACCAGTCACTTAATTTCACTCAGAGAGAAACAAGTTTTGCACCCATTACAACACAATGACTGTAACATATCAAATTAATGCATATCTGGAATTTCTAATCACAAGTTTGCACCTCTATTCATCTCGTTTTTTTTCCTGTTCTCATTCTATCTCTCTTTACACCTTCCTCTCATCCAAAAAAAAAAATATGAATGGGTCCTATATATCGTATGAATACCATGACATAAAAGAAATAAAAAAATCATAAGCTAAGCTGTTTTCAGTTAGAGGCAATTTTATTCAATACCTCCTATCACATTATGAGATGACATAGTAGGGTACGGTAATATAATATATAAAAATATGTTATAAATTGTATGTGCATATAAATAAATCTGTACTGAATAACAATAGAACCAAGTAATCAATGCAAATTCAAGTGTATAAGTGCAAAATGCCGCAGTAGCAAGGTAATAATAAATCCCAAGTATAATTACTGTGTAGTCACTTCTTAAAATGAGAACGAAACCCTTGGATCAAGTTAGCTTGTGTGAAAACAGAAAAATCCGAGAATAAGGTCAACAAACCTTTAAGATTTTATATTAGCCCAATGTAAAATTAAAACAAACCTTCCACACATAGAGAGACAATTTATATAGTCGTAAGCATCTCTTAGAACTAACTATTATTATCATTATCAAAAATTGGACAAGCAATAAGGAAGTTATGAGCATGTGAATATTGAGAAGGCTAATATGCTATGAAAATCCTCCCAATGGCTATGTGACCAAAAGGTGTAATGTCACACATTAGCAACTTTACCGTTTGGACACTGAAAATTTACCCTTAAATTCTTTTTTACACTATTAAAATAAAGGGAAAAACTATGACGTCTTTACAAAACTGTTTTACATGTCCTCTTATAACTAATCTTTGAAAAGACTTGAAAGAAAATGTTCACTGAAATATGTTAAAAAAAAATAGGACAGTTCATGTGTGACATCATACATCTTGCATGCATTACACCTCGGTCACATTTTCTCTACAGTGAGTCGAAAACAACCGTTCTATTAACTCTTATTCAAACCATCTGTATGTAGCTGCTACAAAAAATATTAAAACGGCTGTTTTCGACTCGCCGTACGGTGTTAAAACAGTTGTTTTCGACTCACCGTACGGCCGCTGTAGAGAAAATGTGACCGAGGTATTATGACCAAAGGAAAGATCTTCATAGCATTAGTGATCTCAATATACAAATGCTCCCAACTTTCTTATTGTTAGTCCAATTGTTCTCAAACTGTCATTGATCTAATTCTTTGATTTCTCTTTTTCTTTAATACCCAATAAAACTGGTTTGAAGAGTTCCATTCTCATTTACTGTGTGTATCCTGTACAGGACTTTGTTGACAGCACACACATTGTTCTATCAAACAGCCAATTTTTTGTTCCATGACATTTGCTCTGGCGACAATTGCTCCGATGGAAAGTCTGCATGCTAAGCCAAACATAAAACCAAACCTCCAACACTAAATAAACCCTAATCCTAATCTTTACACTATCACAATCCTCACCCTAACCATATGCCTCCAGGACCAGAGCAAATGTCATGCCACCATTATATTAGTATCCAAACTCTTTTTTAATAAGCCTGTCACACACTAAATGAACTGATGCGACACAATTTGAAAAAAAAAATTGCATTATAAACATGAAAGTTCAAAGAATAATAATGATAATAATGATTTATAAAGCGTTTTTTGCCTGAGGATACAAAGCGCTGCTATTATTATCCCGGCTTTAGCTCGAGCTACCATCACCGGCACTCAGTGCATTCAAGGAAATAATCCTGCTGAAGGAGAACACACCATGGCTAGGATTTGAATCCACGACCCTGTATGAAAGGCGAGAGTCAGAACCACTACACCATGGCGCGCCCGGAAGTAAAACTGTCTCATTTGAAGTTCTGAGTAATGTTAGGAACACCACAATCAGAATTTTGGTTGGTGTAAATTTCAAATTGGCTTCTAATTGTAGCTGGTGGCATGGCTGCTACAACGTTACTATAATTCAGAATTGAATTCACTGTTATTCCTACAGGGAGGCTCACAAAAGACCTGAATTTTGAATTCAGTATTCACATCACTATTCAGGTGTTTGACCTTTAAGATTTTACAGGCTAGAATACTCATATCAAATGCCATTACCAACAAATTGTGTAACTAATGCACACCATGCTTTATTATACTCTCAGAAAAAGACCTAAATAAAATATTCTAAGAACACTAACATCCTTAACTTTGGCAAGATCTTATGCACTTTGCCACTCTCCATCCAGGTAGTGGTGGTAGGTGGGAACACGGGAGGATGCGAAAGCCAATGTAGTATGCCTAAGTATTTGAGTTTGTAATTCATGATCTAACATTGATATAAATTCATATTCATTCTAGCTGAGAAAGTATTCAAATATCAAATTAAATAGCATAAATATCTCCCATTACTTAAACAAATATCTTTGAGGTTTCAAATGATTTTTTTATAAATATAAAGCGTATGAGAACTAGACTGAGGATGATGGTAACAACATAACCTTGCATGCGACAACTAATTGCATTGTTAGAATGTAATAAAAACACTGGGCTATCTCGACAATCATCTGTTTTCTTAACGTCAACCTTGAAGTTGAGTACAGCTTTCAAAGCAGTAAAAGAGTTTCTTGCACAATACAATTCATTTCTGATAACAAGGGAGCTTTCAACAGATGGGGTATAATAAAACCCAATCCGTTTGAAGCCCATTGAATATATGTTTGACGGTGCAAGAATAAAGTATGTTAGGCATATGCTTCATTGGATTTTTTCTAAACATAGTGAATGTAGTGCGATATTCTTGGGTAAATGCTGAAATATTATTATATGAAAATGTATTTTCTTACTGCAATTGGCCTATGAATATTCAGATTAATACCTCAATAACTTTATACCTTTGTCACTTCACAATTAATAGTCGTCTTAAGCACATCCCAAAGCACCATGTTGTAAAGTTTTTGCACAAAAACAACCTCATGTTTGTTTCTGTACCGATCAAAATCTTCACTTTTCTCTTTGTTTTCATACATCATGGATCACATGAAAATATTAAAATTCACTACTTTCTAAAACCATATGAATTAAAATACCCCCCATACCATCCATCAACTTATCAAGCCCCATTCAAATGGTAAATATTCAAAGTGATCTATAACTACCCATGCTTGTATGAATTCACAAATTAATATGTTTACAAAATAATTCTGGTAGAAATGAATAATTACTGAGCAAAGCAGGCTTGGAATTCGTTTTTTGGTGACTGATCTTTTTCCAATGAATAAAAGTACATGTGCCCACATATGCATTTTGGGTTGGTAACTTTCAGCATACTCGGTTGTCTCTCTAGATTCTATCATTTTACAGCTTTCAGTTTATGAATGTATGTCAAAACATACTACTTCATTTGTAAAAAAAAAATCTTTATTCAAGTATCTGCTAACAACTAACCATGATGTTGATGCCTGTCTCTCAAAATGATTGTGTACTGACTCAAATTAGTAGTAATGTCAATCTAAAATACAACTGTTTTACTTTTTCTATTGCCTAACATTTGGGTTTTGTGATTATCTGCTGCGAAAAAGTCAGGCAGGAGCCAACATGTAATAATAATAATGATATATAGCATTTATGAGGCGCCAATCTATCTAGTTGCCTATTCAGTGGCGCACAATATATTACCTTGGCTGTAGCTCCAGCTGCTAAAGGCGCTTGGTGCATTCAAGGAGTTAATCCTGCCGGGTACCCATTCACCTCACCTAGGTCGCGTGCAGCAGTGTGGATAAATTTCTTGCTGAAGGAAAACAGGCCATGGCTAGGATTCAAACCCACGACCCTCTATTTGAAAGGCGAGAGTCAGAACCACTAGACCACGACGCACCCACTGTAACTGTGATAAGGGGAATAAGTGGAACCCTTTAACTTGCCATATCAAATAGAACTATGTACTGGAGTTTTGGAGTTAATTCTCAAATCTGCACTTCAACATTTAAGTTGAAAAACAATAAGTACATGCATTGCTGTTACTCTGTGATGTGGAAAAAAAACCCACAGTAATTTTTGAACACTGCATTTACAAAGCACTGAATACAATTTAAATTTTGAGCCATGATAATAATTAAAATGTCAAACGTCAAAATGCTAACCACATATGCATCTTTGTGTTGGCAATTTTCAGCATATTTGGTTGTCTCTCTAGATTCTATCTATCTTTGTCAAAGTTTATACGGTGTTTTAAACCTACCAAATTATTATGGTGTATTATTAAATTATTATGGTGTATCAAAGAGTAAGCAAATTAGATTGGCTATAGAATCATTCAAGCATTAGGAGGAAGCACTGGCATCCAATTTCATAAAGACAATAAGATAATAACAAATGCACAAGTTCCATAACAAATTTACTATCAGCCAATCGGATTGAAGGATCTCAGTAGCTTTTAACGGCTACTATAAATTTGTTACTATAACAAGTTTTATGAAACAGATCCCAGAAGTGATTAAGGACTACAACGGTAGCAGCAAAACCGAACTACACTGCTCATACAAAATCACAGTTTTGTACTCCTTCTTTCCTTTTCGGCATAGTACATGTACATGTATCATCAGGACAGTATAGTATCACGGCAGAATGAGTATTTCAGTTGACGCTCAAAGCATTTTGAAGACTTAACACCTACAGACACCACCAGGGCACCATCAATGGAGAGAAGAGGACTTAAAAGGAGCTTCATCATGGTTCTACACCAAACACCAGTTTAAAAGCTAGCATCAAGGTGTCTTGTGTTGTGCTATAGTGGTAGCATACATCATGGTATAACACCAAACACCAGTTTGAAAGCCAGCTCCAGGGTGATCTGTGTTGTGCTGTAGTGACAGCATGCATCATGGTATAACACAAAACACCAGTTTGAAAGCCAGCTCCAAGGTGTTCTATGTCTTACTATTCAGGTATCACGCATCAAGGTCCAACACCAAACACCAGTTTGAAAGCCAGCTCCAAGGTGTTCTGTGTTGTGCTATCATGGTAACATACATAGCACTCTTTAGTGCCTCTTGGACCTTTAATGAGTCTCCTGTATTATAAAAAAAAAGAAAACAGAAAATTATATCTACAAGCAATCATAGCAGGTCAATTCTTGAACCGTATTGAACTCAATCCTTGAACTGTATTGAACTCAATCCTTGAACCACATTGAACTCAATCCTTGAACCGCATTGAACTCAATCCTTAAACTGTATTGAACTCAATCCTTGAACCGTATTGAACTCAAACCTTGAATCATATTGAACTCAATTCTTGACCCGTATTGAACTCAATCCTTGAACCCCATTGAACTTCATTAACAAAGCAAAGAATACATTTCACTTTTTAATTTTGAGGTTGGAGTTTTGAGGGGTGACGCGACATTTGCTCCTGCGACAATTGCTCCGGGCTTAATTTTGTCCAAGATGTATCGTTGGGTTTAGGGTAGGGTGTAATGTTAAACCAAGGGTTGAAATTGGTCATTCCATGAGGGTGTGGAATTCAGAGCGGAGCAATTGTCGCCAGAGCAAATGTCATAGAACTGTTTAAAGAGGGGTTAGCCCCCCCCCCAAAAAAGAGAAGACATTGAAGAAGCTGGTGGAGAAGAGTAGGAGGGTTGGGTTGAAGATGGAGGAAACCCTGCATGAGGAGGGAGAGGGTATGTTGAGTGCTGTGATGGTGAGTTGAATCCAGTCATCAATGTTCAAAGGGGACAGCAATGAATTTAAAACGATAGACTTCTAACTGTCTGACTGACTAACATATTTTTCACACTGCATTTCCTTAACCCGGGACCATACTTATCTCCATACTAGCATTTTTTGGGAGGGTTTCAGACTGTCGTTATTGCATAAACACCAGACTATCACACAGCTCATGAATATTAATGATTTTGCCACACACCGCGTGATAGCGTGCAATTTTGACTTCTGTGACTGTCTAATGCCCCACTTTTCTTACCCTTGTTTGGTTTCAGTCTGCAGTTATTAGCACCGAAATAAGCCTGCTAACACTGCTTTTCAGCAGGGCCAGATAGTACCGTACTATTCATTGTGCTAGCCCACTTTGCTAAAACATAGTGTGAAACTGAAGTGGGCTAAGCTTAACCCCGGGAAATTGGGGTTAAGCGCCGCCCCCCCAGCTATTTCCTGGGGTTCAGGAAAATTTCTGAGTGTGAAAAGCTTATGATAGAAGTTTCTTACCCAACAACCCAGTATTTAATGGAAGGTGGTTGTTTCTTCTCTGGCCAATTATCAGGATGACATCTGAATGAGATTCCAAACTCTCTTAGAATGGTCAGCGCATCGCATCTTGTAATAGTTTTGCCACTCAGCTGATCTTTAGGCTGTCAGTGGGAACATAATTTTTAAAAATAATTTTACCAGATGTTTCAATCAACATAATACAAGCACAATGTGGTTCACAAACCATGAGTCTCGCCTGATACTGCAATTGATAAAAAAATATGCAATTATGATCTATTGACCTTATGGTCATGAACAGACCTATTGCCCAATGGTTCTTTGTTCCAAGTGTAAACACAATGGATGCAGAAATGAAGAAATGAAAGCAATTTGAACAAAAACTTGACCTTTTGACCCCTAGATGACCTTTGAGCCAACTCCTAAAATTTTCAAATGACTGCAGTGAACTTTGACCTTGTGATCTCAATGTCAGATCATCCTCACTTAGATATGAATATGTGAACCCAGTTTTAAATTGGTCTTTCAAATGGATCTTCAGTTATCAAAAGGTGTTATTTCAGGTGAATGGAACAGACAGATGGACAGAAACCATGGACAGCGGCATGATAATGTTCATTCCTTTTCAAGTTTAGGTTTTTACAAAATTTGCATTTGAGTGCAATTTAATTTTTCTTCAACCAGAAGTAAGCATTCAGTATTTCAAAAGGAAAATTAGTTGGAAATATTAAACGTTATATATATCCACCCCGTCAGCTCATATAAACCTCTAAATTGATTATGATTTGAGAGCAGGTTAATCTTTCATATGTACCACAAAATAGAGGCAAATCATTGTAAGGATTGTCCCACATATAGGGGGTCAGACAAACATACTCAAGGAAATCGCCCAAATACAAATGAGACTTATCTTATTTTAACCCTAAAAAGACTGGGGGGGGGGCTGATTCAGCCCCCCCTCGACATTTTTCGCAATAAATCCGCCACGCAAATTTTTTTGACCACATCGCTCGCTGACTTTTTACTTTCAAGTATCACGCAACTTTTGAGACCAAAATTGTGACCCCCGGGTACGCGGTTCCGAAATTACGCAACATTTCGTAAGTGCATGCAGACCCAAAATTACTCAAAAACGTGAATTTGTGTACAAATCCAATGCAAATAGTGTTTTTAGCCAAAATTCATAAATGTATCATTATTTTTCCTTTTACTGCTTAAAATCAATTAATTTTATTTTTTTTATGGTCAAAATAAAGTCCCCGACAATTTCCATTGAAAAAACAATAAAAAACAAAAAGTCGAAAAACAAAGAAATACATAAGAAATTTAGAAAACAATAGAATACATAAGAAAATAAATGTGATGTTGAATTTTTTTTAAATAAATTTGATCAGATGCCTATCTAGAGTATGTGAAACAAAAGTTAGCACTTCAGGGGTATCATTTTATTAATTAGAGCAAACTTATGATTTTACGCATAAATTAGCATAATTAATGAGACATGGGATTTTTTGCAGAATTTGATGTTATAGTTTGTAGATAATGCCATGGGTAACGCGTGTGCCAATTTTCGTCGCGATCGCGCCATCGACGGCCGAGATCATAAGGGGGGGCTGAATCAGCCCCCCCCAGTCTTCTTAGGCGTCGAAATAGCCCAGTCTATTTAGGGTTAAAGGACAAGTCCACCCCAACAAAAACTTGATTTGAATAAAAAGAGAAAAATTCAACAAGCATAACACTGAAAATTTCATCAAAATCGGATGTAAAATATGAAAATATGACATTTTAAAGTTTCGCTTCATTTCACAAAACAGTTATATGCACATCTTGGTCAGTATGCAAATGAGGGAACTGATGATGTCACTCACTCACTATTTCTTTTGTATTTTATTATATGAAATATGAAATATTTTGATTTTCTCGTCATTGTCATGTGAAATGAAGTTTCATTCCTCCCTGAACACGTGGAATTCCATTATTTTAACATTTTGTGCTTCAGGCAAGGAGGTCCTAATCGTCAAATTCGTAAAAATTGAAATATTGTACAATAAATACAATTCAAACAATAAAAAACAAAAGAAATAGTGAGTGAGTGACATCATCGACTCTCTCATTTGGATGTAACTGGCTCGTTAATATAACTATTTTGTTGAAAATAAGCGAAACTTTGAAATGTCATAACTTTCTTATTTTACATCCGATTTTGATGAAATTTTCAGCATTGTGCTTGTCTGATTTTTCTCTATTGATTCAAAAATTTTTCTGAGGTGGACTTGACCTTTAAAAGAGATAGAAAAAGTAAACGCTTACCCTAAGACGAGCATGTAACGTGAGTTGTTGCCTGATGACCTTACAGCATTGTTGAAAGTTATCTACCAGTTGACTATGAGTGAGCCCTCCTAGGAAGGCTAGATCTGATCTGGTAGGCGTGACGAGGATTCCCGTCGATGGATCCAGGTGAACGTAGTGGAACAGGCTATTATCGCGCCCACTTGTTAGTCTGTAAATAACAATAACAACATTGTAAACAAACAACAATAACAACATTATAAACAATAAACAACAATAACAACATTGTAATCGATAAACAACAATAACAACAATGTAAACAATAAACAACAATAACATTATTCATAACAGGCTGTTTATCCCGCCCACTCAAGAATCTGGAAACAATAATAACACCATCTCCACAAATATGCAATAAAACACACTTCAAATCAATCTGTCTGTTCATCTAACAAAAGGGTTAACATGTATGACCTTTGAACTCTGACTTACTTGGTTGCTGTGAAGTAATCCGGGGAAGCAGTCTCTTCTAGAGCCTTTTGCATCACACCCATAGAGTAAGGATCAGGGATGATGCGCCCTCTACGCACAGCCTAAAATCAACAGATAATATCAATTAGTATTAACGGATCATCATATAAAAAGTGATAAAGCAAGGATCAGGGAAATACCCTCTGCATACAGCCTACAGTAAGCAAAGGATATCAATTAATATCATAGCAGGTTAATATCAAGTATTAAGGGATCATCCTATACAGGGGACGCCAAACAAATAATAATAATAATAATACAGTGAGCATAGAACATCAATAAGTATTAAGGGACCATTCTATACAAGACAGCAGTCAACAGAGGTCAAATCAAGGATCATCTTAGGGTGTGTTTATGCGTCCACTGCGTAGACAGAATCAGCGTTTTCAAACGTTGTTTCAGAATGCCGATCGCAAACGTGGTTCTGGAGGTGCTGTTTATGCTTAATTTTTCAGAGGCGAAATCGCGATCTGCAGCTAGCTTTGTATCAGAATTTTCGTTGAGCAGGAAATCGAGGTCAAATTGGGTGCGCCCTTTTTCTAAAGGTTTTTTTCTGAGTGTTGCATGGTCTCCTATTATTTTAACTTTGAACAATTTTCAATCTTTAAGTAATTGCATGGAGCTCCTTGACATAGCTATAGAATTTTCACCATGGTGAGGATAATAGTAAGATGAAATAAAGAATATTAAAGTATACATACGAATATAATAAGACATCTATTTGTTTATGCTACTGGGACTTTTGGCTCAGCTATGTCTCCTCATCATAACTCATGTTCCGTTTTTTTGGTAATAATTTTACATTAGAGGAATAGTTAATAGTGATAGTACTTAACTTAATAATCATACATGAAATGTACATTGGTCATTAATAGAATCAGAGAGAGATGAGGGGTAATTCCGTGGAGGTAAGTTCCTGTTAGAACCATGTGACTGTATTTGCCCTTGGAATTTCATCTCACCGAAAGCATGTACAAAATTACGTCATTTAAATAAGTTTACGATCATGGTCCTGTTATACTTCCCAAGAAAGCCTGATTCTGGTCCAACAACGTTTAGAAACGTTTTTTGTAACCTTTTTGTAAGTTTACAATCAGCGTTCTGAAACATCGTTTAAATGAAAGTAAGCATGGACGCAACCATGTTTTGGACCAATCTCATATGAAAACGCTCATTCTGGCCTGAAATGTGGAAGCATAAACACGGCCTCAAACAATGTGATAGTTGTGTCAGATATGATACACGGTACTGTCTTCACTCAAAGACAAAATCAATGGCCCATATTCTCAAAAGAGGTTTCAATTGTACCATGGTACTAAAAAATGGACTATGCAGATTTGTGGACAAAATTACACTTATTTCATTGTATATACGAAGAACAGACCAATTACAAATGCACGCTTTTGGCAAAGAGTGCCTAATTGAAGCGTGATAATATACAAATAGCGAATAGGCATGAGTGCGATGGTGTGAGATCTCGCATGAGGTGAAAGAAAGATACTCTATTCAATGAGGCATTAGCTGAGTTGAATAGAGCGTCTTTCACCGAATGCGAAATCTTGCACCATTGCACGAATAAGAATATTCGCTATTTGTGTTGTACAACGCCTCAAAATTTAGCGAAAATATGAAAAAACAAGGGTTTATCCCTGTAGTAATCTATGAAAAGAGAGCAAAATACTGAAAGCGGAAAGCAAATTCCCACAAGCGCACAAGACCTTGGGCAGCATTGCGCATTTAGCCAGCAGGCTTATATGCATATGGCACCTTCATTTTTACTGAGCACAATGAATAAAATCGTATTGTGACGTCACCTCCTAAAGCCGTGCAACGGTATATTTGGATGGTACGTCATTTGTGCAACGGTACGAATGTTTGACATTCAGCCTCCCATTTGATCGCGTACAACAAGCGAAGTAGGTGTTGTACAATACAAAAAGTCTGCTTCATCCATGGTACAACTGAATCTGCTTTGAGAATATTGGTCATATAAGGTTGCATCTGATAAGAGGCTACAGAGTAAGACTCAGGGATGATACACCCCCTTCATAGAGGCAACTTGGGGAATAAAAAAGCTATGCAACAAGGCATCGTAGATTTGCAAAATGTAATGCAAAAGCACTCGTTGCAAGCACCCTGTACTATGTCACATAATGTTCATACACCACGGCACCTTGTCAAACGTCAGTGCCGTATCTTATGAAACTTGTGCATTATTTGTTTTATCTCACCCTGTATATTTCACTGCTGCCAGCGGAACCAATGGAAGCATCGGACTCCTTGCGGGACTCGCTCCGTCTGCTGGTGGATGGGGAAGACTGGGTGCTGTTTGTTCGCGAGTTATGGGGGCTGGTCGAATCGCTCTCGTTGTCGGACTCGGTCCGGCTGGACGTCGAGGCGTGTTTCCGTGACGGGTTCGGGCTGACCGAAAGGAAGGAGATCGGTGGGGTGGGGGAGCTGGATCGCTTGGTGACCAGGTGTGGACTCTCTGCTTTCTTACCTCCAGGTCCTATTACACCAAAGGGGAGGTGTACGGGTGTAATGACAGCAGGGAAATTTAAATACTGGCTAGATTGATAACGTTGAAATAATAATGCCTGCTATTAATGAATGAGTATATCAATGTATCATATGGTGTCATGCACATTCATTCATTCATTCCTCTGTGGCTTCATTTCCAGTAAAAGGACTCAGATGTAATCAAAAGTACATATCTACTTCACCTTTATCATAGGCCCATGTGTATCTGGTGTCTATCAATTTTTGCCATGTAATATTGGGAGGCATGCTGCTATCAAAGCTACCCCTCTCGGGGCTGGGGAACAACCGGTCAGCATAGGACAGTGATGACCTTTACCTAACATCCTATCTGTGGGGTTTATTGTGAATACACAGGGGCGGCGGGCGAATTTGCCCTGGAAATGCCTAAATTCGCCCTCGAAATCACCCAAAATAACGCTTTAGGGGGCGACATAAAAAAGTCTGGAAGTCGCCCCAGAAATTATTTCCACGCAATAACAACTCAGCAGCCCCCTAACGCCATATGCTTGAGCTCCGCTTGCCATTTAAAAATCATCCAAACCCCTAACTCAAAATCATGAACAAGCCTTGAAGATAGCGAGGAGCACAGTTTCAAATTCCCAAGTTGCGTCTTTTTTTCTGCACCATGTTTTTCCATACACATGGTATGGAAAAAAAAAATCAATGCAAAGGTCGGGAAACAGTTGCACGTATGGGGGTCCATTATGACTACCATCATTTGCAATATCTAATGCACATATTTCCCCTACAGATATCACAATTCTGTGATAAAATAATTCGAACTACAGTACACAGAAGATACATCCCAGAGTCTAGTAGTTAATCAGCTTTGCTTGTCAAAACAGAGCCTATTGACATCCAAAATAACTTACCTTATTTGTAACTTATAATTCAATAATTATTTTTCAAGGGGATGAGGTAAATATCAGACATTAAATCATCAAACAAAGCTCCATCTATTTTACAAGGCCTGCAGGAGGATCATGCATGCACACACTCATTGGCACTTGTACTAGCTAGCCAGTCTGAGCTCTGTCTCTCTGCCAGAATTCAGATAGAGTTTACATTTCAGTGAGCTGTTTCATAAAGCTGTTTCGTAAGTTAAAAGCGACTTTAAGAACGACTGGTAATCCTTTCTTGCGGTAAATGATATTCACCATTAAATGTTTATTGGTGATTTAGCACGTAAGAAGGGTTCACCAGTCGCTCTTACCAACAGATTTATGAACACCTATTATTCAAAACTGCCAATAAAGTTGGATGACTTCTTCATTGTGTTGTATATCTAAGTTATTAATGAATACATTCTCACCAAATATAGACTCCCCATAGAGAAATACAATTTTCATGGAGATCTGTGTTTTCAAAGAAAGTTCAGGAAAAGTCAGGGCATGAGGGCCTACAGTACATATTATTTACTGCATGGCAGACTACAGGTTATTGTACTGGAATTAGCAGAGTAGAAATTACATGTATATATTGAATTCATTTAACTTACATGTATATCCAAGTCCAACTCACAATCACACCCACACAATAACACACACCCACATCCAAGATTCTAAGCATGAAAAAAAAAATATCTCAAGAAATAATTTTACAAAACTCAAACAATATCAAAAATATAAAGAGAACAGGTATTTCTACAAAAAGATTAGCATTTGAAAAGGGCCCCCTAAATAGTAAAGGTAGCCCCGAAAGGTAGAAATGGAGCCCCCAAAATTTTACAAAAAATTGAAAATGGACCCCCCGAAAAAATATAATTGATTTTTTTCCCTGCCTTACCTTTAATAGGTGTTTGGCTGTGTAATTTACTCAGCATTGGTGAGTCTGGATGGGGCCTGGGAGGCACACTGCTATCAAAGCTACCCCTCCTCGGGCTGGGGAACAACCAGTCGGCACAAGACAGGGCTGGGATGGGTGGCACTTTTAATCTGAAATCAAGAAGATAAACAAAATAATAAATACATAAGAGGTATAAGGTTGTGATTTTGGTTCATGGTACATGATTTTTTATGGTTTAGTGGTTCTGATACTCATCTTGCAAATAGAGGGATGTGTGTTCAAATCTCATCAAGGGCACGTTTCCCTTTAGCAAGAAATTTATCGACATTGTGCTGCAATCAAACCAAGTAAGGGCTGGAATTAAGGGGTTGATGATGAAGCAAATTATCATTATTCAGAGCCTGATGTTATTACTTTTGGAATGAATGTAGATGTGTTTACCTTTCTTCACAAGCTGACGGCACATCCAAGGTTTCAAGATGAAGAAGAGTTGCTCTGCTTTGATCCACATAGAATTCATCGGGGTATACAACACCTTCAGCTCTACAGCAAACAAAATGAAATTAAGAGGAAACACTAAATTGGCGAAATAACAAGTATATGATAGGAGGAAAATACTGGAAAAATACCCACAATCTAAATTGACAGAAACTGTAGAAGGTAAAGATAATTAGTAATGAAACAGCTTGTTTTTTAATGAACACTGATATTAGAATTCGGCAAAGGAGTTGTGTTAATGTTTCTGCCCTTACTATACATTGCCACATATGATTGTCTCTCCGTGCATCCATTTATCCATCTTATCCATCTGAGAATCTTTCGATTAGGAATATCTCAGTATCTTCTGACAGTAGTTGATAAAAACTCAAAGTCTTGACATTGTCTTCCCGATTTTATTTGTATCCTTTGTGATGCATTGACTTTTCATAGGACGATACATGTATTTAAAACTTTGTTGAGATATTACCCCTACAGCCAAAACTGCTAATCTAATTTAAGAAGTAAAATTATTTCTTGATGTAGGGGATATGAATAAGAAGTTTACAAGGTTCCCAGCTTTTCAAGAAAACAAAATTCCCTGATTTTCCCTGATGAATTTTAAAAATTCCCTGATAATTATTGTAAACACCTCTGTTGAAACTTTAAAAAAATCTTCTAAAAACTTTGCTATTTAACTCTTAACTCTTTATGCGCCCTGAGCACTCTACAGAGTGGATTTGGCGCTTTACAAGTCTCATTATTATCATTATTAAAACCATTTCCAGTTTCACTATGTTTTTTAAGTTGTTGCAGTGAATTACATTTACAAAATACAAAAAACACCAAAACCAGTCATTCAATGGCTGTTTTGATAACAAAATATAACAGTCTGACTGACTACTGTGCTTTCGACTTTTGGGCCAATCAAAATGATTTTCCCTGATTTGAGGTATTTTTAAAATCAAATTCCCTGATTTTTCCCTGACTAGAAAAAAGTAAAATAATTTTCCCCGATGGGCTGGGAACCCTGGTTTACTTACGGTGATGCACAGCCCCCTGCCTCTAGCATAACACACAGTACGGAGTGTTTCTGTCAAGGAAAATTGAACCAAACAAGAAAAAGGAAATTTCTATCATCAGAATATTCATTTTTTACATTATACACAATGGAATATAGATAATTCAACTACAACCACAAAAAGAGACATCCAACCATCACCACACCAATATATCACATTTTTTTACAATAGCAAATAAATTAAATTTAACACTCAAGGGACTACCTAATACATTGCTATAAAACAGTTACAATTTGTTTGAAATCACAGTTTTGTGAAATCCCACTCCCGAGCAAACTGCTTTCTTTTGTTACACATCATACATTTTTATTATTATTTTTTTTTTTGAGGGGGGGGGGGCAATTTTAAATTATCTCACCAAGCCAACAATATAAACAACCCCAGGGATTTGGTGTAACCAGGGTGGGGTGCTGAGATGGGTTGAACCCAACATGTTGGGGTTTAACAGACAAAATCAGTTATAAACTCACCAAGCCAACGATTAATAGAAACCCCCTCCCCTGGGGTTATGTGTAATCGGGTGGGGCACTTTGATGGGTTGAACCCAGCATGATGGGGTTTTAAGGCCACCGCACACCTTACGATCCGACTGGTCGGCAACTGGCTTGTGACTGAGTGAGGGGAGATGAATCGCAAGGCAGTCATAAGCCTCGACACCGCACACCTTGCGATCCGATCTAGGACTCACGCATGTGCTTTTTGACATAGCATCTGAGAAATTGCGCTTAATACTGCGTATGCGCATTGTTTATCATAATTCGTGTTATGCAACTCTGCTGTCTGATTGGCTGGAGGTTGGATTGAACTTGAGATCCAGTCATAAGGATTCGACATATCAAATCCTTTCTATTTTCCTTGCGACTTGTCTCTGACCGGTCTGACAGCTCAAGCTGACAAGAGCTTTGACGTCACATCTCCCCTCACCCAGTCGCAAGCATTTCGGCGACCAGTCGGGTCGTAAGGTGTGCGGTGGCCTTAAAAGACAAAATCAATAATAAACTCACCAAGCCAACGATTAATAGAAACCATCTCCCCTGGGGCTCGGTGTAGCCAAGGTGGGGCGCTTCAATGGGTTGAACCCGACGTGTGGGGAAGACTTCTCTCCAGATGACCAGCTGGCCGACTGACCGTTGAGTGGACAGTGAGCTGAGGCTGTAGTACTGGACATAGAGGTGGATGTCCAAAAGGTCATCCACTGGCAAGTGATTGGCAAGGAGGTAGCCCTGCATTGAATATAACAATGATGACAATGATTATGGTGTGTTTTTATGAGAAATTTGACACCATTTGGATATAAATCACCCAGAATAGAGCAAGATTGATTACCAGTAATAATAATAATAATGGTATATTTACCCAGAGTAGCCACTTCAGTTCCGAAAACTGTTCTCCCAGCGGGATCTGCTATTATTATTACCCCAGCTAAGCTAAGCTACCTACCTAAATTCATGCCAGGTATCCATTTACCTCACCTGGGTTGAGTGGCAGCACAATATGGGTAATTTTCTTGCTGAGGAAAATGACGCCATGGATGGGATTCAAACCCATGACCCTCTGTTTCAAAGTCAGAACACTAATCATCTGGGCCACAACACTCCACATCGTACCTATCTATTAAAGTGCTTGCTGATTTATTATAATTCCAGACATTGGATTCAATCAGTATGATGTAGCAAAAAGCAACAGGGAATTTCTAAAGGACTATATTTTTTTTGTGAAACAAACCTAAGATGCGATTTAAATACATACTGAAATGAAAAAACTTTGATGAATATTGGATTCTGAGGGTTCCCAATACATCAATCTCTAAATGAAAATATTAGGATTGATAATCAAAAGTCTCAACTGTTCGCTAGTTAGCTTACCTTATAAAACAAGCAAGATCCCAATATCACATATGGTCTCCTGTAGTCAAAATGTCTGTCACACTGAATAAAAGAAAAACAAACAAACATTCATCATTTTCCAATTTAGTTTTCATGAAAAATAGAATAAATAGAAACTTAGATTACAACTCTCTGAGCATAGTTCAGTAAGTTTCCAGAATAAAAATTCGAAGCATGAATGAGATAGCTGTAAAGCATTTCCTTTATTTGATCATTGTTTATAATCAGCAGATGCTGTTGTCAGACAAGTTTGTGAACTTCCACAGCCTGGCTAGATGTAGATGCACCGCTGTTTATTTATTTTCTTGGTGCACAAAAGGACTGAAAAATAAGTACAAGATTTTTTTTTAGTTGTATAATGGATGAATACAGCTCTTATGTTGATTCAATTGAATTATGCTTACCAAGTCTGCAAAATCGGCTGCTTCTAATTCACTAAGACTGCAATCAACATTGAGCTGAAAAATGTTACAAGATTAAACAAAACACCGTCATTCAGTAATACATGTATGTTATATCAGCTTTATATATGTTTTTTTAATCAAATCATTGAATAGGTGATTAGATGACTTAAAACGGATAAATAAAAAAAATATGATTATTATTATGGATTATTTCCTGTGATCTATAAATCGGTTGGGCCTTTTCACCTACATGTATGTATAAAATCTATCTATCTATCTATCTATCTATCTACATGTAGCTATCTATTCATCAATCACTCTATTATCTATTGATCCAGTTATCCAGAATCCATTTAATGATAAATCAATCCATCTTTTGATAAAAACTATTTATCCATATATTGAGCTATCCCTCCACTGATCCAACTATTGATAGATTCATCCATCTGTCAATATATTGATTATTAATCCATCTAGCTATACATTTATCAATCAATCTATCCATTTATTGATCGCTTGACTGTCCGTCCGTCCGTCCATCCATCCATCCACTCTCCCATCCATATCATACCTTATCTTGATCTGGTAGATTAAGCCACCTAACTCCAGGAAGCATCTGAATGAAGATGTCTTCTTTCCTTTTCCTCCTCGGTTCTAACTGACTCCTATCTACCAGAGCTTGATGAAAGAGAAGGGCTAACAGGTGGTCTAGTCTGGAGTGATTCCTGGTCTCTGAAAACGCCCTTTATAGATTATAGAAAAACAAACATCGCAGGGTAAAATGCCATTTGGACTACATCCACTTTTATGCTTTTCACACTGCACTTTTTGTCCTAAATTGGTGGGCCTAAGGGGGGATCTTAGCCCCACCAATTTCCCGGGGTTAAGCTTAGCCCACTTCGTTTTCACACTACGTTTTAGCATAGTGGGCTAGCACGGTAAATAGTATGGTACTATCTGGCCCTGCAAAAAAGCAGGGTAAGCCGGCTCACCACAATTGCGGTGCTAAGAGATGCAGTGTGAAAACAAAACAGGGCTAAGGAAATGTGGTGCTAAGCATTAGCCAATCACAGAAGTCGAATTGCACGTTAATCACGCTCTGGATGGTAAAATCATCAATATTCATGAGCTGAGGGATAGTCCGGGGTTAAGGCATTAACCACGGTTGAGCAGATAGTATGGGGTTAAGAAAGACAGTGTGAATAAAAAAAAAGATAGTATGGGGTTAAGGATAGTATGGGGTTAAGGAAATGCAGTGTGAAAAGCATATTTGTCTTTTTTCCATTTGGTCTCATCCCACATGGTGTAACTCTAGTTCGCCTGCTACCAGTCCATCTCTTAACTGATTTGTCTAAATGACATTTAGCCTAAATACCTTTTTATTAAATTTCTCTGTATTTCATCTTATAACCACTTACTCAACACCAACTTAAGCTGGTGTGTATTCCGTATAGAGTAACCTGTATCGTCCAATGTCTTATTTTGATTTATGTCACCCTTTTTAATTTTTTTTTTCATTTATTTTTTATTTTATCTCTCTTTTGTGATTTTACTGCTTTTGAACTGTTTCAAATCATTTCCAATTACCTGTAAATATTGTGATTATATGTGATTTTGAATACCAATAAAACACATAATTAAAAAAAAAAAACTTAAGCTGGTGTAATAATACTTGAACTCTGTACATCCTGTACAGTAGGTGTTACATGTACGTAAATTCAGCTACTATCATCTTCATCATTCATATCTACATTTCTCAAGTGCAAATATTGATTTCAGAGACGGGGTGCAGCAGCAAAGAATGCTCTCTCACCCCAAGTCCTTTTGGTCCGAGTTCTTTTAATTTGATGGAATTACATGACCATAGACCGATATGTATTGTCGAATAAGGATTAAGGAAAAAGGAAATATAAAAGGGGGT
Source organism: Lytechinus variegatus (assembly GCF_018143015.1). Lineage (NCBI taxonomy): Eukaryota > Metazoa > Echinodermata > Echinoidea > Temnopleuroida > Toxopneustidae > Lytechinus > Lytechinus variegatus. The sequence goes on along the minus strand of NC_054740.1, from coordinate 39,433,233 downwards.
AAGGTTATGAAGTAAATGGTAGGTAGGAGCATTATCTTATATTTAATTTGTTGTTCTAGGGGAAGCCAGTGTTTTAGATTATTATAAATCAACAATTTCTGTCCAATGATAGAAATAATTGAAACAGAAACCTCCTTTTACCTGTTGAGTGAGAGGAACATGAAGTTGAGAAGCCTTGCTAGTTGCTGGACCATACATTGCACTGTGTGTTTGGAGGCACACCGAGCCGGCAGGGCGAGGACCAGCAACTCCGAACCACATTTATGGTAGCCTACATGGACCAACTCACCACCGACTTCAAGAGATGTACTGTGAATACACAACATACAAGAGAAGAAATACAGTGAACCTTGTATCAAGAAACTGCCAAGTGAGACAAGAAAAAAATCACAGATGGGTGGTCCCTAGTTTGGTGTTCAAACCCTTCACTCAAGGAAAATGGTCTGAATATGCAGCCTAAGGTCCCTGCTAATGACTTGTGTACAGATGCCCCTCTCACAGCGAAGATGGGCGACAAAGAAAATAAAGCGGGAGCTATTCATGTTGCTGATATATAGTGCAAAATATTGGACTATCAGAGTCACTTTTGTATCTTGAAACAACATGCATATTGACTCCGAGCAACAGATTACATATCTCAAAGAACTTTAAATGAATTCAGTACTGTCCCACATGACCATATCTGTCTGGTGATCAGATTTCAAGATTTCTTAAAGTTAGATTTAAAACCTTGGATATACCTTGGATGTAGGCAGCATTCAAACTTTTTTAACAAGTACACCCAAATCTAAGATATTAAAGACTTCCTCATTTAAATTATTGTTTGCTGCAACAAGACTATTTTAGCTTTAAGGATGAATTATTACCATGTTATTTTGCTTCCGGTGATGTTCATGAGCATATCACCTAGAGTAATGAAGAGACCGTTGATGTCCTTGAATTTGGTTGATGCTTTGGAAGATGGGTATTTGTACAAAACCTCCTATTAAAAGAATTATGGGTGAAAACAAGAAATAGGTATTCAAAAGAGGAAACAATATAAATAAACAAGCAAGAACAAGTCAAAGAATAAAAGCTATCGCAGTTGGATTTCCCCTTCATTCTCACACAATATCCTCTTCTGTAAAAAACCCCTCAAACAGTAGCCTTATATCAGGTGACTCATTTATATCCCGTCTTCTCTGTTTTTCTCTGTCTATCTCTCCTTCATACCTCCCATTCAGCATAGGGAATACATCCTTGAGGGCAACATGACAGCCCAAATTACATCTTACGTCCTCAAGCAGAATGCTCAGAGGTGACTATCTTTTCTGAAGTTGCCCCCAAAACTGCCACAAACTATATGCAAGAATGATTAGAAATCCATATTTTAACAATGACAGAATAATCATATTTGGATATGATCTTATAATTGTTTGTTGGAAAAAAGTGGCCTTGAAATGAAATAAGAGCCACAAAATTAAAGCATTTGTTTGAATTTGAATACAAAAATAGAACTGAAAAAAAAAATGATGCAATTTCTTAACCTGCTCCTACATGTACTTTGCTTTATCATTCTTAACTAAGGCATGATATTCCCCACTGAATTAAAAAAAAAAAAAATAGCCAAGGGTTGCTAGAGTCCGCCCAAGTCCGAGGCGCCCCGTTCGGGGATACAAGCTCTTGCAAAGAAATCGAAAGTGATTTTTCAAGGTGAGTCTGCATGATAACGTTATCAATTGACTTTAAAAAACAGTAAAAAAGGTATGAGAATGTTCTAAGGTAAAGGATTTCACGTAAAAATAAAAATGAATGAATCTAAAAAAAAAAAAAAACGGTATTCCGATTTTAAATTTAATGGAGAATATCATGCCTGCAAAACCCCCTCCCCTCCCCTGTTCCCCTCTCTTATCCTCCCTACCCTCGATCTCTTTTCTCTTAGTCCCACTTTCCTCCTCTTGTATATTCCACACAATATTGAAGAGTGTTATGTTCTATGTTCCACTACATATCCAACAACGTAAGCACAAGCATACATGTATACACACCAACATGCTTTATTTACCTGCGCATCATCATTATCCGAATCCCTAACCAGAGTAAGGTACATAATAGCACATGGTACATCATCCTGGGGATTCCCCTCCAGGGGATTTCCCTCCTGGGGACTCCCCTTGCTCTCTTCCTGCTGTTTACTTGCTGTTTCAGCAATGTTGTTGAGCATCTTCACCAGGGTTCCATTGGGAGGTCGGCATATCATGGGGGAGGGGCTCTGTCCATTGTTCCACGAGGGCGCTCTCTCTACTGATAACCTTACCTGGAGATTAAGAATACTTATTCATTTATCAATTTATTCATCTATTTGTTTATTAATATTCATTTAAAATTTCACTTATCTATTTACAGTAATTATACATGCATGCCACAATGTCAAAATGAAGATTGCATATAATAAAAGCATTTAATACATCATGAACAAACAAAGGAGCTGCAATTTATTGAGCTTATAAAGCATCACTGGTTGAAACAACTGCACACTAAATTGGTTTCACTTATACCAGTAATTATATTTGCAATAGGGTCATTATGACAATTAACCATTATAAGAACATTGAATTGCTTTTTGATTGCTCAGAAACACCTTTCAATTACTTAATGACACATTCAAAGTTTAATTTGATCACATGAGATGAATGTATCAGCTGAAACTATTTCATTATAATAAAAAGGCCTACGTTTGTCATAATGTATGACTGATACATGTACGTGCAGATTAGAGTGAAATCATTCTCTCCCACTTCACGACTGAATGGAAAAATGCATTGCTCTGTGGCTGTAAATAGAAATTTCATTATAAACACTCCAGTGACCTTTACAGAAGAATCCACAAATACAATCATTACGCAAAGAGGGAATGAATTGCACTAAGCCGATGATGGAAGGATTATTCGCCAGGAGTCAATGGACAATAATGATGTTTTACATGTACATGTATATGATAGTGCAGTCATGTGCTGTAGTAGTATATGTATTTGAAATATGATGCATCATAATATACTCAAAACAATGGAACTAATGCAAAAGTGATAGTGTCTTAATGTACTCATTGTCTTTTTTGAAATTTGCACTTAGGCCTTCATGTTGTGTATTTTTGTGTGAATCAATCAATTTTTTCTTGATTGATTTATGCAAAAATACACAACATAAGGCAATGAGTACATGAAGACTCTACATCTACAAGGTTTCATTGCACCGTCAATTGTTATTTACCACTGCACAACGGCTCCCCTCTTTCTCTCTCTTGCTCTCTCCATCTTCTCTTCCAAACCACAGAAGACACTTAAAAGACACTGTTTTTTCATTTAAAGGGAAATCCAGCCTGGCTTGGTCATAAAATGTTGGGTTGGAAAGGAGAAAAATAAATTAAACAGAATGGTGAAAGTTTGAAAGAAATCGGACAAGCAATTAGAAAGTTATACATGTAGCTGCTTTAAAATTTAGATCACTAATACTACATGTAGATTTCAAATTAGCAACTGGGTAAGTGAATTTTGATAAGGGACAAGGACAGCTTTCCCATTGCATAGGCCATGTACTTTTTAAAATTATAACGGATTTGTGGTTTTTCTTCTACATGTACATGTAAGTACCCATTCCCTGGGGCAGTAATCTGAATATAACCCAGGTAGTGTATAGTTTTATGTCCTTATGAAAGAAAAATATAATTTGAAGTAAAACTTTTGAAGAAAATGACATTTTAGCCATTTTATGTACATCGAAGAGTATTCCTTGCCTTGATCACATATACAGCCAATTTGAAGTTTTCGTGGGTACAGTGATGATCAATTCTAACAATTTTTTAAAATTCATAACTTTCTTATTGTTTGTCCTATATTGCTCAAACTTTCACCATTTAACTTGTCTGATTTTTCTTATAAAAAACAAGTTTTCATTCGGGTCGGATTCCCCTGCTGTATTCCACATGGATTCATGTGTCGATAGGCACAGAACCTTGGTTTTCACAATTCGCATAGGGCATAATGCAGTCTAAAGTAGTGAGACTAGATTCACTAGTACTATGGCTGGATCTACAGACCATAGCCTTTGGCATCTAGTCTTTACTCTAGACCTGTTATTGGTTAAAGTCTGTAGTAAGGCTGTAGTAAAGGCTGTAGTAAAGGCCTCTTTTCTTGGTGACCAAGAAACAAAAATTAATAAAAATAAAATGAATAACGCACACACCCACAGAATCATAACCAATCCCCCCCCCCCCCCCCCGATCCTCCCCTACACAGTAATACACCCTAATATCTCACTATCTCTCTTTTGCTCTCAACACAGCCACATGTAATACTCAGTATAAATAAACTGCAGCCACTTATAAAACCACAAGTGGTATAAAACAAATCTTCTCTATGTACATTTATACCAAGAAATTTAATCTTAAAATAAGATATTCCTCTAAAAACAAGTTTTCATTCGGGTCGGATTCCCCTGCTGTATTCCACATGGATTCATGTGTCGATAGGCACAGAACCTTGGTTTTCACAATTCGCATAGGGCATAATGCAGTCTAAAGTAGTGAGACTAGATTCACTAGTACTATGGCTGGATCTACAGACCATAGCCTTTGGCATCTAGTCTTTACTCTAGACCTGTTATTGGTTAAAGTCTGTAGTAAGGCTGTAGTAAAGGCTGTAGTAAAGGCCTCTTTTCTTGGTGACCAAGAAACAAAAATTAATAAAAATAAAATGAATAACGCACACACCCACAAAATCATAACCAATCCCCCCCCCCCCCCCCGATCCTCCCCTACACAGTAATACACCCTAATATCTCACTATCTCTCTTTTGCTCTCAACACAGCCACATGTAATACTCAGTATAAATAAACTGCAGCCACTTATAAAACCACAAGTGGTATAAAACAAATCTTCTCTATGTACATTTATACCAAGAAATTTAATCTTAAAATAAGATATTGAAATAACAGCAGATATTGCAATTATATCAAGGCAGATAATTTGACACTGATTTTACAATTTACTTTCAGGTCAGTGTGCACTAATAAATAATGTATTAAAGTTGACATGAGCTTAATTTTCTGACCAAATAAAGGGATACAAATAATAAGCAGTTCACTTGGCCAAAGTTCTTAATGGTAATTACAAAGTACACAAAACACAATGAGAGGATCAACAGACTTTAAACAGATAATTGACATTCTTTCGGGCGCACAGCACACCTTTAATTTGCGGTATTGGTAAATACTGGCATTGTCATGTAGAGTACATACAGGTAGCCTATCTCTCTCGCTCAATTAATAACAGTTGTTCTGTGTTTCAGGAATCTGCATACAGTATTTCTATTATGCACACTGGATACATGTAGGTTTGAAAAGAGGTCTTTCATCAGTCACAGACCTTTAAAGGCTGAAGGGTCCTCTCTAACATCAGCGTTGATCGTGATGAAAATCAACTCGCACTTCGCCCATGATGCAATCTACAAAATTGAACTGTGTACGTGAACCTACGCTACAGTATGCAGTTTGATCTTGATAGCGAGTGCAAGTGCCTGACTGCCCCCTCTAATCAGACCACAATGTGCATTCAAGAAGTTACACCGACAGGGTCTACCTCAGGTCGGACTCACTCTGAATGCACAGAATAATAATTAATTAGGCATTTTAAGACCTGAACGGGCTCTCTTTACAATTCATTGAAGAGTATTCTTGGTGACGAAGATGGTCTGAATATGGCTACTGAACCCTACATGCACATTATATGAAATAAAATTTGATAATTTCGGAATGGGAAAGATCCTAAGGGCTCTGTCACATTGTTCAGTGCAAGCCTTGCGCGTGACTTACGGGTGACGTTTGACAACCCACAGGATTCTCGCATTGACAGTATCTCACTCGTAGTTGCCAGCAGAAGTGCACACAGGTCTGGGGCCCGTTTCATAATGGACTTGCAACTGTTGTAACTTTGCCATTATGGCAACTACCATGGTAACAGGTCCCATCAGCCAATCATAATCAAGGTTACCACTGTTACAACGGTTGAAAGTCCTTTATGAAACGGGCCCCAGATTTGCAGGTGATTGCCCGCAACTCACCTACAAACCTTGCACAGAGCGATGTGACAGGGCCTTTAAGATTGCACATGTTGTGATGGATCGATACCAGACTAAGTGGTAATAGACAGAGTGTCTGTAGACCTTACTTACCTGTTTGACAGGTTCCATAGAGTTGAGTACAGCTTCAGCTGAGGAGTAGGATACAGGTACGCCATTGATAGCAGAGATTACATCACCTGCAATGGAAGAAGACACAGATCACAAACTGTAATACTACATGTAGGATTTTAGTTTATAGTTGAGAGCTGCTATAGGGTCATGTGTAGACCAGTGCTGTCTACATGACACTATACGATCAGCATAAGAAATACATAAGGGCAACACACGATTTCACCCTCATGACTGCCAAAATTGCCCCTAAAATACATGTACATCACGATATCCCCCAAGACAATAAACATTATACAAGGAAATGAATGGATAAGCACTGTCTCCCATACAGGCCTACATTTGCATTTTCTTTCAGTTATTTTGTACAAATTAAAATAAAATACTGATAATTTACAGTCATCCAAATAACCAAGGATTAATAAACAAATGGATGATTATTACTACATGTACCATATCTCACTTGTACTTTCATTCTGTATCTATAGAGTAGACCCACTTGTAAGTACCATACATGTACATGTAGGCCTACAGAATGGGTGAAGTCTCCACTGGGCAGACAAGTTCTAATCTTGCAAAAAATATCTTTTGTAAATAATGTGATTTTTTTATGATTTATTTCAATAAAAACTCAAATACAAAAACAAAATACAAAAACTTAAATACAAAAACGCCTCTGGCAGTCTCGCCCGCATTACGCGATTCGATATATAGCAGCAGTGCTGACTTTGAAAACAGCTATATAATTATTCACAAAAGAAAACACTCATAATGATAATGACATGTATGTCGACTGACCCAACATGACCTTTGACCATATTATGTAACCTAAGACAGGTCAAAACACTAATACATATTTGATTACCCTTAATATGTCTACATGTATGTTTCATGAACAAGATCCATAAACTTTCAAAATTATGATGCAAATTCAACAAATACCCCCAACACAGCCAAAGTTCATTGACCCTAAATGACCTTTGATTTTGGTCATGTGACCAAAAACAAGCACAATATATTCAGGGATACATGGTTGCTCTTAATATGTCCCAAGTTTCATGAACTACATATCGATAAACTTGAAAGTTATAATGACGATTCCACAAATACCCCCAACATTTAAGTTCATTGACCCTAAATGACCTTTGACCTGTGTCATGTCACCTGAAACTCGCACAGGATCTTCACTCTTCAGGAATACTTAATTGCTCTTATGTCTATTAAAGTTTCATGAACTAGATCCATATTATGTCTAAGTTATGATGACAATTCCAAAAATACCCCTAACATGGTCAAAGTTCGTTGACCCTAAGTGAACTTTGACCTTGGTTATGTGAACTGAAAGTCAGTCAGGATGTTCAGTAACTACCCTTGATTACCCTTACATGTCCAAGATTCATGAACTAGGTTCATATACTTTCAAAAACTTAACCTTCATTAAGATTTCATTGTTGACGATGACACCGCCGCCGTTGGAAAAGCGGCACCTACATGTGTAGTCTCGCTCTGCTATGCAGGCGAGACAAAAACCCTCTCGGGACATTGATTTTCCATCACATATAGTAGGATACTTGCATACAATACACAAATATATATGAACATGTACGCCTACAGCACAGGATGAGTTTATTTTTGGTAATGGGTTTGGCTCAGAAAGATTTACTTCCATCTGTAAAGCTGAAATTCAAACAGACTGAAGAATCCCTATCCAAAAAACAAACTCAACCATGACAGCCTTTATAAGTTATAAAGGAGTCCCTGTCTAACTCCTTATTGTACCGATTTCACAATTGTGTAGGGCCATGCAAATGTACATGTTGGGTGTATGTGTACTGTACAGTCCTGTTTATGAACGGAACAGTGTCATGTACATTACATGTACAGAGGCTTGCTGAGATGAGACTAAACTTTTGTTGTGAAAGTTGTTTGGTTTTAAGATGAGCAGTTACAAAGTATACCAAATGTACAGTCAAGATGTCTTACAGTACATTATTTGTGTTAGTACATATAGAAAACACTACAGGTTCAATTTTCAATTCAATTCAATTCAATTCTTTTATTTCATTTCCATTCAAAACATACCGTAATACAAAGTACATGTAATATAAAACAATACAAATCAAATACAATTTTACAGAAGGGCATTCTTACTTCGTAAAAAACAACAACAGTATAATGTAGAGCATAAATGGAAATGGAAGGTAAATGGTAACGAATGAAAAAAAAGAAACAATAAAAATAAAATATGACATTGGATGAAAATGAAACCAAAATAAAATGTGAAAAAGCCCCCAGTGAATAGATAAAATTCAAGCAAAAAAAAAAACAAATAGAAAAACAATGACAGAATCTTGAGTAATGACATAAATTTGAAACACCATGTACCCTCAAATCATTGCTACCTACATTATGAAGAGCTCTGCTATTGAAAGTTTATTGCAATCGAAAAAAAATTTAAAAGCTACAAAGAATGATGATAATCAATGGAACTAGTACTGTATTTTATTGCAGTCTCACTTCTATTGCCATTATTTCATGGTTGGCAGAACCACACAGGACAAAGGGGTACCCCAGCTTTAAGCCTAGGTCACATAGCCCGGCCGTTGTCCGGCATCGGTGGAGCTCGGTGGATTTTTGAGGTGTCGCCGAGCTCCCCTCATCGGTGGCATAGCTCGGTGACGTGACCGGGCTCCGTCCGGAAATCTACAGGCGACCGACCAAACACCGGCCGATGACCGTCCGGAGTCTGTCTCAAAAGTGGAGATTTTTTTCGGCCGATGTGGCAGCAACTACCGGCCGATGTCCGGCCGGACATCGGGGGGTATACGGCCGGTACCCGAGCAGGTTAAAGGACACCGTGCGATCACCGGCCGGGTTGTTAACGGGCTTCGAACACTGCCCGGCCGATGTTCGGCCGGTGTACCTCGGACTTGGGGGGCCGATGGTCAGCTATTCCATACCTGTATATATATGTCCACCCTACCTGGAATGGTCAGTTCATCACTATGGCTGCACCGAGAAGACTACGAATGGCGTTGTTAGAACACGAGCTAGCTCAGGCGAGGTTCCAGTACAACTTGGTCCTGGCAGCACTGCTCGAAGAAGCCGAGAGGGAGCGACAGAGGGCCGGCAGAAGAATAAGACGTTGGTGGGTGCGCGAGTGGATCCTACGCAGACCTCGTTTCGGCCAGTATGAGACGCTCATGAGGGAACTCGAGGCCGAGCACGCTGCCGACTTCAAATCCTACCTCCGCATGGTGCCACAGATGTTCTATGAGTTGCTTGACCGAGTTGGCCCCCGCATTGCCAAGACCACAACGTAAGTTTACACTTTATGAACCTACTGTCAAATTGTGCTGAAATGTCTTCCATCCATATTTATTCTAGTTTGATTTTATTCATATTTCACCCTCTTCTGTTGCAGGCATCGAACCCCCTTGGATCCTGGGCTGAAGCTGGCGATCACCTTGAGGTTCTTGGCGACCGGAAGCAGCTATCATGATCTGGCGTTCGCGTTTCGTGTCCCACACAACACCATCTCTCTGTTCGTCCCCGAGGTCTGTCAGGCCATCTACGACGAATACGAGGACGAGATGTGGGCCACTCCCCAGACAGAAGATGAGTGGCGCCCGGTAGCCGAGGGATTCGGAGACAGATGGAACTTTCCCCACTGTTGTGGCGCGATCGATGGGAAACATGTCGCCATCAAGAAGCCCCCCAAGAGCGGCTCACTTTACTACAACTACAAAGGCTTCTTTTCCATCGTCATGCTTGCAGTGGTAAACTCTGACTACAAGTTCATCTGGGCGGATGTGGGGTCACCAGGGTCGTATTCCGACGCCGGCATCTTTAACCGGTCGCGACTGGAGCCAGGTCTGCGTGAGGGAACGATCGGACTACCCCAGCCGGATCCCCTACCAAATGACGACCAGGACACACCCTACTACATGGTCGGAGACGACGCCTTCCCCCTACGGCCATACATGATGAAGCCTTACCCTCATCGGCACCTGAAACGGGACGAGCGGATCTACAACTACCGGTGTTCCAGGGCACGCCGTGTGGTTGAAAACGCGTTTGGTATATTCGCCAATCGCTTCAGATGTCTGCTAACAACCCTGGGATTGAGACCGTCGAAAGTTACCAAGATCGTCAAGGCCTGCATGACCCTTCACAACCTCATGAGGACTCGTTACCCCAACCTTCAGAATGCTGACCTCGACCGGGAAGATGAGCAGGGTCAGATCATCGCGGGTGCATGGCGAGACCAAGCCGTGCTCGAAGATGTGCAAGCAGCAGGGCACGGGCCAAGATTGACCCGACCAGGCAAAGAACTGTGCGCATACCTCAAGAATTACTTTTGCAGTCCTGCCGGGAGTGTGCCATGGCAAGATGTGGCAATAAACCAGCAGTAACTTGTGTCTAATATTGTTACAGTATACCGGATGCAGCCACAGACATTCCATTATTCTTCTCAGGACTTAACGCATTTTTGATGTGTTATACTTTCCATTATTCAGTATGTTGTTTGCAAATAAATCTGTTATTGGGTAATCTTAAAACATTGCCTTTGCTCTTTTTAATTTGAACACTAGTAATAAATGCCAAAAGAAATCAAACCTGTTTGAAAGAATAAATCAATATTAAAATACACCAGTATGAATAAGATGAGATGTGTGTAAATAATACAACAGCAACACATTCATAGTGATTGAATTATTTTTAATCAAAGAATAATCGTCATTGTATCTTTTCTTTCACCTTTAAAAACTAACCTTTCATAAAGAAAAACACTTGTATCAACCAATATGATTAGCTTTGTAATTTTGTAATAGGCTTCAAATGATTGCCCATTAATATGTTTTCACCTTTTAAAAAGTATGTGTTTTTTCATAATGAGGAAGGATCTCCATTGTTTACATATCAGATAAAGTCTTACGAAATATTAATTTTTACTTGAGTACTGTTTAACTTTTGATCTATGCAACTTTGTTAAAATTAACCAATTTTTATGGTGTGTTCTATAAAACCTTCTAAATGACATTTTCTTTCCTTCTAAATTAACTTTGTTTTACCTTTTGAGTTCTCAGTTTATTGCTCTAAGATGTTAAAAAGATAAAAACAATAAAGACAACGACAGAACTTTAGTTTTCATACCTTGGATGTTACCACATACACAATAAATATGGCAATAAACATAAACTGGCACGGGACACCGGCCGATACTCGGTCGTACACCGGCCGATGCGTATTCCGATGTGGTAAGGATGGGGCTGCGATGAGGGAGCTCGGTGAGAGCCCGTCGAATTTTTAACTCCGAAGTTAAATTTCGCCGAGCTGCCACCGATGCGGTTTTTAGCCCCAAACGCCGGCCGGTGACCACGGGAGTCCGGCCGGTGTCCGGCTAAAATCGCATCGCTGGCTCATCGGAACCTCATCGGCCGGGCTATGTGACCTAGGCATTACTGTAAGTGTAAACCAATATGAATCAAATATAGAGAGTAAAATGTTGAATTCAGACTTCACATTATAACACAGAAATTCACCAAAATCAGATCAAAACAAATCCAAGGTAAGACATTTTGACATTATGTCGGTGAAACAGCTGCAAGCGAGTCGTCATGACTTTGCTGAGCTGAGAAGGGTATTTTTACAGAATCAGGGGCAGCGAAATGATTCTGAAAGTGGGGGGGGGGATGAAGCCCACCAAGCCCCCTCGGTTCCAGGGCCCTGTACATGTACATAAATTGGTTATTGGTCGCCAGATCTCATCCTAGTTATCTGTGTTTATAAAATTGATCATTTTTGGATGCCTGGACCCAACTGTTGGATTACCGTGTGTCTCGAGCATCAGTTACTGGGGCCAGTTTCAGAAAAAGTTGCTTCTAAACTCAGGTCGTCATACATGTACACGTGCTTCACTGGTTGCACGGTTGCGTTTGATTGCAAATATTTTTGCAACGGGCCCAGACCTACCAATTTTTCGGAATGAATTTTTTATTCTGTGATCCCCCAAAATGTATTTCCCCAAAACCCTTGTTTTTCATAATAAAATGCACAATACTAATGTACAATAAATCTGCACTACAAATGCAGGTATATGTACAGTGTATGATAAGAATTCAAACAAAATTGTAAGTTGTTCACTTCAAATGTTCAAATGACTTTTGAACTTGACTTTATTTATATCAAAATTTGAGTCACTTAATGATATTCAGTACTTTGATTTACAATGTACTGATCAAATTATCATTTTCTAATCAAAGCTTTATTGATCTTAAATGACCTTTGACCTGTTCCAGTGACATAGCATTGTTTTGCTCAAATTTGCTGATACCATATTCTAATTTTACATAATTCAAAAATGTGTAAGATTCTTAATCTTTAGCTCTGACTAAGTTTGATGTTGAAACCTAAAATGGAAGCATGGACACAGTTTGTTAACCCCAGATGACCTTTGACCTTGATGATATAACCTGAAATTTCCGCTGAATGCTCAGTGACACTTGATTACTAATTTGTCCAAGATTCAGTTTAAAAGTTATGATAACTCTCTTCTGCTAGACAGGCAAGAAGACAAATATGGGACAAGAGCAGATACCTCAAAATTCTATTTTATTTGTGTTTCACAAAGAGGTAGTTTCTTCATGATATACATGTAGATACTAACTTTCTAAAACATAGGAACGCTTAGAATCAATGTGTGATTGTAGGCTACACGTATCATCCATAATGAGACAAAAACATTTTCTTCTATTAATTTTCATGACATAATATGAAAACTCAATCTTGGAATACATGTCTGATTGTCTGGGTAGAACGAATTCAGCCAACAAGATTTCGCTGCTGAATCAGAGAGACCCATTATTGATCTTGGAAGTTATCCATTGAATGACACATCATCAATAGAAAGGGGAATACCCATGATAAGGGGAATCCCCTGTTAATGAACGATGTAATCACCATGGGTGTCCATCAGAATCACATGAATAGAAGTCTATCGAAGACTGGTGAAACCGATGACATGACTTCCAATAAATTGAAGTTTCACAGAATTTCAACACTATCTTTAAAGTTCAAATACATATGGTTGAGTTTCTGATGTTGATACCTCAACATGGGCAAAGTTTATTGACCTCAAATTAATGTTGTAAATCGGATAAAAAATCAGATCGCCAGTTAAGCTTCTAACATCAAAATCATTTCAAAAATCGAATCGGCGATGTTTAAAAACAAAGGATTACATTAAAATTTTGTTTGCGGTCGCGCGCATCTTCCTGACAAAGTCGCATTGGAATGGAAGTCGCAAACATGCGCAATCGTTTGGAACATGTTTTACAAGGGTTTTTAGGTGTTACTGCTTTAAAATAGACCAAGTGATTTTTATTAGAAAGATAAACGAATGATGCATCTTCCGAGCAAAGTCGCAAAGGAAAATAAAATGAAAATAATTCTTATAGATCACAGGTTAATGAACGATACATAATTTTAAAGCCAAAGTGCGATTAAAATGCAGTAAAAGTCGCAAGCACGGGGGATGTTTCGGAACATGTTATCAAAATGTTTTGAGGAGCTGGACGTTTTTTATCAATTTATTATAATCTTGAGAAATTAAATGTTAATATTCAAGAAGAAATATAAAAGAAGCATCTCCCGACGAAGTTGCAAAGACAAATTTATAAATTGAGGTTGAAGAGAAGAGAAGTCTATCATCAAAAAGGAGGTAAGAGAGAAACGCAATGATTTCCGTCGGTAATACGACCTTTAAAAATTAACAGCGGCGTCCGATTTTTCCTTCGAGGGGCATGATCGAAGATCGGAAGGTGATCGCAGATTGTGGTAAAATCGGATAAAATCAGGAGCCGATTTCAAAATCGGTTCCAATCTTCAAATGACCTTCGACCTTCACCAAGTAATCTTAGTAAACAATTTTTTTGTTACCGTCAGAATGTGAAATCTTCGAGTATAATGACCTACATGTGCATGATCTTTGAGCTCATCATCCTCTAAAAGGCATCTCAAATCATCACTGTTCTGTACATGTGTGCATACATGACCAAAGGAATTGCGAGAATGAAACAGATAAAAGTAAAACAAAAACATTAACAAAACAAATCTTTGGAATTCATTTTGCAAACTTACCAATCTCAATTTGAGCTGATTTCATGGCAGCACCTTGAGGCAGCAATCCCCTCACCATCAACCTATCATCCACGTGCATAGGCCCTCCATTCTTGTGCTCTCGTCCGTTCCCCATGACACTACTTGAGTCCGTCCCTCCTCTACCAGGGACAATCCCTAACCACCCTTGGAGTCTGATACTCAGCGTGTCATTTGGGCTTCTTGGAGGTGACGTCCCGATCTTCAGAATCACTTCCTTGATGGGTGTGCCCTCGCTGGACTGCGACCCTGGAGATGACCTCCGCAGCTTGTGGTTGCTGCCAGGTGGAGTCCTTGAGAAGAACCGGCTGCCGTTGGGCGAGGACTGAGGGGTGGAGTCTCTGCTCCTTGAAACTTTGAGAACCTTCTGTAGTTGAGCGATGCCTTTCCGGTTGGTTTTTCCAGTTGTGTCCTTTGGTGTGGCAGGGTTTACATGCTCTAGAGGTGATGTCACCGGCTTTCCTGCCTCAAGGTAGAACAGTTCTCCAGAGTCCTTGTGAACTGAGCTACTCCAGGCTGGTTCCAATCCACTATACCAGCAAATAAAAAAAAAAGAGAATGTAGCCAGTTACTAATAGGGAACACTTCCTTGGTGTAATATATCCCAATGGGGGATGCTACATGTAGATGTTTACATGCATGTCATTAGTTTGCGATTATTAGAGCCACGGGAAAAAATTACATGGGGGCTAGCCAGCTAGGGGTGATTGTGCCCCCAAAATGCAAAAAAAAAGCACAGGAAACTAAAAGAGCCCTGGAAAATTTTGATTTATTGCCACGTGTATAGCTTAAATCCAATATTGCAGAATTAAACATGAATCTCCCCAAAATATGTATTTTTTTTCCCCAATCACTGTAGTAAAGGATGGTGTCCATTTCCTGCAATAAAACTGTAGCTGTGTACTGTGAAGAAATTGCATGGACATTTTTTTTTGTGGGGGGGGGGGGTTGCCAATTAAGAATTAGCACACATAAAATAGATTGTCTTCTATGGGAATTTTTAACACATAGCAATGCCTTTCTTTTTCATACTAAAAAGTGTTTGGTTTTACATAGGAAATTGTTATATAGGGTTTTGGGTTCTACAAAGGAATTGTTCATGTACTCTTATGATTGGGGGCTGGCACACATTTCTCCCTTTGTATGCACCCCCATAAAAAGCAGACAATCAAGACAATTGAATTGACATACAATTGACCCCTCCACCTCATCATCCTCCCACTTCCCAATCTCAATTAAATCAAACATCTTCTTTCTTAAAAGCTGACGGCCTTATTGTGAAATTTGTCACAAATTCCTTGTGTGAGTGCACTCATTTACAAAGTCAATGAAAGTGGAAAGAAGTCACCAGCGCTAAGGAAATAAATGGTGGTGAATGGACCGGCGACTCAACCAGGATAATGCCAAGCTGACCTCAACCACCAGCCCCCCCCCAACAAGAATGGTCCCCAATATGTCAGTGTCTGTCCATCTTTCCCAGCCAGATACACAAAGCTTAAGTTACAACTTCATCATCATCCATTCCATCAGTCATAAATTCACAGTCACATCAATCAAGGGCCCGTTGCATAAAACTTTTTACCTGAGAAAACTCAGGTTGTTTTTACCGTAGTTTTTGCCATGTAAATTCAATGGCAGAAATCAGACTAACGACGCGTCCTTAGTTTTCAGTTTTTACCAGAGAGTTTTCTCACTCTCAGATAAAGTTATATATGCTACAGGTCCCAGATATCAACATTATCCTGGTTTAAAAAAATTAAGTCACCAGTCTATTCACTACCATTTATTTAGTCAGTGCTGGTGACTCCCATTGTCACGTGAACACAGTCATAGCTCACGACACACACGATCACGGGAAGAGAGTTGCTCAGCTCAGTTGGCCAGATCCTTATCATTTTCACATTCATTTTCGCAAATGCCCCCCGATTCTTCAGCTTAATCATGTTAATGCCCCTTCAACATTAAATTAAGCCATTGACATGACGGTGACCCAAAACTACAGTCTACACTTCATTCTTCATCACATCTACTGGATCTAGTCTAGAGAAGCCAGCGGCGCGGCAAGCGTACCGCGCAGCCCCAATCTTTCCCGTTGGCGTGTGCCGTGCCCAACCGCCGCGCCTAGCTCCTAGCTAGCGCTACCCGGCCCTGTTGTCTGTTGACCTACTCATTATCGTCGCTGTATTCCACATCCGAAGCGGTGTCATGATCAACAACTATTTCTGGAGTTGGTAATTTGGGCTTTGATACAGATTCTCCTGAATACTTCACGCGAACATTTGCTCTTCTTCTGGAGCCGTCCATTGTTGATGACACTGTTCTAGATCGTCTCTAATCTAGCTTACGAAATGATTGTTGTCGACTATTTTCACCCACTGCATCGCCATCTTGTTTACAAATACCTGTGTGGGAGCCATCAATAGATGGCGGCATACTACTTTGATGATTGGGCGGAGTTGAGGCGCCGTGGTCGGACCGGTGGTCTCAAGCGCCTGACTGTTTTGAACGCCCGAGGTTCGAACCCCAGCCATCATACCAACATGACCAATGTCCGTGAGCAAGGCATTTGAACGACAATGCCCTTTTACCCTGCATCTAAATAAATGGAAATGCATTATGCATTTTTGGAAACTTGGTGTGGACTTTTTAAATACACTTTTTAAGTGTTAATCAAAACTCAGGAGCATTTTGCAAATATTTTCGTCCAAGTTGACAACTCGATTCTTATTTGCTGAAAAGCACCGTTACTATGGTAACTGTCGGATAAAACAGGACTTGTCAGATAAAACATCCGATGAATCTTTTAATGAAACGCCCCCCTTAACATATGACCAACTAAAGTAACTTAGTGATCAACTAAAGTAAATCGTGATCACTAAAGTAAATCTGTCTATCTCCTTTGGCAAAATAAGCAAAAGTCAACAGCTAATTATCATGATGAATGTAGCAACAAACCAGTAAATTTTGCTTTGGAAGGCCCTCTCCCGTAAAGATTGCCGTCATATTTCAACATTAGATGGAAATGAGTATCTAGATATTTCATTCGAGTGAACACCCATTTTGCCATTAAATGACTTCTTGCTCTATCATTTAAAAATGTTGGTATGAAAGAACAAATTACTGTAAAAAATAGTGCGTGGTAAAACCAGACTAGAATGTCCCACTTTTTTGATGTAATAGGCCTAACTGTGACTGGGTGTAGGCCACTATCGTTCGGGATTGACCTGGTTAGGTCATATGGCCATTGTTACCCCCCCCCCCCACTCCCACTCCTCACACAAAACATTTTGTATTAGCTATTTACGTATACATTTTGATGTATTTCAGAGGCAGTGGAACCGGGAAGTCTGGGGATGACCATTTTTATTGTGATTTTGGACAGGGTCATCCCCCTTTAATAACCGTTTTGCGACCCTTGTATTTTAACTGAATTTTTGATGAATTTTATCATTTGTGGAAGTAAAGAATTTATATACCAACGATGTGAGGGTATTACTTACATAGTCAGGCTTATCCAATTGGTTTTTGATCAACATATTATCCTATTTTGATTATTTTCTGTTATTTACCTTATCAAAAAAAAAATCATATTTTACTTAGCGTTTTGCTTTTGGGGCTTTACTGGCTTGCACACAGTCGCGTATATGAAAAAAAAATCAGGAGGGGAGCAGGTGGGGGGGGGGGCTTTTATGCAGCAACATAATGCTTCTATAAAATATCACATCTTGGCGTTCCTGCCCCCTTCCTTTGCCCCTGTGAAACGGGTGGAGATCCTGAGCAGACGGATCGATGAAAAAAATGATCAAAAAAACACAGTCGCGTATATGAAAAAAAAAATCATGAGGGGATCAGATGGGGGGGGGGGGGGGGGGGGCTTTTATGCAGCAACATAATGCTTCTTTAAAATATCACATCTTGGCGTTCCTGCCCCCTTCCTTTGCCCCTGTGAAACGGGTGGAGATCCTGAGCAGACGGATCGATGAAAAAAATAATAAAAAAAACCCTGGAAGAAGAAGGTCGATGGCGAATAAACACCTGCTCACAAGTTTGTTTCTCATCGAGCTCTGATGCTATAGTTACACCAAGGAAATCTGCTACAGACCGATCAATGCTACTATGTTATTACCAATGGTAGACCATCGATCGGTTTGGAGTCACTTTCGTTGGTGTGACTGCAGGCCACGGTAGAAAGAAACCGATTCAAACCAGAAGTTCAACATGGGCAGCGCAGTCGGCGAATACTTCAAATAAAAAAGTGGTTTATGCTATAATAGGTAAATCGATTTCTGCTCCAGATAACGTGAAAAGATTATGTCTTGAATGCAGCGAGGACACGACGACATTGAACTATAGCAGATGGCCTTTCACACTTTGTCTAGCAGTGCTTACGAGTATGCTACGGTCTTGTTGTCCAATCTCCATGGCAACCAGATGTATAAATCTTGAAAACTAATGGAAGTTTTTTTTCCCTTGAAGTTCGAGGACTTTTTATCTGGCACACCAAGGAGACATGCATGCATGATGAGTTTCATAGCATATTAATGATAACCTTGCCATCCAATCAGGGGCGGAAATCTCTCCCAAAAGGTAGGGGGAGGGGCAAGGGGTTGGAAAATGGAAAGTTTGACAAGCAAAAAAAAAAGGGTTATCAACCAACTAGCCTCCCTAAAAAAAAGTGCCCTTTCAAAATGAAAAATGCCCCTTTCCAAAATGAAATATGCCCTTTTTAAAAAATAAAATACTCCTTTTTTAAGTAAAACGGATACATTTTAGGTTAGAAAATCACAAAATTTTTGGTTCCCGCTTCGCGCTCGCATCAATTAATTTTTAGAAAGGTACTCATCCTGTTCATGGTTACAAGCATTGTAACCATGTCCAGTGTTCAAGTTGGAAAATGTTGGGCTCGCGTTTCGTGCTCGCATCAATTATTGTTTAGTAGGGTACTCATTCTGCTCCTAATTTGAAAAAAAAATATGCTTAAAATGGAAAAGGCCCTTTTTCAAAATGAAATGTGCCCTTATTCATTATGAAATACCATTACAAAAAAACACAATACATACTAAATAAGAAAATCACAAAATATTGGGATCGCGCTTCGCATCAATAATTGTTTAGTAGGGTACTCATTCTGCGCCTGGTTTCTAAAAATACTTAGAATGTGCAGTTTTCAGGTCGGAATATCACAACTCTCAAGCTCGCACTTCGCATTATTTGATTGGTGAGATATGTATCCTTTTCATGAGTCACTAAATTCCGTCCTTAACAGGTTACTTTTCTGGTCATTATACAACATCTCGCAAGGATACCCTTTAAACAGATATTAGCGCTATGATATGCAAACCGAGTTTTATAACCTCAGCTTTGAATTTATCCAAACCGCTCGCTCGCGGATGAGCCTTATTTCATATCTTGACAATCAGAAGTCACTTCAAAATGGCTTTCCTCCACTTAATCATTGTTAATTACTACAAATCACACGTCTTCTTCACGCAGATGATAATCTCATGGTGAAAAAATAATCCGTTTGCACTAAAATGCCCATTTTGATGCCCGTTTTGACTTTGCGCCCCCCCCACGACAATACGAGTCCGCCGCCCTTGCGATAACACTAATTACATACTCTTCTGAATCCTTCGGAATAACATTCATGAACTTAAAGACCATTATGAAATCATGTTGGTAACAAATCAAAACACAAACTTGCATGACTAAATATCGTGGGTATTCATGTGCCATGGAACCGAAACCTAATTCAATAGTGAATAAACGTAACTATGTCAACTAGAGTAAATAATTATAAGCTTGTCGATTCGACGTATCAATACCAACTACAACGAGTTATTTTCAGATAGTAAATTCAAATTAGAGACATGTTTTATTTTGTTTTTAACTTGTCCACAATTATATATGATATAGGCCTACATTCTCTCTTTAATGCCCATGTATGTGTTTGCCAGCTCGAAAATCGAAAAAAAGAAAACCTGATATTTGTAATCTGAACCGACATCAAACCTGTTGCAAGGAGAAAATGGTTGTTTCCATAATCAAATGGAGAAGTTTCCAGGCGATTAGAGTTGATGATGAATGCCTGAACATGATTTCTACTGACATTAAAAATTCCTGAAAAGCTCAGCTCGCCTGGGTGGGACTGAAATGAAGTTGTTGTTTTTCTTTTCAAAATAAGACTTTCATTCCTTCTGGTAAACGCAAATCACCTTTCATATTTTCAATATCATAAATTCCCTTTTAACTCTTCTTTATACAAATCGTTCCTCACATCATGACCATAGTAACAACCCTTAATTTCCCCCTCCATTTTCTTTGTCCGAGCCTGATGTTCCGGCGCCTCTGGTTGGACCTAACACAGACTTAATATATTGGATTCCGCTTTGTGCAAGGTTGGATGTAACATTTGGAAAATGTTGTCACTCCTCCAACCTCTCAAAATTGATTTAACATTGATTTAAGAAGGAAACAAGAATTCGATCAAGGAAGAAAAAAAACCTGATAAATAATTGGTCTTTAAAAAAATCACACCATTATCCGAATTTGTTCATACTTGCAAGATTGTATGCTGCAATGTTTAAACTGCGATTTTATTTTAATACAAGAATGAAAACGCAAACAATAATTGTCTTTTCATAATGCATGATGAAATGAAATCATGACTAGCGATCCAGCCTGTGGTTATTGTGGTTACAAATGAGGGGGAGGGGGTCTCGAAGTTTCACGATCAAGAAAAAGGAGTGGAAAAGGGAAAATAAAGAAAATGTAAAATTGCAAAATAGTTTATTTTTATGAACAATAATTATGTCGAAATATATCAGAAAATTCAATTTTTGTAACAAAAAGATATTTTTTCTCCCTCGCTTTGCTCCCTCGCAGCTTTCAGCTTTGTAGAAAGTTTATCTCATACGCCATGTTTGCCCCCTCAAAATATTTGGCTCGTTACGCCCTGCTTGGCCCTCTCAGAAGTGATCGAAGACGGGCTCGAAATAGAAAATCGGCAGGTTCTGGGATAATCTTTGAAGTTCGGCATTGATCGCAGTATTAGCTCGGAAAGAAGATGTTTTTGATGGATCTATTAATCTGTCGTCACGTGATCGTCTTACCGTCTCCCAGCCAAGCCTTCCCTATCCCAATGCCCTTGTTCTAACAATCTTTTGTTTGGGACCTTTGCGACCTTAGGCCCTGATACAGGACCCTTCGAGAGATGCTGCTTCTGCTGATGCTGAAATACCCCTATACGTTTTATCAGACAATTCCCATTTTATCCGACATTTACCATAGTAACACCGCTTCTTAGCCAATCAACATCAAGGAAAGTTGTCAGATCTGACAACCTGTTGGACAAAATGCTGATGAAACACTCTAGTGGATTGAATGCTGGTTCGGGCCCACTATTGTTCATCAAGTTAGGGTATTCAGTCTCTATTTTAGGGCAAGAAAGAATTAAACGCTATTTGAAAATGAAGGATATAAAAAAAACACCTCTAACAAGGATAGAGGGTATTTGAATTTCAGTTCATCGTGATTTAGCCGTGAACCAGAATAGCCTGTTAAGTCGCTGCCCGGAAAGCAGCAGATGGCAGGTTCGAGTCCCACTGGTAACATTCTTTTTCTGACTTCTGATATTCATATAGGAGTAATGCCGAAAATTTGTTTACACACCTCTACCAGCTTGTCGATAGCGACCTCCACCATACACCGAGTTAACGACTACGCCAAGGTTTGTGTATTTGATATATCCTTCCTCATGTAAAAGCATCATGAATATCATCCAGCCGTACGAGGTGAATGACGTGGCTCAGTGGTATATGGCGCTTGACAAGGCACATGAAAGTCCGGGGTTCGATCCCCGGCATCATAACGTATGCCTGTGATTAATCACTACATCAACAATCAAGACAATGCTCTTTTATCCTGCAATAAAGTTGATATAAGAAGGAAATAAATATCCGTAAATTTGGTATCCAAGCAAAGCCTACATCTTTTATAACCTGGTCATCGACATATTGCATCACAAAAATCTTCTGGCTTCTTGATATCCTCAATTGAAATGCCCCCAAACAGCCTCTGCCATAACAGCATAAATCGAAATGTTGATGGCGTTGTTGGTACCAATATGTGCACGAGTTAAAAAAAACTACCCGAATTTCAGTGATGCACGAATGATAAGATTATACGTGATTTATGTCCTGCCCTTGAAGATCTTTCACGAATTAACATCAAATTTCAAACGAACGAGTCACATATTCGTCACCGGGGGTAAGGGATCATTTTTTTCAGTTTAACGTGATACCCCAGAGCTCTGAAAAACGGGGAGTATGTGAACGTCGAAGCGTAATCCAGAATGATTTATTACCCTATCTCTATGGAACATTTGTAACATATCCATATAAACATGAAAAGGGTATGTATTACATGGAAAGGGCTTTGGTCGAGCATTTTGTCACGTTTGCTGACTATATAGCCGGGAGCTAAGATGAATGATCGTAATACTGGGGCTTATCTGATCATTCTATCCCTATTTGCATTTTTTCGTTTTGCATCATGGAAATAAAGAGATGCATGAATATTATTGAAAATCTGTGGAGTCAAACAGGGTTCCGGTCTTCCATGAGGTATGCATTGGCAACATGACTTTATCTGGAATACTAAATCGTCACTCGAGGGCAGCAACATCAAGAAATGCGAGCGGTTGATGCAAGGTCGGGCAATGTGTAGCGTCTTCCGCGTTGCCTAATAAGTTCAACATGTTCAATGTCAATCTCTTCATTCAGTTTTTTTTTAATAGTTTTTTCTTCTTAAGGAGCTGAATTTGACGGCTTTTTCTCAGTGTGCTCTTGACCTTTATAGTTAAAAAAAAATCGCGAACTTTACGACTGAAGTCGTGCGTGATCAAACGTACCCCAGAGCCACCATAAGGTCGGGATCATGAAATCTCTTACCACTGAACTAATATATATGCAGAGCGATAATTGGCAACTGTCCCTTCGACAAAAACTTAGACCTAGTACTCGTCACATAGTCCTTAAATGCATGTTATGAGGTTTAACCATGGAGTTACATTTCAAATCAAGAGGGCATACATTTTGTGACGAGGTATCAAACAAAAATAATCATATACACACTTTGAATATGATTCGTTGTTCACCCGTTGGCTCATCGGTAACCATGGTAACGAGACTTTGATAAGAACATTTTGGTTCGACAACAAATAGGTAAAAATACGTAATTTTCATCATTATAAAAAAATATATATATATCAATAACCAATGCTATAGCCTACAGCGCGTCCCAGAAAAAAGGAAACCGGGATTCCTACATCTTTTTTTCTTCAAAGGAAAATTAATTATGATATTTCACTTACATCATCATATAATTAATTCTTCTACATTTTGATACCTAATATGTGACGAACGCTTCACGCATTAATGAGCAAGACGAGATTGAAATTTTAATGATAAAATATGGTTGCTCAGAAACATTGGACAAAATTGGTTTGTGGTACGACAACCCTGCGTAATCGACGATTTACTCATTAAGGCCTAGTCACACCGCCCGAGCGTTGTTGGAGCGGTAGGGAGAGAGGGTCGAATTTCGCTCTCAAAATTTGGGGAAAAATCGAAAAAAAAAAAACAATCGAAATCGAAAATTGTGAACGGTAGCGAGCGGTGATGATATCTTTTCACTCCGCTCCACGACCGCTCCAACAACGCTCGGGCGGTGTGACCAGGCCTTTAGCATTAATTTTCTCTCTCACTGATCCCTGAACTGGGAGTAGATTTAGATTCACACTTGAGTTTCAGTGCAATTCGTTTCTGTGACTATGCCTAAATTTTCATTGTTTATAATCTGCCGTGCGTGAATGATTTGCTAAGCTGTTGGTTCCAAATTAAAGATGAGATTCCACTCTAACCATAATCAAATTCAAAGTAAAAACATATTTAATAATTGTGAAATCTATCTCTGAAAACGGTTTCCTTTGTGTGTGTGTGTGCGGGACGCACTGTAAAGCATTAGCAATTCATCATGTATAGAATGCTATGATCGAAACCAAAAAGCTTGTATTTGAATAAAACGATATTAAGTCAAAATGTAAACTTTGAGCCGTCTTTGTTCTTGGATTATGGCCAATATTTAGCTACAGATCACGTTATCTATAGCACAAAATACGATAAGTTGAGATAGTAAACCAATTATCCAGATAATGGATTTGGTTTTCCCCAACTGTGCTAGCAAGCAGCTATACTCTGACTTTTGAACAACTTCAATGGTGGTAATCATAAATTCAATCGAAAATATGATTTTATTCTGATTAGTTCCTAGAATATATAGCCCGTGTGACCAATGGCAATGATTCAATGTAGCTGAGATTATCATTTATTTTCCCGCAATTCGTGTTCAAATAAAACGTTTTTTTTTTGTCTTAACTTAAGTATTGTCTTTGGTAGGCTTACGTAATTTACAAGCAGGAATATAATATTTAATAACATGTTTCAACTGTTTCGTTTTATCAATAGGCCTAATTGTTTCTTTGTAATACAGGGACTCCGATGGATGAAGGGGGGGGGGCAGAATTTTTAGACCGTCGCGACCGGAGGGGAAGGGGATGAGGCGATCGACCCTCTTCCATTTTGTTGCTATATCAGAAATCATTATTTTATTGGGGGCGTGCCCCTCACCGCCGCCAATGATTCAGATTACAAATAAAATTCATCTGAAGTCACCTACTGACTAAGATCCCTTGTATTTCTTAAAAATTAGAATCTAAAAACTAAAGTACTAAACAGCGAAAAGTGTAAAAGTGTAATTTCAAAGAAAGGAAGTTCAATTCAGTCATTTCTATCAAAGAATGGAGGTTTTAGACCTTACAACTTAGTTAATCTTAAACAAAAATGAAAAAATGAAGGAATGGGATAAACGTCGTATCCAAACCAAGAGGAGCAAACCCCACCAGGCTTTCAATGCGCTCTCTTGTTTATTCCCATACTGACATGTCATCACATTCATGCATGTGTACTTCGTGATTGACCTTTGACCTTATGACAGGTGTGACGTGCCATAGTTTGCATCTTCCCCCTTTTCTTTACCCTTACATGAAGTAATAGAAGATGACGACCCAACTTGATCCGCGTTGAGACTCTGTTTAGATTCCTCGTTCGGAGTATGCGTCAGATCGAAGATTTTTAGGGTTTGGACTTGGCTCAATGAAAAGAGGAAATCACTCGCTACTTGTTTTCGTATTTTTTATATAAATCCCAGCATTATGTGAGCATCCATCGGTTTATGAATATATGGTATACATAATGGTAAAACTGGCGAGGGTTTCACGGAACATCGTCAAATGATTTTCACTGACTACTGCGCTGAGCCAATCAGATGCAATGATTTCGGTAGCTAATAACAAGTCTGTTCTTACCATGATTCAAACATGGAAGCATATAGATTCAACCTCACATATATCATTTTCGAGGCTCATACCAGCAGATTCAAATAATATTGAATACATGACGTCAGTACGGGGAAGCACGATATCAATGCAGAAAGAAAGAATTGTGTATGTGTGCATTATACAATTATGATCAGAACGATATTTTACCAAGTTCGACAAAGTTCTTAAGCTACAATACAAGGAGGTTCAACATTATACATGAATGATCGTGTTCGAACAGTAGCGAAGCATGATTGGAATTTACCTTTACACTTTGTTACTTTCCTGATTGGATGCAAATTAGAATGATTATTAACCCCCATCTTTTTTGTATATGAAATACTAATAACACGGAAATCAGTAGCCAAACTATTGTAGCGGCACCCCATCTTAAAATCATCACCATAGTCACCAACATCACATGCATTAGGTCAATTTCTACTCCAAATTCATCATCTTCATTATCGTCATCCTCATCAAACCCAATATGCCCATCACTACCAAAATCATCATCATCATCGTCAGTTTCGTCACCATCATCACTTCCATCATGCACATCAGTTTAACAAAAAAAAATCATCATCATCTAATCCAATATACCCATTACTACCAACAATCTCCATCGTCGTCATCATCATTATGCACATCACTACCATGTTTATCGACATCACCCACCGAAATTTATCACCATCGTCACCATCATCATCTCCACCACGCCCATCACTACCAAAATCATCATCATCGTCACCAACATCACATCCAATATGCCCATCACTACCAAAATCATCATCATCGTCACCAACATCACATCCAATATGCCCATCACTACCAAAATCATCATCATCGTCACCAGCATCACATCCAATATGCCCATCACTACCAAAATCATCATCACCGTCACCAACATCACATCCAATACGCCCATCACTACCAAAATCATCATCATCGTCACCAACATCACATCCAATATGCCCATCACTACCAAAATCATCATCATCGTCACCAACATCACATCCAATATGCCCATCACTACCAAAATCATCATCATCGTCACCAACATCACATCCAATACGCCCATCACTACCAAAATCATCATCATCGTCACCAACATCACATCCAATACGCCCATCACTACCAAAATCATCATCATTCACCAACATCACATCCAATATACTACTACTTTACTACTTTACGTGGGATTGGATCAGGTGGTTTTAAAGATGTTTTGATTTTTGGTGATTTTAATTATCCCGAGATTGATTGGAAGTCTGAAACATGTATTCCTGGTGTAGAACACTCAGCCTTTAAATTTCTTGAAAGCACGAGGGATGCTTTCTTTGTACAGCATCAACAAGAACCAACTAGACACAGACAAGGCCAGCGCTCTAACATCTTAGACTTGGTTTTTACTTGCAGTGAGGATGACATTTCTGAAATTAATACGACTGCAGGCATAGGGAAAAGTGATCATTGCACTCTCATTTTTGATATGAAGATTAAGGGATTTATCTCTTCCATTAGAGACAGCAAGTACCTGTTTAACAAGGCAGACTTTGCAACTATGAGTGATAAGCTACATGATGTACATTGGGAAGCTGAGTTTGCAGATAAGTCTGTTGAGGAATCTTGGCTCTTTTTCAAGCAGAAGTTACATGATGCTGTCGATAGATATACCCCAAAGATTGACTCAAAGAGGCATCAACAAAAGAAACCTTGGATGGATGCAAAGACCCTTGGCCTTGTGCAGGAGAAGCACAGACAGTATAGGAAACTGCGTGATATGCTAAAGGATGTTAATCGTACAAGATACAGTGGAAGGGATATTGATGAACAACGCCAATGTTACGCCCGTTCAAGTAATCAGGCCAGATGGGCATGTAGAAAAGCTGTTCATAATTTTGAGGGACGTATTGCATCTGGATCTAAACAATGCCCTAAAGCTTTTTGGTCCTATGTAAAATCCAAGACCACTGTCCGGGAGTCAGTTGCCAACATTGTCAAACCTGATGGGAGTACCACTACTTCAAACAAGGAAAAGGCTGAAGTTTTGCAGGATGTTTTCACATCAGTTTTTACTCAGGAGAATATGAATGACATGCCAGCTCCCCCTGTGGGTGTTTTTATTGCTCCGTTTGATGACATAGAGATATCTTCCAATGATGTATTCAATCTTCTGTGTAAACTGCGACCAAGTAAAGCTCCTGGGCCTGACCAAATCCACCCACGTGTACTCAAGGAATTAGCTGATGTACTTTGCTTTCCTATTTCCATTCTGTTTCAGAAAAGTGTAGGACAAGGAGTTTTGCCTGAAGATTGGAAGAGTGCTAATGTGACCCCTGTATTCAAAAAGGGTAGCAAATCAGAAGGTAGGAACTACAGGCCTGTAAGTCTGACATGTGTTATTTGTAAGTTACTTGAAAGCTTGATAAGGACACAACTTATTCGTCATCTCCAGGAGAATGAGCTGCTCTCTGTTCATCAGCATGGTTTTATTGCTGGACGTTCTTGTACTACACAGTTTTTAGAAGTTTTGGATGAGTGGACCCGCATTTTGGATGATGGCGGTAGTATAGATGTAGTGTTCATGGATTTTATGAAAGCCTTTGACACTGTCCCCCATCACCGACTTCTTAGTAAACTACAAGCTCTTGGAGTCAAAGGGAAAATGCATGCATGGATAAGTGATTTCCTGCTTGGTAGACGTCAAAGGGTCGTTGTCAGTGGTCAACATTCCCACTGGTCAGAAGTTTGCAGTGGAATACCCCAGGGCAGTGTTCTCGGCCCCATTTTGTTTTTAATGTATGTTAATGATCTCCCAGATATAGTGCAGACTTCAGCCAAACTGTTTGCTGACGATACTAAGTTGTATGTTCGTTCTGATGTTCCAGGGGCCACCGGTAAATTGCAGGATGATTTGACTGAGCTTGAGGCCTGGGCTGAGAAGTGGCAGCTACGTTTTCACCCAGATAAATGTACTGTGTTGAAGATTGGAAGAAGTAGTTCTGACTCTGAGTATCATATGACCAAAGGTTCACAATCGGTTGTTCTACGTGAATGTGAGAGTGAGAGAGATTTAGGAGTTCAGGTAGACTCACGTCTTTCTTTCAAGGAGCACATTTCTAAAGTGGTGTCAAAGTCTAATAGACTGCTTGGTATTATTAGAAGAACTTTTGTACATTTGGATAAGACCTCTATTAAGCTTTTGTTTAAGGGTATTATTCGCCCTATCTTAGAGTATGGCCAGGCTGCGTGGTCACCGTATAAGCTGGGTGAGCAGAGGCGGTTAGAAAGTGTCCAACGTAGAGCTACTAAATTGATCCCAGGTATTAAGCACTTATCATACTCTGAACGTCTTCGCCTCCTGAAATTGCCATCACTCAGTCATCGACGTAAAAGAGGTGACATGATTGATGTGTACAAATATCTGCATGGTTACTATGATTCAAGTTCTGAAATTTTCTATCTGAGACAAGGTGGTAAAACGCGAGGTCATTCCTTAAAGCTAGAGAAAAGATATTCGCGTCTTGATGTGCGTAAGTTTTTCTTTGCTAACCGAGTGATAGATGTGTGGAACAGTCTCCCAGAAGATGTAGTTACTGCTTGTTCAGTGATTGCTTTTAAGAATAGACTGGATAAGCATTGGGAGAAGATTGCCTATGACTTTGAGTAATTTTCGTTTCTTGTGTGTTTCCATGGGATTTTTCACTGTCTACGATACCCCTGCCACCCCTCCATGCCAACATAAGTAGCGCATCTAATTTTGTCTGAAGGAGAGCAACAATAGACATTTCTACTTTGATCGATGAACAGGCTTCGTCCTACAACATCGTTGGAGTAAACTAAACTAAACTAAATATGCCCATCACTACTGAAATCATCATCATCGTCACCAACATCACATCCAATACGCCCATCACTACCAAAATCATCGTCATCAACATCACATCCAATATGCCCATCACTACCAAAATCATCATCATCGTCACCAACATCACATCCAATATGCCCATCACTACCAAAATCATCATCATCGTCACCATCATCACATCCAATATGCCCATCACTACCAAAATCATTATCATCATCGTCACCAACATCATATCCACTACGCCCATCGATACCCCAAAAACCGAAATAAGGTTCGTTGTTCCGAAGGTTCGTTAATCCGAAAACGAAATAAGGTTCGTTGTTCCGAGTGTTCGTTAGTCTGAAAACGAAATAAGGTTAATCATTCTGTCTTCGGACTAACGAACCTTCGGAATTACGGACCTCTTTTCTTTTTCGGATTAACGAACCTTCGGAATTACGAACCTCATTTCGTTTTCGGATTAACGAACCTTCGGAATTACGAACCTCATTTCGTTTTCGGACTAACGAACCTTCGGAATATCCGAACCTTCGGAATAACGAAGCTTCGGAATTAGTATGCGGGGAATTCAAGGAGTAACGACCACAGGATTTTGATACAACCGTTTACAGCCACACTTGTGGAACCGACCTCAGACCGACCAAATCTATTACGTTATTGCCAATGACATACCATCGATCGGTTTGGAGCCAGTTTCATTGGTATGACTGAGAAATAACAGATGGCGAAAGTCCCGAGAGAAAGGTTAAAGTTAAAGAAGCAAACCCAAGCAGCAAAGTGTCATGATGCCTTCCACAACTTATCGACATCCGTGTACTCCATTAAAATCAAACAAGGGGAAACTCTGAAGCAATAAACGGCAACAAACCGGAGTTCCTTTAAAAATCATTGAAAAAAAAATTGGATAGTATTTCCAGTGCTCGTACGCGATGCGTGGGGTTAAACAATGTCAGGGCTGCTAACATTTGGGGCAAATTAATCATCTGAGCACCGTTTGCAGAAAAAGAATTAAGACAGGGAAAATAGGGTCAACGGCAGCGATTTGGATGTTTTTCTCTCACTATTCAGCACAAGTTAATGCTTTCATTGATTAACACATTTGTAAAAGTGATTCCCATAAATATCTATATTCTTTCATGAAAAAAAATGATTTTGAATGAATCATTATTGAAAAATCTATTAAAATGGAAGGAAACTAAACATGACTTAGAGTATCTAGATAAATTGACCATGCCCGTTCCAATATATCCCCGCAATCTCAATGGTGAACACAGTTTGGAATTGAATTCATTTTATTTTATGTTATTTTCAGATTCAAATATCAAAATTATAAACAAGTAAAATTATTTTTTTCAGCATAACATAACAATAAGCAAATAACAAAATGAATAACATACACATACATAACATTATTCTTATAAAAATATGATTATATTTTTATCTTTTTCAATTACTGAAAGATATAGCAAAAAAAAAGAGGAAAATTATATCGAAACAATACAGTTTGAAATGTGGGAGACCGCCATCTTTACTGCAGCTTAGAGCTTGAAATTGATGGAGGCCTCGAAATGAAAAAGAGAAAGAAAGCCAGACTAGCTTCGTTACCTCCCTCCATCCGGCCCGTTATACGCAAAATAACCTTAATAAAAAAGAAAAAAAAATTGCTGGGTCTATTTTCCCCCTTTTTAGTTTATGCAGCATGTTCAGCGGAAAGGGATAACGTTGGGTACTGTCCCCATCTAAACAAAGCACCCTACAAAAAATGGGTGAAAACCTAACAAACATTGATTTTTTACAATACATATACAATATATATTTTTTTTGCTTGTCAAAAAATGTTGGTGGTCCATCATAAAAATTTGGTTGATAACTATTTTTTTTGTAGTCAAATTTTTTACCTGTCTCCATCCCAACTTTCAGATGGACCCCCAAACTTTTTTGCCTTCCGCCGCCAATGTATATGAAACCCGACGTTGTCGATATTTTGCGTGAGAGAAGGGGCTCAAGTCCTCTTCAAACATGTCAAAGGAGATATTTACCACTTTTTCCATATAAACTGCCTATGGTTTATCTGATAAGCCATCGAATTCCTATATCATGTATGATCTGTGTCGCTATCAATCAAAAGATTTTTTTTTGAAAAACATGTTTGTTTGTTTCTTTCAAAGCGTCAAGCGTGTAGGCCCTATGTTGTCTGATTTTAACATTGAATCTTTACTGAAATAAAATCTACTTTTCATGATAATGAATATATAATTCGAATTTCGGAAGCAAACTTCTGCGAATGACATGAATGACTGTGAAACGAGAGATCTTTATACCATGCACCTTTAATCGTGTAAGCAGAAAATCGTTTACGAAAAACCGAAGCTATTGAATCTAAACACATCGTTAATGAATATGGGCAAGGCCGGTTCGTATTTTTAGTTTGTATATAGGCCTATAATTTCGGAAGATAAAATGTCAAAGTTTGTCTTTTACACGACAAAATGTGATTCTTTTGATCAAAATAATCTTTGTAAACAAAGATACATGACGCAAATATTGAAAATCGAATAAGAAAACAAGTTTGTAGCTGAAATATTCTCGTCAACTCTACTCGTCATTGCTTAAACATTAATTAACAAACAACGGCAACAACAACAACAAAAACAACTAACAAACGAATTGATGGTTATATTTTAACTCACAAATCAATGTTTTCTTCCCGAAACCTTCCATTCCTAAATAGCTATAGTACATCGGATTTTTCTTGCAGCTTGCCATACAACATCGATGTAATCCAATTCATATATCATATCATATTAGCAAATAACTCTTCTTTCGTCGAACAATTCGGGATCATTAGCTCGTAAGGTAGAGGTAATTGAGTCTACATTGCCGTATGATTTACGTCGACCCCTTCAATGCATGTTAAAGTTCAAGGGGAATGTGAAACTTTCTGGAGCCATGAAGCAAAGAGGCTCACTCGGCACCTCTCCTGGTCATCTATTAACCGGCTTCAGGAATAATGAATACTCGAGGAGTAAGGCGAAGGTGGTGCTTTAAGATGTCAAGAGTTTACGTGAGCTTTTCTACTTTTAGTGTTGAATACTTTAAGTTTAAAGGCTTGTGAACAAGTTTACGTTTCCCCATTGCAGTATTTTCAAAAGGATTTTCGTTACATTTCGGGAAAAAGGACAAAAACTGTCGCGACATCTTTTTCTTTATCGAAAAAAACATTAGTATTAACGTCGATATGAAAATATAACTTCTATTGAAACCTCTGTGTGAAAATATCTATTGAGTAATGTTGGCTATAACATTTGGTAAATAATGGTGTGAAGTAACCATACATTCCGGCAATTCGAATTCCATCCATGGACTCTGATCTGACACGAGGCAATATCCAATTTTGAAGAGTAAACTTCAATCACTTTATGAACACATTTGGCACACTATGTGTTAGGACACAAACACGCACATTTCATCTCTATTTGTACAATATTGCATGTTTGCACAACATTTTACGATTACTTGACAAAAACAGTTGTAGTCAGATAGTACGCGTAGTGCCCATAGAGGTATCTAAATGATATATCACTGTAAAACACACTGTTTAAATTTCAGATACGTTACTCTAACAACTATTGTTCAAAGTTTTAAACAAGTCGTTTAAAAAGATTTAAACATTTTCTAAGAGTCGAAACAATTGTTTAAAATTTTGAAATAAAGCTGTTCGAGTGACTGGCTTAAACAACGTGCTCAGAATTTTGAACAGCGTTTTATGCTATCCTGTTTTTATCATGCTTATTTCTGAGAGGCTTGGGAATTACTGTTGTAACAGTTTGTTACAACCAGGAATTGAGGATGAAAATCCCCTGCCACCTTTTAGAACATTTTGAATGTGCTTATAAAGTCAGTATTCAAGTGATCCTCAAATTGGCAATATTACATTTGAAAATGGCAAGCTTTCGTTAAACTTCGTACACATTTCACACATTTCGAAAGGACCCTTTGTTAATTAAATAATGTAAATATAAGTTTATTGACGTGATTGTGACATAAGGGA
This sequence comes from Lytechinus variegatus, assembly GCF_018143015.1. Lineage (NCBI taxonomy): Eukaryota > Metazoa > Echinodermata > Echinoidea > Temnopleuroida > Toxopneustidae > Lytechinus > Lytechinus variegatus. The sequence goes on along the minus strand of NC_054740.1, from coordinate 39,399,492 downwards.
TTTAGGTATGAACCTTAAACCTAAACGATTGTTGGACGCAATTTTGGCGGTCTTTATAACGAAACTTCGGGGAGTGAAAGAGAATCAGTCACTTGTCCCGGTGGACAGAATTGAATAGTTTAAAATTTCAACTAAATACTTCTGAAACGAATCACACGTGTATATATGTCAAACATGTCAAAGTTGAAGATAATTGGCAGACGTTTTAATACTGAAAAAAGAAGAAAAGATGAAGTGATGAAAATGACACGTTATACACATATCGATTCGAGATGTCGCAGGAAAGAAATTTCGGAACTTATTGATAATGAATCATATACCACTCTATACTGGTTAATCCCATCCGGAGTAATGATCAAATACGGTTACAGGGAAGAGGACATCAAACATCATGTTTATGATTAACCAATATTCTATCATTCATGATTTAAAGAAATCAATAGAAATTACATTTGTTAATATATCCCATGAAGTAAACTTGAAAGTCTCTTGACTATCAATAAGCCTACGAGCACAGGTCTTCCACAAATTCGAGAACAGCTTTATCGTGTTTATGAACACCCATGCAAAAGTTTACAAATGACTCCAATTGTCAGAGGGGGCTAAACGAGATCAAGTGCATGTTCCGTAGGGGGCCGACTTCTAAATCAATAAAATATGTCTTCTAAAGGATTGAAAATATTGCCGAATATATATAAAATCTCCATCCCTAAAGGACAAATTATCAAATCCAGACACGGACATTCAAGGTCTTTGGGAAAGTGCTTTATATTTTGGTAGAAACGTTAGAATCGGAATAATTGTTCGCATGGTGTATTCTTCGAGGTAGGAGGGGATTGGGGGAGGGGAGGTGGGCGACAGGGAGAGAAGGGTGATAGATCAACAGAAAAAAAACGATAGAAAGAGAAAGAGGTGGAAAGAAGCGAAGAAAGAGGAAGGGAAATACAGAAAGGAAAATATATTAGAAATGAAAGAAGAAAAGGAGAAATAAGAAAATTACAAAGAAATTCCGTAAAAGAAGAATGAGGAAAATACACACACAAAAAAAAGAAAGGGAAGAAACGTGAAATATGGCAACAGGAAACTAGCAGAACACAAAATGAACAGAAGGGCCCGCAGAACGGTTCTTGAAAGTGGGGGGGGGGGGGGTTGAATATGCCAAAATCACAGTTAGAATTTCAATTTCACTTTGTTTTTCAAGAAAAGTGGCAGAGGGGGCTGAAGCCCCTTCCCTACCCTCTCCCAGGTTCCGCGACCCCTGATAAGTGGAGGGCAAAAATATATAAAATGGCAAAAAATCACTGATGTTATTGTAGTAATGTGAAAAGATATGAATCCTGCTATATGTCAATAGATTTTCTTCTGTATAAAAGTTATAAAAACCATATCTAGGCCTACCAACTACTTCCCTCCAAAACATGAAGAACATGACCCAAGCTAGATAATGTTTCAAACTCATAAATCTGTCGTTTTTAGGCAATCGATATCGCGACTTTGTAGTCGACCTGGGACCATTTTCATGTGTTTTGACCCAGACGCTACCCCTTCATGACATGTTCTAAAAACATCATAAATTAAAGGCCATCTTAAAAAAAAATATTCAGATACAGTAATGTTTCAAGTTCGGAAGAGATGTAAGGTTGATCATAATGTTTGCTCAGCTTTCAAGATTTGTCTGGCCTTTTCGAAACCATAGAAACGGAAGACATGTATATCCAGGCTTGGGTTGGGGGGGGGGTGAAAAGACAAGGGGCGACCTAATCATGTGATTTTTCAGGTAGTTTCCCCCTATACTAGAATACCCTGGCACAATCCCTGCATGTAGCAGGAACCGCAGAGCGGGCGTAGGGGGGGGGGGTTGTAAAATATTTTTATTGTGAAAAATTACCATCTAATTGTGATTTTTTTCTCGCATGTTTAGCCCTAATGTTCTACCCTAATTACCCCCCCCCAAAAAAAAAAAATAACGTTCCACGGCCACTATAGGCATATTATGACTTCCAAGTTGGTAATATGGATCTTATTAGATATGCATATGGGTAGGGGGATGATTTTGCAACATGGTGCAATCAGTTGCTACGTCGGGCAAATGCACACATGGTAAACCCCAAGAAACAAGATGCACCCCTACCACCATGACCACCGTGTTTTAACTCTGTGTCCATGCATAAATTTATGAATTTGCCAAGTTATTAAAAGCAAGGCTCTTAAAACGAAAGGTTAAACAAAACGTTAATAAATAAACCTATACCCTTGAAGGGTGCAATGCCCAGATGACGACTTTTATAATAAGATGGCCGGAGCACATGGGAACGCAAACAATGCGTTTTATCATTTCATTTTTTTTACAACAATCGCCCCTTGGCCTAGTTGTAACACTCATGTTTGCAATACAGAAATGCAAATCTATTCCTTAGACACCCTCTTCTCACGAAGTTATTGATTCTTTTTTTCCATGTTCAAATAAAGGTGAACTCGAGAGTGACGTACATTTTTCGCACCTTCATGTGAGACATGCTATTGATATATAGTCTTTAGTGTTGAGCACTTTCTCTTCGCGGTAAAATACTGGTAAAAAATAATCATAGGTTAAAGAAAAAGAAATCATGAAATGCTGCTGACTCAAGGAAAAAAAACAATTGCCACTCAATTATCTTAGCAGAGATCGTTATCATGCTTACGATTTGGTTCAAGGGTATCATGACTAAAGACCGATGGCTAATGGTTCAATTGTGTCTAATCGAAGAGTCTTTCCGATAGGCCTGTACGTGGTTTGTCCGTTGGTTGGTGGTGGTGATTGTATAATTGTAAATAAATATAATCGTATAAATAAAAAATGTTAAAAAATCGAGGAGCAACTATTAAAGAAATGATACTCCAACATAGATTACATTAAAAATGAAATAGAAATATTGAATCTATCGAAAATAGGCCTAACCCACCTAAACCGCCAAAATACTAACTGGCATTTAAATAAAAATAAAGGACAACACCACGGGGGGGGGGGGGATATGACCATGGGCGAGATGCAGATCCGAGAGTTGAATCAAACTTGGTTTTCGATCGAAGTCTGTTTGAAAAGACCATCACATCTGTAGAGATTCATCGAAGTAGTCTCCGAATCATCTTGGTATCCTAGTAACGACACGCTAAATGTGTTGTTGGTGGTGTTGCCGGGCTAATAATGTGTCTCTTGACGCAATTTGAGAGGTTGACAGAAAGATTTGAAAATTGGCGTAATGTCTACAGAGCATGTGGAGTATGACCGTACTCAAGATAAAAAAAACACAAATAAGGAAACACTTTTATACACACAATAATCGATGTCCTTAGACCATGGAGCTATGAGAGTATGATAAGATACGGTAGCTGATGTGGTAACAGAAGTGGTTGAGGGAGTCGAAGTAGCTTTTTTATTGGAAGTGTTATATAAACGAGTAATCGAGCAGTGATGTTAGAAGTGTAGAGAGAATATTATAGAGGAGGGGTGAGGAGGGGGAGAAGAAGAAGAAGAAACAGAAGAAGAAGAATGAGAAAGGAGAGGGAAATGTGAGAGGGAGTAGGAGGAGGAGAAGGGGAAGAGATCAAGGAGAGAGTATAGGTGGAGGTAGGAGGATGACGGGAAGGGAGGATGATGGCTGAGGAGGGGTGGTAGAAAAAGAATGGAGAGAGAAGGAAGATGAGAGAGGGAATAGGAGGGGGAGAAGAGATCAAGGAGAGAGTAGGTAGAGGTATAGGAGGATGACGGGAAGGGAGGATGATGGCTGAGGAGGGGTGGTAGAAAAAGAAAGGAGAGAGAAGGAAGATGAGAGAGGGAATCGGAGGAGGAGGAGAAGAGATCAAGGAGAGAGTAGGTAGAGGTAGGAGGATGACGGGAAGGGAGGATGATAGCTGAGGAGGGGTGGTAGAAAAAGAAAGGAGAGAGAAGGAAGATGAGAGAGGGAATAGGAGGAGGAGAAGAGATCAAGGAGAGAGTAGGTAGAGGTAGGAGGATGACGGGAAGGGAGGATGATGGCTGAGGAGGGGTGGTAGAAAAAGAAAGGAGAGAGAAGGAAGATGAGAGAGGGAATAGGAGGAGGAGGGGAAGAGATCAAGGAGAGAGTAGGTGGAGGTAGGAGGATGACGGGAAGGGAGGATGATGGCTGAGGAGGGGTGGTAGAAAAAGAATGGAGAGAGAAGGAAGATGAGAGAGGGAATAGGAGGAGGAGAAGAGATCAAGGAGAGAGTAGGTAGAGGTAGGAGGATGACGGGAAGGGAGGATGATAGCTGAGGAGGGGTGGTAGAAAAAGAAAGGAGAGAGAAGGAAGATGAGAGAGGGAACAGGAGGAGGAGAAGAGATCAATGAGAGAGTAGGTAGAGGTAGGAGGATGACGGGAAGGGAGGATGATAGCTGAGGAGGGGTGGTAGAAAAAGAAAGGAGAGAGAAGGAAGATGAGAGAGGGAATAGGAGGAGGAGAAGAGATCAAGGAGAGAGTAGGTGGAGGTAGGAGGATGATGGCTGAGGAAGGGTGGTAGAAAAAGAAAGGAGGGAGAGGGAAGATGAGAGAGGGAATAGGAGGGGGGGGGGGGGGGGTGGTAATATGAGAGTATAGGGGCGGAATGGGAGATCATGGAGAGGAGGTATAATAGTAAAAGTATCTTTGAGTACACAAACTATAGGCGGTCTATAGGCGGTTTTGGAAACATGCGTTACTTATAATTCAAGCAAGCGAATCGAACGAATGATAACAATTTATATATTATACTTTTCAGATTCAAAGATTATATCATATTAGATTATGTTAAAATTGTGTCAGATGGGGCTTGCAATAATTAAAAATACATGGTCACACCTTTCAATGATATCCGATAAAAATTGAATTGATAAAAAGATGTTGAGAAATAAGAGTGGGGGGGGGGGAGCAGTCCAACATCAGCAGATACATGATACAATAAAGCTGACCCAATACTCGCATAATGTAGAAAATTAAAAAAATAATAAATGGAATAATTGTAGATTCTTTAACGTTGATCCATTGGCTATAATGCCTGCTACCTTACCATACCTTAATACCGCCAAATAAATTTATTACGAATCCCGTGTTACAGCACAGAGAAGTAAAATAGAATGTCATCCTTGAAGTCACTCTCCTTAAGTATTTACATTGACGGCTTACCGTGTCTTACATAGACAATGCAAATATTGTTTTATCCTACAAAAGTCAACCCTTTGGAGAAAGTTAGCTCGTGAATGCCTGTCGATTTGCATATACAGATGCCCAATACAGAACAGCTATATGACTACGGACAATATAGAAGTCAAATACAGCATTAGGGATCTATTGTGAAAAGTTTTACCATCAGAATATTGTTGAAGGGAATATGCATAATATGCTAATGTCCCGAAACTATCTGAACTGGAAAGTAACAAATTACACAAGATGCATTGACTCGATACAAAAAGGATGCATTTCCTCAAGTTTCTATTTCAATGACCTCTGGACACTGCGCGCTTGTTCATACAGGAGTTGTGATGCCCCTCTACAGGCACAACTTGAAATTGTGTTATGTTGGGCAAGGTTAACGCCGAGAGCAAACACATTGTTAACAGTATATTGAACCCGGAGGAAGGCAGAATAGAGTAATACTTCAATGCATCATATTATTTATTTTCAATTAGGTCTATTACCAGGTCACAGCTACATACAGTCCGAACTTAGGTTTTAATTGAGCCATGGACTTACTCTGGCATGTCTGGGTAATCAAATATTCAGTATCAAATAATAATATGTTCACTTATAGCGCCTTTACAATATATCATCGTTTCACAGCGCTTTACACAATGATGGAATAGAAATTTTATAATAACTAGTACATGCAAATATTATTGATTAAAAAGCAGAGTCTTGAGATGTTTCTTAAATACTTCCAAAGAAGGAGAAACTCGCATATATCTTGGACATGTTGGAAGGTCATTCCAGAGTCTTGGGGCGCATGTCTGAAAAGCATCGTCACCAGCTTTAGTATTTGTCCGTGGAATTAGCTTTCTGCGTAAGTTTATTTCGTTTACTGAGACCTAGCTCTCCACCGTCATATTGGTGAAGTAAACTGCTGGATAAATCATTGCACCCCGACAGTCTATATAATTTTTGTATAAAGCAAGCTCATAATATAATAGATCGAAAGTATAGAGCATAAACACATTCGTCTTTACAGGATATAAATATGAGCAACTCTGAACTAAGTTCACATATGTAAACTATCGACACTCGACCGGTATAGAAAGGATTTTCGACAGTAATAAATGAATGCGGCTGTTGTTTGTAATTCATTTACGAATACCTGCGAGAAATGAAATTAATTAAATTCCCTCGGTACCCTTTGGCAAATATTTGAATAAGGTACTTTCGGTTTCGAAAACAGGCGTTGCGTCTTGCATAATTAATTAATTTACTAGCCAAGGATTGCAGAACATGATAAACTGCACCCCAGTCATGCCAGTCACATATGGACTGTTAAAAATCGAGAGCTATAGGTATTTCTTCAATTTTCTATCTCATCTTCACTTTGACTGTCCCCTCCAACACTGTGCCAGAAGAGGGACAGTGACACTGCCCATATGCAGATGGGATCTCAAATGGTCTTAAAGCAAATCTATTCTGAAAGCAATTTGCCTGCGACGAAGTGACGATAGAAAGAAATTATGGTGTTTTGAAGATCAAATAACTAACACAAATTGTGGCACGTAATCACGTCATGTGCTTTTCATTTTTGCTACAACTTGGTTTTCCTTGCTTGACTTAACGAGCTCTAACCGGGTGGAAAATGAAATTGTGTGAAGTCGTACCGCGAAGTCTGAGACGTTGCACGCACACCTTGGACAAAATAAATGTACGTGACAAAAAGAAAATCCACAAAATGATTGTTAAATGATATTCTGTTTCTAACTAAGGTTAGAGATTACGAGATGGATGATCCCTGTAGATTGCTTCTTTTTGTCTATTAGGAGACATTTATAGTATATATGTCTCCTAATAGATTGCTTCTTTTTGTCTATTAGGAGACATTTATAGTATAAATGTCTCCTAATAGACAAAAAGAAGCAATCTACAAGGAAACTGCGCAGACATCCATTATCAATAACAGATTAAACAGGAAACGATCGATATTTTCTTCCACAAAATGAACGCAACAAAGCGGTAACAGAATCCATTTTGCGCGACAAACCTCCAATTAGTCATTCAAGTATTACGTATCACAATTCATAATACCTTCACCAGCATGTAAACCTTGAAACCCATGAATATTATATGCTTGGGTTGAATCGCTGTAATTACCAATTCTCATAATAAAAAGGGATTTGAATTTCATGTAGCGATTACAATAAAGCCAATGTCGATGATTGATAGGGGATTTAAGAGAGCAATCCAATGAATAGATGAACCTGTTTTTTTTTTCTTTTTATCGACGGGAAGGCGGAGAATTCATGGTTTCAGAAGCACAAAGAGAGCTAGGGTTGCTGTTCGGCACCCTTTTTACGTCTCTCATTGGAAAAATGTGTTTATTTCCCCGTTGGTAATGAAAGATTAGAGTGAGACACAGTACACTGTAAAAACTGTGGTGTTAAAAACTTACAACAATTGGTGTTAATTGAGGACCACACCCTGAGGTGTTGCAATTACACCCTAAAGATTGAACATAACACCAAAGAGTGTAAATGTAACAACCAAAGGTGTTGTAATATCTAGACACAAGTCATTTTAAAACAAATTCATTGGGATGAAATACCGAATAAGCCAATATGCTTGCACAACCATATAGCTTATAACGTGCATGTACATAGGTACTACCGTGTACAGCAGTGTTTTGCGCAAGCTCAGACTATCAAATGCCAAGAATAAGGCCGAGGTCTGGCTGCATGAGGTCAAGGCCAAGAGCCAGAGGCCAAAGACAGAATTCACACTTCCGAGGTTCTGAATCTAAGAACAGGGAATTTAGACCTGCGAGGCCAAAGACAAGGTTAAAAGTTTCAAGCCAAGAACCTAAGACCTACGAGACGAAGGTCAAATAATAGTCGCTTGAGGTCAAGGCCAATTAAGTGTCTAGGGCTTAGCGCTTCACATCTCCGAAGTCAAGGACAAGGATTTCAGACACACCCGTAAGACTAAAGGCAACGCCAAGGACAAGGGGCGATTGGAACGCTAAGGACATCAGATATCCGAAACCAATGTCAAGGATGAGACGGTCTGGGGTCAATGTCTGACAGCCCGAGGACAATGCCAAAATGACCAAAGGCCTAGGACAGACAAGGAATTCAAACCCCCGAAGCCAAGGACAAAGTGAGGTTACCTAATTGTCACCAAGGCCAAGGTATAAGAAGCACAATGCTGATCGAGCCCCCCCCCCCCCCCCGACCATCCACAGTCAAAGTCATGAGTCCTTTTATACCGCTGTTTACTTAGCATGCTAAGTGGAAATACTCCTTCTGACATAATTGCAGATATTATTTTTTTCAGATGGACCTGTCTTCGGAAGGACTCCCACAAGGATAGATCGTATCAACGTATACTTTTCGTCAGCTTGTAGACCATGTTGGTATTGACTATCTAATCATGAAATTCTGGTCTCTGGTCCCTGAAGAGTGGTATGCGCTGGTGTGACAGGGGTGGATTGGCGATATGGTCAAAGGAAGACGGTCACCATCGCACTTCAAGTGTGTGACTTTTAGTGTGTTACGTCACATCAACGAAAAAACTCATCCTTACCGACTTCAAGTACACCCTCTCACAATGGTGGTTTCCTAGTAAGGCTATTTTATCATAATTATTATTTGATGAATAATATGGTTATATGTTGTATAGTACGAAAAGCTCAGATAACTTTAGAATTGTTTTTTTGTCTGTTCGTGCTGTAGGAAAACGTTTGTGGTATTTTTGGTGTAACGTGTGAGAAACGATTCTCAATTTGTATGCAGCACCTGTGGATCTCGTCCAAGTAATTCCCTGTCTTCGAACGGGCTCCTGTTGACAGTTGTATTACTACAAATCGTGGCTTACATTCAAGAAACAGTTTATTCTACGTTGGTCCTGCGAGGCTTTCTGTTTTCAAAGAAAGTATTGACAGGGTCTGGCCAACTGACTAGAGAAAGATATCGGATGAAGCCGAGTTATGTCAACCGCGAAATGGTATCGTTTGCTTATGACAGGTTGGTGATGGACGGGTTATTATTGTAGCCATCCAAAGAAACATTAGAAATAGCGGGGAAGCTGGTGCCACCGGGGGTGCCACCAAGAGTACTGTAGTGGGAACAAGATGGTATCCACCCCGATTCTCCCTTGCATTCACTTTCTTTGTTCCTATGTTTCATTTTAGTTAAAAAATAAAATAGGCCTAACAATTCTCAAATCAAATGTCCGTTCCTGATTACACCACTTGCTGATCATAATATACCACTGTATCCATGGCAACGCATATGAATCCATCCCCTTCGAGAGTTCGCATGCTAAAATTATTTGTTTATGTGAAAAGGAAATGATAAAAATAAAAAGGTGTTCTAAAAAGGTTTGAATAAAATGAATGCCCTTGCATTTCATGTGAGGTCTGTTCATCATTTTGTTTACCACATAAGTATGTAATGTATTATTTTATAATACAACCTAGAAGTATGATTAGCTCCCCGTCTTCATTCCCCTTGGCACTCTAAACCGATTCGGATATTTAGAATGGATAGACTATTACTGTCCTGCTGTTTTTGTCAAATTGGGATCAGATCGTGACCCTCTTCATTTTGAGTCTCTCAACCAGACAAGAAACATACGATGTTACATGTTGTGAACGATGGGCAAATTGGGGGAATTCAATGGAAAGTATATTCGCAATTCTTTTTCTTCAGAACCCTCACTTCTGAAAAATGTTTGGAATCGTTGAATAATGTAATTTTCTTCTGAATACTTTCGCATGTTAATTTTACAGTTATGATAATGTCGATGCACACCATTATCTATTGTGTTGCAAGCCTAGAGCATTCGTTTTCATATTCATGATGTTTTATATATATATATTTATTTGTATACACTCTAAAAAATGAGCAAATATTTACGCAATATGGGGTAGAAAGGGAACAAGCATGTTTGCTGTGTAATTTGTTCCCATATATTGAGCAAAATTCAAGTTTAAAGGGTAAATTTCAACGAAACATTGCATAAAATTTACAAAATATTTGGTATCATTTTACCCAACATTGGGTAAACAAATTTTGGAGTGTACTTTATGAAAAATGTTTATATACTTGAATTGAATTGAGATTCAATTCAATTGCCCTTTCGTAACTGATCGCGACAATTTTCTAACCATTCACAAAAATTCTATCATCAATACGATTGCCACGACTGATATGATACGATCATATCGATTACTCCACGATTAAGTACGATGTTTGAATCATGGCGCAAACCGTGACAACCGTGACAATGGGAACGAGGTAATAGCAAACTTGCTAAGTGGGCCCCAAGAGGGGGTCGGTCACGTTCCCTTTTTAAGTCGTTCTTTTACTCAACTGGACCGTCCAACTACACTACTGGTCAGGAATCAGGATTTGAAATTCATTTATTCATATTTTCTTTATAAAAAGCACACAGCAAAAACTGCGGTGTTAACCGGTCTACATAGAGAACCACAACAGTTATTACACCGGTGTTAAACTGACAGTGTTGGTTTAACACCTATAGGTGTTATTACAACACCTTTGGTTGTTACATTTCCCGGGTTACATTTACACTCTTTGGTGTTATGTTCAATCTTAAGGGTGTACATTTTAACATCTCAGGTTGTGGTCCTCCACCAACTGCAGTTTTAACACCACAGTTTTTACAGTACGGTGCAGGGTAGTCCCATTCAAGCAAGAGAGGGCAAAAACACTATAGCTGCTTCGATCACTCTCTGGATGAAATTTCTTCTCTAGGATATTTTCAAGATCATAGTTGGAGTTTCGTTTACTGTCAATGTTGATATGCCTGCTGTGATCCAGTGAGCTCGGGGGGGCTTCGACGGAACTATGGATGACGCGCCAGGGGAGCCTACCCGCTTGGTGGGTCTACCCATCACCCACCCTTCACGCAGAGCTGCCACCCTCAACAGGATAATTTCAGTATCTCAATACATGTAGCTGAAAATCAGTATTTTGATAATAAGGTCAGTATGATCAAAGAAATACCAGCATAGGACAATCAATAGGCCTATCCTCCTCATCATACATCGTTTGCAGACCTGCAGTTGCCATCCTCAACAAGCATGACAAGAACAATTTTGAGTAATTTGAAAGTTGAAAATCAGTATTATGCATGGAACCTTCGGTGTTTTGTCAGTACTAAATACTGAAAACCAGTAGATGTACCATAGAGCGCTATAGCGCTCTATGCAAGGCTCGACATTAGCGGTGGCCCGGTGGCCCGGGCCACCAAAAATTCACCTCGGGCAACCATTATTGAAAAAATGTTAAGTTTTGGTGGCCCGAATCGGGCAACCAATAATTTTCAAAGTAGCGCAATTTTTCTCCCGATTTTGCACGCATTTATCAACTTTCTACAGTTGAAATTGCAAGCCAATTCGTCATGCGCCATTTTTGTCAATCTACACACAAATACACACACACAAAGATTGCATAGTCATGACAGTATGGAGGCCTACCACTGCACTACTGCAGCATACAGTATATATTCAGCCGGCTGCGCCGGCCGTCTGGCGTACGTGAGCTTGCATGCATGAAACCACTGCAGCTAGCTAGCTACATGTAGCTAGCTGTGCGCTAGCAGACTATTCAGAGCTCTGCGATACAAAATGTTACTGCTAAGAAATCTTCCACAGAACTTTGAAAATCTACGTCAAAGTCACATTTAACACCAATGAAATGCCCTTCTACAGTCCATATTACTGAATCCTGATTATTAGCAAGCATTAAAAAGAGGAATTATGACCTCTCTTTTGACTCAAAAAGTCCGATTTCCAAATGCATTAATACACATAAAACTCATAGGTGAGTACATCACAGTCCCACGTGTGCATTTGTATGTATGTTGATATTTTGTTTCTTTCGAAGCTGTGTCTTTTCTAGCCAAAAATAAACAGACAGCTTCTTTCTTTTTTGTTTATAAATAACTTCTTAAACCACTCTTAAAGGAAGTAAATATTTTGGGAAGGCATTTCATTGATATGAAATGTGAGTTTTCTATCATTTTGTCAAATATAGGAAGGACTTTTCTCACTGTTTTTCCAGATATAACTTTTGCCGTTTTCTTATTTTTTTTCTTTCATTTTTTTTATAGTGACTAAACCATTTATACCACTTCCCATTGAATATGCCTGATTGAATAATATGTTTCTACTGAATAATAATAATAAAAACAATTTTCCCCATTTTCTTTATTAATTTTGTCTTATTCATTTTTCTTTCATTTTCTTTTTTTTCCTGTTCTTTTTTTCTTTCCGTTGTATTTCACTTATTTATTTTATAATTTTTGTTTTCTTTTTTTCAATATACAATTCTAAAAATTTTATGCATTGTTCTAATTTTTCAGCATATTTTTCTGTGATTTTCTCCTGCTATAATAATACCTGGGAACAATACAATTCTTTTGTTCTCTTTCAATCATTTCATATTTACAATGATAGAACAATTTATATATTACCACAAATCAATAAGCAAAGTAAAATAACTGCAAGCACGATTTACATACAAGATGCAAAGTGGAAGTAACTTAGTGGTAGTGGCTGCAGAATTAATATTTCAGAAATTTGTTTTATTCATTTTTAATTATTTTTCTTTATATTTTTCGGGCCACCAAACTTTACTAACGGGCCACCAAAAAAAAATATTTGAAGGTTTTGGTGGCCCGAACGGGCCACCACCAAAAAAAGTTAATGTGGAGCCTTGCGCTATTCATGTACTATATTCTTGGCACTTCCTCTTTAAGGCGCTGTCACACCTTGGCGTTTTAGACAGCGTATGCCCGACGTATCAAAATTTCTCTAAAACGTCGGCATACGCTGAACTTTGTTGTTGTTTTTCAACTCTGGGCGTATACTTAGCGTATTCATAACGAGTTGGACGTATACATAACGTATTAGTAACTTATATCGAACGCTTCGTTAACTTATAAGTAACGTATTCCAACGAATGCTTAGCGTATTGCTGGCGTATACAACTTATGCCCTACGATAGCCTAACTTACGCATAGCGCGCGGCAGCGTATCGCTGACGAACACGTGTCGTAGCCTATAAAAAGGCTGCCGCTCGACTATTCAAATCATAACCGCACGATACATCACCGTATCAACACCACCGCCATGCCGAAGAAAACTCCTGTGAACTCCACCTTTATATACCAATTCCTATAAACGTTGTCAATACGCCATTATACGGTAGCTGTAAGTTATAAACACGTTCAGTAAGTTTTGTGGTCGTCCGAGCACGTCTTCATACGTCAATATACGTTGGAGTTAAGTTACACATACGTTCAAAGCACGTTACTCATAGGTTAGAAGTAAGTTTTAGGGTACGCTGGACATTATCTCGACGTACATCGACTTATAAGTAACTTACGAGTAACGTGTGTCAACGTGTATCAACGATCGCGTAACTTGCCTACAACTTATGACCCGCGTATGCGGGACGTATGAGCCATACGCTGGCATACGTCGAAAAAATTTGTGCTTGCACAAAATTTTTCGACGACCTCGCCGTATGACGACGTATACCAGCGTGTTTTAGCGTACTCTTAACGTATGCAAAACTTACCCGTAACGTATTCGACGTACGCCAGCGTATTCGCCAAATTCCTCATACGTCGGGCATACGCTGTCTAAAACGCCAAGGTGTGACAGCGCCTTTATCAATGTTTATGTAACAGCAGCACCAACGAAACCGACTCCAAACCGACCGATGCATGGTGTGCCGTAGGAAATAACATAACAGATAATGTCGGTCTTGAATCAGTTAACCTATCCATGATGTGACTTTTATAACTTCCATAACTTTTCCTTTTGATCGACTAGAATTTTGAGATGACGCAGTAAAAAGTAAGCCCCTACATGCCCTAAGTGATGATTTAAAAAATAAAGTGACAAATGACTCCTATCGATCTTAAGACGTCAAATTACAGTGAGAGAAGAGTGAGGGCAGGAAAGATGCATGGACATATATAGGAAGGAAAGTTAAAAGGCAAAGAAACCTTTCAAAAACGTTTGTAAATAAATAAACAGAATCAAGACAATCTCCTCGACGGTGAAATCACACAATTCATAAATTAATGATAACTTGTGTATTAAAAGAAAAATCACATGAAACAGTCGAGGAAGGAACAATTACAAAGTCCATATTACAATGGACCTACTCAGAATGTACATAGAGGCATTGCAGATTTTCATCTGTATTCTGTTCGCTGTCAGTGAATTGAATTGAATTGAAGTGGAGTCACTGTAAGGTAAAGCTGGCTGAAACATTCCAGAAAAGGATCTGAGGTGGTTTCACATATATCATATAATACCACCATTATAGCTTTCAGAAGACTATCAAATCACCTCATTAACGATGACGTCATCTTGCTGTGGAACAGGCCACTTATTATTATGTTGATTGCACCCATCGTCATGGTAACGTATCTAAAACAAGATGGAAATCCCCTGTAGGGTTCACATCCGTAATTATTTCCCCATAGACATGACTGTTGATGAGGCAGTTTAAAAAAAAATTACATAAAGGAAGGATAGATGATGAGGGAGGGGTGTATATATATGTTGCCCTGCGCTCATCCATTTCTGGCTGTCTTGTTATTCCAAAAGTAAAAAAAAAAATTGGGGGGGGGGGGAAGATCATTTGCTTTTGCATGCCCCACTTTGTGGAATAGCCTTCGTGAAGACATAATAAATGTACCTCTGCCGAAACTTTCAAAAATCTTCTAAAACTTTTTTTTATTTAACTTCTATCTCTTTATGCGCCTTCGGCACTCTACAAAATGGATTTGACGCTTTATAAGTAACATATATTATTATGACACCTCATATTCGACCATCAAATTGTCAAAGAAAGGAGCTTTCATGTCGACTGCTTCATGTCGGAGAGAAAAAACAAATCAACTTGACTGTATGGAAACATCTTGTGACGAGATATCATTCATCAACCAAAATAATGAAAGAGCCCAACTACTCTTACGCCTCTGTCATGTCTGTAGTAGTTCCAAAGCTTAACGAGATATTTCTTCCCCATTTGGGAAAATGAAGTTAAAACGTCCTTGCGAGAATAAATGTTAAATGGCGACTCATATTATGCACACATTTTTTTTTTATCAATCAGCTATATTATATTAATGCTTTTTGCATTCTTCTGTAATTTGACGTGTGGGACCTATAGAAAAAATTGACCAGGGCAACTTAAAGACCACGTCCTTTTAATAGTTCCCTGGCCTTTCAAAATTTACAGTAGCTGTAATACTTAACCGGTGGTTATTTTACCTCACAATAAGTGAAACCATATAGTTATTATTGCTTGCTCTACTTATTGGCAGATAATCTCGAGGTAATCCGAATCCATCCTATTTCCCAGCTCAAACGGGGGCTGGACTGAGCGGGTTGTATAACAACTTCGAATTTTTTGAAGGTCTGGCCGTTGTTATATGCACAAGTTGAATTCGTACAAGTTTTCAGCTAATACCCTCTTAATGGGGAGAAAAAGGAGGGGGTTACCTAAGTACTTTACCATGTCCAATGTGTCCCCAGTATATAGGTAAGGAGGCATCACTTTATCCTTGCTTATATACACAACAAAAAAAGTAAGTCCCCCCTAAATCAAACTGCTGTAACTTTTGAACCGAATTATTTTGAGATGTGATATTTCATGGGTTGTTTTATACACTCATTAAGCAACTCCTGGGGAAAAATGAGATTGATCGGTTGAGTCATGCATGAGTAATTAAAGATTGAATTAAAAATGACCATTTTTGAAAGTCACAAGAGTCGTTTTTCAGATTATGCAAATACAAAGTTGGGCATTTTTTTTTTTAGGTGAACTTTATAGTGTTATGCTGTTTTACTATCCATCATTTAACCATTTCAGACCAAATTTTTATATCGTATGTTCATGGTTGAGTGAGCACGATGTATTGCAGGGGCCGCGGAAGCGGGGAGGGGGGGGGGGGGGGGCTGGGGGGCTTCAGCCCCCCACTTTTTCCATAAGCAAGTACAAAAATGTAATACGATTGTGATTTTTGGCATGGTCAGCCCCCCCCCCACTGTGAAAACTGCTCTGCAGCCCCTGTATTGTGACGTGTCATCATAGGGTTTTGGGGGTATTATCTTTTACAACTTGTTAGATCATGTTAAAATTTGAAAATGTTGATGGCTCCCCCGATTATAGGCCGCTCCCCCATTCAAAATTCTGGATCCACCACTGATCTGTCCATACATTCAACTGATCCTGAGTAATTGTTAGGAAAAGAATACATTTATGCAGTATAAAGAGTATTAATTCCTTAATTTTCGAATGTGCTCGCTCAACCATGAAATGGCTAAAGTTCGGAAAGTATTTGGTGATAGAAATGATGGATAATAAAAACAACAGCAATTAAAGACACCTTTCAAACCAAATATGCCCCCAATATTCACTTTATTACCATTTAAAATGAGTCTGTGACATTGAAAATACCAATTTTCCCACTTTGATGCGTGCTCACTCATCCATAAACAAACAAATCGATTTCATTTTTGCACAGAATTCTGCCCATAGGTTGATAAACATTACTGCCAAACAACATTGCTAAAGACAGTCTTGAAAAAAAGTTCCACCATATTGAATAAGGGGTTTACGTATGCTTAAACATATGCACCCATAATGTACACACGTCTATGAGAGAGGAAGTCAAAATTTTAACAAATTTGAAATGAGGGTTTGTTTCATGGACGGTTTTTGTTACTTCTGCCAACAGTTATTTCATGAAACTTCGCACATGGCTTCAGAGTAACACTATCCAAAATGTGCGCACACCAAAATAACCATTCGATTCGGTACAGAGTGGGGCCAAGGCCTTGAACTTTCTTCTCATTTGCATAATTTTCGAATATTGTGTGCTCACTGATGCATTAAACATCGGGATTTTCATAAAAATCAAATCAAATGAACTGTGCAAGGAGTTGTGTGACAGATATCCATAGTTACAAATTGCAGTTTTTCCAATAACGTAAAAAAGAGGTAATCACATTCCACATGTTCATTCAAGCGTAAATGTTTAATTTGACACCTTTGAATCATTGAAGCATGTTAATTATTCATGAACATAACAAAAAAGTTGAGAAAAGATCATTTTCAGTTAGAAAAATGAAGCAATACTTGCCTACGATATTTGAAAATCGCATTTTTTGTTTCCAATAAATGTTCATTGAACCGTGAAACGGTGAATATTGGTGGAGATAGTCTTCCCCAAAATAACTGTCATCATATTCTAGCATTTTTTATTGAAAGAAATGTGTAGAAATCCAATTATAGCAAATTTGGACTTGAGTTTATTCAACCGTGAAATTTAGCTTAAAAAGTTGTATCGTCTTTTAGAAAGTACCCTTTCCAAGCCTTCTGACTAGTTTTCATGATGAGAATGTGGAATTAGTTCCAATACAATGGAATCAAAGTCGTGATATTTTGCTTGTGACTTTTGAAAAGTGACATTTTTGCCTTCTGACGGTGCTCATTGAAGCATGACGTAAGATACATCCACAACATTTACTCATAGGGTAGCTTATAAAATTACCTACACGCTCATGTAAAAATATATCAAAAACTCGCATTGGTTCGGAAATTATTGATGTTTGTTTAGGGGGGGACTTACTTTTTTTGTTGTGTATAGCAAGGCTCGACATTAGCGGTGGCCCGGTGGCCCGGGGCCACCAAAAATTCACCTCGGGCAACCATTATTGAAAAAATGTTAAGTTTTGGTGGCCCGAATCGGGCAACCAATAATTTTCAAAGTAGCGCAATTTTTCTCCCGATTTTGCACGCATTTATCAACTTTCTACAGTTGAAATTGCAAGCCAATTCGTCATGCGCCATTTTTGTCAATCTACACACAAATACACACACACAAAGATTGCATAGTCATGACAGTATGGAGGCCTACCACTGCACTACTGCAGCATACAGTATATATTCAGCCGGCTGCGCCGGCCGTCTGGCGTACGTGAGCTTGCATGCATGAAACCACTGCAGCTAGCTAGCTACATGTAGCTAGCTGTGCGCTAGCAGACTATTCAGAGCTCTGCGATACAAAATGTTACTGCTAAGAAATCTTCCACAGAACTTTGAAAATCTACGTCAAAGTCACATTTAACACCAATGAAATGCCCTTCTACAGTCCATATTACTAAATCCTGATTATTAGCAAGCATTAAAAAGAGGAATTATGACCTCTCTTTTGACTCAAAAAGTCCGATTTCCAAATGCATTAATACACATAAAACTCATAGGTGAGTACATCACAGTCCCACGTGTGCATTTGTATGTATGTTGATATTTTGTTTCTTTCGAAGCTGTGTCGTTTCTAGCCAAAAATAAACAGACAGCTTCTTTCTTTTTTGTTTATAAATAACTTCTTAAACCACTCTTAAAGGAAGTAAATATTTTGGGAAGGCATTTCATTGATATGAAATGTGAGTTTTCTATCATTTTGTCAAATATAGGAAGGACTTTTCTCACTGTTTTTCCAGATATAACTTTTGCCGTTTTCTTATTTTTTTTCTTTCATTTTTTTTATAGTGACTAAACCATTTATACCACTTCCCATTGAATATGCCTGATTGAATAATATGTTTCTACTGAATAATAATAATAAAAACAATTTTCCCCATTTTCTTTATTAATTTTGTCTTATTCATTTTTCTTTCATTTTCTTTTTTTTCCTGTTCTTTTTTTCTTTCCGTTGTATTTCACTTATTTATTTTATAATTTTTGTTTTCTTTTTTTCAATATACAATTCTAAAAATTTTATGCATTGTTCTAATTTTTCAGCATATTTTTCTGTGATTTTCTCCTGCTATAATAATACCTGGGAACAATACAATTCTTTTGTTCTCTTTCAATCATTTCATATTTACAATGATAGAACAATTTATATATTACCACAAATCAATAAGCAAAGTAAAATAACTGCAAGCACGATTTACATACAAGATGCAAAGTGGAAGTAACTTAGTGGTAGTGGCTGCAGAATTAATATTTCAGAAATTTGTTTTATTCATTTTTAATTATTTTTCTTTATATTTTTCGGGCCACCAAACTTTACTAACGGGCCACCAAAAAAAAATATTTGAAGGTTTTGGTGGCCCGAACGGGCCACCACCAAAAAAAGTTAATGTGGAGCCTTGTGTATAGTATAGGATGGCACGCATGGAAATACGCCATGAGAACGGCATGAAAATCTGAGAGCGCAATAATAATGAGCACTTATTCTCAATAATTATAATCGTTAGCAGCAATATAATGTAAATGGCAGATGACGAATTACAATACCGATACCATTTGACAGATTTCTGAATTGTATCATGGCTAAGGCAGGGGGGGGGGTGGACACAGAATTACAATTGCATACACAAGTTGTAAGGCAACGCTGAACTGGCTCACTCATTTTAGTCTCATTCTCAAACTTTTGAAATTCGAGTCCCAGTATATGACACTGCCATAAATCCCGTAGGTAAAATAGCAGTATCTAGCAATGCGAAATTAAGCATGATAGATATGTTTCAAAATGATGATTTTTCTTCCCAATCAAGAATTTTCTCAAACTTCAAAATACGCCAGTGCATTATACGGGATTAGATGATCATGCTTTTTTTTCCTAATTTCGTCGGGAATCAACTTACATCGTAGATATTTGATGTGATAGAAATCAAGAAATTGGCTTTCATCCGACATGTGGACATATCTGACAAATGTCCTTGGTTCTGATTGGCTAAAAGCACTGTCACTATGGTAACTGTCGGTCAAAACACAACAAGTTGTATAAAATGTCTGACAACTCCTTTCATGAAACATTCCCCAATGTTCACCGTAAAGTCTCTGAACTGAAAATATAATTCGACCCCGAAGGAGCAAAGTCGCATGGAACATTTCCGGGTGCAAACATTTTGACTTCATATTAAATTAAGAGGAGCATCTTTTGCAATTCGAAGGGTATAAGGCTATACCACCCCACAGGCGCTCCATGAGTCATTTAGGGTACAAAGTTGAACCTTCAGTTCCTCTAACTCCATGGTTCTTCATGTGTATTGTATTCAACTTGGCACCTCTAATAATAAATCAAGAAGCGGACAGTGGTGTTGGGTAAACGGATTGGTTCTGCTGGGATAATAAGGGTATTATAGGGGTTTAAGTTCCCCTCAAAGAAAACAAATCAATAATGCTATCAGAGGTGCGTGACTTTGGTCGGGTTGAAATTGATATTACCTGACTGAAACTGATTCGTCATGCGCACAAACGTTTTACGAGGAAATGGTGAACACTATGCTACATACAGCGACAGTCACGATAGTTACATCAATGATACGGACTACAAAACGACCGATAATATCCTATCCAAAGTAATGTAATAGCTTTGATCGTTCTGGAATCGGTTTCGTTTGTGTGACTAGACCTATTACATCTCGACGTCCAACGATTTATGAGTGTCCCCTTCCCACTGTCGTGCATCTGTTGCGATTTGCCTCATGTAGCTGATTGGACAAACATTTGAGCCGTCCATATTTTTTTCTCTACAATCACAACGATGATGATCATGACTGACCTCAAGGTCTGGTAAGATCTGCCACGATCACTAAGACTATTCCACGATTTAGACCACGGTTCAACTAGTCTGCTGGGCAAACCCTTCACTCGAAATTAAAGGGTCTGAATGTGCAGCCTACTCACGCCTTGTGTACTGAAGGCTCCTGTATTGGAACAGCAAGTTTTCTATGTGCTAGTCTTTGCATGGAGGCACACTTGTTGATCGAAGTTCCAATGAGGGTCTGTGCCTGCAGACTACGGTTCAACCGTGGCGCGAATCTTGACATTGGGAACTAGGTATAAAGTACAAACCTATTGTGGTTTGATTATGTTCGGGTTTAGTTCCAATTCGTCCAATTGCCAACTCGTTTGGTCTATCATCATTCCGTCTACTCACCACATGGTCTACTTTCATTTAGTCTAATGCCATTCCGTCTAATAACCAGTTGGTCCAATAGCTATTTAGTCTATATACCATTTGGTCTGATAAAACTCAGGTGTTAATTGTGGAAAATGAATGAAAAGAAAATGGGTATTAGACCAACTGCTTATTAGACGAAATGGTAATAGACGAGATGGTGATTAGACGAAGTGATGGTTGGACCATAGAGCTCTCTGTTAGCTCCATGGTTGGACCAAATGGTTGTTAGACGAAATGTTGATGGACGGACTGACATTAGACTAAATGAAGGTAGACCATGTGGTGTATGGACGAGTTGGCAGTGGACGAATTGGCAATTTACCATTTTGTCGACGGTTTTTAAAATTTATTTGACTCCATCCAGATTCGTTATAGGACCAAAATGATGATCGCTATAAATCTATATCCGGCTCCATGACATTTGCTCCGGCGAAAATTGCTACTCTTTAAATTCCACCGTGACACTAAAACTGAATGACCAATTTCAATCACGGGTTTAACACTACCATACCCTAAACCTAACACTAAACCTAATAACATAAAATCCCATTGCAACCCTAATTACCTATAACCCCTCATCTTCGACGAAATTGTCATCCGCAGGTGTAATAATAGTAAGGATAAGGAATTACACAAAAATGATCTTGCACTTGGGGAAAAATCCCACCCTCTCCACCCCTTGCCCCCTCTAAGTTCCCTCTGCCCACACAACCTGTATCGTTCCCTTCCATATCAAACGATCATAATAATCGTTGACTCGTCCAAATTCCTTTTCCTCGTGATTTTTTTTTATATACTACTATTGATTAAGAAAATATGGAGTTTGCTTCTAGCAAGAAATGCCTGATTCATTGACTGGCCATAAGGGTTATGGCCTCGGTCATCAATCAAATTCATTCGCTCTTTTTGTCAATACTATTAAAAAAGAAATGAACTTCAATCGTAGCCCAAGGCCTTTAGTTGAAGAGTTAATAGCTCGAGACAAGTCGTAAAAGTGTACTGTTGCAACTGGGTTAACATAAGGTGTTATGATGGCCCGTTGTGTCAATTTTTTTAACAAGTCCACATACTGGTATTCATAATGCATATTGCTTTTTCATTTATTTGATGTACGATAAAACAGCAATGTGGATCAAATGCCTTGCGCAAGGGCATGGGTACCGTGCCGAATCCCCGATCCTTGGGTCTCCAAACACGAGGCGCCTTTGACCACTCGGCCACTGCACCTCCAGAAACCGGAACGTCGCAGTCACACAACACGATATCGACTCCAAATCGATCGATAGTATGCCATCAGCGATAACGCAATAGTTTTGATCAGTTGGGAATCGGTTTTGTTGGTGTGACTGCGCGTTGTTGAAATATGAAATATCAATTGACCGACAAAATCCCAAATGCCAAATCAATTACCGTATATTTGCAATACGTTTATCACCTCTCTTTCTGAATGCACCAGTTTCCACCCCAGTTTTTCAGTCCTTAGGCTCCTTCTGCATGATATAGCATGGTGGACAACTGCGTCTGTATATGGTCTACAGGAAACCTTCTATGGTTAATTAAATGTATTGTTTAACTTTGTGAGCAGCCGATTTAAAAAATTCTCAAACCAAGATGAAACATGTGTACAAGTGCATGTATTAGAACTAATAAACCCTGAAACAACCATTATTGAGAATGAAAATCGAAAACTACAAGGCAAACCCCGATTTTGTAAATAGGCATCTTCTAGACACCTAAATAGTACACACAAGTGTATGGGATGAAATTAAGATGGTGTTTCCGGTCACTTTATATTTCAATTTTTGAAGAACTAAATAATTATTTTCGAACGCAAGTTTTTCTGGGTTTCATTTTTGTAACATATCACAGACACAGGTGACAAGTGTGACCCTCTAGCTCAGATTTTTAAAAAGTCAAACCAATGTTAACCAATCACTTAAAGGATCCACTTTATTCAGCTAAATGTGTACGATCGGAGTCCTTGCCTAATCCCACACAATGAATATTGATTTTATAATCGGAAATAAAGAAATCTTAATTAAGGGATTAAACCCATAAAATGAAGGTTGGTAGTTTCTAGGTCAGCCATAGATAATCCATTAGGCACTTGCGTCACTACATTAGTGGACTAAAGTGAATGCTCAAACAATATTTAGCGATAAGTTTACACTGTGGACAATTTATTGTGTTCATACAGTAAAATAAGTGTTCTTTGTTCTGTCCAGGTATGATAAGAACACACTGTTGGACACATTGTGGCTTTCTCGTTCTTTTCAGTGTGATATGAACAGGTGAGAATCATTGTGCAACACTGTGTAATTTCCAATAGTGTATGAACACAGACACTGCGTGAAACTGTGTTATTTAAAGTATGATATGAACACGCTGTGCGACATTGAGTTATTTCCTGT
The DNA here is from genome assembly GCF_018143015.1 of Lytechinus variegatus. NCBI lineage: Eukaryota > Metazoa > Echinodermata > Echinoidea > Temnopleuroida > Toxopneustidae > Lytechinus > Lytechinus variegatus. The sequence goes on along the minus strand of NC_054740.1, from coordinate 39,375,887 downwards.
AGAGTTAGAACACACTGTGTTATTTACAGTATGATATTAACTTATTTGCACTATTGTATGAACACACTGAGTGTGGCACATTGTTCGACACTGTGTTATTTCTAGTATGTTATCAACACACCGTAAGACACTGTGGGGCACTTTATTCTGCCCCGTAGGGTATGAACGCACTATACACTGTGTGACACTTTGTAGTTTTCAGTATGTTATGAACACACTGTGTCGATTTTAGTATGGTATGAACACATTGTGTCGTTTTCAGTATAGTATGAACACTCTGTGTCATTTTCAGTATGGTATGAACACACGTTTTCAGTATGGTATGCACACACTGTGTCGTTTCCAGTGTGGTATGAACACACTATGCGTCACACTATGTGATCACCGTGTTATTTCAAGTACGGAATGGACATGAAGATACTCCACACATCCAAGCTGTGGGAAACTGTGATCTTTCCAGCGAGGTTGGATTTTTTAAAAAAGGGGCAAAATTGAAGTAAATTGCATGCCACTTTGAAAGTTTATTTTGTCAATCAATATTATATTGTAAATGATTTCATTGAACCTGCGCCTAATGCTTAGCCTTTCTCATGTTTCTACTAACAAATGGGCACACTGAGCCATGGAACTTCTATTATCATAGTGCGTACCGATGCACTTTAAGTTCTCAACCAACAAATCTTCTAATTCCTTAATATAATCATCTCTTTAGAGAGTCCAGCTTTCTCATTAACGGTGTCTTATGAGATTAGATCTTAGACGGTCATCAGAGTTTATAGTAGGACCTATTTCTGACAAGTCCTTTGGGACGACAGTGCAAATTGTCAATGATTGAACAAAGGCAAAATAGTTGGTAAAACCTATTTTGAAACCTCTGAATCAGAAAATCGTTTTTTGAAGAGAAGTGATTACGTATACTTTTGATAAGGCCTATTCGTCTCCACATAGTACGAGCAGCTGCTTTTCTCGAGACTCAAGAGTCAGGACAGTTATTGATATGGTACAAATATCATAATCGAGAAAGACGTTTGGTCATGGACGTGTTTATTGTAAATGACCATCAGATATATATATATATATATATATATATGTATATATATATATATATATATATATATATATATATATATATATATATATATATATATATATATATATATATATATATATATATATATATATATATTTAAGGGGGGGGGGTGAGCGAAATGTTTGTGGCCTTTCATTGTATATTATACATACTAGCTAAATAGTCTAAAAATGTAGGCCCTACTATTTTCAGAAAACTATTAATAATTCAGAGAATATATCAGCCTAATATTAGTTCATTTGTATACAGAGAAGCTAAACTTTCTCTACAGGAAAAGTTCCAGTTTAGCTAATTGGTTACGTAATTGCTGCGGTATCAACTTATTGGGTAGTTAATTAGTGTATTACGATTCCAGTGGGTTTAGGGTTACCATGGTTACAAGACTACATTTATAATGTTGCAATATGGGTAAGGATTCTGGCCAGATACGAGTAGTTGAGGACTGGGGGGGGGGGTCCTGGTTCGTATTTGCTTTAAGAAAAAAAAACACAAGCAAAACAAAAGAGAAAACCACTTAAATCTCGGTCACATTTGTTCTACGGCGGCCGTGCGGCGAGTCGAAAACAGCCGTTTTGTTCATTTTTATTCAAACCACCTAAAATGTAGCTGGTACAAAAAATGTTAAAACGGCTGTTCTCGACTTGCCGTACGGCGGCCGCAGAGCAAATGTGACCGAGGTTTAAGTTATCCACAGCCAAAATAAATCTGAATTAAAAAAAAACACACACCTAAAACAAATAATTATCAGATCATCCAAATTTCACACCATAAAACACAGCTACCATCCAAACTTAGGATCTACGTGTCAATAACAGTGAGCAACAATTTTAGCGATTTCAAAAGGTTGAGATACTTTAAGAGGAGGAGAAATCAAAGATTCATGCCAGTTTAAAATAGAAGAATTAATTACAAAAGATATTCATGCATGCATTTCATAAGGCTGAAGTGTGAAAAACAGCATGCACAAGACATTGGCCATATACCTATAGCATGAACTCCCCACCCCAAAAGCCAAGATGAAAACTTACCAATGTGACAAGATGCTTCCAATGTTATCAAAACTGGCGAGTTCGTTGTCCCCGTTCCCCGGCCTGCCAAGAACTAAATTCCTGTACTTGGTCTGGTGCTTGGACAGCCCAAACATGGTGCAACAGATTCAACAAACCACCGGGGATCTCCGGCGAGGAAAACGACGAGGATGGGCATGATTCCGAAGAAACACCAAAAACAATATTCCACCTTTCGCGAGACAGAACAACACAAGCTAATCCATGATTATATTCCATAAGTAATTTCCAGTTGGGTTGTGCGCCCAAAGCGCCGGAGTAAATTCCAAAATAGTGCAAACATTAGAAGAGATAATGACTGCCAATACAATTTATCCAGATATCTCAAAATGTAAGCTAAATACAGGTCGGCGACGATGGATGGAAGTGTCTATTTCACGGTTGATGCGCTCTTATATTTGAAACTAGATCATCAACAATTTGGTGTCTATGGACGAAGATGATGGATAGCCTGAATATTATTGTGACATTTACGGCTAATGGTTGGCGACAGACCTTATGAACAATAGCCAATAAAATGCGACAACGATTCCGTTCGATTTCTCAACAATAGGCATACATTTCAGTCACGATGATCTTTGAACTTCGAATTAAAAGGTGTGGAGCTCGTCACCAGATGATGAATATTGTAAATTTGAACCCATCTGATGAAAAAAAGTAAGATTCTTGCAGGGATACTGTCCTCATATGACCTACGAAACGCAGTGGGCTGCCATTATCAGGACTATGTTGTTCATTATAATCTAATTTAAAGATACACGAGAGAAAACATATTATAAACGAATGTTGTCGCATCAATAACGCGAATGATAAGAGCGTGTCGTTGCCATAGTAACAAAATGTTCCAGGAGTAAAGATCCGGTGAAAAGCTCCCAAGGGTGAGGTGTCGAGGGGAGTGCAGGGAACCAGCGGGCCCGGCTGTTGGAGAGCCGACAGGTGTGCGGAAACGATTCGGTGCGAGACGGGACACTGTCCGATAGAAACAGCCCGGTGATCGCCAATAAAAGGCAGGAGATAATTATTGATAATCACCAATCGATTACGGATGACGTTGTAGATTAGGTGTTCCTGATATGCACATTATTGTCTGAATGTCGTACAAAAATAAACGTGATTGTAAGTCCTTATTCGACGAAGCGACGAACTTTCAACCCACGAGCAGACGATATTGGCCATTAACACTAATGATTGAACACAAATAAAGCGTCTGAACGTAAGATATCGGCTGCTTTTTAGCCAACAATAGAGAGCGCTATGTCAAGTTGTTGAAATTAAATATTGACTAAAACTTTTCTCTCACTCTTCGTGGCGACGAGAGATGGACTGAGCCTGATTTTGATGAAAAGGCCCATTCCATGTAAGATTTGCAAGTATTGCAACTTTGTCATGGTCCAGATCGAAAGCACGCTGACGTTGTTTTTTCTGCATTCCGGATGCCAATAAATTCAATCAAATTGAATGGAATTTTAATCTTCGAAATTAAGCTAAGAAGAAAATAAGTTAACATCTCTTCCTTTGCTCTATTTCAACCTCTTCTCCTTTCGAATGTCCCACAAAAAAAAGAAGAACAGGAGATACATGTAATCAATGATCACTCTCTATCGTTAGAAGGTGATATCTTCTAATAAGTACTAATAAAACGAATGCTTACAAGGTCTTAGCTTTACCTTAATATACTTTCTCCTTGATGATATGTCTCTGCCTGCCGCCGACTTTAATTTGCGAGATCCGTTTTCTCACCTGTTTTCTGCTCTTCCTTTTCCTCTCTTCATCTCCCTCCTATTCTTTCACTTCCTCCTCCTCTTCTTCTTCTTCTTCATTTGTTTCTCCTTCTTCTTCTTCAGTTGTTTCTCCTTCTTCTTCTTCATTTTTTCTTCTTCTTCTTCTTCTTTTTCTTAAACCCTCCCACTCCCCATTTCCTCTTCCTCCATCCCCTCATCTCCTCGACCCTTTCCTCTCTTCATCTCCCTCCTATTCTTTCTCACTTGCTCCTCCTCTTCTTCATTTGTTTCTCCTTCTTCTTCTTCATCATCATCATCTTCTCATTTGTTTCTCCTTCTTTTTTTTCTTCTTCTCCCCCCTCTCCTTCTTTTTCTTAAACCCTCCCACTCCCCTTTTCCTCATCCTCCACCCCTCATCTCCTTGATCCTTAACCTCTCTTCACAGTCCTCCTATTCTATATACTACTCCTAGTTTCTCCTCCTTTTTTCCTCTTCATCCTCCACTTCATCTATCCATTTTCCTTTCTTCATTCTTCCACCTCTTCTTCTCCATCTTGTTTCTACCCTTCTGCGTCCTCATCTCCTCCCCTTCTTTCTATTCATTCTCCACTTAATCTCCACCTTTTCCTCTCTTCGTCTTCCTCCTACACTACTACTACATCCCCTTTTCTTCCTGCCAGTCAGTTTCTTCCTCCTCTTCATCTCCTCCTTTACCTCTCTTCGTCTTCCTCCTACTCTACTACTACATCTCATTTTCTTCCTACCATTCAGTTTCCTTCTTCCTCCTCTTCTTCACTCCTACTTTTCCTCTCTTCATCCACATTTTCTTTCTACCCTTCTGCTCACTTCTGCTTCCTTTCTTCCTCTTCCTTCTCCACGTCATCTCCTCCTTTTCTTGTCCTCGTCTTCCCCCTATTCTTTCACTTCTTCTTTCCTAAGCTTCTGGTTTCTTCTCTCCTCCCCTTCTTTCTCTTCATCCTCCCCTTCTCCTCCCCGCCACTTCTCCCTCCTCTCATTCCCACCCTCCCTTAGCTCTTTCCTTTCTCATCTTTCTCCCTTTTCTCCTCCCCTTCCCCTCTTTCTCTCCCTCATGTCATTCCACGCCTCGTTCTGGCTATTCTAATCCAACCTCGATGACACCATAAAATTCTCAGCACTTGATCAACGTTTAAAAGTTAAAAAATTCCTTTATTAAAGCCTTTATTTTGAGTACATCATTTCACGAACTCTAATTTTGTCTCGTTGTAATTAATTCGACAATCCTTTGCGTTTAAAATTTTCTAATGCAACGACTAGTACAAGATTAAGATTAGATTTTCTAAGTGCTTACTTTCGAAAGAAATTTTCTTCAGCAAAAGTAAGGAATTGTACAATTTTTAACTATAGAGGGGGTATACGGTTATCACTTATCGTTGCCCATAATTCTTCCATACAGTTTTATCAGTGTTTATAATTATCTATATCACATATTGTTTTCTATCACTCATGCGGTAAGGTACACCCCTTACATTACGAATACTTTATCATTATATATTTATTAATATAAATCAACCATTGGAATAGGGACAGGAGGCTTTATGTCACAGTAATTCAGTTAAATTTTCCCATCCCTGGCGTTCCAATGGCTGATATTGCTTATGTTGTATATTTATACTGAATGCATTTTTTAAAAATCATTATTTGCCGTATAATTGATAATAATAGTAATAATAGTAATAGATATGATGATAACACGATATTTCGTCAGAGTGACGATTTTAGACCTTGCAGAGGCTGTTTGATTTTATATGAAGAAGGTACCGCAATCTTGGTGTTCTGATGAAATTGTTAGTATCATAGGTATTTGATTTCTCTCTACACTGCTAAAACACCGGTGTTGATTTAACACCAGCCCGGAATCTATATTTGTCCACACCAGAGAAGTGTTAAACTACACCAGTTTGGTTTCGATCTAACACCAGATAGGTGTTTATACAACACAAATTAGTATTAAAATAGCGTCGGTTTGATTCCAAACTGGTGTTGTTTCAATACTTTTCTGGTGTGGACATATATAGATTCCGGGCTGGTGTTAAATCAACACCAGAGTTTTTGCAGTGTACGTACTGTGCGTATTAATAATAATGACTTTAACTATCTCTGTACCATCATTTTGAATTTTTCCATCAGGGTGTATTAACTTGAACACAAGTTAGAAAAATTAATAACAAGTTAAAATTCAGCTGCCTTATGTCAGTCACTGAGGAATGTTTGATTAAACAACAAAATAAATGCCCATATCGACTGATACCCACACATACACCCTCCCCAACACAAGGAAGTGTCTCATAAGGGTAATGATAATTTCCCATTTTTAAAATAAGTAAATCCATTCAAGGAAGCTTATAAAATGCAATCACACAACAAATCCTACAATTATTTATTTCAAATTATCTTTTTTTTAAATTTGTATTTGGTGGAATGGAGCAAGGCACAAACAAGATTTATATGAAATATATTCAAGTCTATTCTAGATACATATTATGTGTTGTTCGAACTTGCATAATAAAGAAGCAGACAAGAGCGCAGGACGTATCGAATTTTCTTAAGAATGACTTACAACTATGTAATACAAAACAGAGTAATAACTAATCCCGCGTATAAAATAATGAATATTCATTAGACTTATCGACTATATATAATAGATTTCAGGATAAACTATTTCTAAAAGTGAATCTGGATATTTGCTGTAAGTCTATACATGGACCTATTACGCAGGTCCATGGTATGTACAATTCATGTGCGCTTATTGTTTTCACTCAAAAAAAAAGTTTATCCCTTGGTGTAAAACGGAACACGCGTAATTTGTTGTGTAAGTTGATACAAAATGCTGTGTAAATTTTTACGTATTTTTACCGCATGTTTTATTGATATTAAATATCTCAGCTTCCCTTTCACTATCAATTTCTTCTCTTCTCTCTCCCCCTCTCTGCTTCTCTTCTCTCTTCAACTATTTCTATTCATTTCTGCTTTCCATTTCATTTCCTGTATCCACTCATATTTACATGTATTTTGAATATTTTCCATTTTTGTTTTATTTATCAGTGAGTATTGATTTGAATTTCTTTATGAAATACTTTGTTACACATATGTCTATATTGAAATTTGTCCGTAGTACTATAAGTTATTTTTACCTTGTTATTGATGATTTTGTTTGAAATGTACACTTTCGCAATTCGGCTTTGGCTGCAAAGAAAGGATTTGAATAAACCATTTTGAATTGAATTTTGAATTGAATTGAAAAATATAAAACACACATCTTTGCCTTATGTTTCATTCTAAAAAATCAAATATTGGGTAAATCTCAATATCATACGGTGCTCCTGATTTGTATGCTCTTCACTTTCCTCCGCACTGATCAAAGGCAAGCCTACCTCCATCTTCTACTCTTTGTGCGATATCTTTCTCCATGGCGAAAACCATATCATCGATCCCTACGGTCAAACATAATAAAAAGAAAAAAAAAATAGCTAGAGAGCGGGATGGAGAACGGCTATTTATTATTACACATTGGTGACCCGGTATCTGGCTGGTGTTTCATAAAGCTGTTCGTAAGTTAAGAGCGACTTTCAGAACGACTGGTGAACCTTCCTTACGCGCTAAATAATCACCAATGAATATTCAATGGTGAATATCATGTACCACGAGAAAGGATACCAGTCGTTCTTAAAGGCGCTCCTAACTTACGAACAGCTTTATGAAACGGCCCCGGAGAAGTGTTAGATAACACCACTTTGTTTTTTGACATAAAACAAGATAGGTCTTTATACAACACCAATAAAAACAGCACGGGCTTCATCCCAAACTGGTGTTGCTTCAATACTTCACAGGTGTGGACATAATAGATTCCGGGCTGGTGTTAAATCAACACCAGAGTTTTTTTTACAGCGGAGCAATTGTCGCCAGAGCAAATGCCATGGAACTTTACATATGAGCTAATGCATGTCATATATTTTATAAACTATTTAGAGCTAAAGGCAATTCTAGAGATAATTAACATTGTTCCTTATTGTATGTTATACAACTCCCAAGAATGTTCTGATTGGTCCAAATTAGTCGATTTGACAGTCTCATAGGCTCAATACACCAACCTAGAAATGTTCTTTCCGATGAAGTTTTTTTCTTGATTCGTGTTCTTAAGGGGTCCTAGAACAAATTCAGCTTGGTTGCCAAAAGTTGCCGTTTGGGCAATTTTGCTAATTTGCATAAATCCAAAATGGCCGCCAGATGCCATCTTGAAAACCTAACTTTTGAACCCCTGTCCACAAAATGACGAGTAATGACTCGTTTTAGGGGTTTAGAGATGTGTAGAACTGATTTCTGTAATCATTTTTGCAATATAAGGTCATCTTCAGGTCAAATCCAAGATGGCCGCCATATGCAATCTTGAAAAATTGACTTTTGTTCCCCTTGCCCAAGAATGACGAGTAATACCTCTACTTAGGGGTTTTGGGGTGTGCAGAATCCATTTCTGCTTTCTATTTTGCAATATAATGTCATCTTCAGGTCAAATCCAAGATGGCCGCCATATGACACCATCTTGAAATATCAATTTTTGAACCCTTTGCCCCAGAATCATGCATAATAACTCTATTCATGAGTCATTAGGTATGTTGATTCAATTCATGTAGTTATTTTGCACAAAGGATAATCTTCAGATAAAATCCAAGATGGCCGCCAACCGCCATCTTGAAAAATTACTGTCTGAGGCTTATACGTGTTAGAACTAATGTAAAGGGATTTCAGTAAGATACTCATTTCTTTTATTAATTCTCAAGTTTTTGTCCCAGAATCATGAATAATATCCCTCTTTTCGTGAGTTATTTGGTATGTTTATTCAATTTCTGTTCATAATTTTGCAATGTAGGATCATCTCCAGGTCAAAATAATCCAACATTACCACTAAACGCCATATTAAGAAAAAAAAAACTACTTCCGAGACTATTGAACCTTGAAGAAGTGCTGTCCCTAATAAGGTTGTTGTTATGTATTGGAGCTCATGTAAGGGGATTTCAGTGAGAATGATTCATTTCTTTTAATCACTCCATTTTTAGTTCGAGGTCAAGTCATGTCTAAGATGGTCAGATGGTTGATAGATTTCGTCATTAACCGCTTACTTTAGAATTAAACCATTCAAGGTTTGGGCTATGATTTCGGGAGTTTTGATCCCTTTTTTTATTTCTGTGCAACCATACTTTTCCAGTGAAATGACTTTAAAGTATTATTTGAATTAAAAAGTGATTTCTCCGTATTTTTTTTTCAAAAAAATTGATTTCATTATTAACTTCCTTTATAAATATTATTGGACTTTTCCTCCTGACAAGAGCCATTGACTTGGTCAGCAGGAGTGCACTCTTTAGCCTCCTGCAGAAGATAGGCTCCCCAAGACTGTTCCACGGTCAGGATTGTTCTCATTCGAGAAATGTTTTACGGAAACGATGTCGCCCCTGCCTCTCAAGAAGTGGGAGTACAAGACCTAGTCATACATAACAGCTGCCTGTCTTGTGCATGTAAGGGGTTTGGACCATCCATCAGACTTTGAGACAGTCAGAAATCCTGATAGACTCAAGACACCGACTGTCCTCCAGATATGTATATCAACAGCACACACTCGTCTGGTTATGGTGGACTCCTCACCTACCTTGGACCGACTATATGTCTCTTGTCCCCTTTCACAGGACAAGCATATAAGCATCAGGATTGTAAAATCTGTCACAGTCATGGCCAAGCCCCCAAGCTCCTGCACGGAAGTAAGTCCTGGAAAACGTACGCCGACCAAGAAAAGTGGCTAAACACCTTCCATGTCAGCTGCCTCGGACGTATCATGCACGTTAAATGGCAGGACAAAGTGAAAAATACAGAGGCCCTTCAGCGTACGTGCTAGCATCAAAAGCTTATTCTCGCTCCTTAGTCAAAGGCACCTCAGGTGGTTGGGGCATGTTTGCCCCATGAAACCTTGGCGAATCCAAGAAGGGATTCGCCAAGGTAAGGTAAGCTGTGTGATTGGTCTCACCCCATCGATAGATCACACCTCCGTTTTAAAGACACATGCAAATATGACATAAAACTTGCCGGCATAGACACTAACACTTATGAAGGTGTAGATGATAGTCGCCATCCATTCTATGGAGAGCTACTAAGTACAGGGGTCAAGACGTCAGAAAATAATCGGAATGCTAAATTGGCAGACCAAAGGCCTAGGAGGAAGGCTAGGGCAGCATCTCTATATAAACGTGTCTCAGCGCCATCCTCCTTCATCTGTAAAAATTTGCTCTAGAGACTGCCACTCTAGAGTGGAGCTCTATAGTCACTCTCGAAAATGTAAGGCCTAGCGCTACACCATCGTCTTTTAAGGCGAACTGATGCCTACCAATCATTGGACACATTGATTTAGAAAAATAATATTGATAAAACACTTTCAAATTGAAATAAGACCCTAAAAGCCTCTTCAGTACAAAGGTATGAATGGACCTTAAAAAAATACACTCGAAATGGATAGCCCAAACCTAAGAGGATTCATTCTAAGTTGAGCAATTAATGTTGAAATGAACTTGAGAATTAATAAAAGAAATGAGTATTCTTACTGAAATCCCTTTACATTAGTTCTAACACGTATAAGCCTTAGACAGTAATTTTTCAAGATGGCGGTTGGCGGCCATCTTGGATTTGATGGATCTGAAGATTATCTTTTGTGCAAAATAACTACATGAATTAAATCAACATACCTAATGACTCATGAATAGAGTTATTATTCATGATTCTGGGGCAAAGGGTTCAACAATTGATATTTCAAGATGGCGTCATATGGCGGCCATCTTGGATTTGACCTGAAGATGACATTATATTGCAAAATAGAAAGCAGAAATGGATTCTGCACACCCCAAAACCCCTAAATAGAGGTATTACTCGTCATTCTGGGGCAAGGGGAACACAAGTCAATTTTTCAAGATTGTATATGGCGGCCATCTTGGATTTGACCTAAAGATGACCTTATATTGCAAAAATGATTACAGAAATCAGTTCTACACATCTCTAAACCCCTAAAACGAGTCATTACTCATCATTTTGTGGACAGGGGTTCAAAAGTTAGGTTTTCAAGATGGCATCTGGCGGCCATTTTGGATTTATGCAAATTAGCAAAATTGCCCAAACGGCAACTTTTGGCAACCAAGCTGAATTTGTTCTAGGACCCCATAGGAACACGAATCAAGAAAAAAACTTCATCGGAAAAAACATTTCTAGGTTCGGAAAATGTCAAATCGCCTAAATCGGATCACATGATATTCAGCGAATTGCACTATGGCATCCAAAATGCAATATCCTGCGCTCTCCTGTGCACTCCATGACGTCAGAGTGCGGAATCGTACGAGGTCTGGAATTATCCAGAATTATCTAGAATTTAGATCAAATATAGCATTCGGGGCACCACAGTAACACAGGGGAGGCTGAAACAAACATTGCATGCATTCTTGTGTATAGAGGACCTAAATAATGAACTCTGTGCTAGACTCGCCAAACATGCCAAATGGATATACCGCATTCGGTCCTGCGGACCTCGGTGCGGTACATCCAGATTGGACGTTGATGTTTGGAAGTGCCCTTTCCCAAAGCTAACATAGAGGGCACATGTCTCCCAATCTCTCACAGGGCTCACATGGGCTCACAGGCCTATTTCATTTCCCATAGACTCGTGTGTTAAAGTGGTACTTAAAAAGAATTCATAAAAAATAAGGAGGAAATTCGAGGGTTGAATGTTTACTACCAGTGGATAGGATAAATGTCTGACATTCCATATCTGACCAGAAAAGGGTACCTCGACCGGCTCATTTTAAAAATAAATCAGCATTTATGAAGACTACACCTGACGGGACCAAATTCATCACTTGAGAGAGTAAAATGACACTAATTCTTCCGCCAGTAAAAATATAGTTCAATAGTGATGATATATCTTTCCGATTTGGAAAAAGTAAGTTCAGTAGGTATACCCTCCCTAGAATCAGTGTTAGATTGTCAGTGATATTCATTCATTTTTGTCAATCAGCAATATCAAATTCAAAAATTGAGCAATGGGTTGGCTCTAATGAATATCTATGGCCTGCCAGTTGTGATTAGGACCGTGCAACCTAATTAGAGATTAGAGATTGGGGGACATGTGCCCTCTATGCTAGCTTTGGGAAAGGGCACTTCCAAACAACAAGGTCCAATCTGAACTATATATCCATTGGCTCTTCTCGTACATCGTTCATTATATGGCCCTGCATGCACGCACTTACGTGCATTAATTGCATATTAGATCGGATAATAATTTTGTCGATATAACGACAATGAATACGATCATGACGATGTCCACAAGAAATAGTTCATATTCCTGTAACCCCCTCTTCCACGAGATACAGAGCGATTTAATTGAGATGACATCTCTGGTCAGCATTTTTTTTTTCAATAATAAGAACTATAAGCTGATTAATTTTCTCGCGTGGAACTGCATTAGGAATCGGAATAACGATAATAATAATAATAAAAATAGTAATAATAATAATAATAACAATAACAACAATAACAACAACAACAATAATAATAATAGTAAAAATAACAATGATATTAAGGCCTATGATCTTCACCCTGGAAATATACATTTAATTACCATACAAATCACACATTATATTACATGATTATTGAAGAGTCTCTTACGTTTGACTTTAGGGATTGCCTCTTTTATAGCGGACATAAGTTATCTTCGGATTTTCACCAAAATATATCCAAGCATATATTTCTCTCATAAAACAACCCCGTGGAGTCAGATAAACAAACATTGAAGATATCACCCGTCATAAGGCTGAAGCCATTACCCAGCATGAGCATCTCTGACAACTCCCGTTTACGCGTAATCTTAATATCCTCTGAGGGAGGGCGCTACGAGATTATGACGTCATATGCATAAGGTCTATATTATTTTCTCTACGATTTTTTAATACCTGCTGCTCTGGCACAGCTTGACTTCTCCCGTCCGAACGTACCTCGACGACGACGACGAATTCCAAAACGAGCAAATGTTTCTATAGAAATAAAACATTATAAATATATTTTAATGTCAAATCATTTTTTTTTTCTCTCTCTTCAAATAATTACCTATCGTGCGTTTTCCCTGTAACATGCCTGTAGGATTATACAATTTAGTAGCCAAGGGGTAATGTAGGGTGTGTGTGTGTGTTTGTGATTGAGATTTTACAGGCGGGGTACGACTGGTTGCGATCAATCGTCAGACTAGTTCACGACAGATCACAACACTACAGTGCGTCTGAAAAAAATGACTGCCAAATGGAAAGCGAATTTAACCTTTACAACTTTTAAACAACACCGAAAACTTGGAAAGTTATTCTTGATTAAGTGAGCACTACCCCTTTTAAACGAAGCTTGAGAAAATTAGACTGGGCAGGAATTTGCTTTCCAATTTCTTTAAGATTTTGAGAGGCGAATCCTTTGACACTTGCAAGGTTGAGGGTGTTGTGATAATTAATGATCAATCGTGATCGATTATGGCTGTTTAAGCGAATTTCATGATTGTTGAATTGAAATTTAATGCATGAGTTAAAATGAGTTACAGTTTTTAGTACATCATTTTAACTTTTCAGTATGTGGATCTCAGCAGTGTACATGACATTGTGTTCATGGCAGTCAGGAGAATAGGAGGTGAGATAGGACTTAAGTGGGTGAAGTACAGGTTGATGTGATAAGGGTCAACAGAAAATTCAGCCCCCTCCTACCCCGTCCCCCCTCCTGTTGAAATCAAGAATGATTGGTATTAAATGCATGAAGTCCAGAGCGCACTGTAAATTCAATAATAAATTCTGAAAAATAGGGCGTCAACTTTTACCCAGCAATCATTTAATGAACAATTTATCAGTAAATCAACTCAATCAATGTGTTCAATCAAGCATTCAGCCTTTTCAATGAATTATTTCATAAATAATCATTCAATGATAGAAAAAAAAATGAGGAGTTAGAAAGTCAGCATTTAGAATTAATCGAGCAATTCGATTTTGTAAGCGTTGTAATTTTTTTATTAAGAATTGTGAAGATTTGCCCCATATTATACCAAACCATAGTCAATATGTGGGAGAGTGAGCCCATTGTAAAGCATAGTGAGGACTTTGTCTGGCAAGTATTGTTTAGTTTGACGTATAAATCCAATGGTCCTTGAGATTTTCTTACAAGTTTTCTCAATATGTTCATTAAATTTGAGTAAGTCATCAAAGATAATTCCAAGGTACTTAAAGTTATTAACCTGCTCAAAAACTGAATTATATTCAATCATAATTTGATTTGAGATAATTTTCTTACGTATACCAAACAACATTTCTTTACTCTTACTGGTATTTAATTTTAAATCATTCCCCTCAACCCATAACTTTAACTTATCAAATTCGGATTGCAGACGAGCCTGGATTGAAGGGTGTCTTTACCTTTACTGTGCTGTATCATCAGCATAAAGACATGTTTTTGTATCTTCGAAATTTAAATTGCATATATCATTAATGAAAATTACAAAGAGTAGGGGCCCCAAAATTGGTCCCTGTGGTATGCCTACCTCACAATCACAAATCGTTGACAATTTTCCATTAACACTACACTCTGGGAGCGACTCAATGGGCCGTATTCTGAAGTCGGGTGTAACTTAAACTCAGGTTTAAAGTTGTGGTTTAAGTATGGACAGCCAATTGTCACATAATCACTAATAGTAAAGATATCATACTTCAGCTCATTCGGTTCTCAAATCATTTACTAATTGTGTAGGAAGTATAAATAAATGATTGTCTTCATCATCGATTAATCAGGAAATAGCACAGTAAACATAAAAAAAAACATACAATTTGATGAAATTTTGATACTTTTGGCCTTCCATCCTTAAACCACAACTTTAAACCTGAGTTTAAGTTAAACCCGACTTCAGTATACGGACCAATGAATAAGTTTTAAACCATGTCAATTCAGAATCCTCGATACCATAGTCATACAATTGACAAGCAAAATGTTACGGTCAACAAGATCGAATGCCCGTTTTGTGGGGTACTCCTCTAAATAACAACAATTAATTAACACTCCCCTAGAATGATAAAAATATTGCAACCAACATAATTAGTGTAGAATTTGACAGTAAAATAAACACACATATACACTAATACCCATTGGCGGCGGAAGCCAAAAATTTTAGGAGGGGACAACCAAAAATTTTTTGACAAGCAACCAAAAAAAAAGAATCTCAACCAATAAATTTTAGGGAGGACGTAGGCAAATAAACTGACAAGCAAAAAAAAAAAAAAAAAAAAAAGGTCATCAACAACAAATTTAGGGGGGGGGACCGTCCCACCCTCCCCAAATTTAGGGGGGGGGGCACGTCCCCCCCGCTTCCGCCGCCTATGCTAATACCTCTCCCCGCACATGCTAAGGACTCCGCACACGGGTGGTCCGTGTTCCGATTTTGGAACAGAAAGTTGTTTTTTTTGCTTATTTTTTTAAACGTTCTTAAAACAATATCTATTTATTTGAGGGTCTAATCAAACGTGGGAAGGCTACCAATTTTGAATGATCCCGATTCTTTATTATTTTTGTTGTAAAATTTTCAAATCGTAGCCAATTGTACGATTGCTATATGACGCCATTACGACTAAAGATTCACAATTCGCTTTTGATAAGCTTCTGATAATGATGATAGAATAAAAATATATATCTTCAAATCTTCATGAGACTATGCCATAAAATGCAGATATCACAACCTTTTTATTCCAAAATCAAGTCGGAGACCATTCGTAAGGTGTTCAGTCGCTTAACACCTCGGTCACATTTGCTCTACGACGGCCATACGACGAGTCGAAAACAGCCGTTTTAACATTTTTTTGTACCAGCTATATACATACATACATACATGGAGGTGGTTTGAATAGAAATGAATAAAACGGCTATTTTCGACTCGCCGTACGGCCGCCGTAGAGCAAATGTGACCGAGTTATCAACTCTCACCTCGGAACTCGGTCATTAGAATAAATGCAACCAGAACAAGCACCAGGAGACGCTTCATTTTTCTTGAAGATTGTTAGATGACAAGCCAAAAAATAACGCGGCAGTGGGACGAATCCGACATGCAAAGGCAAAATGACGATAAATCTCTGCCACAATCTTTCTTTACAAAGAGGCATGTGGATTGGAGTGGAGAAAGCTCTCAATTCTTTTCTAAGATTTTTTTTCATTTTCAGCTCACAATAGGCACACCCTGTGAATAGTTTGCTCCATTGGATCTATTTGATTATACTTCATGCGGTTAAGATACCTTTTTTTTGTTTTTCGTTCACCATGACTGTCGATCGGGATCGGGGGGGGGGGGGGGGGACATACACAAATCTTGTTGTCTGTGAGGGTGGTTCTTTGTTTTGGGAGGGAGGGAGGGGGTGTTTAGTTGAGTGATGAATGTAAAATCTTTATAGGGCCAGAAATTGCGTAAAAGGTAAAATTTATGAAATAAAAATGTGATCGAGCAAAAGGGGTGAGCAAAAAGATTGAGCTGTTTGATATAAAAATCTAATTTTGTTAGAGATTTTGAAATTAATCTTTTCTCCTTTCTTCCTTCATCGAGAATTGTTTTCGGGGTTCGTGCCCCGCACCTTCAGGCGGGCGGGGGGGGGGGGTAGGAATTAGTCATTAAAACTGAAATTTTAAGTATGTTAGCCTTATTTTTACAATACTTGTTACTACGTATAAACTAAACTCCTCAAAAAAAGTTTGGAAATCCGACTTTGATCGATAATTCCTCCACGTTTTTTTTGTAAATATCAACTGGTAATTAATATCAATGAATAGATCATTTAATTTTCTTTAAAATGATACTCTACATGATATGATTATTGCTCACATAGAGGTGCAGTGCATTGAAATGTGGGGGCAAGTTCAAAATTAAAAAGTTGCAAAATGACGCAATATTGAAAGTCACTGTTCTTTTTTCCGTGGTGATGAGTGAGTTTCTCAGCAGTTTCTTTTGTTTTCATGCACCTTAACATCAAAATTAACATGGAATCAAACACATCTCTACACAAGCAAACACATAACAAACAAACAAACAAACAAACAAACATGCATGGGTATTTCAAACCACGACGCAGTGTTATCACACAGAACCATCACTACATAAACCACAACAAAACATAAAAAAAAATTAAGTAGGGGCGTGATTTGAATAGATTTTCATCTCTATTGACACAGACAAAAGAATCATGTTCTGTATTGACCCATCATGACTATTTCTGCTCGTTTTGCAGCTTTTCAATTCAGACCTCATCCAACACTTTTGAATCCTGCTCTTTTCGTAATTGCATGATCATAACAAGCATGGAAACATTTTAAAGAAAATTAAATGATCTTTTGAATGTTATCAAATATGCATTGTGTAAAATTGGGAGTGGGGAGAAATTAATGGCCAAACTCAGATTTCAAAACTTTTTTTATTTTGCTCGTTTCGCAGCTTTTCAATTCAGACCTCATCCAACATTTTAATCATGCTCTTTTCGTGATGGTATCATTGTAAAGAAAATTAAACGATCCTCTGAATGATGTCAAATATGCATTGTGTAACATTTGGAGTTTTGAGAAATTAATGGCCAAACTCAGATTTCCAATCTTTTTTGAGGGGTTTATATTCAAAATGTGAGCGCAAAGAGCGAGCTGAATTATTTTGATAAATTGACCTGAAAATGAGCCATTTTGAGGACTCTTGTCAGTTTTCAGGGTTACCCTGTTATACAGTGCGTATCAAAAAAAAGTTTACACTTAGAAAAAATCCTGTAAAATTATATATTTGTAATATCCTGACGATTTTTCCACATTTTACCATTGGTACAGATCCATTTAAGCAAATGACGATATAACTGTCGAAAAATATTTCCGCTTGAGTGAGCACCACTTACTTTTGAAAAGTTGGTGAAAAATGATTTGCGCAGAACTTTGAAATAGTTATGCGAATAAAAGTAGACCTTAATAATGAAGAACACATGGAAATCAGCAAGTAAAATTGGAAATTATCTTTTACCTTTTTAAACTTGTTTCCTTGCCCAAAACACTTCGAAGAGTGCATTGCGCCCCATCCCACTCCCCCACACACCGAGTCCATCGTGACGATATTTGCTTTACACTGAGCTGTGATTTACATGAAATGGCTTAGGCTTGATTTTCATTTTGTTAATCATTGCCAAGCTTGGGAAAAGTGTGGAGAAACAAGTATTAAATGAAAATGAAATGTAAACCAACTTTAAATGATAAGAACTTAGTGAAAAATGCTGGAGATATCTGATATAAACTTTTGTTCAGATTCAGTTATGTCCTCAGATCCAGCTGGCACAAAAAGGGTAAAGGTTGTGCTTACTAAGTGTTGAAATTTCAAATTTGGGCGGCAAAATTGTTACAAAATGCTTGAATGTATCCGTTTTATTTCAATTGGCTAAAAGTGCCAGGGAAATTTATGAGAAATGCTTCGCAGGGTAAGTTTGATTTCGCCCTTTCCCCTTGACACAGCGTGAAAACAAGCATTTCTGTGAAAACAGATTTCTGCGAGCTTTACAAAAATGGACAGTGCTCACTCAAGTGTAACATTCTGTCAAAACTTTTACTTTCATTGGATAGATGAGACCCAAACCCATAATTATATGTGAAAAAATTACCCACATGTTGTATATTTTTTAATTCCCAGGGCTTTTTCAAAGTGTAAACTTTTTTTTGATACGCACTGTATACACTTTTCAATTTCATTCCTCATTTCTTTTGCACGTTTTCTTGTTATTATTATTATGATCATAATATGATCGTGCGATTGTTATATGGCGCCATTGCGGCTAGATTCACAATTTGTTTTTGATAGCTTATGATAATGATAGTAGCATATAGATATTTATATTCAAAGGCAGATTTGAATATATTCATAGATTTTATTTAGAATTTTACAAAGTAAGATTGTTTATGTCTCAATGTTTGAATCAAATTTTACAACCTTTTTGTTCCAAAATCAGGCAGTAGACCATACGTAAGGTGTTCAGTGTGGCCTTAGTCATGTTAGTTCTCATCTCGGAACTCAGTTAATAGAATAACTGCAACCAGAACAAGCACCGGAAGACGCTTCATTTTTTTGTGAAGATTGTTAAATGACAAGCCCAAAAAAGAATGCTGCAGTGGGACGAGTCCGATATACGCAAAGGAAAAATTACGATAAATCTGCTGCAGTGGGGCGAGTCCGATATACGCAAAGTAAAAATTACGATAAATCTCTGCCACAACCTTTTTTTAAAGAGGCATGGGGATTGGAATGAAGAAAGCGCTCAATTTTTTTCTCCGAGATTTTTTTTTTATTTTCAGCTCACTGTAGGCACTCCCTGTGAATAGTTTGACCCCCTTGAATCTATTTGATGATGCTTTATGCGGTTAAAAAGTTATTTTTGTTGCTGTTTTGGTAATCATGGCTGTCGATCGATGATCAGGGGTGGGGGGTGACATACACAAATTTCGTTGTCTGTGAGGGTGGTTTTCTTGTTCATTGAGGTGGGGGGGGGGGGGGGGGGTGGTAAGTGGAGTATTGAATGTAAAATCTTTATGGGGCCAGAAATTGCGTAAAATATCAAATTTGTGAAATAAAAGATGCGAGCGAGCGAAAGGGGAGTGCAAAATTTTTCAGCTTTTTGATACAAAAATCTAATTTTGTTAGAGATTTTGAAATGATCTTTTCCCCTATCTTCCTTCATCGAGAATTTTTTTTTTTTTTTTGGGGGGGGGGGTTCATGTCCCCAATCTGTAGGCCAGGAGGAGGGGGTAGTCCTTAAGACTTAAATTTTAAGTATATGTTAGCGTTATTTTTCTTGTTACTACTACGTACATAAAATATATTCAAAATGTGAGCGCTAAAAGCGAGCTGAATTATTTTGATAAATTGAAAATGAGCCATTTTGAGGACTCTTGTAAATTTTCAGGTGACCCTTTTAAACGCTCTTTTCAATTTCAGTCCTCATTTCGTTTGCATGTTTTCACCCTATTACTATTATGATCACAATCTTCAGATGATTCATCGTAAATATGATTATGCTCAAATACTGGGGAATGATAGCACAAGCCACCTCTTCTTAGATATTGGGGGATATTTCCCCACCCTCTCCCACCAGTGATAGACACCCATGTTGGCCAGTCCTTCAAAAAAGGCTTGCGAATATAAAGTATTTTTGCTTCAAGGTTGATCGCTATGCAAGCATTAGCGACCTTCACTCTGCGACGTGATTTTCCACCCTTTTGATCTCTTTGATCACACTTTATGCAAAGAAATCAATATATTTTGCTCTCTCTTTTTTTGGGGGTAATCTTGCCAGCAAAGCTTGAACAGGTTTATTTTCTTATTTTTTACTATTCATACTTCACGGATGATCGCTATGCAGGTATTGTCAAGTTGAAGCGGTGTACACCGAATAATATTTACTCTGATCATGATAAAAGAAGCAGGCGTCATAGTTGGAGCCGTAATCTCAGATTATAACAAAGGGATTGTGAACTTTTAAGGTGCACAAGTCTTCCCACGGTTATATTTTCTGCGATTGTATAACGACGTCGATGAATGAAATGATATTTGAACAGATACAGTCCTGTCATTGGTTTTACATTGAGCGATAGAGCCAACCAATTTACTAGATAATTTTTATTAAGATAAAATCCCGGGGGGCACTTACATTGACGAGTGGATACCATGCGCGACCAAAAAAAAACACGTAAAAAGGATGTCTTTTTCACGATAGGGCACGTTACGTACGTAACGTGATAAGGGTGTCAAAAACACAAAAATAATGAAAAAAGGGTATCTATTTCGCTAGGAAAATTACGTGTTTAGGGTCGAATTTGCGGGGATGATAAAACAAAATCAAAATGTTTTATAAAGGATGTCCTTTTTGCCCCAACACTACGTGTTTAGAGTCCCGCCGATTTGCGCGAGGTGTAGAAGGTGGGGTCGTACTAAACGAAATAAGGTAAAGCCGACGACCGAAGGACTCGTAACAATAAAACATTCCTGTACTTGGTTAGGGGTTCATTTCAGGGAATATTTGCCAAGAGTATCGTTTTGTTTCCAATACTTGTTAAGGGTAGGGTTTCGCACGCCAATACTTGTTAATGGGTGCACTTTCAGAATATGGAAATTACGTGTTTAGGGTGCTTTTCGAGACCCCATGGTCGCGCATGGTATGCACTCGTGAATGAAAGTGGCCCCCCGGGGATAAAATAACCAGTATAGTAAAATACTCTGAAAAAGATATAATATCATGCAATGTATTGTTAACGTAAAGTTTAATTTCTGTAATTAATGCCGAATTCGGCTCTTTACTCTTCAATACGTGCCCTCTCCTAGATAGTAAGACTTGATATTTTTCTGGGTCCATGTACAATTCAACAATTGCAGATTCACTCATATGTCACCACTATTTGTTGAACGTGAAGTGAAATAAATAAAATTCTATTAATTAATCAATCATGTTGGGCCGTTTGATATTATATTTTTTTTGTGAAAAAAATGCGCTATTTGTGTTCTGTCGGCCAATTTTGGCTATCATGCAAGAGTGATTGATACGGTACCCAAAAGAAGCCACACCCGGTCGGAGTTTCATAAAGCTGTTCGTAAAGCCCCTTTCACAATTGGTGGGACGAGTCTGCTAACAACCGTTGCGACTCTGTGCAACATATATTTCGACCAAAATGATCGCAAACGATCGCACGAGCAATTGTGAAAGCCCCTTTCGCACTGCTGGCGATCCTTCCTCCTGTTATATGATTCATATGTAATTGATTTATGAAACACCCACCTGTTTTTATCGGTGCGAAACGCAAGACCGAAGAATTCGTGAAGATTCCTCAGTCTTGTGAACGAAGGTAATTATATAGACTATAGAGTCGTTGCAATTCAGCATTACAATTGAGAAATGCCATATCTGATCCAGGTAATTCGATGCGTCAATTAAAAAAAATCCATGCAAATCAAACATCAAATAGCAATTAATATTCCACACACATTTCCATGATTCTATTTCCTTTTCTTTTCTTACCTTTATTACAAGCTTATAATATGCCGTATATATTTTTAATTCACCATTCTTGTTCCATTACCCTTATATTTAAAGAGGGAGCGATCTGACCAACACTGAACAAGACTTCACTGAATATTGCATTATGGGTAATATAAGGTTGCACTGTGCCAGCGCGAACTGCGCGCCAATGCAAAGCGCGGTCGTGGCGCCTATCTATAGTCGCCGATAAGGTGCATAGTAGCTTGCATTGGCTCAAACTGCTTCCCATACGTGTTTAGGTTTATATAACTCTATGCTGCTTCCCAACTGGCGCGTCGCGGCGCGTAACGGCGCCAAATATTGACTTTGGCGCGACGAAATATTTGACACTGTTATACACGCGCCACCACATGGCAGTTGGGACTCTTGCGAAGCAGTTTGGGCCACTACAACGCCATGCACGCGGCACATTATTGGAAACACCGTAACACCACATCCGCCTTGCGTTGCCGCGAACTGGCACCAACCATGCCAACTGACGCCGGCCCAGTGGATTCTTTGCATTAGCATTAATGCACAAATATGCTTTATTCCATACATCTTGTAACAAAATACAAAGAGAATACTAAACTCTATACATCATTTTGTTCAAAATTTTTTTACGCATGGAAAATAAGCGATTCATAGCAGTGCCAAAGAGCCCACCGTCTTTAGCTAAAATGCTTGAAGATGATGGAGGTCTCGAAAGGACACGAATGACTCGGGAGGGAGGGAAAAGTCAATCTCTGCCACGAACAAAAAGAAAGAAAGAAAAGTACATAGATATTTTACTTGTGTGTTTAATACAGATAGACACACGAATGTGTCACGCAGTCAAACTATATGATTATATTGGCAACCCCTGCAGCCCTGAACAATAGACATCTCATAGAAAATACAACTTTTTAAAAATTGTTTTGCTTGTTAAATGTTTGTTACATATTCTGTTTGTCGTATTTTCTTTGCTAATCTGTTTATGAAAAAGGCTAAGAGATAAATAAATGAAAACGAAACTAAATATGTGTTGATCTGTATATATTGTTCAATTTTATATCACCGCGTAGAAAATACGAAAAATACAGTTAAATCTTGATATAAACAATAATCGTGTAGCAAATTTCTACGTACAATATGTATTCAAAACCATTGTATGTAGCTTAAAATAACCGATCAATGTTGGAAATGGAGAGTTCCACTGCGAAGCTGTGTTTGTAGTAATTATGGACCCCCTCGTCAAACCTTATCAACTTTGAACCAGGCTGAACTTGCCCTTTAAACATTTAATTGATCAACATGCTCATTCGTTTTAACAGAAATTCTCTTATAAGGCTTCTATTACAATTTTGCCGGGTTTCTATCAAAACTCCCAATGAAAACGGACCCCTGATAATTTTCATAATAATGATGCAAAATTGAATGGGCTTTCCCCCAAAAGGTTCTTGATGTTATAAGGATGAATTCAGCAGTGTATCAGAGTGACATTTTTGGAGTGCCTTGAGATAATATTACAATTCTATCTTGCGTTCAATCATTTCAGGTTCAAAAAGCAGTTTTCCATCTTATCGATCTTTCTGATGAGTCACGGTCTTGTCCAATTCGTAAAGTTCGTCTCTAACTCCGATCTCATTTTTCTCTGAAAAAAAGAAAAGAAATTAAAATGTATTCACACATAAATGCTCTATATGAAGGGAGAGACCCATCTGTATCTATTTTCTAAGTATGTAACATTTGTAATCTATTTTTCTTATGAATTAGGCCCTATCATTCAGAAATTGTTCTTGCAGTGGCTTATACTAATCAGTCGGGTCGCGTGCGCGTGCGAAATCACTTGGGTTTTAGATTTTTGGCTTCCGCCGCCTGTGGCTCTAAGGTTAAATTTAGCGTGCAATAGCATAATTATACGTGTAGGAATCATTTCACCTCATGAAATAGTGAGAGCTTCCAGATCATTTCATGTTACATCAACAGTATTATGATATTCGGCCTCATGAATATTTAATATCTCATTGAAGCCCTCGCTGGCGCGCTCATGAATGGTTTTCAACGACCCAAAACAAAAAAGACAACAATAAAAAACATAAGAAATTCCGTGAAATTCAAGTTAGGTGTCAAGAGGCTAAATCGAGAGAAAAGAAACGACGATGACCCCCCCCCCCGAAATTAAAAAGGAATCATGTACGATTTACATTTACATCGAAGAGTATACATATAATGTAAAAAGCAAGGCCAAAAATGTAAATATGACTTGGACAAGAATCTTTTTAAGGATACCGTAGACCTTAGAAGTTCGTGTGTTTGTGACCAATAAATTCAGTTCTGTATCTCACGATCAAAATTCGAGTGTGTGGAGAGAGAAGTACGACTGATAAGTATAAGCTCTTGCAGTAAAGTTCAAGTCCAACAATAAGTTGATTCGAATAAAAAAAAGAAAATGAAACAGGAAGAACATAGACAATCTCATCAGATCAGACGCAAATGAGGAAAGTTATGACATTTGAAAAATAATGTTCGTTTGAAATACCTATTCTTTTCATGTATTCCATGGAGTTCTCAAAATATTCTTTTTTTCAGGTCAGATCGTCAAAACTTATCAGCCGGCGCTGTGTGCTCGCATTTTCATTAGCATTTACAGGCCTACTTTGACATTAATATTAACAAACTACTTAAAATTCTTCTTTATGACAATTCATCAATGTCAGCTAGCACTTCGTGCTCGAACTAATTAGTTCCATTTGCGTCTTGTTCATAATCAAAAACATTGCTCAGAATGGTTAAGGACAAAATTCCCGAAATTTCTATCACATTTAGCTCGCTCCCTCGCTCCTCGCGTTCGCATTATTCAATCAGGGAGAGACATTCCATTTGTTCATAAGATAAAAGCTAGAAAGTCACAGTTCGGACAACACCTGAAAAAAAATCAGCTTTTAGTATCCCTAAATTAGACCCCAAAGTAGCCAATCTGGAATACAATTATTGGAAATGGTTTTTAACTGATAGAAGGTATGGATGTAAACATTTACCAAAAAAGTTATGAGGAATACGGGTTGGGGAAAGTGCTTTTTTTTAAAGGTCAATGGTCAATGACCTTTTCATATATACTGTATAATGGTATCTTTGAGATGGAAAGGCGCAGGTTGGTGATAATAGTGTGAAAATGCATAAATTTTTACCAGAATCTCAAATTACAAATAAAATTCAGTACCTAGAATGCACATTCCCCCATAAATTTTAAGGCCAAATGTCAATGACCTTTTATACATCATATACCATATTCTATAATGGTATCTCTAAGATAAAACGGCGCAGGTTTGTGGTCCTGGTGTCAAAAATATACAGATTCTTACATGTAGATTAAATGAAATAGAATTAAGCATCGAGAATTCACGTTCACCCTTAAAATTTAAGGACAAAGGTCAATGTTCTTTTTGAAATAAGATAGTGATCTTGGTGCCAAAATGCAAAAAATTGTATACAAGTAAATGTAGATTAAACAAGACCAAAATCAGTATAAAGAATAAACTTTCATCCTTGAATTACAAGATCAATTGAAATATAGTATATATCTATATAAATATATATATATATACATATATGTGTGTATACATATATGTATAATCTGTATGACATAAAAAATAACAACACATTTATCCTTTGTGTTCATATTTTATTTGTGATAATGTAAATAAAGATGGCTAATTTGTAATGAAAACATGGAGCTTTCATAATTTCAGTCTGAAATAATGAAGGTCATGAAGAAAGTATTTAGGGGTCAGAGGTCAATGAACTCTTTCCAAAATATCAGTGGAAATTAAGAAAAAAAAAGCTGATAACCAAATAACGCTTCTTCATATACTGCGATGCATTGCCAAGCAATGAAAAAAAATAGATGAAAGTAATTGTATAATTTGAAATGATTTTTATCTTAAGCAGCAGCATTTAATGCGTCATAAAATCTAAATCAAGGTTGTGTCTTTTTCTCTCCAGCGATAGTCCACTCACCTCATTGCTATAATAATTACTATAAACTATTAGTTTAATCTTCTGAAAATTGATACGATAGGTCTAACTCTCTTGTCACAACTAACACCATCTGAGAGCATTTCTAAACAGCAGAGGGATGACGATGAAGATGAAATGAAGGACATCATTAGAGCTGCAGCTTTTGTCATAATAAATGGCATGTATCTCAACTTCTAAAAAGATGAATTCCCGTATTATTATTGATTACCTCTCATTCCGAGCTACCAGAATCTCTTGAGATGCTAAATCTGCAGGACAAAACTTCATATCTGCTCTCTAGCTGCCGTACGTCACCCATGATGCTTTTTTACTAGGTATCAGCTTGTACAAGGATCATGTTTTTGGTCCAGAGCAACTGATTGCTATCATGCACAAATTAGGCATATAATATTGAAATTCAAAGGGTGATAATAGCTTACAAGTACACATCCATCGACCTAACAAAACTCCTACAGGACCACTCCCAGTTCTGTGCAACCAAGCTGTGCAACATATCAGTAATAAAATAAATATTGGTCTGATATCCCTTGACAGAACATTATGCTTTCATTGAATGGGCCAGATCAAAGTCCTGAAACTGTCAGAAGGTTTTCAAGTTTTTAATTACTCCTTGCTAAAGTTGAGACACTTAACTTCATTTACTATGACAAAAGCTGCAGCTCTAATGATTGCCTTATTTTAATTCTTCATCATTGTCCCTGGTTCGATGAAAATGTTTTTGGATGATGCATATCCATTCCATTTACAGATGAAGTTATAGTTTACAGTATTGATTGTAGCATTTGAGGTAAGTGACCTATTGCTACAGAGAAATAAGTACCTTGATTTAGATTTATGAAATGCATATCTAAATGCTGCTATTCTAGACAACTTCACCATTTCTAATTATATCATATTTATTGTTTTTACACTTTTGGCAATGCATTACTACAATGTATATTAAAAAGTGCTATTTGATCTCAATTTCACCTCGAACCTGTATTTTGACATCATCATTGGTCTGTTAAATTTCTGTTCATTTTCCACGCAGATCTGTCTTTTTCCCATCAGAATCACTATATACCTACATGCCACAATCAAGTTATCGACCTGTTTACGTAAATTCCCTGCCATTATTGACATAGTTGATTGGCCTCTAACCCCTAAATATATTTTTCATTTTCATTTTTTATCGCCCAGTAGCTAATTTAAAGTTTCTAGGCAAGTTAACATGGTTAATCGAAAGAATAATAGCCTCCCGTCTTCAAACTTTCTTAAGTGTCCATGATTTCATGATACCCTATCAATCTTCCTACAAGGAAAAATATAGTGTGGAAACTGCTCTTTTCATAGTTCAGAATGATATTTTAGTAGAAATTGATAAAGGTAAACTTAATGGACTAGTGTTGTTAGATCTTAGTTGTGCCTTTGATACCGTTGACCATCGTATTTTGAAAAGTAGATTGAAACAGATTGGTATTGTTGGTTTGTCTCTTCAGTGGTTTCAATCCTACCTGTCCAGTAGATCTCAAGCAGTTCATGTTCAAGATGCAACATCTTCAGCTGTAACCCTTGATTTCTCAGTTCCGCAAGGCTCAGTATTAGGCCCTCACTTATTTAACGTGTATATCATGCAACTTCATGATGTGATTAAAAGACATAATATTAGCCATCATATGTACGCAGATGATTTACAATTGTACTTTCATGTTCTCCAATACAAGAGCACTTTGATAGATGTATTGAGGATCTCGAGGACTGCATCTCAGATATACGGAAGTGGATGAATGATTGTTTTATTAAACTCAATGATGATAAAACAAAATTTCTAATGTTAGGCTATAGGCAACAACTAGCAAATATAAATATCAGTCATATATACTGGTCGGCTCAGCTCCTATTTTTCCTTCTGAAAAGGCAAAAAATCTTGGTGTCATTTTTGATTCTACCATGACTCTTGATATTCACATCTCTAATATTGTTAAGTCTGCTAATTATAATCTCCGGAACATCCGTGCAATAAGAAATTATCTAACCCCCAAAACGACTGAACAGTTCGTACATGGTTTGTAACCTCTTATCTTGATAAACGTAACTCCCTCCTTTTTTGCCTTCCGAAGTATCAAATTCGCAGATTACAGGAAATTCAAAACATGGCTGCCCAACTCGTCGCAAAATCTGAACGTTTAACCCCCACTACCAAACTACTTAAAAACCTTCACTGGCTTCCCGTCGAACAACGCATTAAATATAAGATATTGCTTCTAACATACCGTTCACTTCATAACCTTGCCCCTTCATATATTTCCTCCCTCATTCATTCCTCTTCTACTACTCGTACTGGTCTTCGCTCATCTAATTCCATCAAACTAAAGGAACCCAGAAGAGGACATGGGGTGACAAAACATTCTTTGCTGAGCACCCCGTCTCTGGAACTCACTTCCCCACACTGTTCAAATATCATCCTCTCTTCAGTCATTCCAAACAAACTTGAAAACCTATCTTATGTCTCATAACGTCCAATAATATGTGTACCCTAATACCCCCCCTCTCCTATTATGAATTTGAGCGTATTTTTTTGGTTAATATGTGATTTTAAATTTTTCCAATTTACTGTTTATATTTGAATTTATGATGAATTGTCAGGCGCCTTGAGCATTCCTCGGAGTGGATATGTGCGCATTAGAAATATGGTTATTATATTATTATTATTATCATTTCAGAGTGAAATTATTAAACAACCAAGTTTTCATTACAAATAGCTATCTTTCTTTTTATTATTCACAAATAAAATGTGAATATAATGCATTGATTTCTGTTTCTTTTTTTTTTGGGGGGGGGAATCATGCATGGATATATATAAATATTCATTAACTTTTGACCTTTGACTTTGGATATCAAAAGTGAAGGATAATTCTTTATTATTATTTTGTGCCTTTTTATCTTCTTGCAAAAATTGCTTTTTGACACCAAAATCACCAACATGCAGCGTTTTATCTCAGAGATACCGTTATCCGACATATAGCCTATGTAAAAATGTCATTGACCTTCGACCTTGAACTTTATGGATTGATATGCATTCTGGGTACTAAATTCCATTTTATTCCTGTATTCCTGTAAGAACCTCTGCATTTTGACACCAAGATCACTAACCTGTGCCTTTTTCATCTTAGAGATACCATTATACCGTATATGGTATATAATGTAAAAAAAGGTCATTGACCTTTTGAAAGGCTTTGACCTTGAATTTCATTGGTGAATGAGCATTGTAGGTACTTGATTTGCTTTTATTTGATCTTCTTGTAAGAATCTGTGCATTTTGACACCAAGATCACCAATCTGCGCCTTTTTATCTCAGAGATACCATTCTACCGTATATGGTATATAATGTAAAAAAGGTCAATGACCTTTGAAGGGCTTTGACCAAGGAGATGGAGTAACAGCATGCACTTAATGCAATTTCAATCCATTTGAAAAAGCGTCGAAGCCGCTAGCAGAAAGTATGTCAGGCATGCACTTTGCTCAACATCTCTTGAAAACTTTGACGGAGGCTAATTCCTTTATTACTGGTCTTAGAAGCTCGGTCAAGGTATCAAAATTTCATTAAAAAAGCATTGACGAAAAAAAGCGCGATTTTACGTTGCGTAAGGACGTTACGCGCGTGAAAATACGAGCGAAAATTCCTGAAATGCTTAGAATGACCTGAAACGTACTCTACTTTGATCAAAACGTGATTTTGAGCATTTTAAAATTTTGACGCGCTCGTACATGCGCGTCATGACGTGTACATGACTTTTGATGACGTGGACAGCTGACTCGGGATCTCAAGTCAATTTGATGTTAATATTGTTCATTTTTGATGAATGATGACGGAGAATATTGATTGATAATTTGATTTTACAAAATGGCGCGTAGATGACGCCACGATGACCATTTGACGTTGAACTTGATTCGTACACATTGTATGATAACTGTGCATAATTGATATTTTGATGAAAATTATTTGGAAACAAGAAAAGGGTTGAAAAGGAAGAATAAATAATAAAAATAAATAAAAAAGAATATTCGTAAAAACATAAGTAATGATTGGCATTTAGATAGCGCTTTATCAATCTCCGACTGTTCAGAGCGCTTCACAATTATTATTATCCAGTCACTGGATTCATAACATTTCAAGCAGCCTGTTAGGCGCAAACTTGCTAAACCAACCACAATGACGATTGTTTCCTACCGGTACCCAATTAGCACCCGGGTGAGAGTGGCAAAGTGTGGATTGACGCCTTGCGAATGGACGCTAGACCATGTTGGGATTCGAACACACGACCCTCTGATTACAAGGCGAGAGTCAGAACCGCTACACCTATAGGCGCCTCCACGAAGGACATGTTCTAAGAACAAGCTTTTTAATACAAAAGCCTAATTTTGTGATACATTTGTTTATATGAATACAGTACCATACACTCTTAGAAAAAAAAGATTTTACAGAAAGATATAACTGAAATCATTTTGTAAATTGTTATAACTGGAAAGTTTTTCCAAATTTTCTAAAATTTTACAGAACAGGTCTGTTTTGGAAAAAAGGGGAAACAATATTAATACAATAAATTTGTAAGGTTACATACACCAAATAACAATTTTCTATAATTTTACACAAATGCATATAAGACTACACAGTGAAAAAAGATTACAGGTGTTCTCGAGACTGCTGCAGAAATTTTTGTGTTTTTTAGTATAAATTTTCTAACAGTGAAATCATTTTCTTTGTCTTGAGAATTTGGGGATCCATGGCCCTGCCGAGCACCCATCATACATCAGTGGTTGTATCGTGTATTCAGAAATATCAACTTACCATAGCCTTCATGAGCAGTTTTAAAAGAACCACGGCGGCGGCGACCCCAGCTCCGCAGAGCATCCACTCCATCTAGGGATTCAATGTTGAAAGATGTTTGTGTTTTTTATTTTTTCCTAACAAAACAAAGTCTTGCCTGCGTAGCAGAGCGAGAATATAGGCGCCGCTTTTCCGACGGCGACGGCGCACAGTGGGCCAGATTGAGTTGAAAGTGCGCCAAAATTATATTCCGGGTTATATTTTTACTTTGACATGTTGATTAAGATTAATTTCGGGCGTATAATCGACTGAACATAATTCAAAGCCGATATGGCGTCACTTTGATACCAAATTTCGATTGGCTACTTAAAACCTATCTGTGAAAAGACAAATTACGCTAAACAATGTGCAGTATATAAACTTTGTGTTATCTGTTACTTTAACATTGACCAGAGTGAATGTTGGTTTATGCTTCTCACATGCCTAAAAAGTTCGAATGAGATCCTGAAAATGATTTTATGGCATAAAAATGATAATTAGATTAAACAAATACTTACAAATCTAAAAAAAAAATAAACCGTGCTTTATCAAGCGGTGTAGACTTGGGTAAAACGCAGAGTATAATAACACCACGAATGATTTACTATGAGGAGGGTTTTCGGCTAAAATTATTCTACAAGTTACTTTTATCTCTGGAAGAGGGGCGGGTAGCCCTTATGCGTTACTAACCTTTATTTTGTTTGCATTATGCCTGGAATTCATGTCTTTTTCATGGAATGGAAGGGGAATCGTCCTCGCCGTGCAAAAATGAACGGCAATGTACGTACACCCACACGGTGCGCTGCGATGACTGCGCGGTATAAAAATGACCGTTTTTTAAACAGGTTTATGGGGTGTTGTGTCAAGTAAAAGTGGCTCTAACATGAAAACGGGCAAAAACGGGCAGCTAAATTTGGTATCGACTTAAAGCTTAGACATCTGGCAAAATGATGATAGAGTTTAAACGGAAATCCACGGAAATGTAAACTTTTCTAATGTAAATGCAAAAAATGGATTATCCGCATATTTCGAGGAATAATTATCCTATAAACCTCCTGAAATGTGTCTATTATCTACTTTGAACCCTTTTACACGAAAAAGGAATATATCAGGATTATGTGCGTGCCATTTCAGATTCCTACATGAAAACCCTCCAGTGAAATGGCTTGTTTTTCAACTAAGTTGTCATATACGCGGCATTTCGCAAAATGTCACATTTTACGATTTGAGGTAGGAAATGAACAACCTTTATTGAAATAAAATATTTTGCTGGAGTATTCTTCAAAGTGTTGTCTTTCAGCTGGGCATGACAAAATTTAAAATCTGAAATTGCCCAAAATGACTTTTGGCACACTTTTGTTTCACCCCGGGCCATTGTGCGGGGCGTCGTCTTTATTGAAATCCTAACCAAGCTTAAGTTAATGTCATCATAACGTAGTAAATATATGGACCTCGCTCATGAAACTTAGAAATAAGAGTAATCAAGTATTACTAAACATCTTGCGTGAGTTTCGGGTCACATGACTAAGGTCAAAGGTCATTTAGGGTCAATGAACTTGGACCATGTTGGGGAAATCAATATCAAAATCTTAAACATTAGGTTTCTGAAATGTTGTCATAACTTCAAAAAGTATATGGACCTTGTTCATAAAACTTAGACATATTATTCAGGGTAATAGTATATCGCTGAAGATCCTGCCTGAGTTTCAGGTCACATGATTAAGGTCAAAGGTCACTTAGGGACAACGAACTTTGGCCATGTTGGGGTCATTTGGGGAACTGTCATCATTAATTTAAAAGTTTTGCCCCCCCAAACTGAAAGTGTTCCGGCGCGCCTGAACATGCAGTCTCCTAAGTACACCTACAACCCAAGTTTGGTATAAAAGTTACTTACGGTTGCAGTGTTATGTGTCAAAAATTAACCTCAAAATGACCTTTGGCGTTACCATGTGACCTCTGATTGCAGCATATTATGCAGGTCCCCCAAGTCCATCTACCATCCAAGTTTGGTTGAAAACTGACTCACGGTTGCGGAGTGACGGACGGACGGACGACATTTGGATCCCTAAGTCTCGCCTTCACTTCTGGTGGGCGAACCGGCCCGTTGGGCGAAACAAAAAATTGTCCCTGACGCGGAGTATAACAGCGTTTTAATACACCTGTACACCCTCTGGGTTTAGCTTTAAAACGAACAGACTAGAACTTACAGTTATCCATATATTCAGCCAGTAGAATAGCTGCAACGAGATACAGAACCAAAAGACGCTTCATCTTGATTGGCGATTTTGAGGTGATCAATACAGGAAAAGCTCAAGAAATCTCTGTCCTCTGATGGCGAATTAAAAAATGAGACAACTACAACAACGGTCAACTACGATTTCAACGATCCGTTTCTATTATTTGGTCTTTTGCAGTAAAAAAACCTAAACAAACTCGGAACATAATTGAATATTACGGTCCACTGCTTTAGATTTCAAAACAGACTAATAGATTTGGTACATCGCACTCCCCCTGTCTTTTTGGCATTTATTGATGCGATTTCACCAGTTGAAAGAGCCTGTCCTTTAGTCCAGGATAGGCCCCATAGAAACTTGACCAAACCTTGTTTTTTATATATACAATATTTTTTATGGTTTCTTGTCGATTCGAGGGTGCTGATTACGAATCTGAATGATGCCACTCGTGTAACCTTGAGAATTTTCCGCAAATTGGCTATGAAATGCATCAAATCATGTAGCAGGAGTGAAATACTCTCTGAAAAAATAATTTTTGACAAAATATTTATTTTCCTGATATTTGAAATGGCCGCCATAGGCCATTGTATACTCTATTATGTACAATATGAATAGGGAAAACTAATTTTTTTTAAAAGAGCACTAAACCGCAAAAATCGCGATGTATGAACGAACTAATATATGCAAATCATCATTACTTACGAGAAATATAATTTATTATATCATATATGGGAACATTGCTGTATTTTGATATCTAAAATAGCCGCCACTGCCCCAAATAGCATTATGTGCAATGGCAATGGCCGGGGCCAAAAAAAAGAGTGAGCACTAAAATGCATATAAACGAGTGGAATACTGACTAGAGACATCATGTATTTTGAAATTCAAATGGCCGACATATGCCCTATATTCATCATGTACAGTGCGAATGGAGAAACTAATTTTTACACGAGTAAGAAATATAAAATGCATGTAATTGTGATCTACGAGGAAAACTTTGTCTGGCAACATGTTTTATAGCAAGACATATCATTTCTTTTGTCATACATGAGATAAATGCTGTATTATGAAATTCAAACTGGACCCTATTGGTCCTAACAGTATTATCTACAATGTGAATGGGGACATATAATTTTGTAAGAATTTGGATTTGCTTGACTATGACATCCATATAATCCTGCTGTATGAGTAAAATGTTACTTGAAAACACACACACACACACACACACACACACATATATATATATATATATATATATATATATATATATTTAAATTATAGCATTTCTTCTGCCTAGTAGGTGATAAATACTGTATTTTGACAAAATTAACCTCTACAAGCACTAACTAAATTATGTAACATGCGAATAGGGAAACTAATTTTCAAAAGAGTGAGAATCATAAAAATGCATATAACTGTGATGAAAAAGTAAAAATATTGTCTTAAACATCGTGGAGGTAATAAATGCTGTACTTTGAAATCCAAAATGGCCGCCATAGGTTCTAAATATATTGTGTATATTGTAACATGGACATATAATTTTGACAGAATTTTGCTTTGCTTGACTCTAAATATTGCATATAATTATGAATTGTGATGTAAGGGTGAAATATTGTCTAAAACCACGGTTTCTAACTAGATATATCATAATGTTGTGTAATTAAGGTGATAAATGCTGTATTTCTAAATTGAAAAATGACCACCATAGGCACTTATCGTATTATACAATTTGAGTGGAGACAAATAATGTTCACAAAAAGGGCATATGGCATCCATTTTGAATGTGGAAATACAGTATTTATCACCTGAATTACATAAGATATGATATATATTGTTATAGATCATATTTTCAGACAATATTTCACTCATAAATCACCATTTGGCCAAGCAAAGCCAAATTTCTTTTGAAATGATTTGTTCTCATTCACATTGCCTGTAGCGGCCATTTTCAATAATTAACAGTATTTATCCCCTAACTGGCAGAATAAATGTAATATCTTTATAGAGATTATGCTTTCAGACAACATTTTACCCATAAATCATCATTACGTGTATTTATGGTGCTCAATCCTGTGCTTATTGGTTTCCCACTTTGCATTGAACTAAATACTTTTAATGTATATGGCGGCCATTTTGAAAGTCATAATACAGGGGAAGTCCACCCTGAAGAAAACTTTGTTGTAAAAATAGCAGAAAATATTGGTGAAGGTTTGAGGAAAATCCGTCAAAGAGTAAGAAAGTTATTAGAGTTCAAAGTTTTGGATTTGTGACGTCATAAACGAGCAGCTGCCCCATGTGTTATGTAATATAAAATGCATGAATTTGAAATTTTGTATGGTTCCTGATGACTTAATTTTGTTTTTTATTCATGATCGGGTGTGAAATGATTTGTCTATTGATATACATAAGGTACAGTGAAAACTATTAATAATTGTTTTGAGAAAATGAAATTTCATTGATTTTTTACCATTCGCTATGTAGGAATGCTGCTCGCATATGACGTCACAAATCAAATAATTGAAATTCTAATAACTTTTTAATTATTTGATGAATTTTTCTCAAACCTTCGGCAATATTTTTTATTATTTTTTCTGCTATTTTTACAATAAACTTTTTGTCAGGGTGAACTTCCCCTTTAACATAAACTTGAAAATTTGGGTGGTGATACATTTGCCGAAAGTGGACCGAGGCAGCCTAGAGAGCATTATCCCATACACACAAGTCAAGTCCTCTGCCTGATCGTGTCAACATTTTCTATTACTCATTAGCAATAATCATTGTTCGCTCTTTTTAGTCCAGTGGTCAAGCCGGTCTGAGTCCACTTCTGAGTCAAATCCCAAATGCAAGACTGAAGCCGGCTTGAAGGAGCCATTAAACAGAACATTCAAAGGTGGACTTTGAAAAATAGTTTTAATTTCACACTTTGTTGAATACGTAGAGAGCTCAAGAGACGAGCAAAGGAAGAAAGGGCATGAATAACATCTATATTACCAGGTAATGCAATAGAAAATTCACAGTACAATTGGTAACGTAACATGGTAACTATATAAAATCACGTGGTCTCATATAAAGAAGACTTGATATTTTTCTGGGTACTGCAGATTCAACATTTGGAGATTGCCTCATATTTCGTCATTATTTAAATTGCCTTTGATTACTTTGCATTTTTTTAGATTTAGATGAATAGTTATGACATGTCTTAGATTTTACATTGTAATATAATTGCTTTGTCAAACTTGAAGTTTAATAAATAAATTCAATCAATCAATCATATTGAGTCCCTTGAACTCATATCTATTGTATTATGATATCTTGAAAAATGTAAAAAAAAAGTCATATTCAAGATTCAAATTAAAATGAAGATACTTATAGAGTAAAAATGATACTAAGAACCGATAAGAAAATGTCCTTTCTGCGCATGATCAGATGAAGGTCATTTGTACTAAAATGACATGGTGGTTTAAAATCTAATGAGATAAGCACCAACTTTGATGTCTTGATTAATCATATATTCTTTTGAATTGTGTTTTTCATTTACATCCACAAAAAACTACAATGCGTCCACGAACGACTGGTATTTCAAAGTTTGCCAAGTACATTGTGCTACATGCTATGATATGCATGCAAAGTAGGAATGCAACAAATACTTTCATAAAGTGTTCATTGGTGTGCAATTCTAGCCACCTGGTCTATTCAATTTCTTCATCCTGCTATGTAAAATATGCTTACGTAATATCTTGCTTCGAAATCTGCCTATCATAATGAAAGAAATGAAAGGTCATTTGACCAAAATTGTCCATGAAGGAACTACG
The DNA here is from genome assembly GCF_018143015.1 of Lytechinus variegatus. NCBI lineage: Eukaryota > Metazoa > Echinodermata > Echinoidea > Temnopleuroida > Toxopneustidae > Lytechinus > Lytechinus variegatus. The sequence continues at coordinate 39,338,954 of NC_054740.1, read as the reverse complement.
AACTGGCCTATACCTCCCCATCACATCATTACGTTTCTACAAGCATGAAAATAATAACCAAGCATTAAAGAGTGATAAATTCAGAAAACTATATATTGTATCTATCATAAGTAATGGGATCAATAACAAGACAACAAGAATATCACACCAGAGTGATCACGTGCCATGATATTGATATTGAAATTGAAATAAGCCGAATTTAAACAAAATAGTGCGTAATATTATCTATAAAATGGCTATTCAGATGGAATCAATCAATGAGAAAAATTATCAATTGAAAGACAAAGGAAGATTATGATAACAACACTTACAATTTCATTATGTGCAAAACAGGAAAGTTTATGACATTTGAAAATTCCTTTAAAGGTACTCATTCCTGGGATTCATAAGGGCACTGTTGGAAAGTTTGTTACGTGCTGTTCTCGCCGCCATATTCATAGGAGAGTTTTTGCATTTACGCACCAATTCCTTTGAAAATGCAAGTCAAATCACAATGGAAATCTGAGAGGCTATTGTCAAAAGTTTGTGGACCGGCACGCGGAATTATTTTTCCCCACTAGAGTTCTGGAAGCAATTATTAATATTCATAACTTGCGTATGTACATCTACGCCTAAGGCCAATATAAAGGTACCGGCAATTTGAAGGTGCTGATTCATTCATGTCAACGCGGACGACCACAATAGACCAGTTCGTGTTACTTTATGGACAATTTTGGTCAAATGACCTTTCATTTCTTTCATTACGGTAGGCAGATTTCAAAGCAAGATATTACGTAAGCTTGCCTTAGAGAGAAGGATGAGACTAGCATAGCACATGAAGAAAACCTCCATTTGAGAACACTATACCCCAATATCCCTCAATCAATTCTATTCAAGTACGACAAACCCACTGCCCCAAGCAAGCAATAATATCTAAGTATCAAAACACCTGTTTTTTTTTACTTCGGTCCTAAGATAACACAGCAGCCCGAGCGCGGTCCCTGCAAAGTATGCTGTCATTTTATTTACTTGCTTTCCTTATTTCGAGGTCGATTTTCTTCGTTCGAAATTGAAAATGGACTAACATTGGATTTCTGAATATAATATGCCTTTTATTAACGTGATTAAATATCGAATACAATAATTTAATTCTGAAGGTCCTACTACAGGCAGAGAAGTCTTACGTAATAACACAGCTGTTGTTTATCATTTCGTCCTTGGCTCAACGCTCATTTACTGGCCTGTGGAGGTGAAATTGAGACAACGGTGATTATCTGGCCAAGAAGGGTATATCGGGGCTTGGAAATGTTATTGAGATTTTCAAATGAAAATTGGGGTCTAGAACCGCGGTCTTTCTCCAACCGGAGGTTTGACGTAATGACACCAATGAGCACTTTATGAAGGTATTTGTTGCATTCCTATTTTGAATGCATATATCATAGCATGTTGCAGAATGTACTTGGGCAAACTGTGAAATACCAGTCGTTCGTGGACGCATTGTTGTTTTTGTGGATGTAAATGAAAACCGCAATTCAAAAGAGTATATGAATAATCAAGACATCAAAGTTGGTGCTTATCTCATTAGATTTTAAACCACCATGTCACAATGACCATAGTACAAATGACCTTCCTCTGATCATGGGTAGAATCTTTTGATCATGCGCAGATAGGAACTACGAACTGGCTTATTTTGTAAATCTAGTCCATGCGCATGCGTATAGTTTCATTCCGAAGATGCAAGTCATGAATATTCATACTGGCTTCCGGAATTGCAATGGGAAAAATAATTTCGCGACCGGGACAACAGCGTGGTCTCTGGACTATGGACAGTGACATATTTGCAATTGTTAGTCCAGTGCAAATTTTCCGATGATCTGCTGTCCCGGTCCACCAACTTTCGACAAAAGCCTCTCAGCTTTCCATTGATTGTGATTTGACTTGCATTTTCAAAGAAATTGGTACGTTGTAGAGAGCGACTCCGCAGTAAATGCGAAAACTCTCCACTACGAAAATCGCCGGGGTAATTTGCATGCAGCTGTCAATTATTTCATTTATTTCATTTCCAACAAAATACCAATCTGAAAAAAGGCAGTTTGATCAAAAGAATTAAGTCAATTCAATAACAAAATATATCGTGTATATTATCATCATTACTTGAAATAACTAAATAGCATTACATCTATTACATCAATAAGTGAAATATGACAATAAGATATTGAATTATATTTTGTGACAATTGAGTGATCCACTGAAAAGCAATAGCTTTTATTTTGTGGACCTCTCGAAGTAATACAAGTTATAATGACATTTACAGACACAGGACAAAAGAACATGACGTTTGCCATCAGGGAAAATGACATTATTAAAAAACATGAAGGAACGGAGAAGTGCACTAAATGGGGAAAAATAAAATACAAGGTGCAGTAGAGAGTTACAGAGAGAGAGAGAGAGAAAGAAAAAAAGCAAACTGAAATAGACACAGCGGCAGGGAGATGAGAAATAAAAATGGAAGCTGTATATGGATGACAGAGACAAGCACACAGAGATCGAGATAATCCTTTAAAGATCTAAACGCACAAAATCAGCGACAAGTTCGAGAGGGGGAAAACAAGATACCATAGTCTAATGACAGGGACCGTGATGATGTATATTTTTTTTGGACATGATTGTAAGGCTTGAGTAAGATTTTTCGTCAATCTACTTTAAAGGTGTTTAGAGATGGGGATGCTTTCAGGGCAATCACGTCTATAGGGCATGTAACACAAAGCTTAGCAATAATTGTAGAACAGTTTTCTACGTTCAATCCTATTGACTGTAATGTACAATCAATCTTAGAAATCGAGTCTATGATTAATCGTTAACTTTTGTGTTACCGGACTCTAATGTCGCGTCCCCGAGTTTGCGAAAACTCGCTGTTACTGTTTTGAAAAGAGCACAAAAACAAATCACTCTTGTTATGGCCGTATGCTTACTGTTAACAACACTCAAAATCTAAAGAAAGGAAAGTGGTTGTAAACAAAGTCCTAGATCATTGTGAGCACCAATTTAGTTAAATCCACTTTTTTTAAATAAATATTAACAGTACAATGCACCCAAAATTCAAAATTTCATAGCGAAATATTATATAATCATTGCGATTAAGAAATTGCATTAGACATGGTAGAGAAAGGTATAGATATCTAAACAAGTCAACCCAAGAAGCGATTCACTTTCAAAGGGGGGGGGGGGTGCACACTTCTGTTTTAGCGGCATGTTTACACTCCAATTATTAATTGTGCCTCTCAAAGGGGGGGGGGGGGCACGGGTCGGTTTGCCCCCTGGATCTGTCAGTGGGTGTCAAGCGTTTATGGCATTGGTAATAGTTCAATAACATTTAAAAGAAATATATAACCTTCGAGGGCGACATGGCCCTGGAAAGCGGTGATGCATGCTAGGGGTGCTGCTATATTATTCTCCATAGGCAGCATGGGCAGAACCTCCTGGAATTCTGGTAGGTGTGAAAAATTGATTATTGTTACAAAAATGGTCTTGACTTTTGAATTGACCCCCCTCCTTCTTTTTGGCTAGTAAAATTTCTTAGGATCAAAATGACATTCATTTTCCGTGCACCTATATATTTTTGCTTGTCAATTTTCCATCAGCTCCCTTAGGCAAAATATCGTTCCTAGGGCCTATGACCACGTGTTACATTTATATGATTGATTTCGAATATTAAACTTTTGATAATCCAAGATGGTTTTAAATTCCCTCAGACTTTATTAGATAAGAATATATTGTATATAATAGCCATCTGTATACATGCATTTAACTAATTACCGAGTGATTTCTGCATATTGGTCTTCATATAATTTAGTAACAAGAACAACGCCTCTGATATGAATGTTAGCCCAAGTCCATGAATTGGGCTTTTCTTACACTCATATAAAATTTTCCTCCTTTATTTAAGGCATTTCTGAGATTACTTCAGATTCATAATTCATTTACAAGATGAGTCATTGTATAAGGAACAATATCCCATATTTGACTAAATTTCGCCAAAATTTGGACTTGGGCCGTTTTTATATTAAGATTGATGATTTATTCACGAAGGGAGGAAACAGGCATTCATAATGAAATACTGAGTGAGTTGATAGATTTTTGAAAGCGACAAAGATACCTATTACCCATGTCATATTTGTGATAACAAATATCAATCTGAAATGTCTTATTCATTCTGATTAAACATTTTCAAAAGATAAAGCAACATATCACTTCTTTTCTAAATCCAAGATAATGATCTTAAATTATCTTGACCTCGACCAAGTAATTTGAAGTCATGCTCAAATCATGAAATGCAAGTCCAATATAACAAAGAATTAGAACTCCAACATTATCCTGAACATTCTAAATCTTAAATTTTGATTGTTTTAAGGTTGCTAGCAATTTATTGATCCCGAATTACCTTCGGTATTCTCCTGTAGTGACCCCAAATTTTATCAATATTTTGATACGTGATGACCGCTATAGGTTAGTTCTATGTAATATGAACTTATGTTTTCAGTATTATCTAGTAAAACTCGAAATAATTATCAAACCACAACATAGTCAGAGTTCCTTGACCCTAAATGACATTTGACCTTGATCATATGAAATGAAACGTAAATTCCCCACATGGTCAAAGTTCACTGACCCTGCATGAAATAAAGACCTTAGTCATGTGACCTGAATCTCCTGCAAGATGATTAGTGATGCTTAAATAACAGTATGTTTAAGTTTAATGAAATAGTTTTGAATACTTATATACGAAGTTATGACATGTCAAAAACTTAACTTTGTTTACATTTCAATGTTTATACCCCATATGAGGCCGCCATTATTATTCAATTCAATTCAATTCTTTATTTCATTTCCATTCAAAACATAATACAAAGTAATATTAAGTAATACAAATCAAGTACAATTTTACAGAAGGGCATTTTTGCTTCGTAAGACAACAGAAAAAGAAAAAAAAACATAATATAGAGCATAAATTGAAATGAGGGGGAGGGGGTCCACTAAAAAACAAAGCTTTTAAAGTGTGGATCCCCTTGGAAATGAAAGAAATATAGTCGACGTATTCTCATATGCGTATATTTTACAGGAAAGAAAAAAGCCTAAAAGCCTTGTCAAGCCTAATCGCTCACGATGGTGGTCTCTTCATTCTTTTAATTTGTATTTTTATCTATTGAGCAAGATATTTGTTTAATCATTATTATTCAATGTTTATACTTCAACAATATTATTTTTTACATACTATATTTGTACATATTACTTTGCAAACTTAAGTCTGATGCATCGAATGCAGAAATAAAAGCAATCAATCAAGTCTGTCGTGAGAGGTGGTCCTGAGAGTGAGAGTTCAAACTTGTCTATAGAGCATGCCCGACACAAGAGCAGGGGAAATTTCTCAAAGATAACACCTCAGATTCTGAAAGGAAACTGCAAGTGGTGTGGAAGGCAGAATCATGTACGTGCCGACTGCCCCGCATAGGATGCAAAATGCCATCAATGTGGAAACACGGACCACTTCCAGGGTGTGTGTAGAAATTAAAGCCAGAGAAAGGGGAACAAAAAGAAGCAGGAGGAAAAGTCAAAGTGAGCGAAGTGATGACATTGACATCTCCTTTCTTGGTGAAATCAGAGTGCAGCTATCCTTGTAGACGGGATTGAGACACACTCCAAGCTAGACACTGGAGCATTGATTACTGTGCTGTCTGATCGTACTCCTTGGCTGAACAGAAATAACCTACAACCAACAAACAAGAAATTACATGGTCCAGGTGAAAAAGTTCTGACTGTAATCGGGCAGATGACAGCATTCCTCCGGCATAGAGTAAAATTAGAGATGTTCGTTGCTGAGCACGAAGGCATGTTCAGACTTGAATCTAATCTGCAAGGTGGAGGAAGTAGACTACCAAAATGCTGAAAATGCAAGCTTCAAGGCTGAATTCCCTCAAGTCTTCACTATATTGGGAAAATTGAAGACAGCATACCAGATCACATTGGCTCCAGATGCCAAACCAATTTGCCTGTATACAGCCAGGAAAGTTCCGCACCCACTTCTCCCCAAGGTGAAGAAAGAACTAGGGTCCATGTTGAAGCAAGGGGGTAATCTCAATAGTGACTGAACAAACTAAGTGGTGTTCAGGGATGGTTCTAGTACTAAATCCCAATTTGAATTTGTGTAGGCATCACATCACTGAACAAAGTAGTTGAACGAGAGATCCATCCATGCAATATCTTCAGTTGATGAAGGCCTTGCATAACTGGGAAAGTGTAAAGTTTTGACAAAGCTGGAAGCCAACAGTGGTTTTTGGCAGGTACCAGTAAGAGATGAATCCAAGCTGCTGATCACTACAATTTGGGAGATTCTGCTTCAACTGACTGCCATTCCGCACAACATCAGGCACCCGAAGGCTTCCAAATAACAATGTCCAATATCCTAGAAGGACTTGATGGAGAGATTTGACACATGCTGTCATTCAACGTTTGCAGGATGTAGGAATCACACCAAATCAAGGCAAGTGTGCATTTGTTTAAGGGCTGGTATTCGGTGGGCATTTACGAACTGCTTTTTTGAAGCTTCAGTCGATACTTGAAGAAAGTGAGCTATGATACCAAATACAGTTATCAGCCAGTCGCGTAGTACACATGTAGAATACACAATACGATGCGCTGCATTTTGCTACATAGGCGTGTCGTCACTTAAGTCCTTTCATTAAAGGTCAAGTCCACCCCAGAAAAATGTTGATTTAACTAGCAAAACGTTGATAATTTCATCAAAATCGGATTTAAAATAAGAAAGTTATGACATTTTAAACTATTGCTTATTTTCACAAAACAGTAGGATAGGGTCGGGTGTCTGGACACTTTATCTTTTTGAAGCCTTCTTTTTTGTCTTTGGATTACACTAAAAGTATATGAATTCAATACTTGTAATCATCTTCTATTTTGTTCTTTATAACATTTCCTTACATTTTGTACTAAAAATTGATGAAACTTCGCTTGTAAATTTTTCAAAATGACTGTCTAATATTGATCATGCGGTCACACACAACCTGTCCGGACACACAAAAACTGGGTATAATATGCACAACTAGGTGGGTCAGTCGATGATGTCCATCACTCACTATTTCTTTTGTTTTTTTATTGTTTGAATTATACAATTTTTCATTTTTTAAACAGATTTGACAATAAGTACCAACTTGATTGAATCATGTAGTATCAAACAATGCTTATCCCACATCTTCAGGAAGGAATTAATCGTTGTTTCACTTGACAATGAGGAGAAAAAGATAATATTCCTAATTTCATATTATGAAATACAAAAGAAAAAGTGAGTGGATGACATCATCAGTCTCCTCATTTCCATACTCACCAGAATGTGCATATAACTGTTTTGTGAAATTAAGCATCGCTTTAAAGTGTCGTAGCTTTCTTATTTTACATCCGATTTTAATGAAATTTTCAGTGTTATGCTCGTTGGATTTTCTTTTTTTTTATTAAAACAAACTTTTTCTTGCGGTTGACTTGTCCTTTAAACGCTCTTCTGGTCTTTTTGGCATTTGTCAAAGCAATTTCACCAGTTGAAAGAGTCTGTCCTTATAATAGCTTTGATCACCATTCCTCAAAAAAGGAAAACAAAAACGAACAAAAATCTTTTAAAATGCAAGAATCAGTTAGTAAATTCAGATTATAAAAATGTGTATGCCTTAATGTTAGGCCTCTGATAAACATGCGTCGGGTTTGAGGCCGCCTTTAGGCCTGTAATTTGGGTGGTGATACACATAGACTGAGGCCGCCTCGAGAGCATTATCCCCATACACTAAGTCATAAAAAATACAACCCTTTCTATTGTTTTACTTGTTAAATATTTGCTACATACTCTGTTTATTGTATTTTTCTTTGCTAATCTTTTTATGGAAAAAGCTCAGAGATCAATAAATGAAAACGAAAATGAAATATCTACTGATTAGTGTATATTGTTTAAATTGGTGTATTTCCATTTTCACCGATTAAGAAAAATACATTTGCTTTCGTACACCTTGATATAACGATAACATGTATGTAGCAAATTTCTACGTAAAATATGTGTTCATAACCATTGTAGCTTAAAATAACAGTTCAATGTTGGAAATGGAGAGATCTGTGCTTGTAGTAATTATGGACCCCCTCGTCAAACCTTATCGACTTTGAACCAGGCTGAACTAGCCCTTTAAATATTTAATTGATCAACATGCTCATGTCTTTTTCAACCGAAATTCTCCCTATAGTGCTTCTATTACAATCTAACCAGGTTTCTGTCAACATTTTCAATGAAACCGCGGGGCCCTGATAATTTTCATAATATTAACATGCAAATTCCATAGGCTTTCCAGATAAAAGTACTTGATATTATTAGAATGAAATCAGCAGTGAATCGGAGAGTAATTTTGGGAGTGTCTTGGGATATTATTACAACTCTGTCTTGTGTTCAATCATTTCAGGTTCAAAAAACAGTCTTCCATCTTCTCGGTTTTCTCGACCTTTCTGATGAGTCAAGTTCATGTCCACTTCGTCAACTTTGTATATAACTTCGATCTCGTTTTTTTCTGAAATAGAAAAGAGATTAAAAAGTATTTACACATATACAAATATTTTACAGGAAGAGAGAGACGTACATGTATCTGTAATCTAAGTCTGTAGCATTTGTAATCCATTTCTTATACATTAGGCCCTAACATTCATAAATCGTTCCTGAAGTAAAGTTCAATTCCAACAAAAGTTGATTCGAATAAGAAAAAGGAAAATGAAATGAGCAGGACATTGACAATTTCATTAGATCAGATGCAAAATAGGAAAGTTATGACACTTGGAAATTTACTTAAAGGTACTCGTTCCCTGGAAGTTTTGTCACATATTGTACTCGGCGCCATCTTCATAACGAAGATCACCGAGGGGATTTGCTTGCAGTTGTCAATAATCAGCATGTCGCGCAGCACATGAATGCAAAAAATAATGCAGAGTTAGATAAACTGTCAGTAAAATGTCAGTAGGTCAGTATACCTGGCAACTGGGCGCTTCGCGCGCTCACTTAGTGACTACCCACGGTACGCAACAATGACGATATGATAAACTCTCGAATCTGTTATCACTTTATTATACATGAATTTCTTTTAAAATATCAAGATTTTTTTCATAGCTATGACACGTTATTGAATTAATAAAGATAATCTGTGATAATGATGATCACACAATCATGCAGAGGATAAAATGAAAACCACGAATTGCATTATTGGAGCAAAAAACCCCAACAAAGTTGATTATGAAACTTATGATCTTTTCATTTCGTATACTATGTAATACCTTTGTCGCAGTTTGCAATCGAAATATTTCAATTTTTATTCAAAATCAACTTAATAGGCCAAGATGATGACCAATAAAGCCCATATATGACAATGCTGTCATTGTAAAATCAGTGGCGTAATGAGTAAAAAAAAATCGAGGGATCAGAAATGGCGTATATGGCAAAACATCTAAGAACCTGCTCTTCAATGCAAAAGCCTCATTTTGTGATATATTTGTTGATATGATATTCAGAATATAATACCACACACTATTAGAAAAAAACAAAAGATTTTTCAGAAAGAAATAACCGAATCATTTTGTAAAGTGTTATAAGGGGGAAGATTATTTTTTACAATTTTACAGAACAGGTCTGTTTTAAAAAATGTAAAAACAACGTTATAACAATAAATGTGTATAAAGGTTACATACGGTCGCATTTCATAAGTTGGGTATGCAAAAAGGGTGGCGTATGAACAATTTTCAACACGGTGCCATGGATAAATTGTTGCTTCATCACAGCATCTTGACCAAATTTATTGAATAAGATCTCATTTTAAAGCTAGAACCATAGGCTAAATATATTACGTTGAATTAGATCAAAACAATGTCAGGAACAAAAACTATAGCACATTAAGATTGAAGTAACAGGGGTGGCGGAGCCGGTGGATGCGGAGCCGATGGATGCGGTGAATGATAGAATATTAATTAAACTTAATTAACAACTTACTATAATATGTAATATGACTGTTATCCTCATATTTCTGGGTGTTTTAAAGCAGGGAACAACTAAATGTCAAAGAAATTTGATAATTCTGAAAATATGCAGCAATGAAATACATGTGTATGTCAGCTCTGATCTGCAACCTAATCAATTAGTAAACTGGAGAAATTTGGTTAATTTTCTAATTTGTAATCCTAATTTTTATTATAAATGTTGTGTATCATTGCAACAAACATTTCTACCCATGATGTTGTCATTTTGCCAAGCATATAAACACAGTGACAGGTATTTTGGGGGCAAAATGTGAAATTAAATACGGTTAATTAATTAGTATAATTAATATGCGTACAATAATAGATAATTATTCAATTTTTGGTACAGATTTAATTATTGATGTTTCAAGATTATAACTGCAAAATACTAGGGTGATCCAATGTTGCATTAACTTTTGACACCATTTTATGTGCAGCAGGTCCAATTTGAGAAAAACGCATTTCAAAATTCACATTTACATTGACGTCTATGTAGTAATTAGCTGTTAATTAGTAATTTTAAGAAAAAATAAAGGTATTTAACTTAAAAGTTTTCCATTATTTAGAGAATGGTAATAGCTTTAACATATCAAAAAATAAAAATTTTGACAATTTTTACCCTGTTCGCGAAATTGGACCACCTTATGACAAGCGACCATACACAAAATACCAATTTTCTGTCATTTTGCACAAATGCAGGTAAGATTACATAGTGCAGAAAGATTACAGGGGTTCTCGAGACTCTGCTGCATGATTTTGTTTTAAAGCAGAAATTTTGTAACAGTGTGCCCGTTCATTTTCTTTGTCTTGAGAATTTGGGGATCCATGGCCCGGCCAAGCACCCATCATACACCAGTGGTTGTAGCGTATATTCAGAAACATCAACTTACCACAGTCTTCAAGAGAAGTTTGTGGATGGCCACGGCGATGGCGGCGGAGGCGACGCCGCCAAGCCCGAGCATCTAGGGATTCAATGTTGAAAGATGTTTGTGTTTTTTTTTCAACGATACAAAATAAGTTTTCTTTTTGAATAGATTCTGTCAGGCTAAATTATCAATTGCTGTATGCAGATTTCAGGTTGGACATGAAAATGAAAACTGAATATTAAAGGCAACTGCCGCAGCTCACTCAATGCACATTTCACCCATGCAATTATATAGAATTACGAACTGACTGCCCCCCCCCCCCTACCCGGCCGGGAGGGGGGGGGGGGGTCGTTGCCCTCGATGCCACGAAAACTATCTGGATTAAAGCGCGCAGTAAGAAAAACAAGTGGAATGCCTCTGGCCGTCTCACCTGCATCACGCGGTTCAATATAGCAGCAGTGCTGACTTTGAAAACTACTCTAACTCGCACAAGATGTTCAGTGATACATGGTTACTATTATGTCCACTTTTTATGAACTAGACCAATAAACTTACAGAGATATGATGGTTATTCAACAAAAAAAACCCAACATGGCCAAAGTTCATTGACCTTACATGACCTTTGACCTTGATCATGTGACCTGAAACTCGCGCAGGATGTTCAGTGATACTTAATTACTCTTATGTCCAAGTTTCATAGATCAGATCCATAAACTTTCAAAGTTATGATGGTAATTCAACAGATACAATCAATTCGGCCAAAGTTCATTGACCTTTGACCTTGGCCATGTGACCTGAAATGCGCACAGGATGTTCAGTGATACTTGATTACTCTAATGTCAAAGTTTAACGAACTAGACCAATAAACTTTCAAAGTTATGATGGTAATTCAACAGATACCCCAATTCGGCCAAAGTTCATTGACCCTAAATGACGTTTGACCTTAATCATGAGACCTAAAACTCATGCAGGATGTTCAGTGATACTTGATCAACCTTACATCCAAGTTTCATGAACTAGGTCCATATATTTTCTTAGTTATGATGACATTTCAAAGACTTAACCTCAGGTTAAGATTTTGATGTTGATTCCTCCAACATGGTCTAAGTTCATTGACCCTGAATGACCTTTGACCTTGGTCATGTGACATGAATCTCTAATAGGATGTTCAGTAATACTTGATTAACCTTATGGCTAAGTTTTATTAACTAGGTCTATATACTTTCTAAGTTATGACGTCATTTCAAAAACTTAACCTCATGTTAAGATTTGATGTTGACGCCGCCGCCGCCGCCGTCGGAAAAGCGGCGCCTTTAGTCTCACTTTGCTTCGCAGGTGAGACAAGAATCGTCATGGTGCGGAGTAACAGTATTATAATTCACCCTCTGGATTTAGCTTTAAAATGAACAGACTAGTACTTACAATTATCCATATATTCAGCCAGTAGAATAAATGCAACCAGATACAGAACCAAAAGACGCTTCATCTTGATTTGCGATTTTGAGGTGATCAATACAGGAAAAGCTCAAGAAATCTCTGTTCTCTGATGGCGAGTTTAGAACTGAGACCACTACAACAACGATCAACAACAAGTTCAACGATCCATTTGTTTCAATTGATCTTTTGCAGTCTGAAAAAAAAAAACTATGGGCGGCCATATGGGCCAAAATTAGTTTGAAGACAGGGGTCGTGTGGTTCAGTGGTTAGAGCATTGGACTCATAATCGCAAGGTTGTGAGTTCAAATCCCAACTCTGCCAATTGTCTCCACTTTGGTAAAAAGGCCAGAGAGTGATATCTGTCGCCTATAACGTCAGCCACTAAGACTGATTAACCTAGACATAAATTGTTGCCTAGATTATTGGTTATATACCAGCTTGGCGTTTGCAAGCAAAATGCTGTCCTGCCGAGTTTACGGAAGTTACCATAAACAATAACAGAAACAGATTTCTTTTATACCCATTTTATGTTCGCATGATAGGGCAGTACATAATGACAATTTAGTTTCACATAAAAATATTGCAAAATAAGTGAGAATAAAAAGCATGATTTTTCTGACCCCTTTGCAACCAAACTCTTCATAAATCTGCAGCTACCTGCACTGTACGCGTACGGTACATCGGGCAAGAGTCCAAATTTATAGACTCTTGTCGGGTATACGACCCTCTACTGTCCTCGAATGTCGTCTTTCGACGTTCCAAAACATCCTTTCTTTATTTCGAATCGGTTTTGCTCAATTCTATCTAATTGTCCTTTGATTGCCTCCAATCGTCCATGGTTTGTTTTTAATCGTTCTTTTATTGTTAATAATCGTCTTTTGTTTGCTTCTACTTGTCAGCTTGTTTTAACTTGTCCTTCGTTTGTTTTTGATCGCCCTTTGTTTTTAATCATCCTTTGTTTGTTTGCAACTATCCTTTGTTTTTACTTGTCCATTGTTTATTTCTAATCGTCCACTGTTTGTTTTTAATCGTCGTTTGTGTGTTTTTAATCGTCATTTGTTTGCCTGTAATCGTCTTTTGTTTTTAATCGTAGTTTGTTTTTTATCGTCCTTTGTATATTTTTAATTGTCCTTTGTCTGTAATCTTCATTTGAATGATTGTAATCGTCCTTTGTTCATTTGTCATGGACCTTTTAACGTTCGAAGATTTTTTTTGTCTGTTTGTTTCTTTATATCCTTTGTTTTTTACTGCCTTTTGTTTAAAGATGACGTTAATTTTGGCCCTTATGGCCGCCCATACATAATTGAATATTACGGTCCACTGTTTTATAATTCAAAAGAGAATAATATCTTCGATAAACCGTGCTTCCCCTGGGGAGCGTTTCATAAACATTTTCGTCCGACTAGTTTTCAGGTCTGACAACTTTCCTCAAATATGATTGGCTCAGAGGCACCATTACCATAGTAACTGTCGGATAAACATTATTTGTCGGATAAAACATCTGTCAAGTCGTTTCAAGAAATGCTCTCCTGGTCTTCATGTCATTTATTGAAGCAATTTCACCAGTTGAATTAGCCCATCCTTAGCTTTGGTACCCACCCCAAACAAAGAAAAAGTGTTTTAAAAAACCCAACAACAACAAGCAAACAAACAAATGTGTAAAAATGCGAGATTCAGTTCAATCAATCAATTAAAATTCAAAAACGTGTATGCCCTAATAATTAAGCCTCTGATAAACATGCGTCGGGTTTGAGGCCGCCTCCAACGCCGGCTTTCAAGCCTCCTTCAACAGACCCCATTCGCCGAAAGTGGACTGAGGCCGCCTCGAGAGCAATATCCCCTGTCATACAAACGAGACTTTTGGGAGCAGTAAACATGGTAAACGAGAACGGCGGAGCAGTCGTCTGATCGCTCAAGTCAACGTTGCCGTCTGCCCTTGTTCACTACAAATCAATTTCCCTTTTAAAACTGTTTTTTAAAAGGGAAATTGATTTTCATGCTGAGCTTGAGGGATTGAAATGACGTCACTCACGTGCACGTCGACTGTGATTTAGGAGAATCGCAAAATCGATGTGGCGAGGTTCTCGATTCTGAAAGTGGACATGTGTGAGGACCTGAGGCATATGGCAGGCCAAAAAATGACGTCATCTCGTACCAGTCGTCTATGTCGACGTACGTTTCTAAAAGTGCTCAATAAGTCGCCTATTCAAGTCCTCTGCCTGATCAACATTTTCTATTGTTCATTAGCAATAATTATTGTTCGCTCTTTTCTAGTCGATACAAATCCCAAATGCAAGACTGAAGCCGGCTTGAAGGAGCCATTAAACCACATTCAAAATCAGTCTTTGAATGATTAATTGATTTTAATTTCACACTTTGCTAATTACCAAAAGTGCTTGAGAGACGAGCAAGTGGAAGAACTGGCATAAATAACTCAGCATGATATGAAATAAAAAAGAGAAGAAATAAAGCAGCCATTTATATTACCAAGTAATGAAATAGAAAATTAACACGTTATTTAGGGGTGAGCAAATAAAATCCTTTTTTGCGGGGGGGGGGGATATTCAATTTCAAACGATTGGATTATATTGCCATTTGGGCTGCTGAACACAAATCTAGTAGGTATTTTTGTTTTAGAATACATCTGATATTGGTTCCAAGCAATTTTTCAAAATGGCCGCCGAATATATTCCTTTCAAATCAGAGTTTTCACATGTAAATCCTTAAATATATATACAAATAAGGCGTGCAATGTATCCAACTATATGTTTTTGTGGTCACTGATCACAAACTTACATGAATCATTGAGCCATTCAAAATTATTATTTTTGATCAAAAACAGCGTTGTGGGGTCAATTTTGGTAAAAACTGCTCCCAAATGACAGTTTTGTACATAGAGGTTAGCCTTTATTATCTGTTCATCTGTGGTTTGTGATATGTTTTCATTGCCACCTAGTCCAACAATAGATGAAACAGACATGTTTGGTCTTTTGTACAGACATTTTTAGTAAAAAATCCCATTTTCTGTATTTTCAAGTAAAAATTTATTAATATACACTGCAAATATTCATGTAACTACAGCTTGTAATTTGTATACATTGTATAACCTCGGGTTTTTTATTGTGATTTGGTAGACTGAATTAACAGAATCTGTATTTAGGCAACTCTTTTTTATTTAAATATTTTGTGAGAGAAATGGATAAAGAGAACAATTGTAGGGGTAGCTTAAATCAAGGTTCCCCAGAGCTATCTACCCTTTGGAAAAATTGGTGATGCCGAAAAAATGTCTCTGCCGGGAATCGAACCCGGGCCCCCAGCTTTGAATGCCGGTGCCTTAACCACTAGACCATAGAGACAGGTTAGTGGCTAGGGCGACTCCAATCCGATTGACCGTCAGATAGACAGATTTTCGACACTATACCAATTATAATTTCCTTTTCCCTGCAGATACATTTTTTCGGCATCACCAACCTTGATTTAAGCTACGCCTACCCTAATTGTTCTCTTCATCAATTTCTTTTACAATATACATATAGATATATGTATATAGATATTAGGAGGCTGCACTCTACAAGCTCCGCTTTTTAGCAGCCTCCTCCATTTTCAACCTGATTTGTAATAATCTTGAATATAATTTTCTGTACCGGAATAATTGAAATATGTTTTGTTATTTATATATGTCAACATGTACAGAAGAAACTGTAATTGTTGAAAATGGAAATAAACGAATGAATGAATATATCAGTCTTTCTGACAATATCTCAACATTATTTATAACAAAATGAAATAATAATGTTAAATACGAGACCAGACTTATATACATATGTTCTCAAACAAAAGTGAAAACAATTCACATTTTCATAAGGATTGTCAAATTGCTTTTATAGAAATGAGAGTTAAAAAAAAAATTGCCGTTCAATCTACATGTAGGCCTACTCATAATTTAATGTGCATTATGCACACTACATTTGGTAGCAGAGTGCTGATGTTATCAGCGATACTATCTTTTGATATACATGTTGGTGTTTTGGGGTGAGACTTTCAGGTCCTTCACATATTTCTTCAGCTTTAAACGAAACTTCATCTGCTGCTTTCACATTTCTTATCTGTAGAATAACTGGAGCTATTATGGACCAAAGATTAACGATTTTACCCAGGAGCAGGTTTTTTTTTTGTGAGGATTGCTAATATTAATATTTTTGTCAGTGGACCATACTTACAGATTTCCCTTCTTCTTGTACAGTGCCTACAATACAGTTGCAAGAAAGACTGATTCGACTGTATTGTCCTCTACAGAACAGTGAGCCAAGCATTTATAGATCCCATATCTCCTTGCTTTTTAATTTACCATTTATAAGTATATTCTTCCTGGATATAGTTCCATCAATAACTGTGTTAGTCCAGCCCTTAAAAAATACAAATTGTACCCCAAATTACAATAAACAGACAGGAATTGATGCCATTATCATGATTATTGTCTGATTTTCTGAAGTAGTCAGTCTTGGGCATCTGACGCTCAGTAAGTCTATGTCTTACATATAATTAGACTTCATTCATTATATCATACATGTTAATAGGATATTCTTATTCACCTTTTGTCCACAGTGTCCTTATGACCCATTTTTATCGATGCCCAGCAGTTCCATCATCATGGGGAATATGACAAGATAACCCATCAGCATGTAGATACGCATAAAACAGCATGTGAAACATTTTTCTGAATCATTATAGAGACTGTGAATTTGTTGATATGAACTAAATTGATGACACTTTTGATTGAATATCATGCCAAAACAGAAACTCCCAAGCAAGTAGTGAATCTATTGGCTATGAACCCTTTAAACGTTGGTACTGAATTATATCTTCTGCCATCCAGGGCATGTAACCGTTACGGTGAAAAATATATATATTTTTTTTGTATTACATCGATGAAATTTTCAGCATGATGCTTGTTTGATTTCTCTCTATTGATTCAAATCAACATTTTCTGGGGTGAATTTTACCTTTAAATTTGATTATTCATCATTTAAACTTGACTATCTGAAAATGGAAAATAAGATTCAACATGATCAATTGCGTCGATATGATGTTTGACTGGAACAGAGGATAATGGAAAGAAGACGGGCGCCCTCTCTAGATTTTTTTTCGAAAAGGTGACTGCATGAGCCTGCAAATTTGTTCTCCCCTACCATGTTTACATTTTTCACTTGATGAAAAAAAAAATCCCCTTAGCAAGATCCGAATAAACGGGGGGAGGGGCTGGTTGGGCTTCCGTCCCCATTTCTTTTTTTTTTCAAAAACTGTGTACAAAAACGTAAAAAAAAATCTCATTGCGATTTTGTGAATGGTCAGCCCTCGCACTTTTTTCAAAACTGTTCACACTTTCTTGAAATGCTCATTTTTCTTAGCAAGTGCACACCTATTACCAAAAAGGCTTATAGTATTTTCATTTATTTAAACGCAGGATAAAAGAGCATTGCCTATTAGATGCCTTGCTCACGGGAATAGGTCCCGCGGCCGGGGATCGAACCCTGAACTTTCCATGTATCGTCCGGCGCCTTAGACCACTCGGCCACGGCACCCTACCGTGCAGGCGATTTCACGTCTTGTTCCACGCTGTGACCACACTGTGGGAAACTAAGTTCTTTTCAGTAGGGATGAAAGAGTCCTAATCTCCTCTCAAGAAAGATTCACTCGTCCTAGGAGTATCTATACCTATACATACATGTAAATAGGATAAAGGGAAATTTTCATTCTTATTCATGTTTTGTCTACAGTGTCCTTATTACCCATGGAAGCGTCGTGGTGTAGCGGTTCTGAATCTCGCCTTGTAATCAAAGGGTCGTGTGTTCGAATCCCACCATGGCCTAGCGTCCTTTGGCAAGGGGTCAATCCACACTTTGCCACTCTCCACCCAGGTGTTAAATGGGTACCCGGTAGGATGTGAAAGTGTATAATTATGTAGTATGCCTAGCAATTGAGTCTTGGAACTCCGTGTTGGAATGCTTCCCAGGGAGTGGAGAAGGTGCATATATTGTATGCGGGCATGCACCTTCTCTCTGGAATAATTTGCCATTAAATTTAAGAATTATACAATCACTGGAGACCTTCAAATCCAAACTGAAATCTGATCTTTTCTAACAGTATTAGTTATTGGCACTTTGACACTCATCCAAACTTTCTCATTCTTTCTTTTCTTGTGCGCCTCGGAATAGAATATTTCTAGATAGATGGCGCTATATAAATGCCTATTATCATTATTATGCAAGGATCCGATGACCGGGGTTATGTCTGTAAAGCGCTTAGAGACGTCGTTCTGATGTATTAAGCACTATATAAATGCGGAATATTATTATTATTATTACATGATATATCCAAATAAACACGCAGTTAATACATGGGTTTATCCAAAGATGCCACTGATGCCCCAATCACACTCACAAAAATGCGCACTGTCCGATCATAGCTAAAACGTTATTCTCATTGAAATACCATCGATCGGAGACAGATTCATTGGTGTACCCGAAACAGAAAACAATATAAGAGTGACATACTATGAGACTATGCGGGTATATAAGTGAAGCCCACGGATGTGGATGGTATATAGATTGATAATGCCTGACACTTACAAGAGAAATAGTGTTTTCTATAAACGAATCTTGCTGGTACCGTACAGATACAGATAAATATACACGAAAGTCAAGTCAAAATAAATGGAGGTTTGCTTGCGCTACATTACACAAAAGCGATAATGGTATATAAAAGTGATATGTCAAACGATAAAACTTTATAGCCTTCATCGATGGATAGCCCCCCCCCCCAGAAAGAAATGCAGGAGGGGGGGGGGGGTATATGGAAGAGTGGCATGATAGAAAGAAAAAACAAAAAATAACGTATACATCACTACTCCTCACTTTGGTACCACTCACTTACATTATTGTATGTGGGCAAGTAGGGCAACCATTTACAATTATATTAATTTTTCAATTATGTTATGGAAAAGTATGTTCTGTGGAGCGTTTCATCTGCCTCGCTAACTGAACTTATTAAACATGGGAAATGTGAATAGGGGACTTGTGCAGCACTGATCGTACAGGGAACTAAATCGCTACGAAGTGGCTGGGAAGTGCTATTCAGGCATATTGATTACATGAAGTGAACCTTCTTATGTTTATGTCACAATATAAACATAGTATATGCTTCCTCTATAAAACGGAAATGACGTCTAACCCATAGAACTTAACCTTTCTCGGAGTTCAGTATGTAGAGGTTATTGTGTTGCTTAGGATATTATAGCCAACACTTCATCTTCATGGAACAGTTACACCGACGAATCCGTCTCCAAACCGAACGATGGTGTGCATTTCGGAATCACGTAATAACTTTGATCGATCTGGAATCGGTTTCGTTGGTGTGGCTCTGTTCCATGAAGTCTTGGCAATCCTAAACATTTCATGTTTTGCTTACAGCAGTTATTCACGTATGCACTCTCGAAGAGTCATTTCCTCATCAATATTTCTTAATAAGAAAGTAATATATTTTTGGTCAGTCTGCAGCTCAGACAATCACCAAAAAAATTGTAAGGAAATTTTAAAGGGATACACCAGCTTGTATCGGCCGTATGATGTTTTGTAAAGAGGGCTATAAAATGTATGATTGAGAGGGATGAAGCTATAGGCGCTACTCTCAATGAGAACGTTGTAGGTTCAATGAAAGGTGTGTATTATGAATAGAAACTGGTTTTGAGAACAATAAGTGCTGGTTTCATTTTGTATTTTCCTTCTCCAAATACATGACCAACGTGGACGATCAGTGATTGACGTACTAGAAAAATGCATGTTGACAAAGACGTAAACTCACAGACAGAAATAGAGGGAGGAGAGGGAGATAGACGGGCAGATCGAGAGCAAGAAAAGAGAGAAAGAAACGATGTAGAATAGAGAAATGTAAATAGAGAAGGGGTATACATTTTAGAGAGAGGGGGAGAAAAAGGCAGAGATAAAAAACAAGGAGGCAGAGAGGAAGAGCGAGACAGAAAGAGAGAGGGAGAGAGAGAGAGGGGGGGGGGGGAGAATGGCAGAAAGTGGTTAAATGCAAACACACCACTGCGCATTTTCCGCGAAAGTATTTCTGCATGTCGAGCCGCCACAGTATACACGCATTTCGCATCACACGACACGCCACCAGCAAACCCATTATAACCACGAATAAACCGGAAAGTTGGGCATTTCTCAAGTTGTGCTCACATCGATCAGTCGCGCAGTACACCACTACTTTCACGGACTCGACAAAACGGTCTGATATCGATCAACTTGTTTTCCTTATCAATGCACATATAGGGAACAGTCCATCGGTGTGTTCTGGTGAAACATCTGTACTAAATCCACAATCATGTCATCCGATATAGAACCTTTCCCGGCGGTTGTTGAGCTAAATGTTGGAGGCCAAGCGTACACCACGGCTTTGGGAACCTTAACAAGAGACAGGGATTCCTTGCTAGCCGAGATATTCACCGGCAGATGTGAGTCGGGTCTAGTGAGCAGAGACTCGAGAGGTAGATACTTCATTGATAGGGATGGCCAGTTGTTCAGGTACATTCTGGATTACCTACGGACTAATAAGCTATTGTTACCAGAAGGTTTTACTGAATCATCCCGCCTGTATGAAGAAGCAAGGTTCTATCGTCTAGCCGGGCTCATGAGCCTCCTTGGATCATCGCCTACTCCACACACGAACGCGGCGTCGAATTCAATATCAAGCAACGGTACCTCTGGCAAGGCCGCTGGGTTCCTGACCATCGGCTACCGAGGGACCTTTGCCTTCGGTCGCGACGGCCTTGCCGATGTAAAATTCAGGAAAGTCTCTCGGATCCTGGTTAGCGGAAAGGTATCGTTGGCGAGGGAGGTCTTTGGGGACACTCTGAATGAAAGCCGTGATCCTGACCGCGGTCAAAGCAGCCGTTACAGTGCCAGGTTCTACCTAAAACACATTTACTTAGAGCAAGCCTTTGACATGCTAGCCACCTCTGGTTTCAAATTTATCAGCTGCTGTGCATCAGGGACAAGCTCGCAGGTCGGTCCAATGGAGACCGAGGAAAGTAAATGGCATCATTACAATGAATTTGTGTTCCAACGACCATAATTTTGGACATGATTGGACGTTCTTCAGTCACCAAGGAAATTGATGAACATTATTTAGTGTGATACTCTGTCGGTCCAGATTTTATCTTCAAAAGGAAGCTATAAATTTTCTTGTCGCATAAAAGATTCGACGTATAGGATTTGTCAGATGGGACAAAAATAACAATTTTAATGAATTTGGAGAAATTAAAGGACAATCTCAATATGGTAACTGTTGGTGTTAAGTATACGCGTTTAGATTGAACAATTTAGACATATTAAACATGTCTTTGGAAATACCTTTGTAACAGACACAAACTTAGTCTCATTCTCGAAACGTCACCTTTTAAGTTATCCCAAGACTTAAATTATGCGGAGTGCATCACTTCGTTCTATTATGTCTTTGTCAGCGAGTTCTTTGTGGAATATTTCACCCTTGCTGTCATGTCCAGCGGATTTAATTCTTAAACCCGTGGAGAATAGATGTAGTTTGCCTACCCAATGACACGTACAATCCTTTGAGTGAATTCTGCACATCGCCGGACAGACGTACACGCAGTTTCAAAAAATTTACATTATAGCCATATTGAATTATTCTTTCTTAATTTATATATTCGAGAAGCTTTATGATTAGAGATTATAATTTTTTTATAGTTGGTACTCTTACATGCCCTACAATAGACCGTGCCTGTATCTACGCATTTTATAACGTTCGAATGGCAATATAATTTAGCCTTCAGGATATTCGGATTCGGATTGTGTTAGCATCGCCTGTAATATCGTCATACATGCTTGGTGTCACAACAGGCCGATACTGATCCTGGAAAATATGTCATTAAATTTGCATGACACGAATCGGATTGCTGGAATAAAAATCCATCAATGATAAATTCACACCAAACGAAAGCGAATAGTGAGAGTTTCAGCAATGAATATGCTGGTATCGAATTTTATGGAAATGGAAACCAATTAAGAGACTTTATGCATCGGTGATCACGCTACAAGCTGGTCAGTGTTGTGCAACACTTTAAGATGTGTCGCAGAACCAACTTTGAGTATGTTTTTCTTCCGTCTTATAGCTTTCCTGACAAAGGAATTCAATGATTAAATTCATCCAAAACGGATGCCTAAACTGGAATGTAGGGTATATCCAGGGGTGTATCATTTTCAGCCCAAATGTCCATGGCGCCGAGTTGCCGACGCGATCAAGCAAAGACGAATTGGAGACGAATTCTTTGCCCCTGCAACGGGAGGATAGATCACCCCATCTTTGTGCCCCCCCCGCCTGTCTGTTCTAGTTCTCTGGATCATCGCTATCATCGCTACCGCTTTCACCCCTGTCAATATACCACTTTGTGATGATCAAATGAATACATTAAATATGAATGCTTTCATCCCCGAGCCCATTATGCTCGCCAATCATGTTGATCCAAAACCCAGGAACCTATGATTACGATGCGATCCCGGTATTTTCATTCTCCGCCATTATGCCAACAATCCCTCGCTCCGTCGTTGCATATCATCACTCTGGTGTTCTATGATCATATTTTTTCTTTGATTGATGCAATTAACGGAATTGCGCTATCAATCAGATAGATGCCTCCTTGTGGTGGCATGACGTGGCGGCGTTTAATGCACCACTCACGATGGATCTAATAATGTCCCTGGGAATTATCTCCGATGTCTATGACAGAAGAAATATATATAAACTGGAAATGCTCTCTGTAAACATGAAGAAACGGAGTATTTATGCAAAGACCTATTTACTGCACTAGTTTTGGTTTCTAAGCCATATGTTTTTATTTCGTAATCAATATACCTGCTAGTTTATTGTTTAGCACGGTGGTTCATGCCACCATCTTTTACGCGGTATAATATTTCAATATTAAAGGGATGGTACAGACTTAACAAGAAATCGGCCCTAAATTTGATTCTACACCGTGCCAAACTGTTCAAACCTTTCATTGGCTTAGATAAAAGTTACTTTATTTTAAGGGGACCATGAGTAGCATGAAAGATTTGTGAAATATCTTATTTACCCCCCCCCCCCTGAATTTCATACTTGTTAGCAAACTAAAGTTGCACTGTAATTCTAATGCCGTATAGCATCATAGCCATTTACAGACGGACCATGTGTGCACATTATGTGCAAATAATTTACTCGTCACTTGTTATCTTGAAAAATACCTCTCTGTTCAATAAGTTCTTAATTACAAAATGTTGTTCTACAGTGCGTATCAAAAAAAGTTTACACTTTGAAAAACTCCTGTAAAATTATACATTTGTGATATCCTGAAGATTTTTGTTTCAATTGACTTAAAGTGCATGGGAAATGTATGAGAAATGTTTCGCAGGAAAAGTTTGATTTTGCCCTTTCCCCTCGGCACAGCGTGAAAACAAGCATTTCTGCGCAAACAGATTTCTGCGAGCTTTACAAAAATGGACAGTGCTCACTCAAGTGTAACATTCTTTCAAAACTTTTACTTTCATTGGTTAGATGAGACCCAAACCCAGGAATATATGTGAAAAAATTACCCACATGTTGTATATATTTTACTTCCCAGGGCTTTTTCAAAGTGTAAACTTTTTTTTTTGATACGCACTGTATAGTCAGTAGAAAAACAGTTCTTCTTTTCCGAGTCAGTTGTAAAAATAAAGTGCAATTCATTTAGAACTCTGCAAAGCTAAATTTAGAGTACAATTTTGATGTTGTGTGTGCTTTTCACATGTATTTAAATTCGTTTCTCCGAGCTTGAAACGATTCTGTCTTATATATTCACCCTTGAATATTTTTTTTATTCGTTTAATAACGGAGACAAAAGTTCATGTCAATATCTCGTCCACGCTTTCTCGTCCAAGCTGTTCAAATACACAAATGGTGCCTCCGACGCTCTGTCTTTTTCTTTCGATACCACTCGCTTGTTTGCCCGACATTTTGGGAGTAATATGCGACATATGTTACCAAGCCCGCAACCTTCATCGCTTGAGAAATTGAAAGGTCATTCTATAACTGGGTAACAATGGTATTATCCTGATAAAAAAATGCGATATAGAGCCAATCTCGTGCAAGGATCAAAGGAAAAACACATCCTCACAGATATTCCATGAGATTGATTGTCCCCTTTGCCTTTTATATATTATCATGTATATTATACATACCATGTTTATATTCATATTGAATATTATGCATTCCGAAAGCCATTTTATGTTGCAGATGCGATTTTGCTTGTGTCATCAATGTATCATTTCAACATTGTCTGTGTGTGTTTACCTTACGATAGCAAATATTATCATATCACGAGTAGGCATGACCCACTAATGGACAATTATTCTGAAAACACTACGTGAAAGGGATCCACCAAAAATATTCGAGTATACATGTATTCTGTCCTACTTAGCTAAAGGAAGTAAGAGAGGTATAATTTCCTGGAAAAGAGCAAACGGTGTGTGTGCGCGCGTGTGTGTGTGTGTGTGAAGTTTTCATTGGTAATATACACATATACACTCGCACTGTGGTTGACAAGACATATCTCTTAGCTCTATCAGTGTTTTCCTGTATTTTAAAGAAAAAAAAAATAAAGCGTCAACACATCAAAGCCTAAATTTCGGTTTTTATGTTTCCTTGCTTCCTTTTGCCAAATAGGGTAAGAGTTGTGTTTTGTAGATTTGTTGTAGAGTCGTTGTAGATGGTGACGTATGCATCTCGGGCTTAACTAATGATCTCCCATGAACTGACATTTAAAAGAATACTTGAGTGATGGCGGTTTAATATCCGCCTTTTAGAATCACCCTTGTTCCTCACATCTTGGGCATTGTCTCGTCAAAGAATCCGACTCCAAACCGACCGTTAGTATGCCATTGGACATAACATGATTAAAAAATGTGACCGTTCTGGAGCCGGTTTTGTTGATGCGATTACGCGACAGTCACACTAATGTATCTGACTCCGAACAGACTGAAAATTTTCCATTCAATATAACGTAATAGCTTTGATCGGTCGAGAGTCGGTTTCGTTGGTTTGACTGTAAAATTCTGGTAAAGTCGCACTAACGTATCGGACTCTAAACCGATTCAAGAGTTGCCATTCAATATAACGTAAAAAGCTTCGATCGGTCTTGAGTCGGTTTCGTCGGTATAATGCCACACGAATGCCAACGAAACTGACTCCAAAGTGGATCTTATGCTATTCGATAAAAAATGTATAATAGCTTTGATAGGTCTGCAGTCAGTTTCGATTACATTCAATTCAAGTTCAGAAAACTCGATGTTCTTTATTAATTTTTATTAAATCAATATCGAGTTTTGATAGTCATGAATGGAAGATTTGAAATACAGTTTCTACTCTTTAGGAGCAATTGTAAGTGTTAATCAGTTCTACGTTGATTCTACATGAAAATTGCATGGCCCAAGCGATTATCAATAATTATATCCCTGGAGTGTATGGCAAACTGCTATTTTGGACTTTGAAACCGAGATGAGATTCTCCTATTCTAATTTTTGGTTCGTATTTGAAATAATTCAATAGATGTCTCTTTTCAGTAATGTTAAACACAATTACACTTCTCCTTTGTAATAGAATGCAACATTTATACAGCGTTTAATAAAATGTTTGTAAACGCTTTATACTATTACTCCGGGTTTAGAACGGCTATCAGATGTTCGAGCATTCATTCAAGGATTTCCTTCCTTACTCATGTTGATGTTACTTCACCTGGGTGGAGGGTGGCAAATGTAGATAAACGCCTTGTCAGAGTGGTAGCTGCGGTCAGATTTGAACCCGGACATTTTGGTATTAATTATGTAGAGACTTATCTGCTGTCAGTCATCTACAAAAGCACAATATATCCATATATCAATATCATCTGGGTGAAATTCATATTATGTGCCAATTGGTTCTTCTTGGTGAATTATCAAAATTGTATGACCAACACCTCGACGAGGAAATAAGCTCAAGGAAATTGTACAATTTTCTTCAATACGTTTTTTTTTCAAGTTTTAAACAAAGTATCCGCTTCTTATCTAAATGTTATTCTCACATCCTAAATAGTTACTTTACCGGAAATTCTAGGGTTATCACTCTCATTTTCGGTTTGAAATTGAAATGAGTAAAAGGTTGTTAGGGTATGTTATTGAAATAAGAAAATGTCTGGTTTGTAATTATGGTGATAAATAATTAACAACTCCAGTTGAATTTGCAAGAATTGTTGCTTATCTTCTGGTAATGTGCTTTCTTGAGCAGTTAATCGAAAGTACCCAACTCAACACATGTTTTTAAAAGTATTTCTAATGATAATGACTGTGTCCATTAGAAATAGACATAGTCTTCTGAGTCTATAATGCTTTGCAAAGTACCAATGTTGAAATCCTTTGAGAAAAAATAACACCGCCTTGACATGAATGACGTGTAAAAGACAAAATAATAAGGTTTCTTTCGTATCTTCCGAATAGTGTCTCTTGATGTTTTTTTTAAATAATCATCGTGAGGAGCAGTAATAGCCGGAAAATAATATCGAATAAAATTATAACTTATTTAATATACATAGAGATAAAATATGACGGAAACCAGAAAGATTGTTTAAGTAAGGGCAATTAAATATCGTCCATAGAACAAAATGATTAGGGTGCCAATCACTCACGTCAATTCGAGACTAACAATGCTTCTAAAGGAAGTTAAGAAAATAATTGTACCACCATGTTCTTGGTATCCATACTCATTTTTTAATGAAACTATGGGAGGAATTAACAAAAGCAAACAAAGAAACACATGAAAGAAATATATTCAAACAAAAAATAGAAACGCTGTAATTTCCCGGATGATATATTCCTATTTGATACGGCTATAGGATAGTTTACGACTTTGGGTCGAGTGGGTGACAAAAAATGGTAATCCAGGAATTGTCATCATCAAATTTAGTGTGCTACACCAAATAGCATTTGCCTTTAGTGTGGACTTTTCCTGGTAGGTTCATGTTAGTAGCTATTACCAGTAGTGTTTATATCCATGTCCATGCAGTGTTTTGATCCATCCCTCATTATCATTACTGATCTAAATATTGAGCGGAGTGTGTTTGTTTTGATGGACTCAGCCGTTCTTTCCTGCAGTATATGACATGCGATCCCGCGTCCATCAAAATAATATACGGCCTTCAATTAGAAAGGTAGCGGTTAGACCTAGTCTTAATTCAAGTCGCGGAGGAGCAAATGTTTGTCCGAAATATTTAGCATATCATAATAAATTTAGAAGGTATATAAAACGGTCATTCGTTTAACTTATGATGCCTATGATGAATAACAGAAACATTTTATTATTCAAATTTCACTACTTTTCTGAATATTGCTGAGAATAAAAAGGGGGAGGGTTGGGGGAGAGTGTGGGTTTGGTAGTGTGTGTGTGTTTATTATTATGTTTTTTTAAGGGGGGGGGGCGAGGGGTGGACCTGATACAGCAATTTTCAAATGATCATGAATTATACCTGTATCATATCTACATAAATATGTTAATTTTTTATTTTATTTTACAGTATAGGTTTATTTTTTTATTCAAAGTAATAAAAAAAATTGACGAAGAATGTCAATGTGGCATCAATTATTTTCAAGATTAGTAGTTTTGTTTAATAACATGATTAAAGAATGTTATCATCCAAATAAATGAATGAAAATAACCATTTCCGTTTTTATCGGAATACAAGAAAATCTTTTCCATTTCAAGATAATGTTTTACCAATGACATCCACCCCCCCAAAAAAAAAAAATAAACCAAGGTATATCAAGCACCTTCTTTCAATTCAATTGTGTCTTACTGTAACGTAACTTCCCATTTATCTACAAGAAGCAAAATAGGATAAGGAATTATCGGAGTCGAATTTTACTGTATAATCCTAACGACAAAGTCCACATACGTTATTCTTCAGACTTGTTATACGAGTGCTTCGGGGAAGCGGCTTGGAGGCAGACTATTCGTGGCGGATTCCTTGATACACGTCTGAAAAAACTCAAATACACACACACACTTGTTCATGAATTATCGACTGTTTTTCGCTCCTGTGTTCTTTCCCGCCCAAATGGTGTGGAGGGATTTTCTGCATCGTCTGCGCCAGAGCGCCATAAAATATACAGCACAAACTTACGTGAGGCGGCTACCTCAATTAGGCACGGGGCTTGTTATAACAGATTCCTGATCCGTGATTCCAAAACACCTCATGAACATGGATAGATCTCGTTTATATAATTTGAATTCTTTTAGATAAGTGGGATTAAGGAACACGTTTTCATAAATATGCTTTGATAAATGTTACACACAGTAAAAATGTTGTTTAGCATTCTGTGCATCGCTGCGTACTACATGAATATCACAACAGCATGATTTGTTGATAATTAAGTATAGGAAATATAAATTTTGTTGTTTAAGATTTCATACACTTGTTTGAACTGTATAAACAGCCACTGTAACGATCATTTAGTAAACAGCGCTGTTAATTAATCAATCGGAAATTGTTTATCCGTTATTGTCTTGCTCTTTTGATTGTGATTATTACAGCATTGAATGTTTACCTAATACTCAATAGCTAGAGGAAACTAATAAATCAGTGCTTCGTCTTCTCAGCTTTCTAGTTATTCCGTCTGAGTTAAACACGGATACGCCTATATACCACAGAAATTATATAGTATCCATGAAACTGTATGATGATAATTTCAATTTAAAGAAGATGTGTATCGGATCTCCTATTGAAGCGCCCCCCCCCCATTTAGTTCAGATTCAAACATAAACTTATTTGTTCTATGTTTCCAAGACCTTAATATTTATCTTACTTATTTCCTGGATGTCGGTTTACAAGAGTTGTGATTGATCCAACCGATCTCAACTATGGCAAGCCAGCATCACCAATATCTACTCTTTATAAAATGTCAATTGAATTATTCGATCTACGGACGGAGTGAATAAAAATTTCACGAGGTTTAGAGTGACTTTCACTTGAAAATGATATTCCCGCTTTTGAAAGTGCAATTGTGTAATAAATTCGTATGCTCACTCTAAATCCACTCAAAAGCAAGTGGATATATAATTCTATTAAAATATAATTTATTCATTTTGATTCAATGCAAATCAATATTCAGTTCCAAATAAAAACATACATTATAAAAAAACAAAAAATAGTAACATACGAAAACGATATTTTTTTATATTATATTTTACATTAAACTCTAAAACAAGTATATAAACGCTATCTAAAAGAGATGTGAACTTACTGGCAGCTAGTTGCATATTAAGATAACTTAGTACCAGCAGTTGCTGACTTCATACATTTATATCAAACAACCATTAAACAACTTGTCACTTTTTACACAACTCTTATTAAAGTGCATAATATTGGCAAATTTATTGTGGTTGAGGGCAGCTTTAGGAAATTGAGCCTTGTCTTTATTCTACACTTGGGAAATTACATTGAAATGAATGAGATATAAGCAGAAAATTGGGGGCTTTGACATCTTCAAAACAAATTATTAAATTATTTATTGTTAGTTCCATCCCTTTCATCAGTTATCATTTGCATCCAACCAAAGAATAAACAGGGAGAAGGGATGCTTGAAAAGGGACTGCATTTATCATCGTATTTTGTAAATCAGCCAGTAATTATCAAAGTCTATTCCGCACACACGTATCAAGTCCGTGCACGGCGTTTAATTTAACACGGTGAGTTAATAATTACAACGTTGTAGATCCCTCACCCACTCTCTAACTACGCTCACTCTCGTTAAATAATTAAATGTATATACCGTATTTTGATTAGCATGGTTGAATACTGCCTGGGTTGTAAATAATTCACCGTAATTAGATATACAGCGATTGTATGTAACATGGGTAACTAGTAATAGAATTGGAGTAATTTGGAAGAATTTCTAACGAAAAATGTTTAAAATAATTGGTTGGGTCAAGGACACACACCAGTCACTCCTTACAACATATGTATACACATAACTTAATTAACTAATATACACGCTTATTAATTTTCTTCTATATCATTTTATCCGTAAAACAGCACAAAAATATTGATTGCTCACATTGTATTTCATTCTTCTTCATTGATTTAGCTAATTCCGTCTGTGATGAGTTCTAGATTATATCAGAAAATCGATTGCTGCAGTTGTAGAATTTCCCACAATGTTTCCAGGTGTAAAAAAGGTTCTCTCCCCCTCTCTCTCTCCTTTTCTCTCTCTCACACACACACGCACACCCACCATGCGTGCTGGAAGTGTAAACAACGACAGATTAAACAAAGGAGTGTCATGTTCTAAAAATATATGCTTTGCTCTCGGTTTGTCGTGAATTTGACAAAAATACATGATATGAACATAATAAAGCATTAATGAATCATCAGCTTGACCAACTTTTGTACTTATTTTTTGGCAAAATAATCAGGGTTATCAAGTTAATCATATTATAAAGCAAAAAATACAAATTTACACTCTAATTAAGAATAAATATAAATAAAATTGACTGCATGTCCAAATTCCATATGAGCTCTCATACTCATGTTTTTATTCATTGCTTGATCTGCCGTCATTGGCCGTTGACTGTTTCTTCTTTGGAAATATATCATTGCTATATAGAAAGCTTTAGCTTGGACAGTAAACGCCCTGTTCAGTCTTTTATAAAAAGAAAACAATCGTTTCTCACGGTGTCAAATAGTTTAAGACGGAAGCTAAAACCCATCTTTATACATAATATTTAATTCATTGACCTAGCTATTTATGTGGATTTTATGGGGGCAAACCCTTTTCCATATCCTGCGTAATAAACGTGGAGGTCCACGAAAATAACACTCTCACCATCATCTACATTATGATCTCACTCTGTACACTTTTGTTGGTTAATTACCTACAGGGACCAAAGTTCATTTTTCTATCTCTCTTGTCACTTCCTAAACGGAACTGATAGCTGGGGTTGTTTTTTTCTATACGCTCTAGTTTTGGAATCTAGGCGAAAAGGGACTATTTCACACAACACTTGAAATCAACATACATGTAAAACGAAACACTCGAATGTTTTATATACAGTCAAACCTGTGTTAGTGGCCACCTGTCTATAGCAGCCACCTGCCTATAGTGACCACTAAAACTGATTCCCATGAAGGAAGATTGTATGTATAAGAACCTGTCAATAGCAGCCACCTGTCTATAAAGGCCACATTTTGTGTTTCCCTTGGGTGGTCACTATAGACAGGTTCCACTGTAGTTTTAAACACGCGAACGGTTAAAGTGGTAGAGTTGCGGCATGCATTTGACGAAGGGAGCGGAGCTCTTAAAGGTCAAGTCCACCATAGGAAAATGCTGAATTGAATAATTAGAGAAAAATCAAACTAGCATAGTGCTGAAAATTTCATCAAAATCGTATGAAAAATAAGAAAGTTATGACATTTTATTTTTCACAAAACAGTGATATGCACAACTAGGTGAGTCAGTCGATGATGTCCATTACTCACTATTTCTTTTGTTTTTAATTGTTTAAATTATACAATATTTCATTTTTCATAGATTTGAAATTAAGGACCTACTTGACTGAACCATACAGTATTAAGCAATGATAATTCCACATGTTCAGGTAAGAGTTAATCGTTGTGTCACTTGACAATGAGGAGAAAATTAGAATATTTAATATTTCATATAATAAACTACAAAAGAGATAGTGAGTGGATGACATCATAGTCTCCTCATTTGCATACCAGCCAGGATGTGCATATAACTGTTTTGTGAAATGAAGCGAAACTTTAAAATGCCAAAACTTTCTTATTTTACAGCCGATACTGATGAAATTTTCAGTGTTATGATTGATGATTTTTTTTCTCTTTTGATTTAAATCAAGTTTTTGTTGGGGTGGACTTGTCCTTTAAGTTTGACTTCACCACCTTGGACACTAGGTCCATGATTTCACCATTGCTGTGCTGAAACCATATTCGGTTAGATTACAGACTTCAAATCCATGCATGAGAACACCTTTTCCGATCAAAGAACCCTTGAAAATTGATTGGGCTTATTTTGATTGGCAGACATGTTATGATGGGAATATCTTAACAACACTCGAGTGCGCTTTTATTCATTTTTTTAGGATCGTACGTGATCATAGTGTTCCAGAGATTTTCACCTGAAGTGCTTTAGTTGCGCTCTCCCTCTAAAAGGGGGGTATTCCCACATTATTATTTCTCTCGAAAGAGGTCACATGACTCTCCGCTTCGAGAGACAATTTGTGATCATGGTGATGTGTAAAATTTCATTTCTTTGAAAGGGACAATGTCTTGGTCGGTAGTATGGCAATCGAAAAAATTCGTGGCAATTCCATACTTCTGTTATTTTCTTAGAAGATGATTGCTTCAATAATAATAATAATAATAATAACAACGTTAATGATAATGCCACTGTCAGTACTAATGCAATGTAGTTACCAGGATTGCCAGTGCCTCAGACGTGGGTCGACTGGAATACTCCCCAGGTAGTGGAGAATGTACATATATTGTATGCGGGCAAGAGTGATCAATCTGTAAGCCTGGTTATAGAATTAATCATATTTATGTTTTAGAGAAGGCCCATGATATAGATAAAGCCACAGTCACACCACACAACCGACTGAAAACCGATCGATAATATCTCATTAAAAAAAAAACAAGTGCACACCTAGTTACCAATGCATAAAGCATTTCCATTTATTTGAAAGCAGGATAAAAGAGCATTGTAGATTGAATGCCTTTCTCACGGGCATAGGTGC
Source organism: Lytechinus variegatus (assembly GCF_018143015.1). Taxonomy (NCBI): domain Eukaryota; kingdom Metazoa; phylum Echinodermata; class Echinoidea; order Temnopleuroida; family Toxopneustidae; genus Lytechinus; species Lytechinus variegatus. Next base: position 39,305,697 of record NC_054740.1, on the reverse strand, counting down.
CAGGGATCGAACCCTGGACTTTCCATGTATAGCCAGGCGCCTTAGACCACTCGCCCACGGCACCTCCACTCATTAGAAATAACGGACGATAGCTTTGATCAGTCTGGGACGGTTTCTCCGGTGTGAACAGGGTTCTGCTAGGCTCGTTCGCTATTGCCTGAATTTTATCAAAATGTATCTGAGTAAATTTAACAGTAGGGTGTTTTCACAATCGCTACGAAGACGTTTTCTGGAACGTAGAAAATCTATTGTCATAAGCCTTTCATGGCCAAGCAGTCTTTGTCAAAATTGGTAAATCGAAACAGTCGTGTTTTCGCTGACTCTGGACAGATTTAATACTGGCAAGTTTTCGTCAGCTCCGAAACTTACCACGTTCAGCTGTCCCGGTTCTCCAATTTTTGACAAAGGCCTCCCTGATGTTTATTGTGATTTGACAGGCATTTTCAATAGTTTTACTGTGTTGTAGAATCTGCCCACGTTGTAATTGCGAAAACTCGCTATTGATGATTTGATATACACCCAAGTGAAGTCAACGAACATCAACTTTATACGCAATCTGTATAAATGTATTATGTATAACCAAGTGTGTGATTCTGCTGATAATGTGTTGTATAGTGTGTATCCATTCTGTAAAGTTCTAACCGGGATACCGTTTTGGATTGTATAGGAAATAACAGATTCATCCTGAACTGGATAAGGCTGATTATTTCCGGTCCAAATCGGAAGAATCCGGTACCGGTTTGGTAAATAGATTGGCACCCAGTTAAAAACAAAATCAAAGCTGTATAACTGCTTGGCAATCTGGTTTGCCATATGAACCGAACGATCATTATGCGTTTAAACAGCATAAATACATGTTTTAAAGATTTAGTTAAACATCAGTGTTAAGTTTTTAAGCAATAATCATTTAGAAAATGACTTTTGCAGTGAAAATGTCAAAACATGTGTTTGAAATTTTGATCATACGAGTTCATAACAAACCAGATTTTTTTTTAAAGCAGTTTTAATGTGCAATTTCCAAGCTTTCGTACCAAATTTCTTTTTATCAAACGATATCATTTGTTTTTGTTTTACTGAATGTGTAGTTTAACGATTAAGCTCTGCTGTGTGAAAATGATAACCAAGTTTCCCATTGTTATCAATTTGTTATGTAGCAGAGAAACCTTTATTCTGTTGATTGTGGTTGATGATTACTTTACCTTGTAGTATTTGATATTAATGGGATAATTAGCATAAATAGATAATTTAAGCGACACGACACCAAAGTGTGCACTGGAGGCATGTCTACAAGGTTACTTTAACAAATCTCAGAAATAGACTTTTGCAAGCACTCACAAACATCGTCTACTTGAATTTTCATCTTTGCTGTTACTTTTTTGTCTTTTGTAACGGCACGATCGATATATCACTGATCTCAGGACAGATGTTCCTTGATCAGGGTCTCTTTGCACAAAGTGTTACAATCAAATTCAACTCCAGTATTTAAACGTATCTTGATTATGAACCAATCAGTCAAGCACATTTTGGACTTGCAATTGGGCTTTTATCGTTGCATCTAAATGCGCATTGCAGAAAGCGAATGCAAATCTAGAATTCAAGCGCATCTGGATTATGAACGAATCAGAAGAATGATTTTGGATTTGCGATTAATCTTTTTTTGCTTCGTTGCGTTTAAATTCATGTATTTGTGGAACTGGACCCAGTATACTGGTTGAAAGGTAGCTCCAAAATATGGAGATCGTTGATAATTGACAATGATGCTCTGCCCTGTGGGCAGTGAATATGTAGGGTCATTTATAATACATGAAGGATATCCTTGTCACAATGAAGTAACTTTTAAACGCTGGAACATGAAAGTATAGGCTTTAAAACACGAGAGCATGGGACCCGTTACATAACGACTTAAAAGTATTGCAAATGTTTCATTATCATGACTATTTTAACTACCATGGAAACCTAGACTGTGATTGGCTGCCGACCCCAGCCTGTTACGATGGTAGCTGTTAAAATGCCAAATTTGAATTCTTTAAGAAAGGGGCTTCAGGGGAGCATTTCATCAACGTAATTCATCCGACAAGATGTCAGATCTGACATCTTTCCTGGATTTCGATTGGCTGAAAGACACTATTTAATAAGATGTTAACTGTCGGATAAAACACGACTTGTCGGATAAAACGTCTGACAAGTCCTTTTATGAAACGCTCCCCTGGTTTGTGGTGCAGTTGTCTGACAGACAGATTATTGGTTGATAGAGTAGGCTAGAAGGGGCTTGTAGATTTCAATAAACTACAAAACATCCAGCTCTCAAGTATGAAACGGCTTCAGATTCGCGTTAAGGGCAGCTGGCAAGCTTATGTTAGAGATATATCATAATAAGAGAATCTGAATATGACTGCACCTTTTGTATCAATGTTCATTGCTAAATGGTGAATTATTTTACGTGGTACGAATGATTGTGTATCGTATAAATGGATCTTATTTTATTAATAGGCTGTTACATGATTATACCATTCCTTATTTTCCTGATTTTCATTTCGTTATCTTGATGAAAATATTTAGGACTACGCTGACTTTAAAATGTATTGTAATAAATCAGGTTAGACTTCATTATTTTTTTTTTATTATATTCAAAATGAAATGTCAATTCTTTAGATAGTCTATGCTTGAATAATTGATTTTGTAAGTTGACTACACTATCGACGTCTAAGTTTATAGATTTTTCTTCCTTTGGGGAATTAAGGGACCAAGTATTTTGAAGTTCGATATTGTTTTTGCAAATTTCCAAAATGTGAACTAGCTTGGAGACCCATTCCTTCGGAAATTAATGGATACGATGTTTATCATAAAAGTGATCCATAGCGGATGAAATGTTTTACTATTTTATGTGAAAAGATTTACGGTTTCGGTTTATTTATCATTGCCTACAGTTGTCTTAAATCACTAATGCTAGATATACTTTTTGTTCATGTAGTAGCAGTCTTGTTAAAAAAGGTGAATTTTCTTCGAAAGTACCTGTGCAAATAAAACATACAGATATCTATGAATTCTATTAATTGTGTGCGACTTTCAATGTGTTAGTACTCTGAACAGAGAGGACGTAAGAAGCGCGGCCCTTGGAAACGGGGGTGCCGCGTGTGTTATTCCCCATAGGCAGCACCTATTTTGGAAGATTTGTAAAAATGGGAAATTAAACCAAAATGACCTTCATTTTGAAATAAACCCCCTTTTTTGTAGCTTTTCGATTTCTCGCTACGAATTTGACCTTCATATCGTAGTGACCCCCTTTTCATTTTTTTGTTTTGTAGTGAAAACCTTTTTATTATATAGGAGAAGGGCTTTTCCAATATACAAGCAATCCCATTTGAAAAATCGTTTCCAGTGCCCTGCTAACATTAAGAAGAGAAGGCATACTTTTCTCATGTATATATTACATTTATCATTACACACACGCTCGAGCATAAACCGAAGATATTATTCAAGTTATATTTTATTTTGGAATAGTAACGACAAAGCGTAAACCTTCATTTCCACTTGGCATGCTGGGTAATTATAATCCGCATAAAAACTGAGTATAAAACGAACTGTTTGCCAAGTCAATTTAGAAATGAGTTATCATAACTGGAATGCACATTTCATTGCAATATTACATTATAATTTGATTCAATATGTTCAAGGAGGAATTTACAGCCCAGTCGGTTTAGCGGGGGGGGGGGGGGTCTGATTCCGGTTATATCCCGGTTCCATTCCCACTTGCCGCACTAGTGCCCATTGGAAAGGCATTATGCTCATTACCAAGTCCCTCGGAAAATACCTTAAGACTTTGTCGGTCCTCTGGTAGCTTGCTGATTGCAGCTGACAAGCACTCATGCTTCATGTAAGGAAACTGCGAAAATACAGAATGCGACATTGGTCAAGATGGTTTTAAAACCTCGGACCCTTGACAAACAAGAATTAAATGTCATATGGCATGTACGGTATCCCTCAATTACAATTGATATCGAAGAGCACTAAAACGAGCAATTTTCCACTTACTGCTCACAACTTGGACCATCTTGCTTTCGTTTATTATCTTTATTCACCGTAAGAGTACCAGTACACTTAATATCCGAAGATTGATTTTATGCTTGGTTTTAGAGAGTAGCATGCCCTGGCAATTTCAGTATATATCGAGAATATCATCAATTTGCAATGGAGTAGTAGTAAAACTAAGAGTCTACACGGGGACTTTGCGTTTTAAAGGTGACCGGCATGTTGCCCAGTCACACCAAAGAAACGTACTCCACAACGACCGATGGTAAGCAATTGGAAATAACATAATAGCTTTGATCGATTTGAAGTCGGTTTCGTTGGTGTGATTGTAACCGAAACGTCCTCCTAACCGACCGATGGTAAGCCATTGGAAATGAAATAATACTAGATTTGATCAGTTTGCGGAGTCTGTTTTTGATGGTGTACGATTCTTCTGGTATATGGATGAGTCTAACATCCATATCACAAGGCATCAAGCCACACGCTGTTACTCTCCTCCCATGTGTTAAATGGGTAGCCGGTAGGAGACGAATTTCATCATATGTAAAATGCCCAACAACTGAGTTCGGAAACTCTAACTATATTAAAACCATTATGCACCTCAGATTTATATAATCATAATTCTAAGAAGACTCTTGTTCGTGTTTTTATGATTGTTTTTTCTTCTTAAATACACATGATCGGTTTTTGGTCTCTCGGAGAAGTATTTTTTTTCACACATCGTGTGAATATCGTCACCAAATCAAAAGATTGTAAACTTTTGTGAAATGCTACTGAAACTCTATACCCTATGATTCCCGGCGAGCGAATACATGAAATTCTAGATATCGATTTATAACAGTTCAATAAAACAGATCCCTGATGAATTATCGTTCATAAATCATAATTGAGATACAAGGCAAGGGTATCAGTGTACATTCATATCTTCTCATTATCCTGCGTGGGTAATGATTCCAGCTCTCAAGGGATGTTTTTTTTTCAAGGTATTCACGTCGGTTACCCATCCTTTGGGTTTTCCAAAGATAAAAGGTAATTCCCTCCCACGATCACAGTAACGTGTCCAAAATAACTCCCATCTTAGAGCAAATCCCGTCTTAATTTCCCCAAAGACTGCTATAGGAGCAATTAAATTGGTTTAGCCCTCGCATATGTATTTTTTTATTCTAAGGCGATTGAGATCTTCTCCTTTGTATTGAGATAATCAAGCAACTCTAATTTACTGAGCATATGATTATTGTAGCAATAGGAGTCATTGTTTTGATTTATCTGTGAGTCGTATTCCAACTGGGAGTCATTAGTTATATTATAAAAAAAGGAAAACAAGGAGAAAAAAGGGAGGAGTACAGGAAGGCGAAAAATGGGGGAAAAGGGATGAGGGGTAAAGGAAGATGATGATGAAGAAGGAATCAATAAATGAATAAATAATAGATAAATAATAAACAAATAAATATATATAAACATATATAAATAAATAAATAAGTAAATGAATAAATTAAGAAAGAAAGAAACAAAACAAAGAAGGAGAATGATGAAAAAGGAGGGATATTGGAAAAAGAGAAAACATTCGAGAAGAAGAAAAAGTGTAGTAAAACAAACACGATATGAAAAAAAAGAAGAGGCATGGGTAGCAGAGAGAAGAAAATAATGACAGTGCTTTTAAACTTTCATTTATATCTCATAAAAGTTCGTTCATTTTGCTCTGAAAAGTGGGCTTCACATATTTTGATTTAAAGAATATGATCATCATACAAAATAAACATAATTCTTTAGGACCAATCTCCATAGTTTAGCGACGCAAGATTTAAATCAAATATTCATCCATAAATTCTTTACGCATTTGGACGAAGCAATACAGAGACTATATTAGCAAGACGATCGATGTTAACATCTTAAGTTTCAATTTTGGTAGACAGCAGCCAGCCTTTGAAACAATCCGATGCCGATCATTCTTAGCAGTAGGCACGCATCTGTAGTTCGCTTTCCGTGTCATAACTGCTAACCAATAACGGTATATAAACCCATGATATGTTAGCATTGCTTTTAAACATAAGCTACAAGGTCCCACTTATAACCTGCGAGCTGCATCCGTAGTACGATAAAAAAAAACGCAGAAAAAAATCACACCAGCGAAATCATTATTTAGTTGCTTGATAAAGAGAAATATGAAGTGACCGGAAACACCACTTTTATTTCATCCCATACACCGTACACTCACTTGTGACACATTAATTTCCGCAGGATGTTAAAAAATAATCATTTTGTCAGTCACAGATATCTTCAAAGTGTCTGGACGAATTTGATTTTTATTCTTACTAGGATTTATTAAAATCTACATGAACGATATTATGATACTATTACAGCATGTATCAAAGTTCAAATTTTATTCATAAGGCCTTTACAATTTAACATACATCTTTAGTAATGGTAAATTCCCAATTCGTCCACTGCCAACCTGTCCACTCACCTCATGGTCTACTTTTGATAGTCTAATGAAACTCAGTCCGTCGACATTTCGTCTAACAACCATCTGGTCCAATAACCATATGGTCCAATCATCACTTCGTCTAATCACCAGTTCGTCCATTACCATTTTGTCTTATAACCAGTTGGTCTATTCGTTTTATTTTCATTCATATTGCCCAATTTACACTTAGTCTAATTAGACCAAATGGTATATGGACTAAATGGATATTCGACCAACTGGTTATTAGACCAAATGGCAATCAGACCATGTGGATACTGGACTAACTGAGTAGACCAAATTATGGTAGACGAGTTGGTAATTGGACGAAGTGGCATTGGGCCAAATGAAAATAAACCTTAGGAATAAGATAGTTAGGCATTATAAGGACTGAAACGACCACGCTGCAATCAGATACAAGCCAGAACGGGACAATATTTATAATGATATTACCTATGGATATATATTACCAGCTGGCGTGCGCCCTGCAGAAGCAACCGCAACTCAGTTTTCGGGCAATCGTTTATTTCTAATAGAATACGGCGTCTATGTTGTCGGAATCTATGCTTGCAAACTGTCACCATACATGCTATATTAAGACATGACAAGCAGGATGAAATGCTCTCATCTTTCCCCGCGGTGTGAGGAGATGCTTATAAGATGGTCCTTTGAAACCAACATACCCGCTCATATTCTATATTATATCATAAATGGAGAGTGCATAAACATGGCGAGTATTATGTATTACCCTTGATGAATATTGTGGCAATAATGTCAACGATAACAACAGTCCCTCAGTTTTGCAATTACTAAATGAGGGACATCAATTTTGCAAACACACGAATATCATTCCCTGTTTCTTCTTGTTTTTTATTATCTCCCCTCCCCATTTTATTTACATATGTCGTTTATTTCAAAGCTTCCGTTTTCATGTGTTCGGGTGAATTTTATTTTTCTAAACCTATAATATCACTCTCCATCGAAAATAAGCAGGATGGTGAATTTTCTGTTTCTATTTTTCTTTATTTCATTTGTCTTTTTCCGTCCTTTCTTCATTCCTTTATTTCCTTCTATCTATCTATCTATCTATCTATTTTTTTTCATTTCTCTTTCTTTATTTCTTTATTCATTTCTTTCTTTCTCTCTCTCTCCCTCTTTCTTTCTTTCTTTTTCATTACTTTTTCGTTCATTCTTTCTTCTTAATTTCCCTCTTTCTTTTTCTCTTTAATTCTTTCTTTCTTTCATTTTTTTCTTTCATTCATTCATTCTTTCTTCTTTCTTTCTTTCTTTCTTTCTTTCTTTCTTTCTTTCTTTCTTTCTTTCTTTCTTTCTTCCTTTCTTTCTTTCTTTCTTTATTTCGTTCTTCCTTTCTTTTTCTTTCTTGATTTCTTTCTCTCTCCCCCTCTCTCTATGCCTTTCTTTCCTTCTTTCTTTCTTTCGTCCAAGGTCCGTCGTTATCCAGGGCCGGTAGATCTTAAACTTGGATATTTAGATTGCCTCCTGAATGTCGCTCTTCGCCCTAGTTTAAACCATGGATGTAAACCGACATTTCTACTTATTCTGAAAACAACAGCGCTGGAATGAAGCGATGGGTGTTTACGTCGCGGTCAGTCGTGCACGAAATACCTTCCCTCCATCAACTCCGTCCGTACGTCTCGTCATAAGAGGCGGTGGCATTGACGTTGGAGGGGGCTTTGGGGAAAGTCCCTTCAGATGTCAGTTGGCTCGATCCAAGCGAAGAGTTGACTCTGTCGAAGGATAACGCAGCGGGTAAGTCTGGCCTTCAATTTTGTGGAAAGAAATAATATGGATGATTTGGAATTACATGCTACTCATAATAAGGTGAATATGAACATGATCAGTGTATTCAGGAATAAAGCGAACTACGTCACCATCACAACCACTCAACTACCATATTAACGCGCACCACAGGATATCCACAAGAGTAGTGTGCACAAGTAGACAACCACCAGATTGATGTTTCCCTTTCAGTACCGGAAGACGTACGCCTCAAGACTACCTCCAGACTGATGTGCCCCCACCAGGCAACCACCTGACTGATGTGCACCACGACATTGCCCTATATCCGTCAGACTGATATACAACTCCAGATAACCACCCGGCTAATGTACAATTCTAATCGATCAGTAGATCAGTGTGCTCCACTAATTTACAATTCCAGGCTACCAGCATGACCAGCAACTCGACGTACATGTACACCACCAGACGAACATGATATGAACTTCCACGGATGTAGAACACCAGATGACCATCTAAATGATGTTTGCCTCCAAATGACCGTCAGACTGATGTATACCATCAGACAACCACCACTATCCCATCAGACAACTACCAAACTGACAGATAGCATCGACAACCACCATACTAGTGCACACCATCAGAGACAAATACCAGACTGATGTACATAACCAGTCAACCACCAAAATGAAGCATGCAATCAAACGGTTTATTTCCAATTCGTCCAATTGCCAACTCGTCTACTATCAGTTGGTCTACCATCAGTTCGTCCGCTACCCACATGTTCTAATCGCCAATTTGTCCACTCACCATTTCGTATAATAGCCATTTAGTCCACATACAATTTGGTCTAATTGGACTAAGTATTAATTGTGCAAAATGAATGAAAATAATTTGAATATTAGACCAACAGGTTATGAGATGAAATGGTCATAGACGAAATGGTAATTAGACGAAATAGTGATTGGACCACATGGTTAATGGACCAAATGGTTGTAGACGAAATGTTGATGGACAGTACGGCATTAGACTAAATGAAAGTAGAACATGTGGTGAGTGGACGAGTTGGCAGTAGTCGAATTGGCAATTTACCCATCAGACATCCACCAAAGTAAAGTACACCATCAGATAACCACCCAACCAATGTACACCATCAGATTAGCACCAAACTAATGTACACAATCATATAAGCACCAACCTAATGTACACCATCAGATAAATACCAAACTAGTGTACACCAACCAACAGATAACCAACAACTAATGTACACCATCAGATAATCACCAAACTAATGTACACCATCAGATAACCACCAACCTAATATATACCATCAGATAACCATCAGACTAATGTACACTTCTAGATAACCGCCAAGCTAATGTACACCCTTAGATAACCACCAAACTAATGTACACCATCAGATAACCACCAAACTAATGTACACCATCCGATAACCACCAAACTAATGTACACCATCAGACAACCCCCAAACTTATGTACACATTCAGACAACCATCAGACTAATGATTTTCCAGCTTTACTTATTTTTTGCTTCTTGACGGTGTTATATCTGTATTTTTCGATGGTGATATTGTGCATTCAACGATAGTGAATAAACATAATAAAATATGTTGCTCTAAGTCAATTGAATTCGCTATATAACGATACTCATAAGCTTGGAGTTGATATTGATTTCATTCGGCTTTTCATATCAATGTGTATCAGTTCCTTTGATATGCTCTCACTCCCATTCACCATATCCGATCTCTTCCTACACCACCCCCATCGTCGACCGAGCATCCTATTACAAGATTGCACTAGGCTCTTTACTGGATTGCGGTGAACCGAGAGCTCATGAAGGAGAGCTATGGAGAAAATTGAATAATAGGATGCTTGACTGGGCTTGATGAGGGAAACTCTCCGATGTGTTCCGACAATGACTGGCCTCGGAAAAAAAGACATTCTATTTCGGGGCGAGGGGGTACAGGACTCCTCATCGAGATGGAAAACAATACATCGTCTCCATTGTTACGCGAGTCTTTACGGTCGAACGCCACGGTTGGCCTCTCGTAACTCATCAAAATGCTAAATGTTTTTTTAACGATTAATAAGATTACCGTGATTGATGTGATATCCTGTTCGATCTTGTATGATTTGATGCGATCACTACGAGAACGCCACGATTAAGACTACCGTTTCAGTCGTGGCGCAAATCATGATAGTGGGAACTAGAAAACGACGATTTCTAAAAAAACACTAGTGCATACCTAGTTACCAAGAATACGTAAAGCATTTCCATTTATTTGAATTCAGGAAGAAAGATCATCGTCGATTAAATGCCTTGCTCACGGGTAGAGGTGCCGCGGCCAGGGTTCAAGCCCCAGACTTTCCATGTATAGTCAGGCGACTTAGACCACTCGGCCACGGCACCTCCACATGACCACTACGGTTCAGTCACACGGGCGAAACCGGTCCCCAAACCAACCGATTGCTTGTCACTAGGAATAATGTAACATTGTAGTCGGATATCACTGGCGGATCCGAAGGGGGGGGGGGGCACAACCGGCTCGCCCCCCCCCACTTTTGAGAGGCACAATTAAAATTTGTAATGTGAAAATGCGGTTAAAACAGAAGTGTGCACCCCCTTCTACAAAATGAAGACCGTTTTTTTTTGCTTGTCAAATTTTTAGCGTGGACGAATTGTCCTTAATTTTGGGTTAAAAACATTTTTTATCGCTGATCTATTTTGCAATGTTTTCTCAATGCTAGGGAAGACGAATCAACTGGGTCAGCCTTGCGATCATCCAGCTCGTGATCACTTTACACTGAACATAATAAATGAGAATTTGTCTTTCGGTGAATTTCGCAATTTTTTTTAGATTGATACTCCAAGAAACCTTATTTATATAAATGATGTTTTTGGTCCAAAGCAGGACCACTTTTTATCAGAAAAAAGCTGACTTTAGATTGATACTCCAAGAAACCTTATTTAAATAAATGATGTTTTTGGTCCAAAGCAGGACCACTTTTAATCAGAAAAAAGCGCGCTGACATAGGCAAAAATATAAAAACAATTAACATTTAACAAAAAAATGTTGTTATTTAGGGAGAATAGTTAACGTTTGGTGTTTTATTTGCAATTTTTTTTTAAATGTCTCATCATGTTCGTAGAGTAATAGACATAATATTCATCAACGTGGAACGAAAGTGATAATGTTGTTGTATATCGCACTATATCTTTATCCTAGTCGAAATCTTGCACTGCAGTACATGTTTGCTTCATAAAGGTGGAAACGGACACGTGAACGTACTTTAGGTTCAACGTCACTTTATCAAATTTTGATGAAAATGTTTCTCTTAAGAACAACTTACATCCCTATAAATTCAGCGGCATTGGTAAGCTTGAAGATTTTGTCTCCTAAATCCCAGGATTTACTGTGAGTGATCATAGGCAGGGTAAAGTAGTCATCAGATAGAACGGGCAACTGATGCGGACCAAAATACTTTATATCGATGATGATAACCATGCATTATCATTATAAAGCGAATGGTAGAGCAGGCTGCATCATGGAATGTTTTATTTTTTTCAATTTACTATCTGATTATTAAGGGGAAAGGCACTTATACTCATGAAATGAGAGGGCAAGATTGAGAGAGCCGAAGGGAAGAGAGAATGGGCGGGAGAGAGAAAAACAAAGATAAGGAAGGAGACGAAGAAGAAGAAAAGGAAGAAGAAGAAGGAGAAGGAGAAGAAAAAAAGAAGAAGAAGAAAAGAAGAAGAAAAAGCAGAATAGAAATTAAGAAGAGGAAGAAGAAAAGAAGAGTACGAAGAAGAAAAGAAGAATCAGACGACGACGAAGAGGAAGAAGAAGAAAGGAAAAAAAAAAAGAATGGGTAGCACAACTTGTTTGCTTGAAATCAAAAGATAAACAAAAGAGATACCAAATGGACGATATCAAATGGTCGACCCGCAGTCCAAAGTTTTGTTTAGACATTGGACAAAAATATAATTAATATTACAATGGCCTCATAGGCCTCCTTATGATTATGTGAATAACACCCCTGACTGGAGGTCATTGACGCTCCCATCAAAGATTTATTGTTCTATTGCTCTCCTCCTCTCGGGATCATGGCGGACAAACAAGTTAAAGTGGCTTTGTGGGGTGTACCCCGAACGATGTCGACAGTGTTTGCGAAATGCCTGAGCGCCATTGACGAGATGGAAGTCTATTTAGAGCTTTTTGGGTATTCTAAAACAGTGAGTGACATGCTCAAATCGGCGACCGGTCGCGAGTTGCCGAAGAAACTTGATGGAAATGAGGCGGTATACGCAGAAGGTTCAGCACTATTTCAAGCCGATAACAATAGTATTTTGATACCGAGAAGAATTTCGTAAGTAGCCTTGGGACACTACATGGGGTGACTGGGAACCCCACTGTAACCTTTCCCTTTTTTGGTGAAATTTTAAAGATATTTTGTAATAAGGCGAATAAAAAAAATGATCAAGAAATCAAATACTTCAAAATTGTGGCCAGCAAGGGTGATTGGCTCGCTCGTATGCAATCAGGAAAAAATGCACTCATTTTATACAAAACTTCAGTATCTTCAGAGGTTTTCTTCTAAAAGGCGTATTGACAGTATCGGATCAGATCATCCTGATCTATAGATGACTCGTAGATTTTTTTTATTGTCATGACGTCATGGTTGCCAACCTCCGAGGGCAAAGGTTGTTGAAACATAATATAACGAAATACAGCTCCAAAAGACAACGCATATTGTTTCAAATATCAATAAATTTTCCAGCATAATTTAAGACTCAAGATTTAGAATTCATTTATTTTATTCGTTAATAGGGTAAAAATTTACCTTCAAATTTACAAGATTTGCAAGCAATACAAGAAATACAAACACGAAAAGGTATTGATTTCGCATACAAAGAAAAATAATCAAACTGAATTGGGTCGGTGCAAAAAAAAATGAATATATGATTATGTTACATCAACTTATTTTTGGAAATCGATTACTCTGTAAATGTAAATGAGTGATAATCCACTCAAAAAGAGTGAAATTCCACTCGTTCAAGTAGTTGAATAGAGGATAACCCCTTTTCGAATGAAAAAGGAGTGAGCTCAATATCACTCGGATACCTGAAGACCTCGGGAATTCCTCCACTGGGTCTGTATTCGCTACGTTGATGCAATACGCGATTCTCAAGCAATGACGTGCCCACTTCTGATTGGTTATAAGTGCGAAATTCGCTTGATTCCTATTGGTCAAGTTGTCCTGGGTCACACGAGTGGGATTGAGAGAAAGATCGACTGTATGCTGAAAGGAAAATTGACCACTCGGAAAACGCCGGGAAGACGAAATATCGTGCTGAACATTCGGATCAGAGTGAATAACCGTTCAATGATGAGTGAACGTTAGCTCGCTCTTTACGTCGAGTGACGAACTCACTCGTTTACATTTAGACATGTTAGAGAGATAATTTAATCTGCCATCGTCACTTACTTAAACACGAAGTCTTTTTACTTAGAATGTAAAACGTGTTTCAGTCACAATTGTTATAACGCCAACGAAGAAACCCTTTCTTTATTGATAAGGATTATTTCAAACATTTTAGAAGGCAGTCAGAGTTTGATGAATCAATGATAACACCCAAGTAACCACTGATAGATGTGTAATATCTAGCAACAAGTAAGATATTATCTTTCTGTAATTAAAAGACACCCAACTTTTTTGAACAAAATTGTTAAGTTTTGACCGTGAATTACATGTTTGACTAGCCTTTATTTCAATTGTTTGAGTTAAAAAAATACCCTAATGAAATGCTGATGTGAATCCTAATGAAATGATTGGCCATCCCTCGACAAGTGACTGGTCATTTATTTTAGTCAATGACTGGTACTATGATTACCCACTCTGGTTACCTTTGAAACAAAACAGAATACAAAAACCTCGGCTCTGCCTCGGGCGTGTTCGAACTTCTTGTGTGCAACTCTTTCGAATGCCATCGGTATTATGTACTCACTGAATTATTTAGAATGAAATAGATTGTGATCGATCAGGGTCACCAATTCAAATTAGACTGAAGTTATAAATCTAATAGATTTAGAATTCATTTTCATTCGATTGAAGCTTTTTATCCAATTTTGGATTGGTCCCTTGCACGATATATTTGATTGAATTTTAGTATAGAAATTTAAAGAGTATAAACTGTATAATTATTAAAATAATAATGATTAGTTTCTAAAAAGTAGTTATCTTGGTGTTCTTTGAATTTGTTTCAATTTTGAATTAGTTGTAGACATAAATATAGAGACATGACATTTGTAGTTGTATGAGATTAGAATGAGATGAGAATGACATATCTGAGCAAGATTCCACTATCTTTTCAGATGCTGTGATATCAAACGAGAACTGGAGGCCACCACTAGTAAGTTTGTCTTTGTAAAAGAAATGTCCTTTACGAATTACATAATGGCGTATCTACCGAATGGCTTCAAGCATGTCTTCCTCATTAGAGATCCAACAAAGGTCTACAAGTCCTTGCGGAAAGTAATGACCGGGATGTATCACCATAGTGAAGACGATTTGCGCAACGACATCATACAAAATGATCCATTAAAATTACGACCAATGACGTGGTATCAGGAACAGCGTCGACTCTGGAAATACGTCCAACAAAATCTCGACCCTAACCCAATCATCATCGACGCTACCGATCTAGCCACCAACCCACGGGGGATCTTGAAAGGTTTCTGCGATTCTGTTGGATTTCCATACAGCGATAGCCTCCTGCAGTGGTCCCCGAGTCATGAGTTCCCGAAGAACTTTGTGACGGCGGGTGAAAACCTCTTCGAGTCCATGTCTGTGTTTTACTCGGCAGCGTTCAGCAGTACACACTTCGTGGCGCCTACCATACAGGGACCCTTACCACGTGATGAGCTGACAGATGACGTCATCAAGTGTGTCGACTATTCTATGCCGTTTTACCTTGAAATGTATGGAGCAAGAATGCAAGTCTCTTAATAGTGTCCTATGTTGGTGCATTTTAAAAGTTACGAAAGGTTGTTTGTAGCTTAAAGGTCTGGGCCCGTATTCCATAAACGAGATAAGCTTTTTGCTTAAGTCTTAGCAATTTGTCTAAGCATTTTGCTTGTCTAAGAAATCTTCCATAACGATATTCTATAACTTTAACACATTTGTCTCAAGTCAGACGATATGGCTAGGCCAAAGTCTCAAATTCAATGACTAAACTGCATGCTGCAGGGGTGACTGCAAAAAAAATGCAAAAATGTCACTGAAGTTGCTTTTTCTTAAAATTTTGATTTTATTTAAACTAATTACAACAATTTTTGTAAAAGAGCATTCATCACCCATACATGGTAAGATTTTTTTATTCATATTATCTATAATTTTGTGTGAATTACCAAAACATTTCAATCCAAAACCGAGTGACTTGTACAGCTTTTTGTGTATCAGTCCCATTTATTACTTTTCATGTATTGTTTGTCAAAATCTAAATTGAATACTAAGTAGATTCCTCTCGACATCCTTATTTTAAACTTTAGTTTACGTAGACCTAAAGGAAAATTTTTGTAACTTTTGGGACTTGTCTTGGGTCTAACATTAGGCCCACTGACCGACGGACACAAAACGTTCGCATAACGGGTACAGCGGACAAGCAAAATTTCAGGGTGGCTCCATTCGTTTTCATCCGCTCCATGCAGACAATGGACTAAAATGGGTGAACAATGAAAACACAGTGGACGAATGCTCGATGGATATACATGTAGAGCATATGAAAAGAGTACACAACGGATACATTACGTTTCCAACGGATTTTCCATCAGGAAGTGGGACCAGGCCTTTAAAGGCAAAATGCTGAAAATTTCATCAAAGTCGGATAACAAATAACAAAGTTATTGGATTTTAAAGTTTATCAATATTTTGTGAAAACATTTATATGCGCATCGTCATGAATATTCGTTACGTTGACTGATGACGTCACCTTCCCTCTTTCCTTTTTCTTATGTTATTACATGAAATCATAAATGTTTCATTTTTTTCATGCATGTGTACATTATGTGTCTCCATTGAGATGAAATAAGTTGTGGCACTAAATAACTAATGCACAGTTTTCAATCCAATTATTTTAGTTCGTGGTAGAAATTTTCTTGAATAAACCAAATTTCCTTTCATGAAATACAAAAGAACAAGTGGGGAGGGGAAATCGTGATGACGATTTCTCTTTCCTTTATATATTTTTAGGGTGGTAAAGTATTGCTGCATCAGATTCATTTACTTTAATCATGAGAGAGCAAAGACAGTGAGCCACTGAAAATTACAGGCAGTGATCTTGTGATTTTTACTTTTTTGTAACTTCATGTATGTACAGGTTCGTGACCAGTTTATACTCATTTATTTTTTGGTTATCCTTGGAAAATTCTTGAAGAATTTAAATTCCTTGAAATCAGTTCTGTTTGAAACCTCAAAAAACTCAAGAAAGCATTTGAACATCGATAGAAGTGAAGCACCGTAGAAAATGAGATTGACATGAGAGACCGGGGGGGGGGGGGGGTACGGACAAAGAGAGAGAGAGAGGGGGGCTAGAGATGGGGGAGCTAGAGAGGAAGATACAACAATTTTGTAACAAGGAACAGGACGTATCTCTTGCTTAAACACATTAAGATGAAAACTCAAATTCTGAGCAGAAGAATTTGAATGTGCATTTTGACTAGCTTCAGAACAACATAATTTAAGCCCCGTGTGAGAAGATTTATATTATTAGTCCAGCAGTCCAAGATAGGCCCCATAGAAAATTGACTAAACCTTGCTTTTTTATATATACAATATTTTTTATGGGTTCTTGTCAATTCGAGGGTGCTGATTACGAATCTGGATGATGCCACTCGTGTAACCTTGAGAATTTTCCGCAAATGGCAAAATCCAATATGGCCGCCAAAATATACAAATTACTCATGAAACTCATAAAATTGTCCACACAATGACTGTGAAATGCATGAAATTGTATGGCAGGATCTTAAAAAATTATTTTTGACGAAATGTTTATTTTTCTGATATTCAAAATGGCCGCCATAGGCCATTGTATACACTATCATGTACAACACGAATAGGGAAAACTAATTTTCACAAAAATTAGCACTAAACTGCAAAAATCGCGATGTATGAACGAAGTAATATATGCAAATCATCATTACTAATGAGATATATTATTTATTATGTCAAATATGGGAACATTGCTGTATTTTGATATCTAAAATAGCTACCATTGGCCCAAAGAGTATTATGTACAATGGCAATGACCGGAGCCAAAAAATGACAAGATTGAGCATTAAAATGCATATTATGAAGATAAACGAGTGGAATACTGACTAAAAACATTATTGCAAATATGCCATTTATGTGATAAATGCTGTATTTTGAAATTCAAAATGGCCGCCATAGCCCCTATATTCATCATGTACAATGCGAAAGGAGAAACTAATTTTCACACGAGTAAGAAATATAAAATGCATGTGATTGTGATCTATGAGTAAAATATTGCCTGACAACATGTTTATAGTAAGACATACCATTTCTTTAGTCATACGTTAGAAAAATACGTTTTAGACAGTATCCAATTAATTTATAAGATATATATGCATTTTAGCGCTCACACTTGCGATTTCCTTTCTCCCATTTCTCATTGTGCATTATACTTTTAGGGCCTTTGACAGCCATTTTGAATATCAAAATACGACATTCACCACATACATGGCATACAAATAATATATTTCGTTAATAATTATGTTTATAGTCAGTATTCCACCTGTTTAATCTTCATAATAAGCATTTCGGTGATCACTCTTGTGAATTTTTCGGCCCCAATTGCCATTGTGCGCAATACTGTTTGGGCCAGCTATTTTTAGATATCAAAATACAGCAATGGTCCCATATATGACATTATAAATGATATATCGCGTTAGTAATGATGATTTGCATATATTAATTTGTTCATACATTGCGATTTTTTTCAGTTTATTGCTCATTTTTGTGAAAATTAGTTTTCCCTATTCATATTGTACATAATAAGGTATACAATGACCAATGGCGGCCATTTTGAATATCAGGAAAATAAATATTTTGTTAAAAAATCATTTTTATCAGCGAGTATTTCACTCCTGCCACACAATAGCATGCATTTCACAGCCAATGTGCGACAATTTTATGATTTTCATCCCATATGGCTTTCAAGGCGATCACGTGTAATAGCGCATGAATATAATTTACATTTATCATGTTTATCCAGGGTCCCGTTACACAAAGGTTAGCCATTGATCGTACGCTTGATTTTCACGATTGATGTTCTACGATTGATGTTCTACGATCATTGCTAAGTTTTGTGTTACTGGCCCCCGGATAGCTACTTCAGCTATCAAAGAACTTCAAGCGGGCACATCATATCATAATTATCATTTTCATTGTCCGTTCTGATATATTGTAGTGAGCGCCTTACAAGAAGACTATCTTTATAGTCCATGGTACGACTCGGTGGGAGATTGAACCCACGACCTTATGCCAGGCTGACACTTGCACGACTTTTGGCCACGATTTTGTCGTGGCAAGTTGTGCCATTTTGGGGCACGAACTGGGAGGCTCCCGCACTGTTTACGACTTGTTCACGCATAGTTCACGACAAGTTCACGACGAGTTCACGAATAGTTCACGAATGCGTGCCCGTCAGTGTCCACATTGACACGAACTGGCACGACGAGTTCACGCATAGTTTGCGCATAGTTTACGCACTTCCCGCATTGGCACGACGAGTTTGTGCAATTCGGACGGTGTCGTGCTGAACTATTCGTGAACTCGACGTGAGCTGTTCGTGAACTATTCGTGACAGTCGTGGCATGGCGCGCACTGCCACGCACTGGCACGCATCCTCCCGCATCGTCCCGACGAGTTCACGACGAGTTCACGAACAGTTTGCGCATAGTTCACGACCCGGTCGCTAAATTTTGTCGTGACCAAAATTTTGAACATTTCAAAATTCTCGTCCCGACATGGCACGCAGTCACGACGTGTCACGACGTGTTTACGCACACTTCACGCCAGTTCACGACTAGTTTGCGCACTGGCACGACTTGAGTCGTGCCAATGCGTGACACAAAATCGTGCAAGTGTCAGGCTGGCTTTACATTCACAAACCGGGCGCTTCTACTACTGGGCCACCGAGCTCGGATATACGAGTGACGTAATCATGGCCACACAAAGGTACTTTGTCATGTCATTTGCTTTCATTAAAATAGAAAAGGGAAGATTGGTGGACGGACAGATTGATAAATGGACGAAAAGTAGAAATTATAGATAGATGCCTCTATCTATCTACAATTTCCTCTTATAGACAGATAGACATGTAGAGATAGATAGATATGTAGATAGATAGATAAATAAAGAAAGATAGAAAGGTAGGTAGATCGGTACATGAATAGACAGAGAATTAGATATATATACAGACAGACATATTTTTATCATTATATCTTGTATAACATGTTTTTATTGTCTTCTCTCAAATCGAATACACAATAAGTATATAAGTATCATAAGCAAAACAATAAATGAAACAAGTATTATCACAGAATCATACTTTTGTACAAACGATCATCGAGAAAGGAAAGCATGAATTATAATGATAATGAAGAACATGTAACTTGTTTCTAATACAGATATGAGAGAAAAGAAATATAATATATCGATAGATCACGGAACATGCTTACAGTTACCATGCTAACAATCTGCTCTGACCAAACGCAGAGTTGACTGAATGGCATATATTATGGTGTTCCAAATTGGAACAAGCTTGCCAGGCGATAATAGCAAACCTTATACCCTACGACAAAATGACAGTACTTCTATAAATGAAGTCTTCGAGAGCATCAAATTTCATCATTTCTTGGGGTCCGTGACACAAAGCTTAGCGATGATCGTAAAACAATTTTCTACGATTGATTCAATTGACTACTATGTACAATTTATCGTGAAAATCAAGCGTACGTTTAATCGCTAACCTTTGTGTTACGGGACCCACGAGCTTCCAGGACGACCTATATATGCAACTACTTTCGCAACGTACCATACTCTTTTCTGTGCCAGACATGCGCATTTAAGGCCCCTCCCCCAAATCAACAGCAGGCTATATCGCAGAATGTTATCACAATAAAAAAAAGCACAGGGGGATCTTTTGAATTGAGATCCGTGCCTCTATTCAGGTTCGACATGATCGAGAAACCTAATTAAAGGAATATGAATATTTCTCGCCATCGCAACTGTTATGTCTAGTTTAATATAAGTGTATAGACCAGCAGTTGTGCCGCTATATGACCAATTTTTCCGATACTGAACGTTCAGGGCCAAATTAATGGTATATTGCAATTACCGTTTTGTATAGCTTACTGAAGAATGGTATGACCGCGTGTTTCAATTCAGGCATATATTTTATTAGCTGTATAAACGACATTGATAGTTGGAAATAAGCAGAATAAGTCTATAATGATGTATGTTCAGTCCCTTACATTGGTGCCCTTGTTTCCACAAATATTTACAGATCTATTTCACTTTGAATTGTTTATAAAATGATGATAAAAATATGCCGTGTTTATACATTTCATTTCTGTTTGCCGATTCTTGGTTATTATATCGAATGCGTTATTTCATCTCTTATAGGAAGTACTAATATAGGGGTTCGAATTTGCATTTAAGTTCGAATTCGGATTTGAATGTGAATTTGAATGGGAACTTGAACTTGAATGCGTTAATGAAAACAAGGTTTCACACTTTGAATAATCCTCTCAAAATTGAATCTCCAAAATTCAATAAAGGCCACCGCACACCTCACGACCCGACCGGTCGCCGACTGGCTTGCGAATGGGTGAGGGGAGATGTGACGTCACAGCTCTTGTCAGCTTGAGCGTCGCAGACCGGTCAGAGACAAGTCGCAAGTAAAATCGGAAGGATTTGACATGTCGAGTCCTTATGACTGGATCGCAAGCTCAATCCAACCTCCAGCCAATCAGACAGCAGAGTTGATAAACAACGCGCATACCCATTAGCTAAGCGCAATTTCTGAGATGTTATGCCAAAAAGCAAAAAGCGCATGCGTGAGTCGCAGATCGGATCGCAAGGTGTGCGGTGTCGAGGCTTATGACTGCCTTGCGATTCATCTCCCCTCACTCAGTCGCAAGCCAGTCGCCGACCAGTCGGGTCGTAAGGTGTGCGGTGGCCTTAAAGTGTCGATTACGTGCCACCAAAAAGACAAACGTGTGAGCGAACACATACTCTCCAATGTACTCCCGATTGTGACCACGACAAATTTAATTCGGGCCACATTCGAAATGTATTTGGATGGAATACGGTTGGATTCTGGGAAGCATTTGGGCAATTCTTGTAAGTCCATTACTAACAAATTTGCTCCACTTTGGGACCTATTCTAGACCGATTCTGTTTCTGTTTATGGCAACTCCCGTAGGAACTCGGCAGGACAGCGTTCTACTGGTAAACGCCAAGCTGGTATAACCAATTACCTAAGAAACATTTTATGTCTAGGTAAATTAGTCATAGTGGCTGACCATATAGACGACATATCTTACTCTCGGGCCT
The DNA here is from genome assembly GCF_018143015.1 of Lytechinus variegatus. Taxonomy (NCBI): domain Eukaryota; kingdom Metazoa; phylum Echinodermata; class Echinoidea; order Temnopleuroida; family Toxopneustidae; genus Lytechinus; species Lytechinus variegatus. The sequence continues at coordinate 39,283,787 of NC_054740.1, read as the reverse complement.
TTTTTCAAAGTGGAGACAATGGCAGCGTAGGGATTCGAACTCACAACCTTGCGATTATGAGTCCAATACTCTAACCACTGGACCACACGACCCTATGTCGCCTCTGATTCGGTCCGAAATTATTCGGGAGAATTCGGTTTCAAGTGGGTCGATATCGCAGAGAAGACATTTATGAATGTGGTCGCTAGAACTGCCGAATCAGAAAGAACGTCAGCAACATTGTTTAACAACCGGTGGAAAGGCTTTTGAATTTGCTTGTTTACGGGAAAATACATTCGCAAAAAAAGTTTTAACTTGGTTAAAATTTCTCTCCGACACGAATACACGATTTTTTTTATACAATAAATATTATTTAAGTAGTCGACCCACTGACAAAAAATAAGTGCTTCGAGCTTTGCAAACACATTTTTCCTTTATGAATCAGTTCGCAAACATGACAGATATAGTTTGATGTCACAAATAAACAAGGATTCGTCGCTTGATAAGCTTACTACACATTCGCACGCATTTGACACTCTGTGCCGTACCCGATCAATGGTCAGGGAAAATATGAATTAATTTGTGCGAAGTATGCAGTACCTAGGCAAATTATTACACCATAACAAATTTAGTCAGAATTTATTACTCCCGATGGGTGTTTCATAAAGCTGTTCGTAAGTTAAGAACGACTTTAAGAACGACTGGTGATCCTTTCTTGTGGTAAATACTATATTGATTGACGATGGTTTAGCGCATGAGAAAGGATAACCAGTCGTTCTTAAATCCGCTCTTAACTTACGAACAGCTTTATGAAACGGCTCCCAGTTTGTTTTTTTTAAGTCGGGATGTATTTTGCATCGAGTTCTTAATCTGGGGAAGAAGAGGGTGAAAAGGTTTTGCCACACAAGCGAGCTTTCTTAACTTAACAAAAAAACATGTACATACAGGGCACTGTTAAGAGACTTGCATTCTTGCTTCATACATTTCACGGTAAAATGGCATAGAATAGTCGACACACTTGATGACGTCATCTGTCAGCTCATCACGTGGTAAGGGTCCCTGTACGGTAGGCGCCACGAAGTGTGTACTGCTGAACGCTGTCGAGTAAAAAACGGATATGGACTCGAAGAGGTTTTCACCCGCCGTCACAAAGTTCTTCGGGAACTCGTGACTCGGGGTCCACTGCAGAAGGCTATCACTGTATGGAAATCCAACAGCATCGCAGAAACCTTTCAACATCCCCCGTGGGTTGGTGGCTAGATCGGTAGCGTCGATGATGATGGGGTTAGGGTAGAGATCATTTTGTTGGACATATTTCCAGAACCGGTGCTGTTGCTCGTACCACAACATTGGTCGTAGTTCTATCGGATCATCTCGTACGATGTCGCAATCGTCGAAATGTATCAACCCCAAATAACCTTTCCTGAAAGACTTGTAGACCTTCGTTGGATCTCTGATGAGGAAGACATGTTTGAAGCCATTCGGTAGATAATCAAGAATGTATTCTGTAAGATATGCCATCTCCTTTATAAAGACGTACCTACTCTTGGTAGTCTCCAATTCTCGTTTGATTTCACAGCATCTGCAAAGATAAAAAAAAAATTTCGGGTATGATTATCAGCCTCCAATTTTAGTCTATGAAATCACATGATACTATGGAAAGGTTATTATGGCTACTATGGAATTTGAAGTAAGTAATATTCAAGCGATTAAATAAAAGAAAAGATAGATGAAAGTCGGACAAAAGCCAGGCCAAAACCTTAGTTGTTATTTCTTCTACGAAAAAATAACATGAAAATTGAGTAGAAGACGTCAACTAAAAAGACGCAATTATAATTTTTTTTCGCAGTTTTCCGAGACTGTGCGAACGAGCAGAGTGAACTAACCGGTCCCAATTTTAATTTCCTAATAAATCTTATAGATAAATCTGATAGGTAGGCCTGCAACACCTTCTTAAGGGATTTAATGTATATTTGGATGTGAATAAGAATTGTTTAGAAGTAGGAGATGTAGTCGATAGTGATAGAATAGTGGAAGAAGACATAAAAAACACAGTTGAAAATATTTTCCATCGCCAGTTCTTATCGCATTTACATAATGATCGAGCAAATGATGTCGAACTTAATAAATTGAGAACTTATAAACCTTTTTGAACAGAATTTTCAAACAGAGAAATATCTGTTAACTGTTAAAAATCAGAAAATACGGAAAAAGATCTGTCGATTTAGAATAAGTTCGCATAATTTACCCATTGAAACTGGAATACATAGACGTCCAGATATAATGCCCTCACATTTAAGAACGTGCAATAATTTTAATTCAGGAAGGGGTGGGGATGAGTATCACCCGATAATAGAAAGTAATGTACACACAACTTTAAGGGTAGTATTTCTTGACAAAATTGCTGAAATGTATCAACAGTTAAAAAACCTTAGCGATGAAGACAAATTTATATTCATTATGAACTTAATAATGAAAACATATAATTGATAATTTCTGTAAGTTCATCAAAGCGATTATAAATAAGAGAGGTGAGTTTTAACATCAACTACATTTAAAAAAATTTCATTCAAGCTATCTAAAATCCAAAGTAATCCAAAGATAAATATCTAACATTCTCCTCGATCTGTATTCGATAATATATTATGTTTTATTACATTACATTATGCTATACCTTTTCTATGATAAATTTCAATTAGTCATTTTTCTGTATATAGATGTATTTGTATAATACTTGGAAGTCTGGGAAAAATATATGAATATATTACTGATTTATGCGACATACAGTTATGAATGTTTTTTAATGTTATCATTGTACATATTTTAAAAACAGAATGTTCTTGCAAATTAATGAAGTTTATTTATAAATAAAAAAATCAAAGTCATACAAAAAAAAATAAAAGTCAAGTCTTATCAAGAAAATGTAGCATCGGAGCATCGAATCAATACAGAAAAGTCAAACTAGCACAACGCTGAAATTTCATCAAAATAGGATGTAAAATAAGAACGTTATGACATTTTAGAGTTTTGCTTATATCATGTATATTTCATAAAAAAAAATATGTACACAACACGGTCATATTCGATTGATAGAATCGATGATGTCCCTCACTATTTCCTTGTTTTTTATCGTTTGAATGATTGACTAAACCGCAAAATGTAAAACAAGAGTTAAAGGGTGGACTAAAACTATATTTCGTATAATAAATTGCAAACAAAATTGTGAGGGCGTAATGTCATCAATCCTCTCATTTGCATAGCGACCAGGATGTGAATATAACTGCTTTTCGAAATTGATTTTGATGAATTCTTTTAATGTTGGATTTTTCTCTTTTTATCCTGAACAATTTTTGTTGCCCTTTAAGAACGTCGGAAAAATAGCAAAAGTAAAGCTTTGTTAGATCAGTACCGTTTGCACACAATACTTAGCCTATCAGAAGTTTTGTGTCCAGTCTGACTGGATTTGCATCTGCAAAAACAACCCAACTACATCAGCAATACTCACGATATTCTCTTTGGCATCAAAATGCCACTGAAAGCCTTTGTAAACGCCGTTATCGCTTCTGCGTATACCGCCTCGTTCCCGTCAAGGTTCCTCGGCAGCTCGCGCCCGGTCGCCGATTTCAAAGTGCCACTGGCTATTTTAGAATACGAATACAGTTCCAGATAGACTTCCATCTCGTCAATAGCGCTCATGCATTTCGCAAACACTGTCGACATCGTTCGAGGCACACCCCACAAAACCACTTTGACTTGCTCGTCCGCCATGATCTAAGGGGTACATGTATATGAGTACGTTTAACGAAGATAGATGATACACAGGCGTCAGTGTAATTTATTAAAATTAATGACAGGGGTTTTGTCGACAAAATCATAGAGAAGTCAACAAAATATTGACAATATAGCAAAATTATATTATGTCCAATGTTCAACTACTGTCTGCAACCCTAAAGTTCCTTTGAAATTTATAATATATTGAACAGAAGACATATTGGTAATTGACTGCAAGAAGTTGATATCAGATTTCCGTTCCACAAAAACGCATTATATTTACACAATATCAATAAGTTTTATGACCAGCGAATCAGACTGAAGGCTTTCAGTAGCTTTCAATCAATATCATAAATATATTTTGTATAACAAATAGTTTATGAAACATCCCCCATGAAGACACACTTTACAATAGATTTTCGACTGTCACCTCAAAGAAAAACAAATATTCATTTGCTCTCGTAAAACAGACATAAAATCTAGTGTATACGTGCCTAAAAAATGCCAACGAAACCCTAGTCATCTTAGGTAAAAAGAAGGTCACATATATATGAAATTCATTCACTCTATATTCCTTATTGTTCAAGCTAACAAAATATTCAAACTTATGTCTAAAATGATATTTCAAAGTTGCATGATGGTATGGACATTCGCGGGAGTGGCTTACGGTACACCTTTGTGGTCCCAGAACGACCAAGAAGAGTGGAAAGTGGTGAGAAGGAGATTAGAAGTGAAATGGGGAGGCAATGACGCAACGAAGGTATAAGGAACTCTCACCAAGCATCGCCAACATCGTTATGGAGCACTTCGAGCATCAATCACTCAAGACCGGGAACAAACCCCTTTCAATCTGGTTCCGCTATGTCGATGATACCTTTGCCATCAGGGGATCGTTTCACGAAGGTTGTCAGCCCTGACAAGTTGACTTTCTCCAGCAGTTTCTATAGTAACAGTCAGATGCCAGTGCCTCTCAGTCAATCAAAATGATTCACTGATGATTCACTGATATTGTAAGCTCTGACAATAATTATTCAGTGCTGACATCCGTCATAAAACACACCCTGGACGCATAGCACACCAGACCCTCACCAGTACCACGACCACACCAATGACCATCGTGCCAGCATTAAGTTCACCGCGGGAACCCAATGGGACGGCTAAATTCCTGCCCTAGATGTTGTCATCGCCAAGACACCCTCTGGATTCCCGTCACAGCATCAAGTATATCGAAAACCAACCCAGACCCATCGCATCCTCAACTACCGCTCCTACATCATCAACCCGTCCGCCAATAAGTCTCGGACACACTCATCAGACATGTCATACGAGCTCACAAACTTAGCAACGTACAAGGGACATATAAAGCAAATACTCAAATACCTCACCAACGCACCCGCCACCATCAAACAGTTCCTCGGAAGGAGAATCAACATTCAACCTTCCCGCCATCATACCAGCACGTCAGGAGGATCCGTCGGTAGACCAGCAGCACCATGATTGTTGCTGCTGAGTAGGGCCATCCTCCCATTTTTTCATCTATTAATCCACACGTATCATTTTATATGTAATGTTATAACGGAAATAACTTCAATTCAATCGACAACATGACCGAAAACTAATCCGATACCATACCCACAAACACCGTTGTACTTTCCTACATCGACAATGCAACTACAGGATATCCTTTGCTCATCCAGCAAACGCACCAATACTCCCGCAAGCTTCTCTCCATCCTTCACGGCTCTCACGAGAGCAAACGCCCATCTAAAACACTGCCAGGCGTCTACAAGATCCCTGCGACTGCGGCAAGGTCTACATCGGGGGACATCGGCCGCGATTTTGACACTAATCTTAACTCGAAGAACACAAGACTTATCACCAATCATGCCAATGCAGCGAGTGGGACAGCCATCGCAAGCACGCACATGAGCAAACTTGTGATTTTACATGATTATTTCGTTCCCTAACTTGCGCTAGAGTTCAACTGGAGAACCCCAAGAGGTGTTGAATTTGATATTTTAATGAGAAATAATGATCGAGGTTGGCCTCCCCCTACCCCCCCCCCAAAAAAAAAGAGAGAGAGAGAGACAACACACACATACACACACATGGCAGCATTCAGCAATGATAACTCTCTTTGGCCCTACCCGATTTTTGTACTTTCTTATTCACCAATGTGTAAAACGAGTTACTCAAACATGATATCGAAATATCACACCATTTTAATCCTTATTTTTAAATGATTTTCTATTTCTTTTCACTGCGTACAAAAAAATATAGGAGACATTAACTCTCCTGGCCCCTGCGGTACCACCCTTGCTAATTTTACAAAAACCCCACTTAAAATTGATCTTGCTTTTGACTTAATCAAAGGTCTAAATCACTGTTGCATTTATTATATGTTAAAATCAGACACAAGACGTGAAAAGTGTTTTAACTTCAATTAAGTTTGACTTCTGTTTTGGTTTTAGATTTCACTGCCTCCTCCTCGCTTATAGAACAAAGATTACTAACGGTTTATTTCCTTTATGGCAGACAATTTGTAAGTGGTATTTTTTGTGTGTTTAAAGAGATGTCTGAATCGTATATGACATGAAGTGAAAGCGGCTATTGTGCCGATTATCCACAAGTTCAAGATTACGAGCAAGAAATAACTTTTAAGAACGTATTTCATTGTGTGAATGGTGATTTCTTTTGGGGAATAATGACCATGTACGTTGGTGGAGTAATTTTCACTTGTAGAATAACATAGGAAAATTGTCATAGTTTCATACCATCTTGAGGCATCTTCTACAAAGTCCAGTTTTACCAATCAAAAGACTTTCTCTTACTTTGGTATACGCTTTGTTATATGTCTCGAAAATTTGATGAAGTTTGATGCGGTATCCACTGAGTAAAGATGATTTAAACTCATTTGGTGAATTCGTGAGGTCTAAGAGAGGCATAATTCTCTTGATTGCACAAGATTGCATATCATTCAAATACGGCGAATTTGAAGAATAAGCACATGAACCATATTATGTTTTGCATTTTCATTATGCATAGATACCAAAGTAACTCTCTGCAAAATTTTGTGGAAATGACATGGTCTTTAACTGTGGAACGTCCTTAAATGGCACTTTGAAGGAATGTGTCTGTAATCTGTATTAAAATGACTATGTTTTAAAAACGGGAATTACAATTTCTAATCATCGCTCATGCAGAGAAGGGCAAATGAAAATGTTACGGAAGCAATACAGTGGTAGCATGGACCTAAAGAAATGGCGAGATATACATGTATATTGATTAATATTCGATTTTTAATAATAGCCTTATTATGTTGACATTGCAAGATAGGTGTCAATGCCAAGCCGACTTATAATATGCTGTAGTGTAGGTCGACATGGAGAGACTTGCAAACTTTTCATGTCGACATATATACCTTTGCATAAATCAACTTGGTGAAACGGACAACCATGCTTTTGTAAACGTTTGACTCAATTTTGTCTAAAGCCAGGGTTACATCCAAACCACTTAATCCGAATCAAATCGGGAGGATACGGGAGTATTCTGTTCTCCCTTTCCGAATGCTAGAAAATTCGGGAGGGATTCGGGAACATTCGTGGATGGATTCGGTCCACTTTGAAATGATCAAAACCGACCGAATACCCTCCAAAATACTCCCGATTGTGGCCACGACAAATTTCATTCGGGCCACATTCGAGATGTATTTAAATGGAATTTGGTTGGATTCTGGGAGGCATTTGGGCAATTCTTGGAAGTCAATTCTTAATAAATGTGCTCCACTTCACTCCACTCCACCTTTTTTAGACAGATTCGCCTCTGATTCCGTAGAAATCCTTTTTAAGTGGGTCGATAGCGCACAGAAGACATTTATGAATGTGGTCGCTAGAACTGGCGAATCAGACAGAATAGCAGCAACATTGATTAAAAACCGGTGGGAATGCCTATTAATTTACCTGTGAATGTCGGGAAAATACATTTGCAACGCAAGTTTAAACATGGTTAAAATTTCTCTCTGATACAAACATACGTTTTTTTACAATTAATATTATTTAAGTTACCAACCCGCTGATAAAAATAAGAGCTTCGAGCTTTGCAAACCTTTTTTTCCTTTATGAAACAGTTCGCAAACATGACAGATATAGTTTGATGTGACGAATAAACATTCGTAAGTGTTTACGACACTCATCAGACGCACACATTTGACACTCTGTGACGTACCCGATCAAGGATCAGGGGAAAAAATCAATTAATTTGTGCGAAGTATATAGTACCTAAGCAAGTTATTACACCGTAACAAATTTAGTCAGAACGAAACAAAATCGTATTTAAAAGCTCTCACAGTTGGCCTTGCGACTAGTTAGACCATTGCAATAATGTTGGGAAAAAACTTATTGTAACCGGACCGGCACGAACGGTCGCAAGACGTAGTTGTGAAAGCAAATTTATTACGCAACTTTTCTCAACAGAATGAGATCCTGAGGAAAGTATGATTATTTCAATGACAACAGAGCAATTCAAATGTATCATTGTATAATATATAATAATGATAAATATATAATTCAACTAAATTGATTATGAAATGAGGCAGTTTCTAAGTATCAAAATTACTTTCAATCCTGTCATTGCGATTCCTACGTAGCAGCTATTGTAGTTTTCCATGTAATCTTACGTTACGTTTTTTTTATAAGTGAATGAGTATAGGAACTGATATACCAATAAGATCAAGAGCAAATGAGCGAAAATTATCAAAACACATTATGCATTGGATGACAGATTTCAAATTTAATAAAGATAACAGGAATTGTTCAAATTGTATGCCTATTTTATTAGTCCAGTTTTTAAATCTTGATGTATTTTGCCACGAGCTCTTAATCTTTAGACGAAAAGGGTCAAAGGTTTTTGCTCACACACGCGAGATTTCCTTAATTAAAGAAAATGTACCATCAGGACACTTTTAAGAGACTTGTATTCTTGCTTTATACATTTCATGGTAAAATGGCATAGAATACTCGACACATTTGATGACGTCATCTGTCAGCTCATCACGTGATAAGGGTCCCTGTACGGTAGGCGCCACGAAGTGTGTACTGCTGAACGCTGCCGAGTAAAACACGGACATGGACTCGAAGAGGTTTTCACCCGCCGTCACAAAGTTCTTCGGGAACTCATGACTCGGGGACCACTGCAGAAGGCTATCGCTGTATGGAAACCCAACAGCATCGCAGAAACCTTTCAAGATCCCCTGTGGATTGGTGGCCAGATCGGTAGCGTCGATGATGATGGGGTTAGGGTCGAGATCATTTTGTTGGACATATTTCCAAAGCCGGTGTTGTTGCTCATACCACAACATTGGTCGTAGTTCTATCGGATCATCTCGTACGATGTCGCAATCGTCGAAATGCATCAATCCCAAGACGCCTTTCCTGTATGACTTGTAGACCTTCGTTGGATCTCTGATGAGGAAGACATGTTTGAAGCCATTCGGTAGATACTCAAGAATGTATTCTGTAAGATATGCCATCTCCTTTATAAAGACGTACCTACTCTTGGTAGTCTCCAATTCTCGTTTGATTTCACAGCATCTGCAAAGATACCGTAACATGGTTCAGGTATGAGTATCAGCCTCCAATTTTAGTCTATGAAATCACATGATTCTATCGATAGGCCCACCGATTCAAATTAATAATGGCAAATCCAAAAATACCCGTGCACTTTGAAGTTACTAATATTCAAGCGATTCAAGAAGAGAAAAGATAGATGAAAGTCGGACCAAAACCATACCAAACCTTAGTCATTATTTCTTCTATGAGAAAAATAACGTGAAAATCGATATAGAAGACGTCAACTAAAAAAGAGGCAACTATGATGATTTTTTTCATAAAAACGCAGTTTTCCGAGAAAGTACGAACGAGCAGATTAAACTAACCGGTCTCGATTTTAATTTCCTGATAAATCTTATAGGTAAGTCGATAATTATTTTTTCATACTTTGAAGAAAGTTAAAAGTCAAGTCCTATCCAGAACAAAATGTAGCATCGATTCAGTAAAGTAAAATCAAACTAGCACACCGCTTAAATTTCATCAAAAATCGGATGTAACACAAGAACGTTTACAGTTTTGCTTATATCTTGTATAGTTCATAAACACTTACATGTATGTACACAACTCAGTGATATTCGAATGAGAGAGTCGATGAAGTCCCTCACTATTTTCTTGTTTTTTTAATTATTATTTGAAAGATATATTATTTGAATTTTTTTTACAGATATAGCAATAAAGATCAACTTGACTGAACCGCAAAATGGAAAACATAGTTAATCAAGGGAGGACTAAAACTTGGTTTTAGATGACAATGAAGACAAATTGAAATAATATTTCACAACAATAAAATGCAAAAACTAATGAGGGTGTAACGTCATCAATCCTTTTATTTGCATAGCGACCAGGATGTGAATATAACTGCTTTGTGAAATTAATTTTGATGAAGTCTTTTGGTGTTGGATTTTTCTCTTTTTATCCTAAACAACTCCTTGTTAGATTGGACTTGCCCTTTAAGAACGTCAGAGAAATAGCAAAAGTAAAGCTTTGTCAGATTAGTATCGTCTACACACAATACCCATCACATCAAAAGCTTTGTGTCCAGTCTGTCTAGATCTGCATCTGCAAAAACAACCCAACTACATCAGCGATACTCACGATATTCTCTTTGGCATCAAAATGCCATTGAAAGCATTTGTAAAAACCGTTATCGCTTCTGCGTATACCTCCTCGTTCCCGTCAAGATTCCTCGGCAGCTCGCGCCCGGTCGCCGATTTCAAAGTGCCACTCGCTGTTTTAGAATACGAATACAGTTCCAGATAGACTTCCATCTCGTCAATGGCGCTCATGCATTTCGCAAACACCGTCGACATCGTTCGAGGTACACCCCACAAAGCCACTTTGACTTGCTTGTCCGCCATGATGTCGGAAGCTGGGTGCTACACAGGCGTGTAATTTTTTGAAATTATTGACATGGGTCTTGTCCACAAAATCATAGAGAAGTCAACAATGTTATTACAATGTACCAAAATTTTATTTTGTCCCATGTTCAACTGCTGCAACCCTAAAGGGACTTTGGACTTTATAATATAATGAAAAGAAATCATATTGGTAAGATTTATTGACTGCAAGAAGTTGATATCAGGGTTCCGTTCCACAAAGACTTATTATATTTACACAATATCAATAAGTTTTATGACCAGCGAATCAGATTGAAGAATTTCAGTAGCTTTCAATTATTATTACAGATATTCTGCATATTGAATACTTTATGAAACAGGCCCCATGAAGACACACTTCACAATAGATTTTCGACTGTCACCTCAAAGAAAAACAAATATGCATTTGCTCTCGTAAAACAGACATAAAAAATAGTGTGCGTACCTTAAAAATTCCAACGATAACTGAGTCAATCTCAGTCAAAATAATAGAGGTCATATATATTTGAATTCATTTACTCTATAGTCATTATTGTTCTAGCTAACAAAATATTCAAACTTATGTAAAAAAAAAAAAAAAAAGTTATTTCAAAGATGCATGATGGTATGGACATTCGCGGGAGTGGCTTACGGTACTCCTTTGTGGTGAGGACCAGAACGACCAAGGAAAGTGGAAAGATGCAGAAACGTGAAGGGCTTTAGACTCTCACCAATTATCGCTAACATCGTCATGGAGCACTTCGAGCACCAAGCACTCAAGCACCGCCAGCAAACCCCTTTCAATCTGGTTTTCAATCTGATACCTTTGCATCAGGGATCTTTTCATGAAGGCTGTCATTACAGTAACACTACTATACTAACAGTCTATGCCAATGCCTCTCTGTCAATCAAAAGGATTCACTAATATTGTTAGCTCTGACAATAATTAATCAGTGCTGACAACTAAATAATAAAACAACACCCGGCCGCATAGCACACCGGACCCTCACCAGTTCCACGACCACACCAACGACCATCGTGCCGCATTAACACGGGAAAATCCTGCCGTTTTTTCCTTTATCTATTCACACGTATCATTTTATATGTAATGTTATGACGGAAATGAATTCAATTCAATACCATACCCACAAACACCGTTGTACTTTCCTACATCGACAAGGCAACTACAGGATATCCTTTGCTCATCCAGCAAACGCACCAATACTCCTTCAAGCTTCACTATCTAAAACACTACCAGGCGTCTACAAGATCCCCTGTGACAGTGGCAAGGTAACCATCGCCATTTCGACACTAAACTCAAGTTACAAAAATTGTCAAAGATTTTTCAAGAATATCTTATAGTTAGACGAGTCAAATCTGATCAGATATGGAACAAACTTGACTTTTTTCACTAAAGATTACTAGACAACTGTCTGTAATTTTCTTTGGCTAGCTCTCTCTGTTCCCTCGCAAAATTCATTGATACAAACTTAGGCAAGAATCCCGATACAACTACAATATTTTACCTTTCGAAGAATTTCATAAACATAGTCTAAAAAATCACAAAGAGCAATCATGACCTACAGGGCAGTATTAAGGCAGTTGCATTCTGGCTTCATACATTTCACGGTAAAATGGCACGGAATAGTCGACACATTTGATGACGTCATCTGTCAGCAGATCACGTGGTAAAGGTCCCTTCACGGTAGGCGCCATGAAGTGTGTGCTGTTGAACGCTGTCGAGTACATCGCTGAAAATGAATCAAAAAGGTTTTCTCCAGCCGTCACAAAGTTCTTCGGGAACTCATGGCTCGGGGACCACTGCAGGAGGCTATCGCTGTATGGAAATCCAACAGCATCGCAGAAACCTTTCAAGATCTCCCGTGGGTTGGTGGCTAGATCGGTAGCGTCGATGATGATTGGGTTAGGATCGAGATTTTGCTGGACGTATTTCCAGAGCCGGTGCTGTTGCTCGTACCACGTCATCGGTCGTAAGTTGGACGTATCGTCGTGTATGATATCAATAGGCCTATCATCTTTATTAAAATAAAACATCTCCTTTACCCCAATCCGGAAAGACTTGTAGACCTTCGCTGGTTCTCTGATAAGGAAGACATACTTGAAGCCATTCGGTAGATACTCCAGGATGTAATCCGTAAAGGCCATTTCCTTTACAAAGACGAACTTACTCGTGGTGGTCTCCAGGTCTCTTTTGATGTCACAGCATCTAAAAAGATAATTACATGATTTTTTCAGACTGTTTATATACATGTATATATGTAGTAAATAGTATAGTAGTTAAATACGAGCTGTGATGGGGGGGGGGGGGGGTTCTTATTTTTATCTGGCAACCAGTCAATTTGACTATTTTCGAAGATTGGTTAGATTGGTACCACGCGACCTCCCTTCAAAAATTATTGTACATATGTATATGTACAATATAACTTTCGTTTTTTATTGAGAGTAAAACCCGTGTTTAATATTATGGGGAAAATATCGATTAATTTGTTTTGTAAACAGCGGTAGTAAAATAGTTCATTGTTTGGAGTTCAATCAACTAGGAGTTCATTGCATATATCATGCATATAATCCAGTATATTGTACACTGATTCTATAATATTATATATACCTCTTTTAAGGTTGTATGTTTTAGGGTTACACTTAATATTAGCCAATATGTCTATCAAGATGATCAATGATCACAAGCGATATATTCAGCAAACTGAATGGCCATTCAATTCAAAGCAAATGTAGAAGACAAAAAAAATCTTCGTTATACATGTATGTAAAGACAAATGTCTCCTTCAAAACTCCTTCAATCAGGCTCCGCTACCATGGCTACGTCGATGATACAATTGCCATCAGGGGACCTTTTCATGAAGGCTGTCAGCACAGTAGGACTAAAAAGTTCACTTTCTCCAACAGTTACTATAGTCACAGTCAGAGTTTTAATTCTCGTGACTAGATACTAGACTTCCTATTTTAAAATTGATGACGGCAGTTAAATTTATTTTTATCAATGTTAAAAATGCGTTAATTTAGCATAGCATGCTTGACAAACATTGAAGACAATTCCTTTTCAAGAAAAAAAAAGCATAACATTAATATCAAATATTAGATAGCCAAGACAGATAGTCAAGCGCGATTGGTCCATAGCACGTCACGTGATATGATCGAAATCAATGTATTTTCCCAGCCGGTCCACCTTCGATGAATATATTGACCAACCGGTCCATGAATATATTTTTTCTACGTGTAAGGCGCCCTCTTGTGGATTAGATGTTACCATGCATTATCGGCCTGCCTTGGGTCCTGGACCTGGACTGGACTCGAACTTAGATTTAGATCTAGGGCTAGGCCTAAAAAAAGTTGATTTGATTATAAAAGGGTCACTGTGTTAGACTAACGTTACTTAGATAGATCAAGATCTAACGTTAGATCTATACCAGTTCAATCAATCACTGTGAATATCATAAACAACAGACTGCACGTATCGTTAGGCCTAACTTTATCTCATTATTAGAGGCTATCTAATATAACAGATATTGACTGATGGGATGAGTAAAAAAAAATTATTTGGACCGCTAAAGGATTAATATTTTCCCTCGTGATCATATTTCCCTCAGCGCTGTGCGCTTCGGGAAAATATATTCGGGAAATATATTCGGGAATCGGGAAATATATTCGGGAAAACCCCTCGGAAAAATACAAATCCGTTTTGTATCCAATTTGTTCGATAACAAGATGCGTTTGAGCTTTGTAGCTAATTCAATTAATCTCATTTCATTTCTTGATAAAATTCCTTCGGTAATTCAGTTCGGAATCGCCATATTAGAACATATTTTTAAACGTCGACAAAAAGGGGAGAAAAAGCAAATCATGCATCCAGTTACACTATGAACCTCAATTATACTCACGAAATTCTTCTCGGTACCAAAATACCATTTGTTTCTGATTTAAACACCTCCAAAGCTTCTGCGTACACCGCTTCGTTCCCGTCAAGTTTCCGCGGCAGCTCACGACCTGTCGCCGATTCGAACATGCCACTCGCTGTTTTAGAATACGAATAAAGCTCCAGATATACTTCCATTTCTTCAATGGCGCTCATGCATTTCGCAAACACTGTCGACATTGTTCGAGGTACACCCCACAAAGCCACTTTGACTTGCTTGTCCGCCATGATCTCGAGAGTAATCCAGCTTTAGAACAAAACATGGGTGTACCAATGACTGAGTTTAAAGCCACAGATAGTGACATACATAACATACATGGCATGGCATACATTTACTTGATAATATTTGATTAAAATCATATTTGTGTCCAATGTTCAGTTACTGAAACTACAAAACTTTTGACAATGGACTATGTCGTCCATTGGGTTCATGTGTGTTTGTCTACTGATTTTTTCAAAAGCGGGTTGTACTTCCAGTGTCGCTTGGGAGCTGACCTTTTAATTGTATTTTTAATTGTCAGAAAATTTTGACGATGAAGTGAAAAAGCGATGACCTTTGACCCCTCTCCCTTTGTCAGTTTTCAGAAAAGTTTTACCCCTCATGGCGAGATCTTTCCAGGTACAGCACTAGTAGTAATAATATTACTTCACAGACTCTTCTAATAATGCGAAATATAATTTACAATTTAATATGATACATGTATTATTAAATAAAATTGTATATAATTGTACGATTTGATTTATATCTGTGAGCCCACCTCGTCTAAATCAAATTGAATTATGATGATGAGAAGATGAATTTCTATTGAAACTATTGTACATATATTTTCTAATTTCAAAAAGTACGAAATTTATGTACGATGCAATAGCATCAGATCAATAGTATCAGTATGTGAAAAGAAACATCCTGCAAATTGCTAAGTGAGTTTTAATCACCATCAAAGCGTTTATCAAACTGTAATTACTCATTTTCACATGCTACCTCTTCATATGGTGATTGGGTTTTCTGTCCGATTGTTAGGCAGGTCAAAGATTGATGGTTTCAATCACCTGAATTAAGAAAACCGAGTTTCATTAAAATGTTTCGTTGCGCATTATTACGTTTTCACTCCTGGAATATGAACTCGCTTCCGCTCTTTCATTATTTTTCATTGTGTCTCTTTTCCTTGGTCTCCGCAGCCTGAGCCTGACACGTTTTGCATAATAAGTTAGGTGCCTGTTTCATGACACTTGTTAATTTGCAATAACAGTTAACAGCTACTGAAATCCTTTGGTCTAATTGGACGATGGTAAACTTGTTATAGAAATTGGTATAATAAGTCATTATGAAACGGGACCCAGACCTTCCTCCCCTGTTTCAGTCTTTTATTGAACTGAATTATCATTAAGTCTTCTTTAATTTTTTCTCCTGCATAAATTCCCTTTAATTGCAAATATACTATTGAGCAATGAATGGTTGTGATCAATATAAAGGGGGGGGGGGGAGTTTATACAAAAAAAAGATTGGCAAGATAGAAAGACTTTGAAATTACATATACATGTATATAGAAGCCCGTCATCTAACAACTGCCACTGCTTAACCATCCGCCATGTTGAATCCGGTCAAGTGATGTAAAAGAATTAAAAACCACCCCCTATCGTGAATTAAGACAAATTGCAAGATTCAATTTTCAAGAGATTATCATACCATTATACGAGGAATATCCTAAATAATATGATGTTCAAACATAGCTGTTTTGAACGGCGTTTTGCAATGTATAATGGTACGTTAGGTTTGGCGTGATTGGGAGTGGGTGGGGGTGCATGAGAGTGTGGGTGTGCGTGAGAGTGTGCGTGATTTCGGACATTCATATAACAATGTTGGAATTGATGCCGTGTGTGCAAGGGTCTGTCTTTGCGTCAGGGTGTGTGGTTTTAGTCTTTCATTCATAAATGTCAGACTTGGGTGGGATGTGTAGGGGTCGGCCGGTGTAAGGGTGCCTGGGTATGGATTTGCGTGTGATTTTGGTCATTCATACATCAATGTCAGAATGCGATGGAATGCGTTGGTGCGAGAGGGGGTGAGTGGGTAAGTGTGCGTGTGAATGATTCTATTTGTATTTCAAGGGGTGGTCCGGGCTGAAAATGTTCATAGCCTAATAGATAGAGTAAAATTCACTGAGCAAAATACTGAAAATTTCATCAAAATCGGTCAACAAATAATAAAGTTATTGAAGTTTAAAGTTTATCAATATTTTGTGAAAACAGTCGTCATGAATATTCATTAGGTGGGCTAATGATGTCACATCTCCACTTTCTGTTTTCTTATGTTATTACATAAAATCATAATTTTTCATCATTTCATACTGTCTAGTGTGAATAATATGTCTCCCTTATAATAAAATAAGTTGCAGCAATAAATATCTAATGCATTAAATCAGTTGTCAATCCAATTTTTCTAGTTCTTGGAGGAAAAAATTTGAATAAACCTATTTTCATGTAATAAAATACAAAAGAACAAGTGGAGATGTGACATCATCAGCCCCCCTAATGAATATTCATGACGACTGTTTTCACAAAATACAGCTTAACTTTAAAATTCAATATCTTTGTTATTTGTTATCCGATTTTGATGAAATTTTAGGTATTTTGCTCAGTGAATTCTACTCTATCTACTAGGCTATGAATATTTTCAGCCCGGACCACCCCTTTCACCTATCAATGTCGGTCATGTCTGAGTGTGCGGGTTTTGCTGGGGATGCTTGGTAGTGAGGAAGGGTGTGTGAGGTTGTGTGTGTGTGTGTGTGTGATTTTGGTCAATCATAATTACATCAATGCCAGTCCTCGACAAACAGATGGCGAGGTAACAATTCTTTCAATAATAAATGTCTTTGACAACCGACATTCGTCATCAGCCCGTAAGAGTAAATCGATATATCAATGAAATAGAGACTCGAGGCCAAGGTCATTACCATCCCTTGAACATATCCGGCATCATCGGCATGCCCGAAGAGGACTTTTCACGAAACAAATATTCAGCGATTTTCACTGAATATTGTCTTAAGCTACTAAAATCATTGCGTCTGATTGGCTCTTAACAAAATAGAGAGTGAAATATCAACGATAAGATGGCTCATGAAAGACTTCCCATTCTATGAAAATGTATTTTCTCCCTCCACTTATTCCATCATTCTAAATAATATTCATTTAATATAAGACGAGTGTTCTGTATATGACGGAATTGAATTTAGATTGAAAACCGCCAAGGTAGTGCAAAGCACAAATTGGACTTGTAGTAGTGTAACATGGCATGTTTTCCCAGGGGCGGATCTAGGATTTTCCAAGGGGGCACACTTATCCAAGGAAGAATTTGACAAGCAAAAATAAAATTCCCATTAAAAAAGGCACACTTCTGTTTCAACGGCAATTTTACATAACAAATTTTAATTTTGCTTCTCAAGGGGGGGGGGGGGTACGGGCCGGCTGTGCCGCTCCCCCCCCCCGAATCCACCAGTGCTTGTTCTTCCTATGATATTGCCTGATGGAAAATAGATGAGTTAAAAAATGAAATGAGTCCGATTATCCCTATAGAAATTTTAAGGACAAGTCCACTCCAACAAAAAGTTAATTTGAATAAAAAGAGAAAAATCCAACAATTAGCATAACACTGAAAATTTCACCAAAATGTAAAATAAGAAAGTTATTATAAGTTATTATATGAAATATCATTTATTCCAATTTTCTCCTCATTGTCCTTGAAACAAAAGTTTCATTCCTCCATGAACACTTGGAATTACCATCGCTTTAACATTTTATGGTTCATTCAAGTTGGTCCTTATTTCAAACAATAATAAACAAAAGAAATAGTGAGTGAGGGACATCATCGACTCTCATTTTCATGTCATTGAGTTGTGTATATACAGTAACTGTTTTGTGAAAAATAAGTGAAACTTTAAAATGTCAAAACTTCCTTATTTTTACATCCAATTTCGATGAAATTTTCAGCATTATGCTTGTTTGATTCTTTTTCTGTTTTTTAAAATGAAAATTTTTCTTATGTGGACTTGACCTTTAAGCGTGCGGCATGCTAGTATAAACTATCTAGCGAGTAACTGGTGGCGCACTAAATAAAGCCATTGCAAGCCAGCAAACAATACATGCTCGTTATAAGATTGCTTAATCATTTCTATGCATACCTACATGTATTCCAATTTGATGAATATTATATCCTTAAAGGGATAGTCCGTCCTGAAAATTTTTATATCTAAAATAAATAGAGTAAAATTTACAGAGCAAAATGCTGAAATTCCATCTAAATCGGATAACATATAACGAAGTTATTGAATTTTAAATTTTATCAATATTTAGTGTAAACAGTTATGTGCACATAGTCATGAATATTCTTTATGCGGAATGATGATGACATATCGCGACTTTCCTTTTTCTTATGTTATTACATTAAATCATGAATGTTTCAATTTTTCATATATGTGTAAATGATGAGTCTCCATTATGATGAAATAAGTTGCGGCAATAAATAACTAATGCACGTTATCAGTTGTTAATCCAATTGTTTTAGTTCTTGGCAGACAAATTTTGAATAAGCCTAATTTCATATAATAAAATACGAAAGAACAAGTGGGGATATGACATCATCAACCCACCTAATGAATATTCATAAAGATTTGCCTAGTTACTGTTTCACCGGAATAATGCACATTTTTTGAGATTCAATAACTTCAGCACTTTGCTTTGTGAATTTTACTCTTTTTATTGACATATATAAATACCTCCAGCCTGGACCATCCCTTTAATCCCCTATATCAGTATAGTCACAAGCAAGCCTCCAGCCTGAAATTTCAATGATGAATTAGCGCTGCGGTTAATTTTTCTTCTAAATCCCCTCCCAAATTTATGCCACTATTCCATTCATATCTAAACTACATTACTATGTCATCCCTGCATTGTGAAGTCTATAGGATATGCCATATGTTTTTTCAATTCAATTTAATTCAATCGGATGTCAAATGGGTATTTTATTTCGTTTTTAATCCAATAACTATAATTGTATGATAAATGCCAAAGTGCCCTTTAAAAAAATCAACAAGAATCGGCAAATGAAAACAGATTCAATCGCAACTACACGTTTGTTAGATTTGAACGTTAAAGGGATGTGTTTTTGTCTCATCGACTGTGTGTAATAATTACTTGGCTATTCTTAAAATATAATTAATGAGATAACTATAAGTAATATAGACGATAAATCAGCCTTAAAATTTTATTTCATTTACATGAACATGATAAACTAAAATGTTTTTAAAAGGTACGGTTCTTGTTTTACTTCTTGATCCCATAATTACTATAATATGGATGTATTGAGCAATGAATTAACGTGTTTTCATTCAAGTGGGTCTGTATCACAAAACTATACTGTTCAGAATGTTGCTTTATTGATAAAGAACCAGGGGGGTGTTTCACAAAGATATAAGTATGACTTAGGTCGCACTTAAATGTCGACGCGTACATGATATGCAACGCGCGATCTTATTGATAGATACGCATTAGTGCGCGTCCTCATGACACGATCTGACCAATGCGGTCAAGCCTTTCATACCGTACGCAACTCGGTATTTAAGTGCGACTCTAAGTCATACTTCAATCTTTGTGAAACACCCCCCAGGCCAGGTATTTGTAGCTGAGGACTCGAGGATCATGATGATGTCAGAGTATACTTCCCATTTATTCTCGGCCCTTTACAAAAGGTTTTTAAAGACTAAGTGCTAACTCGTCTAATCTCGTTGATCCCACGAGCACGATCTAACCAAATGCGATGGCGCGTTATTCAAGTATACCACACGGACCACAAGGTTTTTTTTAGTCCGACACAACCCATATAGTTAAACATCCCATTTCTCTTACCTTACACAAAACCAATCTCCGCAATTATATCTTTTTGAGCAAGAAAAACAAAAATCTCGAAACTCGAAGCACGATCTCTCCCTCTCCATAACAATCATTCTTAACCATCGAACACCGCATTTCCTGTCACTATTGATCATGGCTGTTGTCCTTTGATCATTTGGTGGTATCCATGGTTACCGTCGTCTGCTCGTCTTCTTTTTGATATAATACATTCCTATATCGGAGCATCTTGACCTTTTTCACCTGTCATGATCGCTGAGAGTTTAACTTTTCTCCAATTTGGTCAACCACTTTTTCAATTCACCTGCTCTTGGAAGTTCCCAGCAGGCCTCGTCTTTCAATCCTCTTTGTTTAAGGTTTTAAGAGGATGACGGTGAAAGGGGGTGTATTTCAAATCTCCTTACATCATTACCTTGGACAAGGAACACGGTGCATTGATTTTCTGTCATTTTCAATCTTTGAAAAAAAAACGAGCAAATAATAATCACAGATGTATCAAAGTTTCTGAGTCAGAATGCAAAGAAACTGGTCTTTATGCATTTTATTCCAGCCTATCTCCGATCGAAACAAGCAAGCAAGCAAGACCTACATTGAGTTTGAGGTTAATGATAAAGTTATTCCATACTACGATTTACTTTGAAAAACATTCTTCTAAGTAACCACATTCTATTTTACATCTGGTAATAGTAACTTTATTTCAATGGGGTGGGATGTGACACCATTGACTTAAAAAAAAATCCTGCAATACCCTTATATCTTTATTAGTTACGTGCTGATTTTATGTTTCAATAATGCTGAATTTCACTTTTAAAAAATATGCAATTTTCTCGCTCGTTCGCGAAACGAAATCGCAGGCAGTGGGTGTTAAACCATGAAGATGGAATGATTCTAAAACCTACCTACCAGCCTATCTCCGATCGAAACAAGCGAGCAAGCAAGACCTACATTGAGTTTGAGGTTAATGATAAAGTTATTCCATACTACGATTTACTTTGAAAAACATTCTCCTTAGTAACCACATTCTATTTTACATCTGGTAATAGTAACTTTATTTCAATGGGGTGGGATGTGACACCATTGACTTAAAAAAAAATCCTGCAATACCCTTATATCTTTATTAGTTACGTGCTGATTTTATGTTTCAATAATGCTGAATTTCACTTTTAAAAAATATGCAATTTTCTCGCTCGTTCGCGAAACGAAATCGCAGGCAGTGGGTGTTAAACCATGAAGATGGAATGATTCTAAAACCTACCTACCAGCCTATCTCCGATCGAAACAAGCGAGCAAGCAAGACCTACATTGAGTTTGAGAATAATGATAAAAGTTATTCCATACTACGATTTACTTTGAAAAACATTCTCCTTAGTAACCACATTCTATTTTACATCTGGTAATAGTAACTTTATTTCAATGGGGTGGGATGGGGCACCGTTGACTTTAAAAAAAATCCTGCAATACCCTCATATCTTTATTAGTTACGTGCTGATTTTTTGTTTCAATAATGTTGAATTTCACTATTAAAAAATTTGCAATTTTCTCGCTCGTTCGCGAAATGAAATCGCAGGCAATGGGTGTTAAACCATGAAGATGGAATAATTCTAAAATACCTTCTTGTACAGTTTGTATTTGACATTTTTTTTATTTGAAAAAAAAAACACACGAATATTTTCGGAGTCGGGGGGGGGGGGCGGCTGATATTACATACACCAATTCCAGCTGGCTCACAAGTCTCCCTCCCCCATGCCCAAAGTTTTTATTGAAATGACTAATGTCACAAATCATTCTGGCCCCCAGAACCCCCCCCCCCCCAAAAAAAAAAAAAATAAATAAATATGAATAAATAAACAAATTAAATATTTGATTGATAAATAAAAAAAAATTATGTTAACATTAACAATAATAGGAAAAAATAAATAACAAAATAACCGTCTCGACCCGCGCCTGGTTCAAGGAATGATTGTCCTGTCCTTAGCCATTTGCTACTTCTTGAAAAACTATCAGTCTCAGATTCTGTGACTGATCGTTTTTTATGATAATAATCTTGTTGACTCCATTGGATGATAAAGGGATGCCATAAAAATACCTTCACTCAGAGTTCTTCACTTCACTTCACTCGATTATATTCTCACTGGTTCGTTAAGCGATGTGGTAACGTACGGTAGATAGTCGGTAGAGCGAAACCCAATTTCATTGGGATATTTCTGACCGGCTTGGCAAATTAATTAAAAAGCTGTCATCAAGCAACTTCTGTTGCCAACGACGATGGCATATAGGCACTGAAGTATCTACATCTCCTACACTAGGATCCATGATATACCTAGATCCGTCGTAGCCTCTTCATAAATCTTCTTAAATCTCTTTAGTGCTTGGTTCGGTGCTATATGTGCCTCTTCATCCACTCTGATTGTCTCTGACTGGGCAGCGTTCTGGGAGCTTTAAGCCGCCTCGTTTCTGCTCCACTTACGAGGAGATTTCGGTCGTCCACCAAGGGACTCAGCCCTTGATCTCCGACACCGATGTCGAGGTTTCAGTCACACCAACGTATAACCGACTCCAAACGGACCGATAGTATGTCATGGGATATAACCTGATAGCTTTGATCGGTCTGATCGGTGCATCTGTCAATTAGCAATCCCGTATGAGATGAAGCAAGTTAATGAATATTTACAGTAAAAAAATAGCACGTTGTTTAAGCCTGTCACTCTAACAGCAAGTTGTTTAAACTTTGTTTTGTAATTTATTGTTTAAACTTTTTAACAACTTGTTTAAAAAGTTTAAACAGTTGTACAAAAAAATAAATAAACAATAGTTGTTAGAGTGATGGACTTAAACAGCGTTCTTGAAATATCAAAGAGCGTTTGTACAGTGTGCTGCAGAAGCTAGGATCAAGGTAGACGTGTTGGGTATAGTCCGTGAACAGTGAACCACGAGGCTCCAGTTTCAATGTTGGCTTGGATCAACTGTCCTTGGGGCCGTTTCATAAAGCTGTTCGTAAGTTAAGAGCGACTTTAAGAATGACCGGTAAACATTTCTTACGTGCAAAGTAATCACAAATGAACCTATCATTTACCACAATAAATGATCACCAGTCGTTCTTATAGTCGCTCTTAACTCAAGAACAGCTTTATGAAACGGTCCTTGTGGTGGTAATACGTGCTTCAGTCACGCTCATAATGCTCATGAAAGTAACTCTAGAACGACCAACAATACTACCTTATAACACACTATAATTGGTCAACTTGTATTCGGTTTTCTTGGTGTGAATAAGCATCAGTTACTTAAACCTGGCTTATATTGTTTTAGATTTGGAAGGAATAGTTCTGTTTCATGTAGTGTTTCTTAATACTGGCCGGACAATTTAGCTCTTAACCGTTACGAAATACTAAAATCCGGATCTCATTTGATCGTGCTCATTTTTTTTCTTTTTAACATTACTAATATAAATGCGAGTTTACTTGAAATTACGTTCTGAACAGCGATATATCTAAGAACACCCCTCTCACATTCACGCATCCACACACACCAATGATCACGCACACACTCACATCATCAGTTATCCTCACACAATAAAAAAAATTGATTCTAAGTTTTTATAGGCAAAAGGCCAATATGACCATGAAAGATATCATTGACAATGCTTGAATAATTAATAATTGCGATGTGTATACATGGTAGAAGGCTATATCAGGCGTAATTGGGGGGGGGGGGCGTTGTACCGACTAAGTTGCCAACCCTGACAATTTCAGTGAAATCCTTGGTTTTGATTGGCTGAGAAGCCCTGGCCTCTTACAGTTACTATGGTAACTGTTAGAGTGCTGCCAAGCTACCATGAAACGGTGCCCAGAAATGGGCAAGAAGGTTACAAATATAAACAAAGAAACAAATAGGCTTATTAAATAATTATAATAATAATAATAATAATAGGCATTTTAGCGCCATATCTAAATATTATATTCCAGGCGCGTTGTTGTTATCATTATTATTACCCCGGGTCTAGCTCGAGCTGCCTTTCAGCGCTCATGCATTCAAGGAATTAATCTTGCCGGGTACTCATTCACCTCACCTGGGTTGAGTGCAGCACAATGTGGATAAGTTTCTTGCTGAAGGAAATAACGCCATGGCTGGGATTCGAACCCATGACCCTCTGTTTCAAAGTCAGAAGACTAATCTACTGGGCCACATTGCTCCACATTATGAGATGTCGACATAGCATATCATTATCATCCATGGTGGTACTACTACTAGATGTATTGTAGATCGTGCTTTTATCATTGAAAGTGTAAATATTAGAAATAAAGTGAAAAAAATATGCGAAACGGTTGCTTAACTATCTTGAAATTCCACCAAGCATTGCCAAAATGAATGAAAAACTAACCAAAATTCCTCATACATGTCATAAGAATAACACACACAAATAAATGTTTTATTTCTTTTTTTCTTGATTCACTCTGAATTATCTATCATGGACGTATATGCCGTTCTCATATTCATGTACTTCAATTTTACTTAATGTAAGGTATTAATTATTAATTGCATTCAGAAGATCTTTTAGAATATTGTGCTCCCATTTGAGGTAAGCAGTTCATGCTTGGCTGACTATGTTAGACCTATCTGAAATCCATACCTGGGGTCTGTTGCATAAAACTTTTTACCTGAGAAAACTCTGGTAAAAACTGGAAACTAAGGTTAGTCTGATTTCTGCCATTGACTTTAACACAGGGCAAAAACTCCGGTAAAAACAACCTGAGTTTTCTCAGGTAAAAAGTTTTATGCAACGGGCCCCTGGGGTTTCACGCCTTTCCTTGAAAAAAAAGAGTAAGTTCGAGTCCATGGCTGATTATTCTGAATTCACTCCAGAGCTTGAAAGAGAGTTCATAGGACCTTTGGATATCGAGGAAAACGGGGCATAAACAAAACAAACTATGCAAGGCAATAGTATACAAATGATATACATATCATCGAGGGCATTAGTCAGAATAATTAAAACGGGTAACCTTAGGAGCAGCTTTAATACATTCGGACTGTTTCTAAAGTAACAAGTGCATCTGAATATTCTAATGCCCGGGGCAAAATGATACTGTTTTGTAAACTTTTATGATAATGTGATGTGGATCCTTGTTATTTGATGAACAATCCTCAACTCGAAACCATGAATGTTGATTACGTTCCTTCGTAACAGCCATCAGAAAATTGAATTCTCATATTATTAGCTAAAATAAATGATTAACTATTCACGAAGTTGATATCAGTCAATCACTGTATCTTTATCCATATGCCTTCCACAATTTTATAAAATACAATTATTACATAAAATTCAGAAATAAAGGACAATTGACAAGAAAACTCACAATGAGTAAAAAAAAAATAACCAAAAACACAGTAATACCACATCCCTAACTATATCACTCGACACCACGTCATCATCATCATGATAATTGATTTTTTTTTCGTTTTGTAGGTAATAGTAAAATATGAACTTTAATAAAGTCCAATACGGTTGGGGGTAGAGTAGCCCTTCTAAATGATGTCTCTCTTCTGTTTACCATAGACATGATGGAGATACCTCCGCCGGATATCTGCTTAACTTACAATGATAGACATGTAACTATGAAATGATGGACACTAATCAATTAGGGTTTTTTTAGGGTTCTTATTGATTACCTTAATTACAAAATATAATCATCTGATCGTGGTATACCGACCATGACCTTCAGTGAATAGCTCCATTGATCTTTGATGGAGCAGATATGAATAGGGAGTATACATCCTTTATGAAAATAATAAACAGTTTGAACTTCGTACTTTATGATTGATATGCAGACATCGGATATAGGGGTTTGCCAAGCATGTTTGTATATTCGACCACCGTGGATCACTTTTTCCAATCATTCCGGACAAAAGAGACCAGTTGGACAACAGAACAGAAGGTCCATTAGCTTGATGAAGAAGAGTCAGCGATCGGGATCCTTTACAGCGGGGTGATGGGATACACACTCAACACCCTCAAAACGTTGCAATTTTAGGAGCACCGCCCCTCCCCTCGGCAAGAGGGGGGAAACAATAAAAAAATATATAAAAGTGTGTTAGAAGACTAACCGCCCCCTGAACCATAGAAAGAAGGGGGTTATTGGAGTGGTGATAGATTTTTGTTTGCTTGTCAAAGAGTCTTGAAAGAAAAAGTGGACCCCCATTTGCACCCCCTGATATTCAATACTGAATCGAATTGAATCCAATGCCTTCCCCGGCCCAGCCTTTTACAAAACCCCTCATACATTGAATAGGGATTGACATTATCGTCACAAAAATGGGTGAATTCCATTTACCACTTTTAAGAACTTTGCTGGCTCAGAACACATTTATATATGATGGACCAAAGTTGTGAAACTCATTTCATAATGATTTAAGAACTGCTAAATCTTTGAACTCTTTTAAGACTAAATTCAAACTATCTCTATTAAAATCTAATAATGTACCCTAAAATTAGATCTAATTTATCATCTCTGTCAAGTTATCAATATTACTATAAAGACTATAATTAAAACAAATTAATCATCTTTTTTTGATAGAAAAACAAATCTGATACAAGTCCTTCTCAGTTGTGCTCGGTGTCGAACCTCGTACATTATTGTGTCTATCCTCTCCTCTATTTTCTCTTTCTCTCCTGTCCTTATCCGCCTTCTTATACCACTTATTTACTTACGGCATCAATCACATTTTTTGCGCATTATATTCTTTCCAGGTCATTTCATATATTTTTTCTCCTTTTATACACATCATTGAATCCAGTTTGCTTGAGTCCACGATTGCATGTGTTTTATCTACGTTCAGCAGCACCCATCCATCCTATCAGGGCATTCTCCCCTTTTTCTTTTTTTTTTCTTCGAGGGGTGGGTGGAGATATTTTAGGACGGGTTGTTTTGTCCTATATAAACTATATTTTTTTGATAACTTCGTATTTATTTTGTGAGTATTATTTATCATTTATTTTTTTTTCTCATTTGATTACATATATCTGTATTTGTACTTTGTTATTGGTTGTGTTATCTTTTTTGAGGGGCCCGCATTGTACAAGCATTGCTTTTTAGTGGATGCCTCCATTTCCATCTTAATTTAATTTCTATTGAAAAATAGTATACTTAGTTAAAACCTCCAATGTGTTGCCCAAATTGTGTGTTTTTTCACATGTGTATTATTATTTTTGTTTCTCTGCAACGGATACAAATACTTATGTTTATATATGGTATACAACTTGTTTTTGTTTGATGGAAGTGAAATAAATAAAATTGAATTGAATTGAATTGAAAAAGAAAAAAAAAACAATAAAAATGCGAAGACGTATATGAAGACAAATAATAGGCACTTGGTGTCGCACGCTAGAATTAACATTTCTAAACCAAGAATCCTTAATCCAAGAGAAATTAGTATGTTATCCATCTACTATTCTTCACTCTCTAAACCAGTGCGGTTGGAGGTTTCACGGTACATCGGCTTTTTTGAGCGCTATCTTGATTCGTTTCCCTCTTATTTTCCCCTAGATAGTGTTGGAGGGATTCTAATCGTATATATGCAATTTTGCAGGGTTTTTTCTATATGTTATGTATGTCTCTGTAATTTGCTTTATTTTGTTGCTCTTTATTTACGTGCAAGCCCCCCCCCCCCCACACACACATTCGCCCCATCGGTTAAAACCGTTGCGCTCTCCCTGGTGGCCCCGGGAAGTTTTGATAAATGGGGAAAAATGTATAAAAGATTTGTTACAATCATCGTATTTACGCTGATCGGTACTGTAGAATGATAAGTCATCCAGCTGCTGTTACTTTTCTTTTCTTTTCCTCGCACCCCACCCTCAATAAAACTCGCACTTGGCACTCGAATTCAAGTACATGCGATGATTCTTAGTCCGCCCCTGTCCCAACATGTTCTTTGGCTAGCCAGTTGCCCCCTACTTTAAAAATCATGTCACTGTTAGTTGAAGTAGAAGAACAGTGAACGGAAGTCCTCACTCTCTTCAATTACGGCCAAATATTCAAATTGAATAAAATGCTTTTTCATTGTAACTAATTGTCATGTTGACTGTTAATGTGTTCCGATGTGCGTGCCGTCATGAAGCATCTCCTAATCATTTATCAAGTATCAACAGCAGCTTGCGTGTCAATGATAGCGATGGTTTGAATTGTGCCACAGCACAAAGACTGATTATTATTGTAAGCACGTGACGTGAAGTGCTACGTCAGAATATTTTTAATATCACGTCTTGTAGATGATTATTGAATTTAGCTCTCACTGATCCGGAGACAGGAATAAGCTCCGAAAACACGACGTCTTTGGCTATGCCACAGTCACACCTACGAATCCGATTCGAATTTGATCGTTGGAATAATGTATTAAATTTGATCATTCTGGAGATAGTTTTGCTGTTGTGACAAGCCTCTAGATGGTGAATAGTAGTTGATAATAGCAAACGAACGTGAATCTCACGGAACACATGTCTTTTCGTAAGTCCCATGTAGTCATTCTCCGAATTGCCGTTTCATTATGTTAAATTGGAAAGAATGCGTGTGTTTTATAAATGTCATAGCGAAGATAGCTCCCTAACAAATTAACAATTACATTCCGTTTCTTAGAATAAGGGGATTTTGTTTTCTTTCATTCTGAAAAGTGTCATCAAAAGCACAATCATCGCATATCAACGTAAGGCAATATCATCAGCCTATCAAACTCCAAAACATGCACCGGATATTTTCCTTGGAAATCCCTGCCACAAAAAAAAGAAGAATACATTTCGAAAGGGGAAGAGGAAGATAAAGAAACACAAACAAGGAAATTCAGGTCCCTGACCCTTCTTGATGACCCCACTACCATTGAGCACACGCCTGACGAAAAAGAAATATTTAAAAACACTTCCCAGTGGATCAAAGATCAGGTGCAATGCACTTTGTACTTAGCATGACGAGTGGATGGAAAGAGAAAAATAGATTAAGAAATTTAAAGATTATTTGGGTCAATTGGATTTCTTCATAACGTATGACGAATTTCAACACGATTAAGGCCGCATCGCGGGAGAGCAATTACGGCTGCTATTATATTTTTCGTCTCAACGGTATGCGAGCAAAACGCAGGGAAAACAATACGTAATGATAGGGAAACGTTTATACAAACGAAATTCGAATCCGATTGCAATACTAATATACATTTGGCATGTCATTCCATCCGAGGCTATTTACTTGGTCCACAAGCCGTTGGTATACTCCTCAGAAAGACAAATAAACCCATGGCCATCTATAAATTTGGCTTAATTAACGTTGGTCTACACTGTACTTGGACCACTTAGTCCAAAGTCTCATAGCCCTGAGAAGTAGGGTACTGGGGTGCTAAAGTACGCCTCCCCCGAGATTTGCTTGGGTTGCTGCATGTGCTTTCACCATAGGCAGCACCCCCTCGAAATCTAGTAGGTATGCTAATAAGTATAAATTTAACAAAAAACACATTTATTTTGGAGTGAAAACCTTAGAATTGCTCACTTCATCTACTTATATTATTACATGTTTTACCCCGTCGAATAAACTACTGTTTCAAAACGGTTCATCTAATCGTGTGGAATGAGCGTCATTAGACCGAGTGAATATTAGAATGAACAAGTATATACTGATAATCTGTCTAAATGGTTACTGGGCTCATACAATGGTAAGTAAATTTACACCAAATGATTAGTTGATGGCCTAGGATTGCGGAGTGAGGTGAATCGGAAAGAATACGAATTGGGTGTATAGACCAATACACAACAACCATTCTAGCATTGTTTCTATTAATGAAGTGAAGCACGTGGGCCTTTTAACTTGAGAGCATGTTCTACTTTTTAACCCTTAAATATTTTATTCCAAGGGGTGCTATTTGCATTGATTGAAACTAAAAAGGCTTGGCTCGCTCCAGCTCGGGAGATGAAAGGACGCATTTATCCTGTCCTTCAAATGTCAATTTCAATATTAAGCAATTCCCCGCCCCTCTCTATCTCTCTCTCTTCTGTCTCTTTCTCTCTCTCTTTCATTGATTCCAAAGACCCAAGGGCACTTTATATCGGCTTTTGACTATATTTCAAGAAGTAGATATAATGATCTGTAGCAATTAGCTCCCTGCGTGCCCTGGCAATGGCCATGAGACCAACACGAATGGACGAACAAGATAATGAATTGGCTTTTAAACCTCTTAATACAGTCAACTCTCCAGCTTTCAAACGAACTTGCTTCGAACATGATACTCGATTCACACAATGTTACCGCCACACCAATGAAACCGACTGATGGTGTATCACTGAAATTAACGTAATAAATATGGTCGGTCTGGAGACTGTTTTACTCGTGTGACTGTGCGATCAACGAGAACGCTGAGACTAGCACCCTAGATGGCAAACATGAATCTACAAGGTTGATGTATCATTGGCAGATCTAGATTTTTGCTAAGAGGGGGGTTTGTTTGACCCAATAACGATGAGCTGCGAGCCTGCGACGTACTGCGTCCAAACTGCCCCCCCCCCCTCCCCTGTAGATCCGCCACTGATCTGCTCTCACGACCCTCGTAAACAGGGAAGGGGTGTTTGAGTTTGATATCCACACTCCTTTTTTATACTATATTTAAGAAGCCCGAGGGGCGGGGAGGGGGATAGACAGACCCCCTTCCCCTCGATCCGCCACTGTATTTGGAAAACGACATTTAGGCCTATATGAATGAAGGTTCCTTTCCTACACCTAATGCACCATTTCCCGACCTATTCATATCTACTGTTGCATATTGCAATGTTCCCTATACGATTAATCTCTAATAGTGGTCTCATTGAATGACACATTGCAGCTCCGATAGAATATTACATTAATATGATTTAACACATAAACAATAAAGAAAATCCGAGAGTATCCAAAGGCATGTCCTTAAATAAACATGTTTGCTACAAATTGATGATAGTGGCCCGTATTCTGAACTTTAGTTGAAAGTTGCGTCAAAAGTTGGGGTTCGATATGGAAAGCCAATAAATACACAAATCTGAGCCGACTAACAGTACACTGTGAAAAAAAAGAGTAGATTTACGTTGGTCATTTTTTTGTTGGGTAATATATACGTTGGTTATTGTTTTGTTGGGCATTATGTGCCCAATACTTAGGCAAATTTTTACTCTGCCGCTGCCAAAATACAGATGTCCAATTGTTGGGCTAGTAATTGCCCTGCTGAGTGGTAAATGTTGCGAAACTTTACGATCACGAGTTGCGCTTGCAGCATGCTACACACGGTCGATAAGATATGGAGGAGCTTCTAGATGACTGGGGGCTGGGGAGCCTCGCTGAATCTTTCATAGGTGAGTTGCTTAAACGTTTTTTTAATTTTTTTATTTTGGACTTTACGTTAAGCATAATTTGTAAGGAATTTGTCAGAATAGGCCTACATACATGACATATATCTGACGCTGTTTTGTTTTTGCTTCACTCACTTGAGATATGCACTTGCACTTGTATGCAGCGTTATTGTGCATGCAAAGCACTTTCGGATAAGGTCTCCGGATCGACACGGACCAGGTACACGAAGTGAGTGTACCCACATGTGCATTTTAATACTGAATTAATTTAGAATATTTGTGACAGATTTATTCCTCTGGGATACATTCACCAGTAGCAGGAGAAATTCCCCTGACTTGAATCATGGTTACGAGTGTAGTTTCATTTACAGAGTGTGGTTGATTCATTGACATTGTGTGTTGTGCAAATTGTCATGTTTAATATTGTTTACGGTTCTGTTGTTTTAACAGGAAAGCGTTCACATAGAAGGCTTCCTTCAGAGCATTGATGAGACACAGCGGCCACAGCCCTTCATCTTGGAACTCTTCACCGAGAGCATACTCAGACCTCAACAAGTCTTTGTAATAATAGAGAAGAGGGCAGTACCTGTACAGTCGCTGATCGAAGCAGTTGACACCTGCTACAAGGCGCACTACGTCTTTGACTGCCAGTACCAGAACACGCTGAAAGGGACCTGGACTTTCTTTGAGAAAGTCGTTTTCAACCAAAAGGGAGGAAGCAACTTTCGCGAAACTCCAGCGATGCGCTCTTTCCGGGCATTTGTTGCCTTCACACAGTAGTCATCATTTTCGCTGATCAAAGCAGTTTACACCTGCTACAAGGCGCTCTATGTACTTGACTGCCAGTACCAGAACACGCTGAAAGGGACCTGGACTTTCTTTGAGAAAGTCGTTTTCAACCAAAAGGGAGGAAGCAACTTTCGCGAAACACCAGCGATGCGCTCTTTCCGGGCATTTGTTGCCTACACACAGTAGTCATCATTTTCGCTGATCAAAGCAGTTTACACCTGCTACAAGGCGCGCTATGTCCTTGACTGCCAGTACCAGAACATGCTGAAAGGGACCTGGACTTTCTTTGAGAAAGTCGTTTTCAATCAAAAGGGAGGAGGCAACTTTCGCAAAAACAACAGCAATGCGCTCTTTCCGGGCATTTGTTGCCTTTACACAGTAGTTATCTCAACAGCCGATCGCCATTGTCAGCTCTCAAAGCTGATTCACAAAACAATGATTTGGACAAAACTGCACTCCATATTCCAGAAACTGAAAATAATTTAAAGAACTAACTTTACTACTTCATAAAGGGAAGTCCACCCTGACATTAAGTTCGTTTTAATAAAAGCAGTAAAATTTAAATAACATATCGGTGAAGGTTTGACGAAAATCAAAAGATATTTAAGTTATGAATTTTTAAAGTTTTGATATTCTGACGTCACTTGCGAGCTGCTCTCCCATATGCTGTGTACTGTAAATTCCATAAATATCCATTTTCTTAAAGGAATGTAAATTATTTTACCTGTGCATTTGATGTATTATTAGACACATGTTTTTACACACGCCTCTATGAAAAATATCTATTCCTTCATGAAGAACTTTGAAAAATGGAAATTTATGGAATTTACACTACACAGCATATGGGAGAGCAGCTCGCAAGTGACGTCACAATATAAATTTTTTTAAAATTCATAACTTTATCCTTTAATGGATTTTCATCAAACCTTCACTGATATTCTTATCTAATTTTACTGCTTTTATTAAAACCAACTTAATGTCAGGGTGAACTTTCCCTTTAATAGGTTTAAAACTTGTATTTGTCAATGCGTTATGATGCTATGATGATCGTTTTTCCCTTAAGCGGTGTTTCCCATTTGATTTGTACACAAATTACGCATATGGGTTGAAAACATCAGCTTTCATGTTGACATCTAATAACAAATATTATTCATATTCACCCTTCACAAATTTGGTGTGAAAATGTGTAATGGACTTGTAACATGGTACTGATTACAAATTTTAAGTCTGAAACAAACTTCAAAAATATTTTCCAAAACTAGCAAAAAATTACCATGTGATGCACAAGGGCGATATATTCTATGCCAATGAACACCAATATCGTCTATACATCTTCCTGTTTAACTGTAAATTTTAAGTTTTAATGTCTCTGCCAGGAAGATTTTGATTTTAAGAAAGTGTGTAAACTCCCAAAGTGGCTTTTAAATGCAAATTGTAGAAGTTATGTTTGTTTTATATCTCCTGCAAGCTTTATAAAGAATCTGATAATTTTTACAGGTCTGCAAAAGAAATAAGAGAAGTCATGTTCTAATTTAGACAGTTTAATTTTAGTTTTCTTTTTGGATAATAATTCATGACTTGCATAGTAATCAAGTTATCAAGGGAAGTACATATATATACCTGTCAGAGATTTTGGTTAGAGACAGTTGCATGATAAACTTGATTCATTTTGTTCACTTTCAAGAACATATTCAAGTATGGCATCACTCAGTGATTTTTGTAGCTTTTTTTATATTGCATTATTGTAATAACATTGAAAGACACTGTTTTATTATATTCCACTTCTGCAAAGTGATGCACACTTTCTATGCATGCAGTTGGTTATTATGTTTTTCACTTTCTAGTTGTAACTTTTGTAACTTTCTGAGTTTCAGTTGAATAAAAAAAAAACAGTTATATAAAAAAAACAGAGAAAGGGAAGTACATATATATACCTGTCAGAGATTTTGGTTAGAGACAGTTGCATGATAAACTTGATTCATTTTGTTCACTTTCAAGAACATATTCAAATATGGCATCACTCAGTGATTTTTGTAGCTTTTTTATATTACATTATCGTAATAACATTGAAAGACACTGTTTAATTATATTCCACTTCTGCAAAGTTATGCACACTTTCTATGCATGCAGTTGGTTATTATGTTTGTAGTTGTAACTTTTGCAACTTTCTGAGTTTCAGTTATATAAAAAAAAAACCAAAGAAATACTGATCTAAAGTGCATTGATTGGACATTTGTTACTGTGTGGTTTACTGTGTGAATGTGTGCTTGTTAATCCATACTTGAACTATCACTTGTAAATTGATTGAATTGTGCTTTATAGCATTCAAGACAGTTTTACAGAAATAGTCATGAGAATAATATTTTTGTCATCCTTTATTTTGGAGGAGGAGGCTATTGATTTAAGAAATTCACAAATATGTAATCAATTTCTTACAAAATAATAACAAATGATAGTAATTAGTAATTATGATAGTAATACATGATTTCTTAAGCAAACAAACAATATATCTCACAGAGGATTTATGTTCTTTTATTATAAAATATACATTGTAGTAATTTTCCTCTTGCTATTTACAAACAGCATTGGATGCATTTTCGTGCACCTTTTCCAATAAATCATTGACAGAACGTAAATATCAAACCATCATGCATGAGAAACAAAATGCTTGTTTTATTTGCCCATCTATTGGATAATTCACATCAAAACCCCAGTCAAGTAATGACCATTTGTTGTGTAAAGCAAATGAAAAATGCCCAACAAATAGTATTATTGATTGCAGGGAGGGATCATAATAACTCAACAACTTAGTAAAATTATGCCATTTTTCTTGGTGATTATTAAAGGCCTTGCCCAGATGTTGGGTTAATAACTTTATTAAAAAGTTGGGCAAATTAATGTCCCCCAAAATGTAGTTCAAAATATTACCCAACAGTTGGGCACATTAATGCCCCAACAACGTTGGGTAAAATATTGCCCAGTAGTTGGTAGGGTTGACTATCGGCCCAACGTTGGGCAAAATATTGGGTAAAATACCTTGCTCAATTTTTTCACAGTGTAGAGGTTCGATTGATCGGCTCATCTGCCATTCAAATCATTCAAATGTGTCTGGAAATGATAACTAGATAATAATTTAATCTATTTTCTCCCATACTAGTATTAAAGCTTTATGAAAGAGTAGAGCGAGCATTAGAAATATAGAATGTAAAAACATTATCATGTTTGGCTTCCCATAATTTTGAAACAAAGTTAGATCGTGATCTAAGTTAAACTTGAGTACAGAATATGGGCCAATGTAGTAACGTAGTGTAGTAAGGCGGAATATTGATACAGGAATGATGTTAATGAAGCTTTCTGATCGGAGTCAAGGACATAATACAAAACAAAGAAAATACTTTACCAATACTGGCATACGATATCATACATAATTACGTCTTATTTCCGCCCCATAGACGGAGGTTGGCAGTTGTCAAAAATGGAAAACATCTTATGGAAGGAGACGGTAAATAAGGTACTTGGTTGTCCTTTTTCATCACTCTTAATGCACCCTTCCCAACAGCCTAATGTTTATTACATCGAGTTTATGATCAGGGCGGGGTTAGCCTGACCGCTAGATTAATTAGGGTTGCATCAAGAGAGAGGGGATAGTCAATTGGATATATTGAATGTAATTTGGTGGTAGATTCGCCTATAAATGGCACTATGGATAAGAAGATAAGTGGAGTGTACTGAGGACGTTGAGGGAGACATGTTTTGAGATTTTAGATGTCTGTTTGATTGACAAGATTTGATTTCAATTTATTTCCGTCATGAAATAAATACATGTGATTTTAACAAAATGAAAACGGGAGGAGTGCCTTGCTTATCGCCCCCCCCCCCCCTCTCTCTCTCTTCCTATCTTGTATCCCACCTCCGTTAAGGTCGAATATCGTTGATATCAGCTGAAGTAACTGAAGACACTTTCTATGAGTTTTTAAAGCTAGAAATTTTGCTGAGAAGGTTTTTGCTGGTTGCGTGAAGAGTACGAATGAAGGAGAGAATATGTGTATGGAGCTGAGTTTTGCTGGCACTGTTGATGAGCACAGAAGGAAAAAGGAGGTTTTTTTTTAAATGGCTGACCGAGGGTCTGATTCAACCATTGTGCTGCTGGTCTATCGGAGGGTCCTATGAATATCCTTAAAAAAGGAACACTGATAAAAGATTGAATGATCGTCAGTACAGTTGGAGGTTTCAAGACTGGTCTTGCCCTTAAGACCAGTTTTGAGACCAGTTTTCAAAGACGGTGGACTCTAACACTCTGGTCTTTGTATTGGTCTTGGCCTCGAACGGTCTAGTCTTTGTCTATGATCTGCAAATTTCATATCTTCCCAATTGCATGAATCATGGCAAATAACACAATTCTCTATTTGAGCTTTTAAATTTGTTTCTTCGGTAACAAGTCATTAATTACTAAGTTGTATTTAAAGACAGAAGTTCGAAAATTCTTTTCATGTCCGTTCTAAGAGACTTTGTGCGATGGAATTCTTAAATTTAAAAAATCAAGGTGGACAAACATCACCTTGGAATCCGTTAGGTTTATAATGAATCGTGTGAGGCTATCAGAAGAAAATTAATATCACCAGTAAAAAATTTCTAGAGCTAAAGGTCGTTCATAATTATATTCATGATTTTAGTTGTATTTTAAATTTTTGTAGTTTCATTTTTCAGAACCTGCAAAAGGCTGTTTCCTTCAAAAAGTACTTCGTTTCCAGGCACCTTAGAAAGCTTAAGAACATTACGGCTAGTTGGAAGCCGATTAGAAAAAGAGC
The DNA here is from genome assembly GCF_018143015.1 of Lytechinus variegatus. Classification (NCBI taxonomy): domain Eukaryota; kingdom Metazoa; phylum Echinodermata; class Echinoidea; order Temnopleuroida; family Toxopneustidae; genus Lytechinus; species Lytechinus variegatus. The sequence goes on along the minus strand of NC_054740.1, from coordinate 39,246,282 downwards.
ATGCACGAAAGAGCTAGTTGCAAAGGTGAGCCAGACAAGCTTGAGGTATTATCATGACATTTGCCTTTTCCATCTCACTGTTCTCCATGTCAGTGGCATGTCAGATAAGGCGACATTCAGATTCATGCTTGCGGAAAGCACGCATGGTGGTCACATTGCTGGAAAAAGTGTACCAATGCACGCTCCTATGAGGCGTGAAGCTTTTATCGACACATTCAATATTTTCAAGAAAGAACTTCGATATTTGAAAGCAAAGAGCAAACGGTCTATGCCGATGTGTCATTGGAAATAACGCGATAAATTTTGTCGGTGTGGAGCGGCCCCCCTAGAAAACAAGTATGCACCCTGAAAGGTGGGACTTTGTTCTTTTTAAGCATATCCTGCATTTTATAGGTACAAACTTGAACCTTTCCCCAAAAGTTACAGCTTTGCACATAAAACGATGCAAAACTGCCCCCTTAGACATGCGAATGGCGCAAGTTACGTCTAAAGGCGACCGCACACCTTACGACTGGTCTGCGACCCGATTTCAGAATAAAATGCAGTAGAATTAGATGCTAATGTTGAGACTTGGATTATCTTACTGAGTAATGTTTTAAATCATCGTACAAATACCTATATTCAAATCTGTGACTACGCTATCATTCTTCTTAGAATAAAAGCGAATTTAATATCTAGTCGTAATGACGTCATAGCAGTCGTACGATTGGCTACGATTTGAAACTAATTTGGCCTTTACTCCAAAATAAAAGCTTGCGATCTTTCAAAATGGTTATATTAGTATTCTTTCAATTAATTTTAACCTTAAATAAAATGATAATTATGTTCCATTCACATTTTCAGAAAATGAGCAGAATTCGATTTGTGCGGTGGCCTTAAGGGCGCCGAGTAAACCTCCAAATGAGATCCTAGTATTGCATGAGAAATTTGCAAAGATGCACATTTTTTGTCTGAGAGTATACAGGGAAACAGATCTCCCAGATTGCTAATTGGGAAATTCTCGAGGGGGGTGGGGTCTTGGCGTTGAAAATAGCCTTTCATACTATGGCTCGTTATATTTCATTGAAGATGGTTTATAAGTTTAATAACAGTTGTCAGCTTCATTAATTGTCATACGCAAGGCCCCCAAACACCAATGCCGGACTGTCCGAAGCCAAGGACAATGCCAAAGAATGACTATCTGAAGGAAGGGACAATGACTTCAGACCTTCAAGGCCCCGAATCCAAGGACAATGCCAAAGCCACATACTTGTCCTTGATGCCAACGTTGGGCTCGAGCATATCACCATCACAACTGATTTTCCATTAAAAAAGTTAGATCTACATATCATTACCTTTTTTTCCCTGGAGCCTAACACGAAAGATACAATCGATTTTTATTGTACAATATCAAATCTTTCAGTCTTTGGCAAACCACCAGAGTAGAAGTTAATAACAATAATAGATATAAAGCATAATCATATTACATCATTATATTGTTCTCTTCCGACCTTGTCCCAATCTTAACCGAGGGCGTGTGCTCCAAGGTCAAGGTCCAACGTCAAGGGGTGGTATTCTGAGATCCATTTTATCTCAGATAAAGTAAAATATTTTATCTCTTAAAATCTCTCCGATTTGGTATTCTGAGAACCATTTTATCTTCATTTTATCTCTGTAAGACACACCTATTTTTTAATCAATATCCAATTAGAAACGCGCTTTTATAGCTCTCTCATATCACTCAACCAATTAAAATCTATTCCGCCAGGAGGTGTGGCAAAGGGGCCAGATTGCGTCAATTTATTGACTTCAAATACGCTTGCACTATACGCTTGCGCGTCTTTACGGAGATTTCTTTTTAACAAAAAGGACAATACTCTCATCTTTTTTCGAAGTCTATATCGCATCTTTTCAAACATCTTTTCAAAGACAATATTAGTAAAGAAAAGTCTTATGAAATACTCTATGATTGTACAGGAACAACGTTAAGGTGTTATTCTCAATAAGTATATAATTTTTCTTCATTTTCATGTCACCATGTGGGGTTAATTCACCTAGAAATACTGGTGAAATCAACGTCGCAGAGATAAAATAGCCTCTACCCTCTTTTAAGTTTATTTTATTTTGTTCTTCAAAGTAACTTGGGCGCAAGCATATCATCCGCGTTGCAATGGCCAGATACGCGATGGGTATGTGTACGCAGGCATTGTTCTGTTGCGTATCATTTGTAGAAACGCAAGATAAAATTTATACGCAAGATAAAATCTAAAATTTTATCTGAGAGATAAAATCTCATCTCAGAATACCAATTTCATTTTAAGAGATAAAATAAAATATTTTAAAGTTAAAATGACCTCAGAATACCACCCAAGGACTTCACATCTCCTAGGCCATGACCAAGGGCAAGGACCCACTTATAGTTGTTCATTTCGCTGCACCACTTATGGTTTGTGAACATGACGATTAGAGCTGCTGTCTATCACGGATGTTATTACAGGAAATTTTGCCTGAACTCCTTAGTAATGAATTTAAATTTCATTTTCTATAGAAATCCCAAATGTTCCAAACGGAACAAGTCTAGTACCCTTCAGCAAATAAGGGATATTTTGCTTTTTTGGCCGGTAGCCGACTTGACGGACTTTACTTTTCCTTTGAAAAAACAGTAAGTCGTTAGTTGTTGAATATCTTCATGCTTATAAAATGGCAATGATTTTCATTGCAGTTCCACTTGCTATACGTACGCTCATGTCATTCCAGCTTGGATGTAGTCTGAGGGCACGGACTCAAATTGACACTTTTACCAAATATATCATGTCTATAGAAATAAGACTGATTTCCAAACTAAGATGCAGCCACAGTACATAGTGAATAGTCTCACTACTTCAGACTCTGCACTATGTACGAGGTAAATTGCGATAAAACAAAGGTCTGTGTCTGCAGACTAGCTTGGATCAATCTGCTCATATCACGTATGTTTTGAATGCTCTCTAAAGTGCATGCAGTTTAACCAAGGAGTTACTCCTTGCTTGCTTGAACCATTCTAGCATAATGAGACATTCGCTAAATCTGAGGATTTCGTGACAAATATCAGGTGCCCTGGGTGAAGACGACGTGACCTATTTTGGCTTCCCAACCGAAGCTTTTGAAAACTGAACAAAATCACGATTTACAGCTGGAAAAATAGTGAAATTCAATTTATACAAAATGTATACACTGCTTCGTCTTCACGATGAAGGGGAAAGAGGGAGAGGGGGATAGAGAGAGAGTGCGATATAATGAGAAAAAAGCGCAGTGACAATCCTTTTTCATCCGTTAATTCCTAGTGAAAATTCAGACTTAATTAGCACCCCTCTCTCTATTATGATTTGTTTTGGCTTTGGCTTAAAACACTTGAAACCTTATTTTACAAATTAAGTGATTGCATACCAGGTATGCATCCATCGATCATATCCCGATATTGTCAGCCCCCTTTCATTCTTGAGAACTGACTTTACCCTTCCCCCCTCCCTAGAAAAAATAAGTCTTCACACTTCAACGAAAAAAAGGTAAAATCGCGAACTACATAAAAAGGAGATACACTTTCATGTCATGTAAATGTAGAAATGAACTGGCATATCAACATACACTTCTGAGGGATTTACCAAACTATATAAAAAAAATCGATAAAATTACATTCAATTTACCATGGCAATTCAAATATATCAAAAATAACCCCCTCATCATGAAAGACAGTTTGTAAGACATAGCTGGCAGCCTGAGTCATCGATAGATTCTTAATTGAAAATGTTCATCTCCAAATCAACTTGTCGTCAAAGTGGTGCAATAAAAACAATTGCCCCCAAACGAATGTGTCTCGGAGGGAGACACGATCATTCTTTGGCGCGTATGTAAATTTCATCTTAAATTGCCTTGTCGTCTGGATCGGCGAAGCATGCGTGAAGTGCGACAAGATTTTAATTAATCTAAACACGGGAGAAGGCCAAGCAGGTGTATTCCCCATCATCCCCTCTCCCACAGAAGAGATCTGATAAAATGATGCGCTTGTTAAGCTATATTGATGTCAAATATTTTCTCGGGCGCACGGCAAATCTTGACCTGAAGCACAATTTCCCATCTTTTATTAGCTCATATATCATGCATATTTTGTAATACTCATTCACTAGCCGTATATGATATTCTTCAAACAGACACAGGATATTCATACGCAAAAAAAATTTGTATACGAATATATAAAATATAAGGAAACTATATTATTCGTCTTACGAATCTATAGAGAGATGGTCATTATTTCCCCTGACTGCCTAATAGAGAATGTAAGACCGGTCATGTAGGCAAAAACGTGATACCATCGAAAAACAGGCGAGAATGAATTCATTGTATTGAAAATGTCTTTCATTTTCTTTTTGCCAAGTCATTTCCCCAAGCAGTAGACGCGCCTCCCGGGCCCTTTCACTCCCAGTGTTTTCATGGCTATTCCTGAATTGTTGCCATAGCAACCAAAACTGATACAGATGAGAGAATCGTGAAGTCTATTAAAAAAAGGTTGGGTGTTTTTTTCTTCTTTCAAGAGTTTAGCAGACATGTCTTGTGTGACGTGTTTCGTTCAAGGTAATGGTACGGTCATACCAACGAAACCAATACCAATCCGACCGATGGTATGTCATTGGAAATAATGTGATAGATTTTGGTCGGTCTGGATCCCGCGTTACAAAGAGTTACGATTGATCCAATCAATCTCAACTTTATGGAAATCCATCCATACCACAATCTTTTCTAAAGGAAATTCGCAATCTTTTTCGAACTAAATCACACTGAATCTTCAAGAGAACGATGTATGTATGAACATAAATCAAATATCTAGAAATCATTTTGAACAAACGTGCATTTTTGGTGTTGATGTTCCTGGCTTTTCATAGTTGCAACCGATTGGATCAATCGTAACTGTTTGTAAGACGGTGCCCTGGAGTCAGTCTCGCTGGTGTGACTATGACACAATATATTCTAAGAACTTTGGTGTTAAAACTGTTGGTATCTCTAGAGGACCGCAATCTAAGGTGTTAAACTGACACCTTAGAGATTTAACATAACACCAAAGAGAGTAAAAATGTCATCAGTTGTTGTTCCTAGAGGACATATCCCTGTGTGTCAAAATTAAACCGTTGAGATTGGACGTAACACCAAAGAGTGTAAAATTGACACCTGTTGGTTTTCCTTGAATACGAGACCCTGTGGTGTTGAAATTACACACTCGAGATCGAACATTACAACAAAGAGTGTAAAAGTGACACCCAAATGTGTTATAATAACACCCATAGGTATTGAACTTACACCGGAATTTTAACATCGGAGTGAAAATAACCGCTGTGGTATCATATTAACACCAATTAACACCAGTCTGTGTAATGCTATATATACATATACCAAACGGTGTTCACATCTACTGTAGATCGTGCTGTAAATTGCCAACTGGTTTACACTCACTTCGTCTACACTGCATTTTTTTCATCACACAATGATCTAATCCTACTTCATGTACAATAAGTTCTTCTACTAACTACTTGCACTTGGTCTAATTGCCATTTAGCCATCATCCTAATTGCAATTAGGTTATATTTATTTCGCCTCATTGTGATTTAATACCAATTAGTCTAAGATACTTATGATGATCTGTTTATGACAAAATTTTACGACTGATGATAACAAAAAATAATAAGTAGACATTATATTTAGGCCTAGTGGGCATTATGCTAAATTAGAATTAGAAATATGATAAGTTTCAAAGGTAATTAAATCGCATATCGTTCATTTCAAACTATAATTAGATAAAAACGACCAAATGTGTTTGGTCCATGTCAGACTATCTGAAAATAAAAATAATAATGATAATAATAACAACAACAATAATAATGATAATAATAATAATAATGATAATAATAATAATAATAATAATGATAATATTGATAATAATAATAATAACACTAATAATAAAAATAATAATAGCTGAACTTATAAAGCTTTTTTAACAAAGCGCTGCTATCATTACCCCGGCTTTAGCTCGAGCTACCATCTCCGGCACTTAGTGTATTTAAGGAAATAATCCTGCCGGGTACCCATTCACCTCACCTGGGTCGAGTGCAGAACAGTGTGAATAAATTTCTTGCTGAAGGAAAACACGCCTTGGCTAGGATTCGAACCCACTATCCTCTGTTTAAGAGGTGAGAGTCAGAACCACTAGACCAAGAGGTATATAAACAAGATTTAACGAAAAATTAGACCCCTCCCCCTCCATAATGGCTCAGGTGATAATAGTTTAAAAATCATGAAGTACGCTTTATATAAACAGATATTGAGATGAATTTATTATCATCACTGAATGTATGCTCTCACCCCTCTATACATTATTAGTATTATTGTTATTATTACTTTTACTATTTGTCTTGGCGTCACTTGTACCTGGGAGGCGAAAAACGAACTGAACCACTGTGACCAGTAGGTCTCTCCTCCCGATATAACTGACTGGGGGAGTGCAGTTGAACCACTGCAACGGCCCCCCTTCCCTAATTCGAATAGTGCAATGGGTTCTTAACGTGCAAAGGTGGTAACTCTCTTCTACAAGGGGCCTCCATTCTATGTCCTATCCGAGGGAAGGAATGTTTTCCACTGTAATATAACCTGCAACGATGGAACAGGGGAGGGACGTTTACACATGACGTACTGGCGTCAGTCATCCGCCTGGGGTAGACTCGAAACCACGATTTTTGCTTTGACAGGCAGACGTTTTACCGACGAGGCAACTTCGCTTGCTGTAATTGCATGTATGGAATTTCCTTCTCCTTAGCAGTCTACCCAGAATTCCTAATCCTAGATCCATTGACAAGCACATCCCACGTGACCTTGGTGCATTGCTCTAGGTTATTATGTTGATATGGTGATATGGTGATGTCAAATGAAAGACAGGTCGCCGTCTGCATCGTATTTGATATGGTAAACATGACCAGGTGATGTTCTTGATAATAAAGAGAAGGGAGTAGTCTGCTGTGTAAACCTTTTCACTCGAGTTAAGTGGTCTGAAATCATGGTCATGGGCAGCGGGGGTGCTGGAGGTGCTAAGGCACCCCCCAAAAAATTGCTTAGGGGTGTTGTGTATTATTCTCCATAGGCAGCACACCAAATATTTTGGAAGATGTGTTTTGAAATGACCCCCCCCCCCTTTTTTTGGCTTTTCAAATTTCTCGGAACCAATTTGACCTCCATTTTGTAGTGAAAACTTTTTTTTTTTTTTGGGGGGGGTTCAAATTTATCGCGACCAATATGATCTCCATTTTTAAGTAAAACCTTTTGTTTTCTTTCCTAATTTACATCTGCACCCCTAGTCGAAAGGGACCTTTCTGAATTACGCGGCTTAAGGTCCCTAACACAATGACTTATGTACAGAACTTGTTGAATCTGTGCTTGTCTTGTGTGAAGACTCACTTTCTAATCAAAGTTGCAATCAGGGTCTGTGCCTGCAGACTAGTGCAATGATACCAGTGAGAAGGGCATACACGTGGCGGAATAGGAGGAGGAGGAGGAGAGAGGGAGAGAGAGAGAGAGAGAGAGAGATTGGGTGAGGAGGGTGGGGTACATTATTATTGAGAGAAAAGGGATGTCAAGAAGGAAAAGGCAGTAGAAATAAGCTATTTTTTAAAAGGGAAATGTGCTGTCTTTCATACTTTAAGCTAGATCGAATGCGATGTGGGGTATAATAATCGTTTGGTTTCAGTGGATGAAACAAAAAAATAACGTCCTCGACGATATGTCTGTAGACACTATCTTCCCTCAGCTTCACTTCGGAAAATACATGTATCTACATCCAAGTATCCTTGGAAATAAATAATTTGTCTAGTACTTTCATCAGCGGTATAGTTGTTTGCTCATCGCATACGCGTTTTACGTAAGAAATAAACAAAATAATTACTATGATGATCAACTCCCATCCACTCTCATATTCACTCCCATCCCCAACCCCCTCCTCCTCTTTCATTGTTTCCTCTCTTTTTCTTTCTTTATACGCCTACATCATCGCCTTGGAAGCTCCTTTGAAATCCAGACGCCTTTATCCCATGGTACCGTAATTGGATGGTGGTATCGGCCGGTTCCAATTATCCACCAAGAAAAACGCATTTAAGCCCCAACGTCAATATCACGTTCATAAACCCATGGATACGTGTGATTATAATAGAGTAGCGATATTGATTGGCAAATTTCCCGGGAGGGTTCACAAACGATATCGAGCACGGCCCTCCACATCGTTCTGAGCTTGTTAAATGACAAACTTGAGGGGAGGCAATTACAAGAGCAATGCAAGAGACGAATATGGCAGGCACTGGCATTCAGGTTGCTGCCTTGGGGGCCATGGACGGCCAACAGTTTCAAGACCAAGAAAAAAAAAGAAATAATAATAAATAAAGCGAAAGGGGAAAGAGGTGAAACATGATATCATTTTTTTATATTTAATGTCCAAATCTATCACAAAAAATATTGGTTTAAAAGGTCAAAATATTTGCTGCTCGCTTTGCTCACTCGTAGCTTGAAAGAACGCCATTTCTGGCTCCCTCAAATTTTGGGGTTCATTTCGACACTGTTGACAGTCATGACAGTGGTAGAGAGAAGATATATGTTGGACCAGAGAGAGGGAGAGAAGGGAAGATATAGAAAAAGAGAAATATTTTTTTAAAGCCTGTGATTGACAGATGGAATGAAAATTAAACAAATGAAGATAATAAGTATTGATATTACTTGGATAGTATGAAATGAGCTAGCTAATCGGCGTCGCTATGGCGGTCAAGTCGGTCCTTCATTGTGATGTCAGCAGAACGCTACCCAAACCGTCTTCCAAGTAAGCAAGACAAACAGAAGCCCATGTTCGAATCCATTAGCCAGGGAATGGAGGGTGTGGCCTGGGGATGAGCGGGAAAACAACGGGGATTTTTAAGATGATTACCCCAATGTGCGTCAAGACCGTGCGTTGGTTCTACCTGTTTACGGAGAGCTCTCGCCTCTCTATCGAATTAGAACCCATTCTCATTAGAAAAATTAAAAGAAAAATCACGACGGCGAAAAAATCTTACAGATGTTATGGGGGCTGGTAAAGAAAAGATCATTGATGTCGTTTTGTCAAAATGATGTGAAATATCTGTGGCAGGCATATATGCAGGTTTAAAGATAATTTCCATTCATGAAAACCATCGCCAAAATTACAATAGAACAAATCGAACACCAATGAATTGTATGTTGACCGTACAGTATCCAGAAAATCTTTACACTACCCTGAAAAAGACATCCTTTCCTGCTTAAGGCCTGGTCACACCGCCCGAGCGTTGTTGGAGCGGTCGTGGAGCGGAGAGAAAAATATCATCACCGCTCGCTACTCGCTACCGTTCACCATTTTTGATTTCGATTTTTTTTTTCGATTTTCCCCAATTTTGTGAGCGAAATTCAACCCTCTCTCCCTACCGCTCCACGACCGCTCCAACAACGCTCTGGCGGTGTGACCAGGCCTTTGACAAATGCAAACGATAGCAAAAAAAGGAGCGATATTTCACATCAGCCTTAACTCCAGTCGTCTAAACGGGTACCTTGGACAAAGATAAGTTAAAGTCTAGAGCGAGAGCGAAACCTTGGAAACGAGTTTGCTTGGGGAATAATCGAATCAATTCAAGAGACTGGGTGAATTGTTGGGAGAAGTAAACTCCACTCTGTTCATGCTTGTTCCGTGATGATATGGTAAAAACACATTGACGTGGAGAAGGGGGGAAATGGAAGTACTTGCACTGATAAATAAAGAAATAGCGGATTGCATACGTGAGCATGCGAGCAAAGAAAAGTAGTGTCCAAGGAGAAAAGCAAAGAGGCAAACAGAAAATGTTAAATCATTCATACTCTTATACATAACTTCCTACCCACTCATTATTAAGCTTTCCGTGAAACTCATTGACACATTGCTCCGTGAAAACTCCTCAAATAGACCCCTGGACTTAAGCAGAGAGCTGTAAAGGAGGTGCTCGTGTCACACAACAGGTTAACATAATATACCTACGCAACAAATGCTCCGCTGTAAACTCCACACATTAATAGAATAACCCTATTCCATTTCCTAAACCTAACCCTATACCTAACGTAAACCCCAATTGTAACCAGGGGTGTGAGTGGTCACAAATAAAAAAAGATCTGAAAAAAGCTGAAGAGTGTTGAAAAGGTCTGAAATAGAAAAAGTTCCCACACTTTTTTGTACAGAGGAAAGCCCAAAATAAGCTGAAATTAAGCTAAAAAAAATGAAATCAGCTAAAAATCTGAACTGTCACATCCCTTTGTAACCCTAACCCTATCTTAGACGAAAAAAACTGGAGCAAATGTCGTGTCACCAGTCTAAGATAATAATAATAATAACATTTAATTTACCCAGGGTAGCCACTTCAGTTAGGAAACTGCTCTACCAGCGGGCCCTGCATAACATAATTATGTTGTTATTATTACCCTTCTCCAATCTAAATGCTGAGCGCCTAGCAAGAAGGCAGAAGGTCCCATTTTTATAAGTCTTTGGTATGACTCGGCCGAGGATCGAACCCACGGCCTCCCGTTCATGAGGCGGACGCTCTACCACTGAGCCACCATGTCCGTTAAGATAATGTTTGCAAACATAGCCATGCAAAATGGCATAATACTGAAAAAAAAAATAACATGGAGCAAATCGAAATAAAATGAAAAAAGTTTGATTTTGTATAATAATTTGGCATATCTATAACAAATACTTTAAAGGACAATTCCACCCCAACAAAAAGGTTGATTTGAATAAAAGGAGAAAAATCCAACAAGCAAAACACCGAAAACGTCATCAAAATCGGAGGTAAAATAAGAAAGTTATGACATTTTAGAGTTTTGCTTAATTTCACAAAACAGTTATCTGCACATCCTGGTCGGTACGCAAATTGGCAGACTGATGACGTCACCCACTCACTATATTTTTGTATTTTGTGAAATGTGAATAATTAAAATTTTCTCCTCATTGTAATGTGATTTTTTTTATTCCTCCCTGAACATGTGCAATTACCATTTTTTTAACAGTCAAGTTGGTCCTTATTGTCAAATCTGCAAAAATTGAAATATTGTTCAATTCAAACAATAAAACACAAATTAAAGAAATAGTGAGTGAAGGACATCATCTACTCTCTCATTTGCATATCGCTGAGTTAGAAAAAAAAATTGTGAATAATAGGCGAAATGTTAAAATGTCATAACTTTCTTATTTTACATCCGATTTCGATGAAATTTGCAGCGATGTGTTTGTTTGATTTTTCTCTATCGATTCAAATGAACAATTTCTGGGGGTAGACTTGATCTTTAAGAAGCAGAAAAAACAAAAGTGGTTGTCATAACCCGATTAAAGTTGGATATGGGTCATGCTCTATGCATTCGCACCAACCATGCCAACGAAACGCACTCCAAACCGACTGATACCATATCATTGCTCATAACGTAATAGCTTTAGTTGGTCTCGCCGATGTGGCTTGAGCACTTGCCTAAATGGCCACTTCTCATGTTCTCCGAGGTGCTTTTAACTATGGTGGCCCTGAAGGGACATCGCATATAGACCAAATCGCGAATATTCACGACGAAACTGGCGACGAAATTCACGACATCGTGAATTTCGTCGTCAATTTCGTCGTGAATATTCAAATTGACGACGAAATTCACGACGAAATTGGCGACATCGTGAATTTCGTCGCCAAATTCGTCGTGAATATTCGCGATTTGGTCTATATGCGATGTCCCTTCAGGGCCACCATATTTAACGCATTCGTATAAGTACAGAACGGACCAATTCAGCGTGTTTTCTTGAAAGCGTCAATTAGTCCACGTTAAAAGACCACATTCTTATGACAATGATAAAAAAGGTAGCTGTTGTGAGTACTACTCCCACATGGATGTAATAAAACTTAATTAACCCAATTCTGTCTAGGTACATGTATATGTATGTAATGAAGTCATTTAGTAACCAGTTATATTTCTGGCTCTTGGCGACAAATTGCTCCGGTCTCTCTGATTCTATATCTAACGATCCAACGATAGGCATTTACTGAATGCCATTATATGCCATCGAAAGAAAAAAAAATCACGTCTATGGATAATCGACCCTTACAACTCCTTTTTACATTCCGACTCCCCTCTCTCTCTGTCCATTTTCTAAAAGTATGTCGGTCTGTACCCCCCCCTCTCTCTCCCTCTCTGTCGCGCGCTTTCTACTATTTCTGACAATCTGTTAATTTTTTTTTCGTTCTTCCAACTGTCTAAAGATCGCTTGGCCGCCGGTCCCGAGGACGGGACGCGAAATTATTTTCCCACACGAGTTCCGGACCCCGTCATGAACATTCATGGCTTGCGTCTTCGGAATAAGTGTACGCATGCGCGTGGTCTTGACAAATTTGTGGTCGTTCGCGTTGCATGCCATGAATGAATCAACCCTCAAATTGGCGGTACCCTTAAAGGATTTATAGGCTTCTATAGATCCAATTTTTAAACATTTATCAAATTGCAATTAATAAAAAGACAAAATGCTAGGCGATGCTAGGCTATAATTATCTCAAATCTGGACCTGTCTAATGCCTGCAGCCGAATAATGACATAGTTAGCTTAGAACTGGTTAACATGGTTAAGGAAAAAGACAGTAGATCTAGTTGCAGCAAACAATATTAGACTATTTCATGGGAAAGTCTTTTAAATCAAGACTAGTTGTCAAAATATAGATCTGGTACCTTACTGTAAACTTATCTTTGTAACATAATGCAATATTCGCTCACAATCGATAATGATGATGATCACTAACACAGAAAAGCATATGTGGCACAGTGTATGAATATTGCTTCGAAAAATATCAGACATTTTGATGGAATTCCGTGCTTATTTTGCTCATTTCTCAGCACTACATCTATGAAACAGAGGAGAGACGTTTACACACAACGCACTGGCTTCAGTCATCCATCATCCACCCCGGGGGTGGACTTGAACCCGCGATCTTTGGTTCGACGGGCAGACGCTTGACCGACTGAGCCAACTTCGCTCTCTAATGAGATAAAGTTACTGCCCTAGCCTTCGCTTGCCATAACCTAGCCTATCATTTCGTCTTGTCGATCATTTATGCCAATTTGATGTTTAAGTGTTTAAGAATACATGTAGATCTATGCCTAAGGCCTCGACTGAAGGGTACCCGCAATTCGAGGGTGCTGATTCATTCATGGCTGGCATGCAGGCAACGCGAACGACCCAACTGCAAAAATACCACGATTTTGTAAAAAGAAGTCAACGCGCATGCGTACTCTTATTCCGAAGACGCAAGTCTTGAATATTCATATCGGGGTCCGAAAATCTTGTGGGGGAAAATAATTTTGTGGACAGCAGTCTATGGGAGGTCCCGCCCCCCCGTCCCTGTAGAGGGAACGAAAATCTCAAGAAATAGGTGTGCATGGTTCTATCTACTTGTTAAAGGGGAATGAAACCTTTGGAACAAATAGGCTTGTGTAGAAACAGAAAAATCAAAGAATAAGAATAAAGAAAGTTTGAGAAAAATCGGACAAATAATGAGAAAGTTATGAGCATTTGAATATTGCAATCACTAATGCTATGGAGATCCTCCCATTGGCAATGCGACAAGGATGTGTGATGTCACTGATGAACAACTTTCCCTTTGGTGGACTATAAAATACCCTCAAAATGTCTCTTTTTGCTTTTTCTTACGATGATACAAACTCTTTATCCATTATGTATTCTTAAAAAAATATGTATTACATGCCCTCATGTAGAAAGAACACATGATCTATGGATAGATGTGATAAAAGAGGCAATTCAAGTGAAATATATACTCAAGTATTTGGGGAGAGTTGTTCATCAGTGACATCACACATCTTTGTCGCATTGCCAATTTGCTATCTCCATAGCAATAGTGATCGCAATATTCAAATGCTCATAACTTTCTCATTATTTGTCCGATTTTTCTCAAACTTTTGTTGATCTGTTTCTTTGATTTTTCTGTTTTCACACAAGCTATCTTGTTCCAATGGTTTCATTCTCCTTTAATGCTCTACTCTCCTCTTCTGCTCGTGCACTAAATTTTCTCTTATACAAAGTAAATAACATTTCATTGGCAAACAGAGCGCAGAGCGACAACAAATAAGATGACCGATAAGTACACGAATGTCATATTCTAAGGCGTGACAATTTGCAACATTTTGTTATTCATCCGTGTCCTCTGGGTGAGTTTTGTATCGCTCAAAGTAAACTCACTTCGGGGACAACTTATATCAACTTAATTTAAAAATATCGGTTTCACGTTTATATAGTAACGCAGACGGCACTTTGAGTGTATGAATAATGACGAAAGACTGTTTAAAAATGTGTTGAGAGTTAACACGGTAAAAGACAATGCATTTCTCCATGATTATATAGCAGTGTGAACAATTGTGAATTGGGAGTCTCTTTTGGTGGCTGATGCAAACGAAAGTAGATAAACTTTAAACTGTTAATTGCTTAACTCAGCACTTTTAAAACCTTCGGTATCACTAGAATCTAAGGGCATAAATGGATCTTATTACTATGAAATACCGGGTAATTTCATTGACATAAAATTGCCACCGAATTGCATGGTGAAAAGTAGTACTGTGCTTTTAAAACGCGACAATTGTTTGTAAATGATAATTTAGGCCCGGGGATTTAGGATTCTTCTACATTTTTAAAGATATAACTGAGAAATTGAAATTAATAAAAATGAATGTGAAATCTTCAAATTATTTTGAAATGAGACGACAGCATACTTACTTTTTCATCATAGTTTTGTTTATGTGTAGAATTTCATTCTCTAGTTTAATGTTTGTGGTATATACTATTTTCTTTTAAGATGGGCACTGGTGTCAATATGTTGTGAAAAGATATTTTCTCCCTATTTAGTGCTGTTGGGTTTGCATGCTTCTATTTCAAAAAGATACAGCGTGTTCTAAAAGCCGAGGTGTCAGAGGTATCATTGAGTCATAATGGTGATTATTTGAACTATGATATTTACTGAGAAATGAATCCTTCCCCCCGGATCCTGCCTTAAACTGTAATTGGACTCGCGTTCGATAAACATACTAAAAGGAAAAGAGCATTGTATCGTAATTCAATTTACGAGCAGAGCAAGATATGTTAGGCTGTTAGAACTAATTCGTATCGGTCTTTCTTCAAAGTATCCATCAATTAGGAACGAAGATGACGGCTGGCACTAACCACGGATACGCCTCAGCGGTTGCTAGGCAACGGGGAGGCATCACTGTCGAGGATGTATAATCCGCAATCATTATGGAGATGGAGAATGGGATAACATTTTGATTGCATCGTTAAGACGTTGAATAGCTCATGAAGTGCGTTGTCGGGATTAATACACTTCAGATCACACTTTCAAAAAAGGAAAATTCGAGAAGGGCATTGACGATCTCAGGTTTCTGTATGTTATGTTGGTGTACTCCTAAAAACAATATGAAAATCTCAACTCTTTGCCTTCTATCATTATCACTTCCTTCTTCTTCATCTTCCTTTTCTTCTTCTTCTTCTTCTTTTTCGTTCATTCTTTAGGGCCAGTATGATTGCACTCATCCAGCAAATGCCAATACCATGAATCTGAAATAATCACGTATAGCAATGTGAATCTCCAGGTTTTAACTGATTCTCTGTCTATTATTATTTTTTTCAAATTAACAGTACAATTTGAGAGCAACATCTTTATTCATTCTCGTCCTGATTTTTCGGTAAATATTGCTAAGCCCTTATTGAATGAAACACAATCATATCATAATTCTTCTTATTCAAATTAAGATTACAAAAAGCTGAATGACAGAGTGTGCAGAAAACCCTTCGACCTTGCTTTCAGAGGTAACAAGGCACTCTCAATACAACTTTACTTGCCGTTGGTCCTCTCCAAAAAGCAAGGTAATTCGCAAAACACCACTTTCACCTCAGTTTAATGTAAACACTGTTCTGCTTACGAATGTCAAGTTGATGGGTCTGAGAGCATAATGGACCTCTTCCCCATCTCTGTCTCTCTCCTACTATCTCCCTCGCGCTCTCTCTCTCTCACTTCCTCTCTCTACTTCTTCTTCGTTTCATGTATTGCCTTCACTATCATGACCATATACGCTTTCGCTTTTGTAGTTCTATCTCAGTTGATGTCATTTCTTTACCCAAGCCCGCCTTCTCCATGTTCTCATTCTTTCAATATCTATATAGACAAAAAAAATGAACGAAAATCAATGTGGAACACTAGCCAATGATTCAAGTGACACAATTTCAACTCATCCGCCGGTACAGTTTTTTTTTTATTTCTCCTTTTTTTTAACCCTTCAGAGTACGCACCTGGACGATGTGCTTCCGAAATACTTTGAAATTGTTGACATTGCTAAATTGCCACTAAAGAATAGCATATTTCCGCTCTTTTAGAACATCATGAAATGCATAATGTATAGGTACAGACCTAAAAGCCTTGTCAGTGTCGGTCATCAGGCGAGAAATAACAAACCATCTATTGGCAAGAAGTAGAACTCGGATAAAAGGTGTGGGCTGAGGGGCACTTCAGTCACACCCCCCTCCCCCTCACACTCACACATACACCTTTTCTCTAAACATGCATGTACAAAACTTAAAATGCTTACTGATATATTGGGTTTTATAAAGAAATAACTTCTGTGATTGTTAATATCAAGTTACACCGGGGCAGTTCCACAGTTACGGAGTGACATTCAGAAACAAGTTTTTAGCATTCAAACACAGATGTCACACATATTGAAGTAGTTATTTGCAAAGAAATGATACCTGACAGTAGTTGCTGAAACCCACTTTTCAAAATATTTATATAACATTTGTTAATTTGTTCCACTGAATTAATTAAATATGAATATTCATAAACATGGTTACAGAGTGACGTAAAATGGACATGCATATTTGAGGAGAAAACATGTTGCTCAAATACTGTGAACTTTAAATGGCTATCACAATGTTGAATAATTGATTGGATTCTACGTTGTTCTAGCTTTAATATACTGCGTTACATTAAGAAATTGGTGTATTTTTTTCATTAATTACAACTTAAATTATATACCTATATCCGGTTACGGGGTGACATCTGAAATATTCACACACAGGCAACGTAAAATGAACTTATATTTCAAAATTTCCTTTTGATATGATGTAAAGTGATTACCTTCAGATTATCCAAAATAAAATTTTACAAAACATGCAATAGTTTTCTGTTAAATGTAAATTAGTGAAAAAAAAAACAATATGTGTAGTCCCATGCATGTGCAGATTTTTTTTGTATGGTTTGGACTGTCCTATTAGGAAATGCGTAAGAAAAAAAAATGTGGCTAATTGTGTTCCTCTTTTGTATTTATGAAATCCCCTATGAGTTTTGATTTGAAATAGAGCCAATTTTAATTTTTGGAAAATGTCCACTTTGGCTTGGAATGCCCATCGGTGAAACCGACCCCAGAACTGATTAAATCCGGCATGCCATTGGTCGGTTTGGAGTCGGTTTCGTTGGTACGACTGTAGCATGAAAGTGACGTTTTCATCAAAATTGTTTCGTCCGACAAGTTATCATATCTGACAACTTTCCATGATTTTGATTGGCTGACCAGCACATTTACTATGGTAACTGTCAGATAAAACGTCGAACAAGTCCTTTCTTGAAATGGTCCCGAGATTTGTAGTGTGTAATTTTTAGACTATTCGATGATGTATAATCATTATTTTCCAAGAAAGCTCTGCACGGCACATTATTAAAACCAAATTTCAAAAACCTAATCTTACCCAGACCTTGACCAAATAATGTAATGATCATAGTTTGAATCTGGCTAGACATGGCATGTGATACGAATTCTCTCTAAAAAAAATGCAACCAAGCTAAGCAAGCGAGGTAAAGTTTTTGACCTTTTTAATGCTAAAACCTTCTTTATGATAAACTCGACATAACACTAAAAAATTGTATCATATTTCGTTCCTCCTCCTTTCACTTTGTTTTCTCACCCTTTCTTTCTTTTTTTATCTTGAAATGCCCCCAGACACCCCCCTTTCCTTATTCATGAAAGGACTTATCAGACGTTTGTCCGACAAATAATGTTTTATCCGACAGTTACCGTAGCAATAGTGCTTCTCAGCCAATCAAAATCAATGAAAGTTGTCAGATCCGACCACTTGTCGCACAAAATGTTGATCATGGAACACTCTCCCCTGTAAGTCAGTGCCCTGACCTTTATTCAACCTTTTCATTGTCATTATTAACCAAATCGTTATCCTGGCTATTTGTCTTCAAGACAAGAACAAAATAATGACAGGTGACGATTTATTTCTAAAATGTGACACATTTACGCTCAAGAGACACTCATCGCCCCAAAGTTGACATGATAAAGGAAAATTTGAACATTTATAAAGGACGGCTTGCTCATGTGTTAACTGACAGAAATTGGACCTTGATCATTAATACTCCACGTAATAAACGGGTCACGATCAAAGGAAATTAATAATACCTCTCTCTTTTCGATCGAGTTGTAATTTCCCTCTCTATGAATTCCGCCTCGATTGATCTTCGTGGAGACAATATCAAAATTGGCTCCTTGTAACAATCAGTTAAAGGCAGCGAGAATCATAAAAATGTCATGAAATCTAATATGTCGAACGCAAAGACTTGTCAAAAGCATAGCAGCGGAGCTTGTAAGAGGCAGTCATATATCACGATGTTATCATTGAGGTGTCTACATAGGGGGCGCCCTATTTTTTCAAATGTAGGAGGAAATTAGGAGGTAAGTTGGAACCCTGTGGAACAACAAGCTCAATTCCGAAAGTAAATCAGATAAAATTTTCAGGGGTAGTTAAAAAGCTTTCAATTAAGTATTTTGGGAAAAAGTGAGAGCTATTTCTAAATTGTATATATATTTTTTTTTTGGGGGGGGGAATTACATGGTCCATCCTTGATTCAAATCCTCAAGAGGTTCTTTGTTAACAAGATGGCATCATCAAAGTTGTGCCTCACAATAGACGTATCAAGCTAAAAATAAAAAGCAATTCGCTTTAAAAGTCTCCTAAGGTGCTGCTGACACAATATTCTTACAGATTCATTGAATTCAATTCTACCGATTGACCTAGCTCTTAACCCCCCCATATTTTTTTTACAGTATATGCTGTAACTGGTTTGAATGATTTTTGTTTTTAACATTGAAACCAATATAATATTTAAACAAATATACTGTATAGTTCACTACCAAACACCTTTGTTCTTGACCGAATACAAGTGCATAGATTTTTTCGTTTGGTATTCGTGGAAAAAAATTCGAAGAGTGCTTGGAAATTACAGATTTACATTCCTCTTACCCTTTATTTTATAGGGGCAAGGGTCTGTTTGCCACGAGCATGAATAAAATTACGATAAAAGGGAGAGTTTCGGAAAGTTACGCTTGAGTAATCTTTAGTAAGGGAGTTAGAATTTTCATGGGCGATTGTACCCATCAGATTTTTTAAAGCAAGCAAATTTTTGAAACGGACGGGGGAAAGGCGGAATAAGAGGAGAAAAAAAGAAGGAAATGGGAAAAATTTATAAAATTTTGGTAGTTTAATTCTGATAAAGATTCGATTGAAAAACACATATTATATACATAAGTCACGTTTTGGTCTTCTTGGGGAGCTTCCCTCCCCGCTATACAGTGCGTCCCAGAAAAAACGAAACCGAGATTTAGCGATCATTTATCATTACTTAATCATAAATAAAATAGACAAATGACCTACCAATTTAAAGCTTAGAATCTTCTCTTAGATTATTTCTCATTCACGCATGAGTGAGTAAATGCAATTTGAAGAAAGGATATCAAAAACTCATTTGGCGGGGGTGTCTGGGTTTCAAAAAGAAAACCACATTTCTGAAAAGTTCAATATCTCCTCTTTAATTTGATACCTAAATTACAGAAAATGATCAAGAAATAACAAAGTTCTGGTCATTTGAAATAAGGCTTGAATTTCAATAATTTCATAAAATGAAGAGGTTCTCCAGGCTGGCTTTCAAACTCACTCGACACTCCGTTTTGTTGACGATCAGCCATGCATTAAATCTTTTGTTCACCATGCGAAAGCTTCTGTGGGAAACCGGTGAAAACACGTTTATCTCATGAAATTATGGAAATACAAGCCTTATTTCAAATGACCAGAACTTTTTTATTTCTTGACCATTTTCTGTAATTGAGGTACCAAATTAAAGAGCAGATATTGAACTTTTCAGAAATGTGGTTTTCTTTTTGAAACCCAGATACCCCCCGCCAAATGAGTTTTTGGTATCCTTTCTTCAAATTGTTTTTGCTCACTCATGCGTGACTAAAAATAACCTAAGTAATATCAGATGAGGAGATTCTAAGCTTTAAATTGGTAGGTCATTTGTCTATTCTATTTATGATTAAGTTATGATAAATGATCGCTAAATCTCGGTTTCGTTTATTCTGGGACGCACTGTACATCGCAACCCCCCCCCCCCCTATTTTAAATTGTGACGAAGAACGAAATCTGCTCTTTCGCAAAGAACTACTGATGAGTATTTTTTAGGATACTTTTTTTTAATCGGTATTCATTACGATAACTCGTCATTAACTGCAAAAAACCTAACATAGATTTGATTGTACATCAGAAGAATAAATTGGAATTCATCTTAATATCGTCCGAAAACATATTGAGCCATGCTAATATGAAGACTGTTTTATTAACGCTCATCATATATAAAAGAAAATTAATTGATATTAGGTACGTTAGGCAATTGGCCAATGCATTTGAAGAATTCACAGTTCACAGTTTGCAATTAATTCATGAAGGCATGTAATATATGTATATTTTTATTTATTTTGGTAAGAAATATATAATTCATTTAAGGTATTCAGTCTGTAGGCTACTGCATCAACAATTTCATGTAATGATAAATTCAAATAACTTCAAGGCACTCGTATTCCCTTGAAAGCATGGATATAATCTATTTCTGTCAGCAGGAAATCCAATTCTTGTCTATCACTTCGGGGTCATTAATTTGTATGAAAATCCCCCAATCCCCATATTTTGCCCGATATTCTCTAAATGAATAATAAATTCCAATTTCGCTCGTGTACTTGAGATATCCCATCAAACTTCCCAAGATTACGCGTCACGTGTATCGGAGTGAGCGGATATAAACTTCAATTTGAGAGTATTTTCCAAAGATATTATAACTGATGACATCCAGATATTGCAATTATGCTAATAACAGCTGCAACAAGCCGAAAAGAATACTTTGCTATACACTGTTAAAAAAATTATCCTTAAAATAAAAGATGTTCCTGCAGCAGAGTCTGGAGAACACCTGTAATCTTACCAGATTGCGTAATCTTACGTTATATCATTAAACTTACAGGAAATTGTTATTTGGCGTATGGAACCTTACAATTTTCCTTCAATAAAACACCCTTTTCCCCTTTTTAAACAGAACCATTCTGTTAAATTGCAGAAAAATTCCTGTTTTATGAATTTACAGAATGATTCTGTTATTTCTTTTGGCAAATCTTCTTTCCTTTTCTGTAAAATCAGGGGGGGGTAACAATGTACACTGTTAGAAAGTTTATCCTTAAAATAAAAGAAGTTCCTGCAGCAGAGTCTCGAGAACACCTGTAATCTTACCAGATTGCGTAATCTTACGTTTTATCATGTAAAATTACAGGAAATTGTTTTTTGGCGTATAGAACCTTACAATTTTCCTTCAATAGAACACCCTTTTCCCCTTTTTAAACAGAACCGTTCTTTTAAATTGCAGAAAAATTCCTGTTTTATGAATTTGCAGAATGATTCTGTTATTGCTGTTGGCAAATCTTTTTTTTCTGTAAAATCAGGGGTTTTTTAACAGTGTACACTTTTAGAAAATTTATCCTTAAAATAAAAGAAGTTCCTGCAGCAGAGTCTCGAGAACACCTGTAATCTTACCAGATTGCGTAATCTTATACGTTATATCATTAAACTTACAGGAAATTGTTATTTGGCGTATGGAACCTTACAATTTTCTTTCGATAAAACACCCTTTTCCCTTTTTAAACAGAACCGTTCTGTTAAGTTGCAGAAAAAATCCTGTTTTATGAATTTACAGATTGATTCTGTTATTGCTTTTGGCAAATCTTCTTTCTTTTTCTGTAAAATCAGGTTTTTTTTAAACAGTGTACATGAAACTAATACGAACATGGTTAGATTCTACACTATGGGCGTCATGATAAGACTCCCGTCTTTCAATCTGAGGGACGTAGATTCGATACCCAACCATGGCGTGTTTTCCTTAAGTAAAAATAGAAAATAAAAATAACCACATTGTGCTGCACTCAACCCAGGGGAGATAAATGGGTACCGGCTGGAAGTAATTCCTCAAAAAACCGTGAGCACTAGAAGTGGTACACTATCTTAGCCCGGGGTAAAATAGAGGAGCGCCTTGAGCACCTAACAAGGTAGATAAGTGCGCTATAAAAATCCTGGATTAATTATTCATAATGTTTGGCAATGATAATGTTTTATAGAGAAGTATATTTGAAAAAAAAATAATAAAAGGACGTCCACTAAATGATAACATATCTCATTACAATTTGTATAACAGGCAGCGAAGGGTGAAATTACAAAATACGAGAAGCGAAAAATAGGCAAGGGCAAAAAGAGGGAGAATTGGAGGAAGAGAGGCAGAGAAGAGGTAGGCAAACGGAAACAAATGAATAGAGAGACTAGGAGACAAAGACAGAGGAGTGTTAGAGCATTTGAGAAAAAGAAGGGGAACGAGAAAGAAACAAAGAGAAAATGACGGGGATACAGATTATTGGTGCAAGTGTGTGTGGGGGTGATGGATTGTGCATGTGTCTATGAGTGAGTGTATGAGAGAGGGGGTGGGGGATGGAGAGGGAAGGAGTCTCTTCTTGCAAAGGCGTATTAAGAAAAATAGAAAATTATAAAGATAGAGGGGCAAAGCATTGTTCATTTGAATAAAAATTAACAAAAAAAATTGCGAGCGAGAAAAGATAATGTGTTTTTTCTTTTGATTAAAAAGATAAGTGGAATGTTTTGTTAGTCAAGACAAAATAGTGACAAAAAATATATAATTCAGCCTTTTTCCTTTCTTTTCCTTTCCTTTGCTTTCCTTTCCTTTACTTTCCTTTTCTTTTCTTTTCTTTCTTTCTTTCATTATTTTTTTTTTGTTTTCGTCTTGGAAATTTGGGGGACAATGATGACCCCAAGCTCTCCCACGTCTGCGCCAGTGCCTCCTTGAAGAAATGTTACATACACGTAAATGAAGACAGGGAATGTGGAAGGCCGAATGTGCGTTATTCTCGTACCTTCTGTCACGAAGCACACGGTTATTGGAAGGTTATTTTCATGACACACGACTGACGAGGCGCACGAACATTAAATTTGTTTGTTCCGTTTCTTTCAGGTGTAAATGCATCGGTATTTGAGAAGTGAAGGCACAAGAGGGCAAGGGGAGCATCTGCACCCTTTTGGTAAAACCGGTGTCTTAACCATGCCCACCGGAATTAAAAAAAAACTGAAGAAACAAAACTTGTATTATTGGCAGTTAGTAAATAAATGTCATGTTTTATTCAAGCAGCAAAAAGCTCTTTATACCAATTTTCACTTTCTAAAATTTGAAAATAATCTCTTGAATCCCCTCCCCTCATGGTTAGCTCCCTTGCATTCTATTTTGTCCACTCCAGGGACTAAAGCTCGCGCTTCGCGCTTAATTTTAAGCGTAAGCGTGGATTTGTATTGTCCGCGCTGCATTCAACACTAAATTGTATCCCTCCACTTGGACCCTAATTTCAAATTACTGGAGACGCCACTTTATTTCAATATTTCCTACTTTAATCAGTCTTGTTTCTTGAGATGTACGTCTCTCCCCAGTCCATGCTGTCAGTATGGTGTCCATGAAACACGAGCAAAAAATCCATGTTCGCTTACGTCTGAAGCATGACGCCACTCATCGAACAGTCTCTCTCTCCCTCTCTCTCACTCTCCTCCCCTTCCACCTCTCTTACTGAAGTGGACTAAATATAATGCAAGGGAGCTCACTTTTTACTCCTTTTCTCTCTCTCTCTCTCCCCTTCTCGCTTTCCTTCTTTTCTGCGTATTTTTGGATACCTTTGTGAGACGGAAATGCATAGAAATTAATTCGATACTTTCTCTCGGGATAACGCGAGCAGCTAAATTGATCAAAATGTACAAACTCATCAGAAACTCAGCAGGAAGTACTCACAAACTAAGCAACCGATATAATGAATAAGTAACTTTATATTGTGAAAAATAAATCATATTCATGTCTACTGGGTGTCAAACAAATAATTATACGCATGTTTTCCTACAAAGTCATGAAGTTTCTACGTTTGAATTTAATTGCTTTTGTCTAGCTCCTTGTTTATTTGCATGCCTACGTACAATTCATTAGGTGGTCTTTCCTAAACAGATCCCCTTCAGATATCAGTATTACCTTCATTACTATTTTAACCTCAATTTTTTTTAGCATGATATGGACAATTCCGCCACGTCAATTTCGATGATTTTTAAGTCTATCATGGACATGACGTGCGAAATAGGTCAAAGTCAACAGACTATCATGATGTCATCAAGGCGCCCTTTTTGTATAATAAAAGCAATCAATCATAATCATCAGTTATTTTATAAGGCCTGCACTGCAAAAGCTCCGGTGTTGATTTAACACCAGCCCGGAATCTACATAATTAAATGTCCACACCAGAGATGTGTAGAAACAACACCAGTTTGGAATGAAACCGATGCTGTTTTAATAGTAATTGGTGTTGTATAAACACCTTTCTGGTGTATAGTCCAATAACA
The DNA here is from genome assembly GCF_018143015.1 of Lytechinus variegatus. NCBI lineage: Eukaryota > Metazoa > Echinodermata > Echinoidea > Temnopleuroida > Toxopneustidae > Lytechinus > Lytechinus variegatus. The sequence continues at coordinate 39,221,376 of NC_054740.1, read as the reverse complement.
AACCGGTGTTATTCAACGCTTCTCTGGTGTGGACATATATAGATTCCGGGCTGGTGTTAAATCAACACCATAGTTTTTGCACTGTGTTAACTTCAACGTCAATTTATGGCCTGCAGTGATGCAAAGGGCATATGGCTCACTCACCTGCACGCTTCAAAAAACAAAAATGCACAAAACCAACTCAGGATCAAACCATGCAGACTACGGCTTAGGTCATTTTGAGCGCTGCAAATATTTTAGCGCACAGTTCGTCTTCACGAAGAATCAAAAGTGTAGTCTAGCCAATCAAGACTAAAATGTAATATTTTGGATGCTTTGATCCATGAAAACCCATTAATGGCAATAGGCGCACTGAGCTAGTCGATTGCAACTATCATATCGTTGAAATCGACATTGAGACGAAAAGGAATATGGGAACCCAGTCACGTGGCTGGGCAGACACAGTAACTAGTTGGATCAATAACTACAAGAACGTATTTATTACATTAATTTGTCACAATTTCAAGACTGTGTTCAGCTTCTTGGCAAGAAACAAGACCTGAGATCTGGCAATATCTTCGCATTGTCTCTTTCAGCTTGTTTGATCACTTATTATTCCTTGAATTGTATACGAATAGGAATATATCTTATTTAGGAATATTGTAAGAAAAAAAATCAAAGCAAAATGTTAGTTGTCAGTTTGAAAGCTATCGGAATGAGTAGTTGGTAAGATCTCTTGTTTCGATCATTTTCTTTCCCTTTTTTACAGAAAAAATCTCAAATCTTTGCATTATCTATGGAGCACACCTTACTACAAAAAAATAGGCATAAAGTGGAATGATAGAGACATTGGAAATGGAATTTTAGCATCAGGCATTTTGGCAAGAATTTTATACGGGTTTAGTATTTGACTAACTTCCTCGTACTATACATACTTTTAAAAATGCGAATAATTTGAATAACGAATTCAGTATGAAATAAACTTCATTTTCATACATTGAATAATAATTTATTTTTTCTTTGATAGAAATCAGACGTGCATGTCTCTGTCTGTCTGTCAATCTCTCTCTCTCTCTCTCTTCACTAACATATCTCATCTCTGGCTTTGTGTGTTTATATATGTACGGTATGTATGTTTGTATGTATGCGTGTACGTATGTGTGTGTATGTATGTATATATTATATATATATATATATATATATATATATATATATAATATATACATATAAATATATATATATATATACATATATATATATATATATATATATATATATATATATATATTATAACCCACTTGATAAAAATGGTTTAAATCAATCGAGCGAGGAAATCAGAAACTTTCTTCTAATCTGTATCCTGGTTTAATACTTTTGATGTCGAAAACCAGCATTTGTGTCGCTTGGACAAGTTGGAAGTAAAAGAGAAAAGCTAATTGCCGGGAAGTCATTCGCGTGGGATGTTTCTCCGGAGAATCGAAGGTCTGTCGATAATAAAATGGAATAAAATGTCCCGTTTTCTTCTCGAAGGTATAGGCCGATCGATGTGGTACATTCCATCTCGTAAAATAACGCTAGACGTAAATAACCAATGAAAAATGAAAAGAATCCATAGGCGGGTGGAGGATTCATATACTCTTTGCAGAAAGCAGTTTGTCAGTAGACTTTATTTTGAGTGAAAAAAAGTTGTTGTTCTCATATATACTTTGAAACATCTTGGTCCCTTATCTTAAAACTTGCTGCAAACACAGTTAAAAGCCAATGAAATAATTCAATCTGACTGGCTGATTGTAGACCCGTTATAGAAATCGTACATTTGTTATCATGTCAAGTCTTTATGGAACGGGAGCCTGAGCATAGGATTTCCGGGGGCCCGTCGCATAAAGAGTTGCGTTTAAACGCAAAAAAAGATAATAAAAAAAATCAATTGCAAATCCCTGATACGAGCATTTCTTTAGTTTAAGGTCAAGTTGCGTCTGATTACTAGAGTTACCATTAATTGTATTTCTTTCTGCAACGTGCACCAGGACCTGTTTCAGAATGAATTTCGCTTAAACGCAGCTCGTAAAATCAGGCGCGAGTCCTGAATACGCGGTGATTATTTTCATTATTTTTTTTTGGAAATGAAACTGCGTTTAATTGTATGTACATGTATAAATAATTACTGTATATTTTGGAGGCTTCTTAATTTCAAGTATTATCTATTTGTTCCCCTCCTTTTCTTGTTATGATACGATTGTACAATATTTGATGATGTTTTAAGAATCATCAAGAATAATTTGAATTTGAATGGAATTGTAAGTGTTAGCCCTAAAATTGTCTTGCTTTGACCGGGGTGATGAAGTATACATACAGTGACATGAGCTTGAAATGTTATTAAAGGGATGAAGGGGTCGCGAATATAAATAAATTTTGAAATTATACAATCACGTAATATCTATATTTCTACGTCTATTTTCACACTCAGGTCAGATAGGCCTACTTTCAAGATATTACACATTGGAAACAATTAAGACCCCGAAATATTTTTATTGTTATGTTGGGGTTGGATCGAATGCTCCTTTATTTTCAACCAGACTTAATAAGAGGCAAATCAATGCAAGGTGTAGAGTTCATATATACGCTGTAAAAACTGATGTAAAAACTGACACCAATTGGTGTAAATAGAGGACCACACCCTGAGGTGTTAAAATTACACCCTAGAGATTGAACATAACACCAAAGAGTGTAAATGTAACAACCAAAGGTGTTGTAATAACACCTATATGTGTAAAACTAACAACACCAATTTAACTCCGTTGTAAAAGAACTGGTGTGGTCCTCTATGTACACCGGTTAACACCACAGTTTTTGCTGTGTATTTCTTGACGATGATAACTTGATGATGACAAATACGTGAGTAAGTCTGATGGTGACTATACTCTGAAGATGAAGATAATATCAATGCTGCAGTATAAAATATAAACTCTTCTGTAGCTCTCTGTATGCACCATCGATCATCATATCTAGGTATACGTTGAAATCAAATCAATGTGATTTCAACGTATACCTAGATATGATGATAAATGGTGTAGAATAGATTAAACCCCTCTATTTCATGGTAATATTAAAAAGACTACAGTCATCACTTCGTTTGAATAGTTTCGGCTCTAATATAGCAATGACATACAGGCAGGCTTTTACCTTTAGATCGTGGCAGACTTGGAGGGGAAACTTAACCTGCAGTCTGGTCTTATCAACCGAGCCATTGGATTAAGTGTGTAAACCAAGCCTTCAAGGAAGATCGACAAGGAGACATCCCCATCTAATCCAAACTAGAGGGGAAACAAAAAAAAGGACAACGACGCGGTAACTGAAGAAGGATTAATAGATGGGAGTATAAGACGAACAGACGAAGAAGGACTGATTGGGGAGGCTGGGAGCGGAGGAGATAGAAAAGGGGGTGGAAATGACAGGAGAGAAGAGAGCAAAGGTCACAGTAGAAAAAAAAACAGAGGTGGGTGTAATGCATGAATGGGTGAGAGGAAATGAGGGAGGCGGAGGGGGGGGGGGTGCAGATTAACTTATAAGAATCCGAAAAAAGGTAATAATGAGGGATACGGTGTTGATTTGAGATCGTTAGCCAATTTCATGAGTCTCATATAATGATTGATCCTTTGTAGGCCCCATTGGGGGTTTTATGTGTGTGGGGTAGGTGTGTAAGGAGATGTGCATACGTTTATAAGGGTATTCGTGTAGCTATGTTTGTGTATCATGTGTATATGTGAATAATTTTTCTGTTGAAGGCATATAAGAATTATATACATACATATATATATATATATATATATATATATATATATATATATATATATATATATATATATATATATATATATATATATATATATATATATATATATATATGTATATATATATATATATATATATATATATGAATGTATGTTTGTATGCGTGTGGGGGTGTATGTATATGTACGTAAGCAAGTGAGTAGTGATATACTGCAATATCTAATAGTGCTCGATTGTGTATAGGAGCTGAGTATAAATAATTTATTGGTTGGATGCTTAACTTAAGCTGGTCGTACAGACTGTTTCACCCGAAGGATCATCAGCGACTGGTAGTATGAAGAACACAATTTTTGAGACAGAATAAAGTATATACAGAGCATGTATATATATGTATATACGAATTCTAACTCAATTAGACAAAATCTGCAGTAGATATGAACACACCTAAATGTTCGGAGAAGCAGGAAAGATCTAAAGAGTCTTGTATAACAATTTAGGCTGTATAACGAACCATTTAAGGTTTATGGGTTTCTGAGGCGCACCCCACACCCTCACAATAAACCATACAATACAATAGTTCATGTAACAAAATGTTACAGAAGAAAGTGGGTGAGTGACACGATCTGCTACCTCAGTTGCATAGCGCCTTATATGTTTTTTTTACACAAGTGGAACGAACATATAAGCAGCCATACCATGCCAATGCCATCTTATATTACATGTTCATCCAGTTTTGATTGCATATTCTTTGCTTCGCGTGTTTGAATTTTCTCCATTTACTGAAATAAACCTTTCTTTTTCACAGTGAACTGATATTGAACTTTGCCTACAAACAACTGTCCTTTGAATGAAATGTGTGAATAACAGGTATCGGTTTGCACGGCATTCAGGAGCATTGTTATTTATCATCTTGCATAATCATCATCTTCATTGATTTATTTCACAAACAAGCTCAAGTCTTATATCATCTTATAGTTTAGCATAAAACTACAAACCTTGGGCAATGCCCTTTTCTCCTGTCATAAAAAATGAACACGGTCTTTGTGGCGGCTTTTGATGTTGAATTTCACTAAAATTCTTTACCATTTTAATGAATTTGACAAAATCTTGTAGGAGTCTACAACATGTACTTATTTACGTGTTAACTTACCCCTAAGTAAGTATAGTAGTACTGTTAACTTTTACGGCAAAATTGTGGAGAGGAAGAGATATGAATAATGCCTTGTGAAAGAATGCATTATAGATTTACATATCAAAATCAATAGCAATCATTTAGGAAGCTCTTTTCTAACAATGTTATGATATTAATAATCAGCTTTTTTATAATGCTTACTGCATCGATACTTTGTCTACATGCGGTCAACATAATATGTTACACTATGTCGCTGTTCTCTACTCCCTGAGGAGCATTCCAACAAGACTTTCAAAACTCAATTGTTAGGCATACTACAGGGGCTTTCACATCCTACTGAGTGCCTGCTTAATAATACGAGGGTGGAAAGTGACAATACAATGTGCATGTGTGGATTGACGCCTTGCCAATTGGCGCTAGGCTGCGGTTAGATTCGAACACACGGTTCTCTGATCAGGGTCAGAACCGCTACACCGCGACTCGTCGTCATGAGCCTGATAATTCCTTTAAATGCTTATACGCAAACTAACAAGTTAAACCGACTCGGTGTTCATGTAGAGGAGGAGGAGGTATGTACGCAAGGGGATGTAACGTGAGAACTGCCCGGGCACTCGAATGTTCCCCAAAAGTGAAGTGGCGTCGAGAGAGGGAGACATGACCGGAATCTAAATAAGGGTCTTAACCTTTCAACTCGATCTGTTCTAGATGTCTTATTGTCTACTTTACAAGCACATTTAAGGCCTGGTCACACCACCCGGGCGTTGTTGGAGCGGTCGTGGAGCGAAGAGAAAAAATCATCACCGCTCGCTACCGTTCACCATTTTCGATTTCGATTTTTTTTTTCGATTTCTTCCTCAGTTTTGTGAGCGAAATTTGACCCTCTCTCTCTACCGCTCCACGACCGCTCCAACAAAGCTCTGGCAGTGTGACCAGGCCTTTAGCAGTTGAAATAAAGGGATAGAGAGGAAAGGGGGAGGACAAGATATATAGTTGACATTTTCGAATGAGGAGGAAGAGGGGGTAAGTTTTAAACAGAGAGAGAAAATAGGATTTAAAACATATCGTGATAAGGAGATAGGTGGAGGAAGATGAGTTTTAGGAAGACGGAATGAGGAGGAGAATGTGGTGGAAGAAGAATTAAACAAGGAGAGATGGAAGAGAGATGAATGAAGAAGATAGGAACGAGTGGATGGAGAGGAATAAGAATAAGACAAGATGGAAGAAAGGAGGGGGGGGGGAGTAGTCATGGTAGTAGAAGGATGGTGCAGTGAAAGGAGCAGGAGGACCAGGGGGAGGGGTAATGAAGGAGGAGGAAATGGTGGTGGGAGGAAGGCAGGAGACGAGAAGTTATGAACAGAAGGACCAGCAGGAGACGAGAGTGGTGGAGTGAAGGAGAGATAATGGGTGATGTTTATAATATCAATTGTAGTAGGGGCCTAGTAGTACTAGTAGTAGTCGTAGTAGTAGTAGTGGTAGAAGTAATAGTAGTAGTAGAAGTAGTTGTAGTAGTAGTAGTAGTAGTAGTAGTAGTAGTAGTAGTAGTAATTGTTGTTGTTTTAGTAGTCGTAGTACGTATTAGTCGTAGTAGTACTGGTAGTACTGGTAGTAGTAGTAGTAGTAGTAGTAGTAGTAGTAGTAGTACTAGTAGTAGTAATTGTTGTTGTTTTAGTAGTAGTACGTATTAGTAGTAGTAGTAGTACTGGTAGTACTGGTAGTAGTAGTAGTAGTAGTAGTAGTAGTAGTAGTAGTAGTAGTAGTAGTAGTAGTAGTAGTAGTAGTAGTAGTAGTAGTAGTACGTATTATTATTAGTAGTAATTGTTGTTGTCTTAGTAGTAGTACGTATTAGTAGTAGTAGTACTGGTAGTACTGGTAGTAGTAGTAGTAGTAGTAGTAGTAGTAGTAGTAGTAGTAATTGTTGTTGTTTTAGTAGTAGTACGTATTAGTAGTAGTAGTACTGGTAGTACTGGTAGAAGTAGTAGTAGCAGTAGTAGTAGTAGTAGTAGTAGTAGTAGTACGTATTAGTAGTAGTAGTAATTGTTGTTTTTTAGTAGTAGTACGTATTAGTAGTAGTAGTACTGGTAGTAGTAGTAGTAGTAGTGGTAGTAGTAGTAGTAGTAGTAGTAGTAGTAGTAGTAGTAGTAGTAGTAGTAGTAGTCGTAGTAGTAGTAGTAGTAGTGCACTATGTTCTACCCCTTCGACACTTTTGACTCAGTATGCCACTGAGCACTAGTTTAAAGATACGTGTGTTGGGGGGGGGGGTTGTAGACACTACCCAACAAAATGAAATCCTTTTACGATGTATTACACATAATTATAATCTGAATAATTTAATGGGCTCTAAGGTTCGTAGCACAAAAGCTTAGCAATCACCGTATAACCTTTTTTCACAATTTATTGCATTTACTTAAACGTACAACCCATCTTTAACATCAAGCGTACGATTAATCGCTACCCTTTGTGTATTGGGACCCAGGGTATATAAGAGGGCATTGAATATTCTCATTCGGCTAAATCAGAAATCAATTATTTCCTCACCAATCATTACAAGAACAAAAAAAAAGCTTGAAAAACCACGCCAACAATATTCCGTCCCAAAATGCCTTGTCCACATGTCGCTACGTCAGTGTTGCCTAGGTAATACAAATTGACACATGAATAACTCATGAATTACAATCTATCCAAGAATGTGGGCCGCGCGGGTTCACAAACCCACATAAGATAAACTAAATGTAATCAATAAGGGTAGGTTGGTAAAGTTAAGCAAGTTGAGCCACCAACCGCAGGCCTATGATGAATGAGTCAGACATTGTGGTGGTGTCATTTATTGATGACCCATTGCATAACCCTCAACCCCACCACACTGTTTTCCACTTTGAAACAAAAAGTACATTTCAGCCAAAAAAAAGTAAAAGAAAAAAAGGTGTGAAATAGATACTAGTAAGTCCTTTTTACAAACACACACTTCTTTATATTTAATAAAGACATAAGAACAACATTGTTGTCTGAGGTATGGATCTTTAGTCTTGTAAGTCTTTTATATGACTGATGCAAAAGAAATGTGTGGATGCAATATTATCGCATTAAGTTCGGACTGGGGTTAGTTGTGCCAGCCAACATGGGGCAAGTTGAGCCATGGTAATTCTTATGGTAATGTATACATGTATATACATATATACCCACTCACTATATAAATATATATATATATATATATATATATATATATATATATATATATATATTACAGAATAAGCGAGTGAAAAGACTCTAAATAAAAAAAATTGACATGCCGGTTCTTCCCCCATACATTCTGTACATAGTTTTTGTGGCTCATCTTACCCCAGAAGATGGCTCAACTTACCCCCACAGATGGGGCAAGTTGAGCCATTTGACATCTTATTTTTCAATGGTGACAATGACTTTCAGTGTGGGGTTAGAAGGTTATATATACATTTATGTGAAAAATATGTAAGAAGGATCAAATTTTAAGGCAATATACGTATTTCTACAAGATTATTAATCATATCATAACATGCAAAAAGCAAAATGTGTCACAACGTTACCCGCCTTCCCCTATACATGGCCATATTGTTCGCACGTTAGTAACGCTTTTTGTTGAATTGAAGAACTAAAGCGATAGATTTACAATCATAATTAACCGTGGTAAGTAGTGGTACTAGTAGTAGTAATAGTAGTAGTAGTAGTAGTAGTAGTTGTTGTTGTTGTTGTTGTGGTAGTAGTAGTTGTTGTTGTAGTAGTAGTGGTGGTGGCAGTAGAAGTAATAGTAGTGGTGGTAGTAGAAGTAGTAGTAGTAGTAGTAATAGTAGTAGTAGTAGTATTAGTAGTAGTAGTAGTAGGAGGAGGAGGAGTAGTAGTAGTAGTAGTAGTAGTAGTAGTAGTAGTAGTAGTAGTAGTAATATTGGTAGTAGTAGTAGTAGTAGTAGTAGTAGTAGTAGTAGTAGTAGTAGTAGTAGTAGTAGTAGTAGTAGTAGTAGTAGTAGTAGTAGTAGTAGTAGTAGTAGTAGTAGTAGTAGTAGTAGTAGTAGTGGTGGTAGTAGTAGTAGTATTAGTAGTAGCTACAGCGATTATTAGTATCTTAGCATACAAATCTTACATGATTTATGGGTGAGGGTGTCGAATCATTTTTAGGGGCAGCCTTTTAATTCTTTGTGAAAAATCAATTTTTAATAGTTTCAAATATCTTTCGCACTTTGAGTGCTGATTTTCTAGTTCAAATTTAAATGTCTAAATCAGCACTCAAAATGCAGTCACTATACAGTACAAGGACATTAGCACTTCATTTTCAGAGTGAAGATTATCCTTAAATATTCATGAAAAATCGCAACATTCATCTAGCAAAACACATTTTTATTTTATATTTTCAAAATCTTAACTATAGAGCATATGCATTCATAATTTTAGTAATGCATCCGAACGGTGACGCGCAATTTGAGGGATTTACGAAATTGTAAAATATGTTAACATTCGATTTCAATTTAATCTTAGAAAAGCTTTCTATACATTCATTATCATTCAATCTCAACATTATCAAAATGTCTAATATCTAAGATTAATTATCTAATAAAAGCAATTGATTTGACTAAGGAATCTCTATATATGGTGGTTTTGTAAACTTGTACATGTATTCAATTATGGCTAAGGTCATCATTATCAAAATATTGAAAGTGTAAAAAATCATGTTACACTCCCATTGTATTTCATAAGAAATTCGATGGAATGTAATTTAGCAACATATGGTTTTGAGGCTTTGGAAAGAGCAATGGGGACATTTATAAAACCATTAATTGATAATGAACAAATTAAAAAAATCAGGAGAACTTTGCAGAAATACGAAGGCTTTTGAAGATACTACAGGCATGCCTAATCATATTAGCTGATAATTTTTCAAGAATTTGAGTAGCAAGCTTGCAAAATATAATTTGATGCACATGCATTAAATCTTCCTTAATGCTTTATAATGCAACATGCATTTCAGTTCAGCATTCCCGCAAACAGACAATAGTTACCAGCGAACGTTAAAATTCATAAGGCTCGCTTCATATGTGCAGCTGCGTTGCACATTGTCTTGGAAACATGTTATCCCAGGCCGAAACTGATATGATTATTCTGGGTTTTCCCGCGAGCAAGTATCTATTATTAGGGAAGATTCCTCGATACTTGAGATGTACAGAGATAAACACGTGACAAGTAATTCTAGTTTGTAGTGTTTCCAAAGCTAAGGCAAAAGGGAAAACCTGCTGTTGCATGATTCCAGTGCATGGCATATACAGGCCTAAACGAGAGTATATTTCATATATTATCATGTTTATTGGATGACTGCAGTTTTTGTAAACCAGACTGTGACACTCTCATCGCTTATTATGCTCATGACAATGAATTGATATTTTCCCACATGACTGTAAGAAAAGGAGTTTATGGACTTTATGGTACGTGATTTGAGTTCTTTTCTTCATCGTTGTTCCGGTCTTCAACTCCTCATTCTGAGGTGTTGAATTATTGCTTAGGTTGCCCAACCATGGTGTAACGTGTGTGTGTGTGTGGGTGTGTGAGGGGGTGTGTGTGTGCAGCGTTTTTTAACCGAAACGAAAAGACGCTATACTATTTTTTTTGCAGGATTTTTTGCATTTATTGGAATAATATACAAAACAAATTTACAATGCTTGAGACATAATCATAATTTAGCATAAAGTACATAACCAAGTGACAATCTTATATTTAGTGACTGAAATAAGACATAAATACAAAGAAAAAATATATATAATGAGTAAAATGCAAATATAAACAAATATATGCTTGAAGCATAGCAGCAAAAAAAGGGAAGGGCTACATGGAAACCCAAGTAAGTAATTTTGTATGTAAGAACAAAAAATAAAGTCACGAATCATCAAAGAACGGGAAAAAAAGTAGAAATTGAAAAATGAAGTGTGTGCTAATGATGACGATTGGATTGGATTGTTTCATCATAATCTAATTAAAACTTCCCCTTTTCCCCATGAAGTGTTCTTCATGATTCAGGACAAATCGCCGCAACATAGAAAGTTTATTTACCCCCCAAAATCAACGATTCATGTTTGATGGGACGATGTTATTATGGAGGTGAATATATTTTCCTACTGATTTATTAATAGTCAGTGGCGGATAGGGGGAGGGGCGTCAAAGAGCAAATTTGAAAATAGACAAGGGCCCAAAAGATCAATATGTATGTTCAGATATAATTTAAAAGATACGTGTAGGTCTAAGTTTGTAACGATTTTCAGCTGGGTGGGGGGGGGGGGCACCAACCACGTAGGTGTGAAGATACTGATAATTATATATGCTTATGCAGCGTATAACAATTACTTTATCAGAAGTCTGTAAGCGCTCTACAGCAATACAGCATAATTACCCTGGTTTTAGCAGAACAGCTGTTACGCGCGCACTGCATTTCAAGGAATGAATTGCATACTAGGTACTAATTCACTTCACCTGGTTGAGTGCAGCACAAAGTTGTTAGATTTCTTGCTGAAGAAAAACACGCAATTGCTTGGAATCGAACCCAGGTCCCTCGGATTGAAAGACGAGAGTCCCAACCACTAGACCCCGACACTCCCAAATATATTCACTGGATACAGAGGTATTGTGATGCTGAGCTATGGTCCAAGCTATGTCATATTATGACTGGACGATTTATTTTCGGGAAAAGCAATGTGGGTAAAACCCCCACAAAATTGGTTACAGATTTGATCTTATCAGACAAACTCAGACAATCACAATGAGCGGTACAGTAGGGTAACTGCCCCCCCCCCCTCCGCTCACATGATTTTTTTTTCATTTGGGGAAAGGGTAGAACAAGGGAAGAAAGGGCAGAGAAGAAGGAACAAAAGGAAGAGAGAAACAAGAAGAGCATAGGAAAGATAGGGACACGTGGATGCACTCTACCTCTGTAAAACACAGCGGTGTGGTGAAGGAGGGTACCCCCCATGATGTTTTTTAGTAGCCAAAGGGAAAAAGGAGAGAAGGGTGCAGAAAAGGAAGAGAGAAAAAAAGAAGACCATAAAGAGGTAGATGTGGAGTAATCCTTTATAGACCTACCTCTGCCATGTCTGCTATTCAATTGAGAGAAAGAAGGGTCATCTTGCAACCCCCCCCCCCATCCATAAACCCCAGCGCCGCCCCTGGTACAATAAGCGCTTGTCTCCTGATTCATAAAAACTAGTCATGAAACTATTTCGTCATCCTTATCCTATATACTAAAAGATCAAATAAATATAAGCCAATCTCGTTTTATGCAATCAAACTTTCGGACATATCAATGCGATGTCAAATTCATGTGTACAGTTGCCGGTACATTGTCAAATAATTATGACATGGATATGTGTGTAAGGATATCAACGATATCAAACCTCAACACTGAGAAAGAAATCTCTCTGACAAGGCTCGAAAGCGACAGAGCAGACATCTTCGCAAATATACGCTCGGGATCACGTTACATTATCAGACGTCAACACACACTTGAATAGAGGTTCCCGTACTTTAACTATTCCTGTTAAACTTAAAAGAAGATGATGATACTACTTAGGAGAAGAGGTGATACCTCTGAGTGGCTGATCCGTGCCTCCCCCACCCTCTTTGAATAAAGAAAATGTGACAAAAGAAAAGTTTGTAAAAATATTGACCCCCTCCCCCCTATCCTCACGACTCAAGGGGTGTGTAATTTAGAGTGATGAGGGTTTTTTGTTTTACTCACATCGTATCCCCGCTGTCTAAAACTTTATTTCTGCTCCCACGCCCCCCACTCCTCTCTTAACTTTCCACTTTCCTCCCAATCTCTCCCCCTCTCTCTCTCTCTTTAGTTAGCTGTGGAAAATTTTTAAAAAAATCTTTGCTGATTGCGCCGATAATTCCCAATTAAAGTGCAAATGATATGCATGAAAATACTATCTACTTTGTATGTTTTCATTACGTTTTTAAAGCCCTATGTAATTCAAACCGGATCTTTATCCAAGATCAAAGTCTCCCCTTCATTGTAATCGATAGTTAAGAGCATGCTAATACAGACGAATCGATAATTTGAAATAAAAATCAGAACATCATGCATTCTGATAATTTCATTTACATAGTTTAGAATAATTTGGGAAGGTTTGTGGCATGCGAGAATTACTAACAGTTTTCGAATTTCCTACGGAGACATCAATCTCTACAACGCATCGATTCCTTTGAAAATGCAATTAAAAAAACCACAATGGAGAGCCGAAAGGCTTTTGTCGAAAGTTGGTGAACTGGGACAGCAGATCATCCGAAGATTTGCAACGGACGAACAACTGCAAATATGTCGTGGTCCAGAGTTAAGAGTTCCGATGCTGTCCCGGTCCACCAACTTTTGACAAAAGCCTCTCAGCTCTCCATTGTGATTTGGATTGTTTGAATTGGTGCGTTGTAGAGAGTTTCCCCGCTGTAAATGCAAAAAGGTCCGGATTAGTTCCCCGTTGCGAAATCTAACGTCCTCAAATTAAAGTCTTAAAGTTTCAAATTTAAAGCTACAACAGAATACATCGGGGAAATCATTTCCGAATATTTATTGTTGCAGCATTTGGTCGGTACGTTTAGGACTACGGTAGATTACCTCTAAAATGACGATCCTGATTTCAAAATAGAAATATGCATCTACATGTACATCTGTGATCTGTACATCTGTACTGCCCGTCTTCAACCTGCTTCAGATCAGACGAACAGTCAATATGCCTGAAACGTCGAGTAACCTCTCTTTACTTCAACCTGCTACTACTCAAATCATCGCTACTCAAGTCGTATTCTGCTCATCTCATCTGGCATACAGTCCTTTTCAAGACTTCACTCACTTTTAAGAAAAGAATACCTCCAATTTCCTCTTTTTACCCTTACTCGTCTTTCCATTTTAATTTTATGTCTGTATTACATTTCCCTTCTTCATATTACACATGGTAAACCCTAAAAAAATCTCCTGGTTATATAAATAATCTGGTTGCAAACAAAACCCAAAAGAACATTTTCAACCCTTTTGTTTCACTTAGGGTGAAGGATTACATCTTGACAATGCTATTAGTGTATTTCAGGAAGGAAATTTGACCCCCTTCTCTTATCTTCATGCAAGAGTAGGAGTGAGTATATGCTAGAGAAGTAGAAGCCACTATGGCATATTACAGTTAGTATCACAATCATGATACACGGTGCCTCCTTCCAAAAATCAAATCCAATGTTTGAGGTGGGGCATGATTACCCCCGCATATTCGCTTAAGTGGATTGAAGAATGGTGTCCACTTCGATCCCATCTACTGCCATGACAGCGGACAAGTTTTATATTCATAGATTGCTTTTCTTTTTTCAATGACGTCACTAAGCCGGAACATCCATCATGGCATAGGTTGCCATGGTAATAAGAATCTTTATTGATCGGAATTAACCTTGCACTTTTCTTCCCCGAGATCACATTATATCATTATTTGCGTTCAGGATGTTTGAAATCGCCATATGAACCGTGAGGCACTAAAAAATTGAATGCTGATTATCGACTTGAATTTACTACTACCCCTTTTTCTTACTACATGACGTGTGCAGGTGTGTTTGTGTTTTTTTTTTTTATAATTTATTGTGCTTTGTAGAACATTTTCTTTGACGTGTCATGGCACTGGAAAAAAAATATATATATATAATATATATATATATACTTACCATTCTTCGCAGTATAGCGTACCTAGGATTTTCCACAGGGGGCAAAATCGTCCGCCCAAAAAAATTGTCAAGCAAAAAAGAGGTCCTCAACAGGATTTAAGGACATTTCGCACCAGGCCACTGGTGGCTCGTCAGGGATCAGTTGTGGCTCGTCAGGGGAGCAGGGGTATGTCCCTTGCATGGGTTGTGACTCGTCCCCCCAGAGGTACGCTAGTGATTGCTCGCTCCATTCAGTTCATTTCATAACATATTCAAATACAAGATTTGCCAAAGCTGTTGTACATGTACATGCATAATTTCTCACATTTATAAATAAGCATTGGATTAATACATAAAAAATCAGTAGGTTCGAGCGCTATTTTGAAGAATAGCTTGGTACGCTAATATGTAACGAGATTTGAATCAATGTCTACGTAACTTCTGAAGGTCTCCATGGCGAAGAAGAAGAATAATAGCAGTTTCCCACACTAGCATGTATTTTTTCGTGGGCATGCGTTGGTCCTGAAAAGGACCAACATATTTAAATATCCATTTTGAGGAGGGTTTTGACCAAAATAACTTTTATGAATTAAATTGAACCCCACTTTTTTGTGTGACTTGTCGTGATTTTTTTCTTAACATAAACCAGCACCCCTCTTAGGAAATCGTTCCCTGGCGGCCCCTGTAATATTTCTCTTCGCAAAAATCTTCCTTTACCCTTTTCTTCCTTTCTTCTATCTTTCTATCTCTTCTTCTTGCGTTCTGATATTTCTCCCTTTTTCTTCTTCTTCTCTCTCCCCTGACTCCATAATCCATTCCCAGTTTGCAAACAAATGTCAGCTTTTTTAAAAGTAGTTTCTCTTTTTTTGCCTTTATGTATTTAGTTCAGTCCACAGAGCAATGGCCAGTTTTCAAATCACGGTCAAGGGACAAATTTATCATCGAATCTTTTGGGATACGGAAGTCACGTTCGCATTAAGAAATATGGTGCCAAAGCACGTACTGGAAATACGATATTTTGCCTTCGGCCGGGGAGGAAAATTGGCAACTGTTGGTATAGAGAGTTTGATTTGGCCTGCTAGCTTCAGGTTTCATCATGACACTTCCCCGTTCATTGAAGGTTAGGTTGACTGTAACCGGAGATTAAGTAAGTATGACACGGAGGATGACGGCGTGGCTGACGAAAGGCGATTGACCCATCAAAATACGTTGTGACAACTAATAAAGCGTACTTTTGCAATCACTACTTTGACGCTTTCTACAACGCACCAATGCCTTTGTTGAAAGTTGATGGCGGGCAAACAATTCCACAGAAGATAATATTCCAGGTGGAAATAAATTCTGCTCTGACATAAAGTCTGTCGTGAAACTCTGAGTTCTGATCTGATGTGATGAAGTGATCTGATATGATGATCTTTGGAAAAACTGCCAGCTTATATACAAATTATTCACTATTCTGGAGGTTTCTAGTATTCACTATTCTAGAGGTTTCTAGTATTCACTATTCTGGAAGCTTCTGGTATTGTCTTTGAAAAGAACGTTCCCCTTTTTTCAGAAGCAATCAAATTCTAGCAGACTCTTGAATGACCTCAGTGAAATTAACAATTGTAAACAGAATAGCTAATCCTATTGTTAATTTCCACTACCACTAGGAATCTCTCTGAGTTGCAATATATTGTCTACATTCCACAAATCATTAATCATTCTATGCTATGAATATCCTTAAAGAGAAATAACTAAATGAATGAATGTAATTACTCTTACAATTCTTCTTATATGAACTAAATAAGCACCAATGGAAATCTAGAGTGTGTGTGTGAGTCATTTATCAGTTACCACAAAAAAAAAATAACAGCCGTTCGATAAGATGCTCGTAACTTACAAACAGCCTAATGAACCAGACAAAAAAAACTCTCCCGGACATGCCGGAAGAAGCAAACTTTTGCTACAGTTACACTAGTGCAATCGACTCCAGATCGACCGAATCTATTACGTTACTTGCAATGCCAATCCATCGGTCGACGTGGGGTCGGTTTCGTTGGTCTGACTGTAGCGCGAACCAGTCGTGGCGCCACGTAAAATACATCACAGGTGTCACGTGGTCCCAGAAGCGTTCAGCGGGTAAACTCTTATCACGTTGATCAACACCACTCGAGAGGGTCACATGACTTAACCCAGTTCGTGCGAATTTCTCGCTCTTTGCACGATCACCCCCCTTCCTCCCACTCTCTCTCCTCTCTCCCTCTCCTCTCTCTCTCTGTCTCACGCACACACTTTCTCTTTCTATCTATACCTTTATCTATTTGGCACGTGAGGCACCAAGGAAGTGCGTTTGGAAGGATACACAGGGACATTATCTACCCCCTAAATTTTTCACAGCTCAAGAATACAACAAATTGTCCTTTAAATCAGGCGTTTTTAGTCAAGTACAGATTAAAATGAGACATGACAGAAACGATGTCGGGTGAATAGTCAAATGATGCCGAGTCAATGTCTCGTCTTACAATATCACGGTTGTTGTGATTGTGACTACATGTATTGAAATCAATTTTATGGTTTCCTGAAAAAAAAGCATCATTTTAACACCATGTGCTACCCAATGTATTGAGATTTTGTAATAAACAACATAAATGGACTGCCATTATCAAACTTCATCCTCTTCATTTTATGCACCAACACGCGCGATCTTCAAATGTCGTTGTATTCGTTTATACGAGGTACATTCTTGACAACAGTATTTCGATTAAGGAATGCATATACGGGAATCATAATCAAATCATTAAGCACAGTTAAGCACAATCATCATGTCGGTTACTTCAGATTGTCAAACATTGTTCATTAAAGGACAAGTCCGCCCAAACAAAAAGTTGATTTGAATAAAAAGAGAAAAATCCAACAAGCAACACTGACAATTTCATCAAAGTCGGTTGTAAAATAAGAAAGTTATATGCACATCCTGGCTGGTATGCAAATGAGTAGACTATGATGTCATCCACTCGCTATTTCTTTTGTATTTTATTATATGAAATATGAAACATTCTAATTTTCTCTTCATTGTCAAGTGATACAACGATTAATTACTCCCTGAACATGTGAAATTGGCATTGTTTAATACTGTATGATTCAGTCAAGTTGGTCCTTGTCGTAGAACCTATAAAAAATGAAATATTGTATAATTAAAACAATAAACAACAAAAGAATTAGTGAGTGATGGATTTCGTCGACTGACACAGCTAGTTGTGCATATCACTGTTTTGTGAAAAAATAAGCGAAACTTTAAAATGTCATAACTTTCATATTTTACATCCAATTTCGTTTCAGCACTTTGCTAGTTTGATTTTTCTCTATTTATTCAAGTCAGCATTTTCCTTGGGTGGACTTGACCTTTAAAGCTTAATTCCTTCGCTGATTACATTTATAGAAACTGTGTGGTAGCAGTTATCTACGTGTGAGGGTCCCTACATGACTTGTGAACAGAGCTTTGCAATATTTTATTCATCGTACACTTGATTTTCCGACTAATTGCACATATTCTTTATTCGGTGGTATTTTATTTATGATTCTTTGACGTAAACAAAACGAAACGATAAAATATCGGACACATTGACAACTCATAAAAAAAAACATAATACTTATACTTTCTATCTCTTGTGTTTGGAAGCATATAATTTTGTTGTCTATAACTTTTTCACTAATTTCATATCTTTACTATTTTATTATGCATTTGCTCAGTATCATCAGATAACCTTTCAAAATCTATAAAAAAATAAAGGTAATAATGAGTGTAAATCCTATAGGCCTATTCTCAACATATTGCCATTCATATTCCTAATTGTTTGACGGAACATATTAAATATTTTACTGGACATGTTGGAAACAAGGTTGCATCTTTGGTCGATCAGGGCTCCTTAACGATTAGCTATCAATCACAAAATGAACTGACCAATCAAGATCAATATTACACGCGCATTAGGTTCAAAAATACTGACTAGGAACTAATCAGAAGCGTTCTTTCATATTTGCTATTCATCGCTAAGCTTTGTGTTACGGGGTCTTGGGGTCAGTTTCATAAAGGACTTGCAACTGTTGTAACTTTGCCATTATGGCAACTATACCATGGAAACCTTGATTATGATTGGCTGCTGAGCCCTGTTAGCATGGTCGTTGCATGCCATAATGACAAGGTTACAACAGCTGCAAGTCATTTATGAAACCGCCCCCCTGGGTTCCGTGTAACACAAAGATTAGCGATCAATCGCTCAATTAACTGACCAATGTTACACGCACATTAGGTTTAAAATACTGACCAGGCATGGCACTAATCAGAAGCGTTCTTTCATATTTGTTATTCATCGCTTTAAGTTTTTGTTACGGGGGCCCAGGAGTCGGTTTCGCTGGTGTAAAAGTAGCATCATGGTGAAGGACGAAAGTCTCGATGAACACGATAGATAGGTCATGACTACCAGTGATAAACGTCATGCTGTTTACTGCAGTCACACCAACGAAACCGACTCCAAACCGATCGATGGTATGCCATTGGTAATAACATTGCATCTTTAGTCGATCTGGGATCCGTTCAGCCGGTGTGACTGTCGCAATAACGACTTTCCGACACCCGTGAGACGATTAGCGGGAGTAAAATGCCCACGAGAGAGTGATGTTTCTTGCGTTAATTCGACCACTAGCGGCATTTGTCAAAAGATGTTCAGGTGAATTATACGAGCCTTTTGGAGAAGGCGTCTCACTCCGCATGTTAATGAAGGAAATACGATGCGGAAAGAGAGTACTTCAAGATAATGTCTCTGGGCACCGAGATGTTAGAGGAGATTAAGGGGGCTTGACGGCGGGGGATTCTCGGGAGTCTTATTCTTCAGATTCCCGTGAGTGGCTCAACCTTTCCTGGCCTTGGAGCCTAATATCACTGCAAATATTAATTTCCATCGCTCCTTTTTATTTGGACTAGGAAAGAAGAGATTTCCGATCTCAATACGCCCTCATCTCAAGTTCGTTTGGATATTCGAAAAAGATTCAGCATTAAAAAAATTCGATATCTTATTTCTTTTTTTTTCTACTGACGAATACTTTTGAACTTGGGGCCATGAACAACCCCCGCAAAAAAATAAATAAATAGATCAATAATAAAATGAATATGCAAATGAATGTCATGACCAAGTAAAATTAAGAGAAAGGAAAGGAAGGAAGAGGTGAAATTGGATATTGTTTTCTGAATATTTTGTCGAAATATTTCACAAAATCAGATTCTCGTACGAAAAATATTAATTATTTTGCTCGCAGCTTTTGAGAGATTTTGCCCAATGCGCCATGTCTGGCCCCACCAAAATTCTGGCTCCTTACACTACTGGCTTTATTTCTACTTGCAATATTTTATAATGATATTTGATTTCCTACAAGAAATAATATTTATACATTTTCAGATACTGATGATTGACTTTTAAACAAAACAAAAATTGAAAGTATTAAATGTAAGAACAACAAGATTTTCGATCGCCACAGACCGATCTTTTCTGACAGTCTGTATTTTTTTCATTCTTTCTTTCCTTGGTGAATGTTACAAAATGGAGTTAAAAAAATACGCATGAAATCAGCAAGTAAGCACCGTTACAAAAGAATCAAGGAATTGCAAAAATAATAACATACAAAAACGTTAAATATTCTGCTATGATCGTGATAATAGTACAAACTTAATGTGATTAGATTTAGAAAGCTATTAGAAGCTGTATATATATATATATATATTGCATGCATTACTCCTAGATTTAATAGACTGAATAGGTTTGAACGGCAATTCAATATGAAATTGTAATGATGTGATATGTACACTTAAAAAAGGGATAAAAGTTGCAACCAATTGGAAAGGAAAAAAACAGCTTGCTGGTTAGTGTCAGAGTAACACTACGTCAATATATGAGAGGTCATGAATATTGGCGCTCATATATGCATAGCGTCAAGAGAGAGTTTAAGATAAAAACTTCAAGGTTAAGTTCAAGGTGACTGTCACTCCGTGAAAACCCAAGTTTACATTTTGAGCGCATTTGCCGTGACTTGACAGTTTAATTAGACACTGCAATTTTTGACGCCTCGGTAAATTTTGTCTGGCGTGATCTCCAAAAGTTCAGTGGCTGATCCAGCTAGAGACTTATCCGGCCCTAACCCCCTCCCCCTGGAGGAAAGACTATATGAACATTGCGGATTCTTAACATTGTAGTCATTCTAAGAATAAATTGCATATTCGACCATTTCAAATTCATGGTTATGGTTTTACACAAATGCTTCGTCTCAATTTCAGAAGGGACAAACTGAGCATGAATTTGGTATTCATGATGTGATGGTGAGATCAAAGGGGGCTTTGAAGCGGGGAAAAGTGCCCGCATAGGTAGTTTGTTCAGCGGGCCTTATAAAGTGAATTATCGTCAGAGCATGAAATAACTGTAGCCATAATTGGATGTTTTAATACTACCTATATATTATCACCAATTAGCCCGTGGGGGTAATTTAGCAATGTCAAAGATGGCCGATCTTTCCTTTTACACATAACATGCATGAAATCATCAGTGCCCCAAAGGCTTTGATCATCTAACCAACTCAAACAAGTCATGTGCATACACATTATACAACTCAGGTCTGGTGCAATAATGGGTGGCGATTAAGGGGGTGCATGGGAACACGCTCCCACCCTCAAATTTCGAGTTTGTAAAGCAGCTTATGGGAAAGATGTCTTCTCATCTCCCCTCGGTAAAACAAATCGGAAGAAATCGCCGCATGTTGGAATGGGGGAATGGTTGGGTTATCATCCGGGAAAAATTCTTTTAGGAGCGACATTGGACTTTAATGTGACGCGGTGAACTACATCATGGTTGTAAAAGAATCTCCTTCCCGCCACATCCCAGCGCCAGTGGCGTATTATAATGTCTAGAGAGGGGTAACTGAACGGATGAAAAGCCGTCTGGTCATTAGTGTCACATTTTGAAGCCGAATCCCCATTTGCAGATGTGTTTTATTATCGTACATGCCATTTATGAATGCTAACGTCCATTACTCGTGCGGATTAGGGGACTCTTTCCCTCTGATAATACGTACCATTCGAATCCGACCAGCTATAAAGCAGCCCATTTTATTATAATCTCCACTCGAAAATTCAAATATCCGAGTGTTATAAACGGATGTCTTGTATGGACTATTTTCTTTATCTACCATTTAGATAAGGATTTATCCGAGTTGTCATCTCCATTAATGTATATATTTTGCCTTTGAAATCACCAGCTCAAGAGGGATTTTTCTTTAAAAATCTTAAGACATTGTCTCTAAAATGCTATAGGCCTATTCCCCTCGTGTTCTCCCCAAATCTCTCTCTCTCCCCCCTCCCCTCTCTTTCCCTCTCTCTCATTCTTTCTCCACCCACCCCTCCTACTCTCACACAAATTTGATGCACCCACTTAATTACGCACACACTCACTTCAAAAAGAAATATTGTTACATTCATTCGCAAGTGCACTCTTATTTCATGCATGACAAACAAGCAGTAAAATTGTAACAATGTAAGGTAAGTGAATTCAACAAATCGGGATGTTTAATAAAGCTGTTTGTAAGTTAAAAGCGAATTTAAGAAAGACTGGTTAACCTTTCTTACGCGCTAAATAATCACCAATGAACTTTAAGAAACGTCCCCAGGAATGTAAAACAATTCCAGGGGCCCGTAACATAAAGCTTATACCAATGACGTAGAACATTTTTCTACGATTGATTCTATTGGCTGCAATGTACAATCAATCGTAAAAATTAAGTTTACGATTAATTGCAAACCTTTGTGTTACGGCACCAAGAAAGAATTGTTTTCGAAAATTTAAAGTGAAATTATTAGGGGCAAAAAAGAAATAGGTTACAATACTGCATGCTGATATCAGTGCTATCGGATGTTGTTATTATGAGAAATTTGTTGACATGGTTGAGAAAACGAAATTACAATATCACTGGAAATGCAACTTTAATGATTAATTCAAAATAACTACTTTGAAACTACTATGAAATTCACATGATCCTCCCTTTGGCAATTTCGATACTTGTCACTTTAATGTGCCGATAACATACCGTTCCGCATCGCTTAAAATGGCGTCGCGTTTACATTAATGCATCGCTCAGTCCCCGGGGAATGTCCAGACAAATCCAATAACATTCCATTTTGGGGTTTTAAGGCAAAGTCATGTTTCATGTCGGCATTTCCTTAACAACATTCATCATCAAAATCTCGAGAGACAGTATCCTGCTGAAAATGAATACTTATAGAGCGCCTATTTAGCAATCTCCGCTCTTTAGGCTGTAACATTAACATTTCTCATATTATACAGACGTCGGTAGAAATACAGTTCGTTTTGGCCTGTGCTTGCATTAATAGTTGATGTCTTATAGATACAAACTTCCCTGCGATTCATTGATGTTGTCGCGTAACTTTTTCTATACATATACATGAATATTAAATGCGATTAAAAAAATAATAAAGTTAAAGACACGCTATATAGGCGATGCTCAATCAAGCTTGCTCGATAACCGATTATTACCCACGGAAAGTGGAGTGGAGTGATAGCTCGCGCGGGACATTTCGAGGTATGACGTATTTTACGTATTGAGAAATTCCATGGAAATTTCATATTTGTTACGAGGGTCACCTGGCAACACTTTGGCCAATCGCACGCAAGTATATAGGTCATAATGTATTATAGATATGGACTGCCATAAGAGGCAAGGACTTTTTTTCAAAAGGCCCAAGCCAAGGCCAAGGGGACCGCAGTGTGACTGACCGAGAGCATGGAACATGTCAGACCGGTGAGGTATACCGCTATACATGTAGAAGTCTCTAGAACAATGTCTCGAACATGTGGAATAAAACCAGGGTTGGTGATTTTTTTTTTATAAAAAAAAGATTTATTTTATTCAAATTAGATTTTTTTTAAATCTAAATCGGATTTTTTCAAACAATATTTTCTAAAACAGAGTGGAAACACCGAAAATATATACATTGAAATCATTTTCAAAATTATACATTTCACAACTAGAATCATTATTAACGTCTATTCTACAAATCCGGTAAAACTAGTATTTATATGGAAAATGTAAGTCATGACGAAGATGATGTTTCTGCATCCTCTCGTGTAGGTATAAAAATTAGCTCCTACTGACTGGTTTGGTCCAAGTTGAGGAACTGCCTTGGTACAGCTAATACTACAAAGTTAGTGAGTGTTCCTATTCAAAACATGAAATGAGAATCAGTTTCTTTAGAAGAATTCCATGACACAGAGACTTACGTTCTCGAAAGAGTAGCATTCTTGATTTTCACTCTAAAAAAGGTTTACACAATATTGGGTTAATTGGGAACATGCATGCTGGTTGGGTAAAAAAAATTTACGCAATGTTGTGTTGAAATAGCCCAATATGGGGTGAAAAAATACCCAGCAAACATGCATGTTCCCTTTTGACTCAATATTGGGTAGAATTTCACTCACTTTTTTTAGAGTGAAGCCAATGATTGAAAATCATGTGTTTAATAAAGAAAACTACATTTCTGTATGTTTGTTCAAACCTGCTTTGGTATTTAAGCCATGGTTGGAGCTTTTTTTATAGATTAAAGCATTGATTTGCAAAACTGTTACTTATTGGGAAAAAGTTGCGAGTGAATTTGAATGATTTCTTTTAGTACAATTAACCAACTTTGTATATTGTACATGTTTAAATGTAATTTAAATCAATGATTTAAAAAAAAATCATAGGGAAAGTGAAGTAGGGGCTAAATGTTAAACGCTTATGTATGATTTATTCATGTTTTGATGATATAAAGTTGATATAATCTTTTTATTCCTGAGTAAAAGAAAAATTATACTGCCACAAATAAAAATATTGTCAATATTTTGTGCATGTTTCAATGAACGTGATTTTAATCAATGATTTCAAAAAACATAGTGAGTATGGACCTAAGACTTAAACCGTTTATAAGCAATATTGCAAGATCAACCTGATTTTATTGACATGATTTCATTTTTTAGTAGATATGAAGCATTTATTTATGTTTTGATGATATAAAATTGATAAAATCTTTCTATTTTGAGTAACAAAATTAAACTACCACGAATAAAAAAGTCAAGATCATTTGTCAACACATTTCAATTGAAGTGATTTAAATCAATGATTTTTTTTCTTATAATCATAGTGATTAAATCATGATTTCAATTGATTTAAATAGGCCAACCCTGAATAAAACAGTCTTCTTTCATGAACCAAATAGATAGGCATATAATTCAATAGGTGAGATCTAGCATTCAACTGACGCTAAACTCCAACATTAAATCCTCGGCTTGCCTACGCTCAACCGCAGGCTAGATCTAAAGTTAGAATCTAACCCGGTCCTATATCGGATGCGTTAGACTAGACCAACAGCTTCAGTCTCTGTTTCGTCCGTTGTTCTGCTGAACAACCTCTTGCTTCACGACATCTCAACCAAAGAGTTGAGCGCAGACACGCAACAAGCGCATGTGAAAGTTGAATCAAATTATCTATTCTTTCTTCTTTTTTCCTGTTTAAATTCCCGCTACCTTTGGTATAGTCTGTCGTTTTGCAGGCCTGGTTGATTACATTTATCAACTATACTGGATTATTCAACATTCTAAAGAAAATGAATCGCGCAAAACTACACAAACTTTTGTTTATTTATTAGAAATTTTCGATACATCTTACTTCTCAAATGGTTGATTATGAATACACACCCGTTCAGTCTCTCATAGTATACGTTACTGGACACACTGTGCAATGAAAATTTGCTCACTCGCTCGCTTCGCTCATTGATATAATAAGAGTCATATAACTGAGTATGAAGCTTACATATTCGGTATTAATTTATTCATAACAAAGCAACATTCGAGTAACATAGTTGGTGAAAGGCTTTTGCTGTCATAACATACAGATGTTCGTTTGTTTGTACACAATTAAAACACTTACGTTGGCCAACATACTGTCCATTGTGTTGGGCAATGCATGTTGCTAAAAGATAAATATATTCTGGGCAATTATTATCCTTTTTTTGTTTTTATTACCTAATTTGGGCATATTTTAGCCAATAGTTGTAGTTGTGTGGACAGTATGTTTCCCAGGGTTGGTTAGAATTTAGCATTGTTTGCCAAACTATTTTAAGAGTGTATTTATTTTCATATAAAATGAATATTTTTTTTTATATACATGTTCAAATTTAAAAATAGTATAAATCATTTCAGCGGTCTTTACAATATGCCACTGCTCTTTGAGTAAAAGTTTTAAGCACCCCTCCCGCTTTTAAGAAAAAAATTCTAGAATTTGTGGTGCCCTTAAATTTGTGAAATACAACTCAATGTACTGCTATCCCACCTACCCCCCACAGCTTCCAAAGAATTTACTCACTGGCGTGGACAGAGACTTAACTCTTTCCTTAAATTGCTTCGAAACCTTTCCCTATTTCATCGTTCTCCTCACTAAAGAACGTGTTCCGTCCAATGTAATGACCCTGTCCAGAAACTTCGACTCTAACAGCTTCTCTTTCTCCCACGTTGGTTTTCTCCACGGCCTTCCCAACGAAGGAAGAGCCATAACGGCTCTTGAAGGTCCTAGGTTGGTTGAGATCAGTCAGCCCTTTTTTCACTTGGAGGGCGACCCGGGCAACGACTCCAGCGCCGCAAGGAGCTCGGGCAATCTGCAAGAGAGGGAGAGGGAGAAAGACAGATATAGGGGGAGACAGAGAGAGGAGGAAGTGGTGGAAGGGAACGACATATCAGATGTGCGTTTATAAGAAACCGCAGAACAGTTTGTTGGTAATATTCATCAGAAACAATATACACATCAGGGGTCCGTTGCAGAAAAAGTTGCGTTTAAACTCAAGTCAAAAAGTTAATCGCAAGTCCCAAATACGCGCTGTCGATTGGTTGAATATCAAGTTACGCATGATTTTTAGAGTTGCGATTGATTGCAACTCTTTCTGCAACGGACCCCAGGTTGGGCTCATATATTTTGATGAAAACGAAACTTGTACAAGTCTAAAAAGAATATGTTACAATATGAAATATTGGAGTGGTTCAGGAGCTACTTATTCAACAGACAACAATACGTGTTTGTTAAAGATCACACCTCCAATTTGAAATATGTTAACTGTAGTGTCTCTCAGGGCAGCTTATTATGCCCGCTTCTTTTCACAATTTATATAAATGATTTTTGAAGATCATCCAAAATCTTGTCCCTTCTCTTGTTTGCAGATGATTCGACCTTACTTTTTTCTCATCGGGATCCACAAAATTTAGTTGATGTTATAAATTTGGAACTTATTAATGTTACTGAATGGATAAGAGCCAATCGATTATCTTTGAACCTTAACAAAGCAAAATGCATGTTATTTATAAATTCCATAAACAAGTAACCGATGAATATTATGTTTGATAATACCCCATTAGAAATGACAACGTACACCAGATTTCTTGGAATAACATTTGACATGGTTGACAGAAACTTTCTTGGTAAATCATATTGAAAATATATCCAAAATAATTTCACGAAATAAGGTATTATTAATAGGCTAAAGTTTTGAATTCCCTCCACATCATTAATCATGTTTTACTCATCCTTAATTTTGCCTTATTTATTATGGGGTAATACCATCAATAATTATTAAATGAATTGTTACTTTTGCAAAAGAGAGCACTTCGTATTATTTATACTACAGCTTTCCGTTCTCATATGGACCCACTTTTTCTAGAAAGAAATCTGTTGAAAGTCAAAGACCTGTATTTACTACAGTTAGGGCACTTCATGAATAGTTATAATAATAATACACTTCCCAATATTTTTGATGCCATGGTCCCTTAAAATAAATTTTGTCATAACTACCCCACGAGACACTCTGACGAACTTCATACACCACTTTACAGAACTTTACTGGACAAAAAATACATTCCTAATTCAACGGTCCTAAATTCTGGAACTCACTATCTATGTCAAAGACATTGTCTCTTTAAATTCATTCAAACGTAAACTCACACTTATCCTGTTTCATTCATATAATTCTTCGCAATGGAACTAACAATTCATTATCTTGATTATCATCCTTACATTTTTCATTTTTATTGTTTTAGCTATTTTCATCTTATATTGTTCAGTTACGTCATCTTTTGTTACTTCACCAGATCAACCTGGTTTGTTGTCAGCCCTTCCCCATTCTCACTGACTTTTCCTCCTTTTTATTTGTCATTCCCTCTCTCTTTCTGCTTTTTCTTCTGTCTATTGCGCAACATATCCTTCACAGCGAAGACCTCTTTGTGTGAATTAGCTTTGCATTTTATTATATATACATCAATACGATTTCAACCTTTTTGTTCCTTCTCTTTTTTTTCATTCCTGTATATAAACGCATATATAAATGAGTCGATTATATTTTCTTAATTTCCAAGGAGGATCCACACTTTACAAGCTTTGCTTTTTAGTGGACCCCCCTCATTTCCAATTATGCTCAATATTATGCTTTTTCTTACGAGGAATGCTCGTCTGTAAATTGTATTTGATTTGTATTACTTTATATTACTTTGTATTATGGTTTGAATGGAAATGGAATTAAAAATTGAATTGAATTGAATTAAAAAACAACATTCTCCAATCAGATAAAAGGACTATTGTTTCCTGAAGTGCTTCTTACACCTGATGCTTGGAAGGTTACGACAGACCTGTTCTTGTTACAATGAAAGCATTTAAAATGTGAACAGATACAACATTACAATATTGGGGCACTCGTCTGGAGAAACTTTCAACAACGACCGGGAGAGAGGGATCGAGTTCAGCATGGCATACCTATACATACAAGAAATAACTACTTATCTTACCAGGCCCAGCGAGGTATAAACGCAGATGTTTGCCGTTGAATCTGCGTCTTGCGAGTCCTTCCCGTCGGTTAAAATCGTGCCAGAGACGAAGTTCATGTCCTGACAAGTGGGATGCTCCACCCGGATGGCATCATTGGTTGCCGTGGTAATGGACACACCAACGTCCTTAATGACTCGGATGGAGGAATTTATTTAGATGTAAGCTACCAAAGCATATAACAACTCAAGTATTGATGCAGTTCTTTCACATCTACTGATTCATGATATTACTGATGCTATTTTTGGTGATGAACTTGTTGACTATTTAACATCTGAGTTGGGGTCTATTCATTCTAATTCAAACCAGGATATATCCCGCCATTTTAGTATCATATCTCCTCAAAATGGCCGCCCCAACAAGCCGAGCGTTAAGCAACACCATGACAACAGTTGCCAAACTATGTAGGCGTTTCAATTAGCAACCATTGTACGGAGCCCAAAACTAATCCTGTTAAAAAGAGGTGCGAAACGGATTACCCTCCCTTGACCTCCAATGTTTCTAATCCAATTCATCGAGATGAATGCCCAGTGTTGGTGGAACGGTTTATTGCCATTTCGTCCACTGCCATTTTGTCCACTACCCACATGGTCTAATATCATTTCGTCTACCATCAGTTGGTCCACTATCCACATGGTCCAATTACCATTTCGTCCAATCACCATTTCGTCTAATAGCCATTTCGTCTAATAGCCATTTCGTCTATTATCATTTGGTCTAATAGCCATTTGGTCTAATGGTATTTTTTTGCCAATTGGTCCAATAGCCACTTTGTCCACTATCATTACGTCTATTCCCATTTGGTCTAATAGCCAAATGGTCTAAAGGCAAATGGTCTAATAACCACTTGGTCTACTTTCATTTCGTCCATGTTCCATTTGGTCTAACTGCATTTGGTCTACTATCACTTGGTCTAAACTCATTTCGGCTAACAATCATTTGGTCTAATTGCCATTTGGTCTAATAACCAATATGTCCAATTGCCATTTTGGCTAATCACCATTTCGTCTAATATTCATTTCGTCTAATACGCATACTGGTCTACTATGCTGCACTAGCGCCCTAACGCTACAGCATGAGTATATCACAAACATTATACTCATCGTTATTGTCAATACTACTAGGCCTACATTTATTTTAGGCGCAGGCGGGCTTCTAGCGACGGGAAACGAACAAAAAGGGAGAGGATAGTACAGGGAAAGAAGATAGGACAGATCGGGAAGAGCTCTTTTTTGGGGGTGGGGGTATATTGATCAATAATATTTCTTTAAAAGGCTATATTGTCTTTCATCTGTTTATCGTATTTTGATATCGGAATACAATATTCTCCTTTCTTTTTTTAAAATAAAAATTGAGCGACAAATTAAAATAAAAGGACCCTTTTCCATTTTCCCCATCTTAGTTCCCCCTTTTATATGTGTGTGTGTGTGTGCGTTTTAGGGGGGGTGGGGGTGCCTGAATTGCTGTACCCACTGAATCGACCCTTGCGATAGTAGTTATCATCATAGTTTTTAGGGTTTTTTTTTAAACTAATCAATAATTTCAAGGTATTAAAGTCATTTCGCTCCCCTCCTCGGATAACGCAAATTATTTGTATTAGACGAAATGGCTATTGGACCGAATGGCTATTAGACTAAATGGCTATTGGACGATTTGGGAATTGGACGAAATGGTTAGTAGACAATTTGGTTGGTAGACGAACTGATTATTGGACCTAATGGTTGATGGACGAAATGACTATTAGACGAAATGGCAATTGGACGAGTTGATAAGTAGACGATGTGGATATTGGACCAACTGAAATTAGCCGACATGGCTATTGGACCAAATGAACGGTGGACGAACTGGTTAATGGACGATTTGGCATTAGACCAAATGGATTTAGACGAAATGGTTGGTAGACGAAATGGTTGTAGACGAATTGGCTATAGACTAACTGGCTATTAGACTAAATGGCTATTAGACGAAATGGTGATTGGACGAAATGGGTGGTAGACGAAATGTTGATGGACGAAATGGCATTAGACGAAATGAATGTAGACCATGTGGTGAGTGGACGGGATGGCAGTAGACGAATTGGCAATTTACCCCTTATACCGGTGGAACCCCCATGTAATTACCCAAACACAAATGATTCTATGGATAATTCACTGAGGATTCCCCCGTTCTCGCCTCTTGTGCAGAGCATTGCCCACTTTTGGATGATTCTCATGCGCAGTCAGCAACTAGAACTTCCATGTTTACCAATGTTGATCTTCGTGAAAAATTTGATTACCTTGCGAATGAATTTAAGCAGTTCAAGTCCCTTGTCAGTAGCTTGCTTGAAACAATTCATTCTAGTCATGCACAGATATTTAACAGCTCCAACACTACAAAAACTGTGGTGTTAAACTGACACCAATTGGTGTTAATAAAGGACCACACCCTGAGGTGTTAGAATAACACCCTAGAGATTGAACATAACACCAAAGAGTGTAAATGTAACAACCATAGGTGTTGTAATAACACCTATAGGTGTAAAAATAACACCAATTTAACACCGGTGTAAAATAACTGGTGTGGTCCTCTATGTACACCGGTTAACACCACAGTTTTTGCTGTGAATGAAAACACTTCTCGTCTTTCAGATGACAATCCTCCAGATGACCATCCTCAAACAGACACACCTCCCGTTCCGGTTCCACTTACCCACAGTGGAGATGACGAAGCTTTCCGAACATCATGTGATTTTGATAAGCAACTTCATGATTACCGCTACAAACATAGTGTGGGATTTACTTATGAGTCTCATACCAGTAAAAATTTGAATTGTATTGAAAATGATCGTGTATTCGTCTCCGATGAGAAAATCAATACCCTTGTGATTGGTGATTCGATCATTAAACATCTTAAACCATTTTCAATGTCTAATTAATCAAAAGAATCGAGTCTACTGTAAAACTATCCCTGGAGCCAGAGTAGAGAATGTCTTTGAACATGCCCATCATCTTGCAAATAACCATCTGCAAGAATCTTCAATCCTGAAGGAGGCAGATTTAACCCGAAGAAGAAGAAGAAATAAATACCATGCAAAACTGATCCTACCATGTTATATACAGATTGAATCTCTTGGCGATTAGGTTTTAGCTAACTGTACTACTGTTTCAACAATTGTCTTAAGTTCCATCATCCCTCGTAAGACCT
Source organism: Lytechinus variegatus (assembly GCF_018143015.1). Lineage (NCBI taxonomy): Eukaryota > Metazoa > Echinodermata > Echinoidea > Temnopleuroida > Toxopneustidae > Lytechinus > Lytechinus variegatus. The sequence continues at coordinate 39,189,675 of NC_054740.1, read as the reverse complement.
TTCAAAAGGAACTTGAATGGAAAACCTACGAGGCAAACTGGCTGCTTCACCAGATGGCACTGAGAAGGAACTGCAAGTTTATTGAACATGAAGCTATAGATCTTGAACGCTGAAGGCGCTAGACTGTTTGGTTGTGCAATCTCTTCCCATACAATTGACACTCCAAAAACTTAGATCACCTCCCACTCCTCATCCTTCCTATGCAGGATGTTACAAATGTGGTGAACTCAATCATAAACAGAGAAAGTGCAGATATGAATCGAAATTACAGTGTAACTCTTGTTCTCAGTATGGCCACAAAGCCAAGTTTTGTTGTTTTAACCAAAAACTTTAAGTAGTTGGCAAAGAAGATTGTGCCTTTATTGAACATCGATCCTCCCTCATATGCTCACCTCATATATGATATATGATATCCATCCAACAAAAGATTATTGCAAATCGAAGCGGAAGTTCTTTTGAGGTTAAGAACTGAAAACGAGACATTCTATTCACCCATTTAATCATGAAAAGTATGAGTTTTTGCTATAGAACTGATACGAGCGCGAAGCGCGAGCTGAAAATTGTTATATTCCAATCTGAAAATCGGACATTTTGAGCACGATTTTAAATAAAGAATGGGTTGCTTTCTGATTTCTGTGTAACATTACAATCTTATTTCCCTTTTTTGCACATGCGAAATTTATTGGGGGGGGGGGGGCAATACGATATGTTTGCCCCACCCAATATTTTCATAGGTGGTGCGATCGCCCGCCCCCAGGATCGACGCCCGAACCAAATACCAAACTTTTCAAACAATCCTTTAAATACTCTGATGCAAAATCATGGAATTCTCTCCCAAATGAATTACAAAATCAACAAACCCTCAACTCGTTCAAGAGAAATTATTTAAAAAAAATATTTTATTACTCTTTAATCACATGTGTTTTTTTTACAATGACTAGAATAATTATCTTAACTTTTTTATCATATTTGATCTGTTAGTTATATTCTAAAATGTTATGAGTTTGTTTCAATGTTCTCCTTCTTAATATTCCGCTTCTCATTACTCTTGCATTTCTTAATTGTTTCATTTCTTTCTGACTCCCATCCCCTCTATTTTCACTCCATCCCTGGAGTCGACTATTACTCAATCCTCCGTCTTTTCTATTTCTCAGACATTCAAACAATTCGACATTTCTCTTGATTTAAACCTTCTTTTTGTCGTACTTTGCTATATTGTTTGTTTGTATATTATATTCGCTTTGTTGCTTGTTTATTAATCTTATGAATATTGAATTTATTTTACTGATTATATTTTGTCCATCAGGACCATGATGTAAAACAGCCATTGTGCTGATACGTGTTTTTATCCTGAATGAATATTTTGAAAAAAATAAAAAATAAAATCTTTGTACATAGTTTTTGTGGCTCAACTTACCCAGGAGGTGACTCAACTACCCCACAGATGGGGCAAGTTGAGCCATTTGACATCGTTTTTTTTTTCAAAGGTGACGATGGCTTTCATTGTGTGGGTAGAAAGTTATATATAGGTGAAAAATATTTCCCAAGAATCAAATTTTAAGGCAAGGTACTTATTTCTACAAGATTATTCATCTTATCGAATCTAGCATGCAAATAACAAGGAGTGTCACAACTTACCCACTCTCGCCTTCTAGCGTTCCTTTTGGCTATAGCAACGAGCAAAGTTAAATATCTGAAAATACAGAAGAAGGCCAATATAAGTATTCATTTCAGGATTTGCTGGGCGACGCTTCCTTTTTTTATGCGCTCAATGGACTGTGCACTTACATTCTTCCTACAAAATGCCAAATCTGACAAAAGGCATTCAATTGACCCTGGTTCATTTCCGTATGTAAACTACATATAGGCGTAATAGATCTGTATGGGACCCACTGCACACTCTTTTCCATATTGTTATAGCTCCCTTACAAATGATTAATGTAACGTGTAGAATCTACGAACAAAATTTGGACAAATCCATATGCCTATTAGTACTTACACTGAATCCCTTGTACCAGTCTTTGAGCGTTAATGAAGAAATGCATAAAATAGGTCTTTAATCGAAATATAAACCGACAATAAATATTTCTTACCGTTCGCGAGTGTAAAAGCTGACCATGATCTTGCACGTCCAGTGTTGTATTTGCCACAGAGCGCACGAAAAGCGCGGGGGGGGGGGGGGGGGGCGGGGGAGTCAACCCAATCATCAGTCATCGCAGCTTTTGTATGAATATATTCAGCAGCGCTTGTTCAGAGCTAATTATATACATCATTTTTTTAACTAAAGAGAAAACCAAGTTAAAAGAAATGTTCTAAAAGAGATCGTAGTATTTTTTTTGTTAACAGATATCACCATTTCACATGAAATATTGTATTATTTGCAGCCTACTGAAGGCGAAGGCTGTATAGAAAATCTATGTGGAAAAGGAAATGTCTGCAGCACCACCAGTGATACCGAGCATGCCGAGAGTGGGAGTTGTCCCCATGGAAACTTGTATTTATGTATGTGGGTGGTGCCAATCTACAATAGACCTACAGTCATGGCAGCCGTTTTTGAAAAAATATATACTTATAAATCGGTTATCTATCTTTCACTTACAATAAATATGAACGAGTTGAAAATTAGTAAGCAACTCTGCTGCTAAAATCAAAATTGGTTAGGCTTGGGAATCAGTGAACCCATCTTAAATTGACAGTGGAAGTTTTTACCTTCCGTACCATTACCCACATTACACCAATTTTCATTACTTCCGGTGCCATTGGTTTGTCCGTCATCCTGATAGATTGCTTGGTTGGTTTCGATAAACGTTCACACATGAATGACAAACCTGCGACCCCACGGACAAATCTGGGGCCGATTGCACGAAAGGGTCTTTGCAAGGACCGTCTTTCGTGTCGCCCATCTTTTATGATGCGCCATGTGAAACGCATTTTAAATAAATCATCTGCAAACATATTTCATTCGTCCGTTAAATTAAACAAAATATTTGTTTATAAAATGATGTGATATATCATGAAATCGTATAAAATTTGATTTCAAAGCGAACTAATGAATCTTATTCTTTATCATAAATTTCAGAAACACCCCGCCTATAGCGTATCATAAAAGATGGGCGACACGAAAGACGGTCCTTGGAAAGACCCTTTCGTGCAATCGGCCCCTCAATTCCTTCATTTTTTTGTCGTTTACATAGCAGAGTAAAACCCACATTTACGAATTAAAAAATTGCATTCATCTATCTGGCTTTGCAATCCAACCTGTTGAATATTTTCAAACTTCTCTCGGTAGATTATGGAATACAAACAAATATTATTTTCGTTAAGAACAGGGGCAATGGCAGGGCATTTTGATAAGGAGGGGTGTAGACAAACAGATGGAATTTTAAATTCATATAATCCCGATAATGTGAGTATTATGGAATTAAAAGGGCTCATAATAATTTAGATCTCTCCTTTATATGCTTTCCCTATTTCCGTTTTTCTTATTCTACCTTTCCTCTCTTTTCTCGATTTTTTGTCACTATACTTGAAAAATAATAGGGGCAGCCCCCCCCCATGGCGCCGCCCCTGCGTAGTGAACTACCTTGATCGGGGTCAATATGTTTTGATCGACATCGCTTTGACTTACACGAGAGTGCTTTCCTAACTTCATGGTTGGTTGGCACTGCTGAACTCGTCACCTCGGTCGAGAGAAAGCAGATGAAGATCTATATTGGTCTAGTTCGGACTAGATCTTGTTGATAACTAGGGCTGTGATAATCAGCTAAGATTCAATCCAGTAGCGTAATTAGCCAACAAAAAAATGAGGGGACTAGATATGGAGGCTCAGTCAAATTTTATAATATTGCGAGCGAACGAAGCGAGTGAGCAAAAACCTAGACATTTATATTACAAATATCCAATTTTGTGATAGATTTTGACATTATATTCAGAAAATAATATTCAATTTGACCCTTCTCTCTTTAGCTTTCTCTTTTATTTTCTTGGTCGTAAAACTTGGTGGCAAGCACCCCAAGCCCCCCCCCTCCCGTCTGTAGTCATCTAGTTAAATCTTTACCTTAAATTCTCTGCCATTCTCTTCTTGTAACACACAAACCTTCGAATATCGGACCCCTGACAGAAAAGAAGTCCAGTCGATTAGGGATTGTTTCACAAAACGTAAAGTGTGACTTTACGTTTCGTAAAGTCAGTTTGGCTTTGATGCCAACCAACGCATATATTTAACATGTAATTTAGGTGCCATGAGCCTAACCACAACAGGAAGGCAAAATGTATTAATTCGACCAACCAATTTTTTTTAACTTGATATTGCCGATTGACAAGAGCGTATGGATATGATTGACCATAAAACTCTGACTATAGGAAGGGCAACTTCTGAAATCGATTTGCCCAAATTGGGAAGAAATATTGATGATATTGGAACTACTTTTGGCTGGCGGAAGAATTAGGGCTTCTTTACTGTTTAAGGTGATGAATTTGATCCCGCCATGAATTCCGATTTGTTTAAAATGAGGTGGCTAAGGTAACCTTTTCTGGTCAGATATGGAATGCCAGATGTATGTCATATCCACTGGTAGTGTTCATTCGACCCTCTAAAATCAACATCCAAGTCTATGGGAAATATCTCAAGCGCGTGATCTCTTAAAAATAACATGTGCACACCTATTTACCCATAATGCATATAGCATTTCCATTTATTTGAAAGCACGATAAAATCGTAGATTGAAATGCCTTGCTCACCGGCATAGATGCTGCGGCCTGGGATCGAACCCCAGACTTTCCATGTATAGCCAGGCGCCTTAGACCACTCGGACGCGGCACCTATAGTAGATTAATACTTAATAATAATAATAATAATATGAACATTTGTAATGCGCCGGTATCCATCATAAAAAGATGCTCATGGCACAATAAAGAAAAGAAAAATAAAAGGAAAAAGAAAAAGAAAGGAAGGAAGTAAGAAAACCTACTTGGACCCCTGAAAGTAATTTCAGTTGATAATTTTACCAATAAAGTGATGCAGTTCACATCGCACGCAAACTGGGAGTTTCAGTTCGATCTGTGTCATACTTACGTTTTGATGAAAACTCCGCTCCCTGTTTTGCAATGTACACAATAAAGAGACCGCCAAAATGTACATTTAGTCTCTGGCACGCGCGACGTTCGTGCATTTTGTATTTGAAATTGACGGAACGCTTCTTTTGTGAATGTCACAAATCGATCCATTTCGATCGATCTTGTCTAAAGGGGCATCCTCTTATGAACCCACCCAAAGTCACAAAAACTCGTATAGAAGAAGAAAAACAAGGACGAATTCCTGACCCTATAATTAAGATTACTGAATGTTTTTAAGATATTTCTTTTTCACGTTTTTTTTTTTTTGGGTGGGCGACCCCTATCGCGCCCAAAGCAATTTTTTTTCATGCGAAGGTGTTCTCAAATTGTTAATTCTAATCAATCATTATCTGTGCAACTTTGGAGGTGGGGGGGTGGTCGCTTGACAAAGAGTTAACCCCTGCTGTTTTCAATATCTGCAGTAGGCCTACAGATTAGTGGAGCTTGTGGGACCATGGGAAAGGAAAGAAAAGAAAAGAAAAGAAAAGGGGAAAAGAAAAATTAACACGTTTTATTTCATGTATTTCATACTTATGTATCAAAATCCATTACAAAATTCGATTTCGTTTTGATAAGGTAAAGAAATTTTGCCCCATATGCCACGTCTGGCCCCCTCAAAGGTTTTTGGCCATCACGTCACTGTGTTACATGGTCTAGATAAAATGCAAAAGTGTAACGGCCGAGGACAGTATAAAATCGGGTTTGAAACATTGTTTTAAAGTTGCGGTTTTAACTATGGGAAGCCAATATCACTAATCTAAAAAAACATGGATCCGAACTGTATACATGTGGCGCTCATTCAATTCATAACTGCCTGGAAATGATAACTCAAGTAGTATTTTGTATAACTTCACGGGAAGTTTCTACAAAATAGATCCTAAAAACTTCACAGAGGGGGATGATCATATTGACATCAACTCATCGATATCTGCATTTACAACTATTATTGTGTATGCAAAAGTGTAACGACCGGAGACAGTATAAAATTGGGCTTGAAACTCTGTTCTAAAGTTGTGGTTTTAACTATCATGGAAAGCTAATCCAGAAAGGTAATGTTACATTCAATGTAACCAATTTAGAAAAAGTATTTGGGATTTGTACTGATAGGTTTGTTACATATTTATTTTTGTTATTGAAATATCATATTTATATCTGCAAATTCAATAATAGTCTCCCTATTATTGTTAAATTTAAATCCTTTGTTAAGAAACAGAAAGAAATAGAATATTTTTTTAGCAAAGAAGAATCACAAACTGTCTACTCATATTAAGAAATGGCGTTTTGAGATTTGAACCCCCTTGTAATTTTATAGGACCATCTTTCGATCATAGTAGAATGTAACATGTACTTGTATGTTTATCCCCTACCCTTGATTATAAATTTTACTGTATGACTTGATGTCCTTCATGCCTGAACAATGCTATTTTGTAAGGCTTCTTTTATTCTGCCACAACCATCCCCCTTTTTTGTATAATTTTGTACATGTATATGATTATTTCCAATTATGGATCACTTGTAATGCCTAGGTCACATAGCCCGGCCGATGAGGTTCCGATGAGCCAGCGATGCGATTTTAGCCGGACACCGGCCGGACTCCCGTGGTCACCGGCCGGCGTTTGGGGCTAAAAACCGCATCGGTGGCAGCTCGGCGAAATTTAACTTCGGAGTTAAAAATTCGACGGGCTCTCACCGAGCTCCCTCATCGCAGCCCCATCCTTACCACATCGGAATACGCATCGGCCGGTGTACGACCGAGTATCGGCCGGTGTCCTGTGCCAGTTTATGTTTATTGCCATATTTATTGTGTATGTGGTAACATCCAAGGTATGAAAACTAAAGTTCTGTCGTTGTCTTTATTGTTTTTATCTTTTAACATCTTAGAGCAATAAACTGAGAACTCAAAAGGTAAAACAAAGTTAATTTAGAAGGAAAGAAAATGTCATTTAGAAGGTTTTATAGAACACACCATAAAAATTGGTTAATTTTAACAAAGTTGCATAGATCAAAAGTTAAACAGTACTCAAGTAAAAATTAATATTTCGTAAGACTTTATCTGATATGTAAACAATGGAGATCCTTCCTCATTATGAAAAAACACATACTTTTTAAAAGGTGAAAACATATTAATGGGCAATCATTTGAAGCCTATTACAAAATTACAAAGCTAATCATATTGGTTGATACAAGTGTTTTTCTTTATGAAAGGTTAGTTTTTAAAGGTGAAAGAAAAGATACAATGACGATTATTCTTTGATTAAAAATAATTCAATCACAATGAATGTGTTGCTGTTGTATTATTTACACACATCTCATCTTATTCATACTGGTGTATTTTAATATTGATTTATTCTTTCAAACAGGTTTGATTTCTTTTGGCATTTATTACTAGTGTTCAAATTAAAAAGAGTAAAGGCAATGTTTTAAGATTACCCAATAACAGATTTATTTGCAAACAACATACTGAATAATGGAAAGTATAACACATCAAAAATGCGTTAAGTCCTGAGAAGAATAATGGAATGTCTGTGGCTGCATCTGGTATACTGTAACAATATTAGACACAAGTTACTGCTGGTTTATTGCCACATCTTGCCATGGCACACTCCCGGCAGGACTGCAAAAGTAATTCTTGAGGTATGCGCGCAGTTCTTTGCCTGGTCGGGTCAATCTTGGCCCGTGCCCTGCTGCTTGCACATCTTCGAGCACGGCTTGGTCTCGCCATGCACCCGCGATGATCTGTCCCTGCTCATCTTCCCGGTCGAGGTCAGCATTCTGAAGGTTGGGGTAACGAGTCCTCATGAGGTTGTGAAGGGTCATGCAGGCCTTGACGATCTTGGTAACTTTCGACGGTCTCAATCCCAGGGTTGTTAGCAGACATCTGAAGCGATTGGCGAATATACCAAACGCGTTTTCAACCACACGGCGTGCCCTGGAACACCGGTAGTTGTAGATCCGCTCGTCCCGTTTCAGGTGCCGATGAGGGTAAGGCTTCATCATGTATGGCCGTAGGGGGAAGGCGTCGTCTCCGACCATGTAGTAGGGTGTGTCCTGGTCGTCATTTGGTAGGGGATCCGGCTGGGGTAGTCCGATCGTTCCCTCACGCAGACCTGGCTCCAGTCGCGACCGGTTAAAGATGCCGGCGTCGGAATACGACCCTGGTGACCCCACATCCGCCCAGATGAACTTGTAGTCAGAGTTTACCACTGCAAGCATGACGATGGAAAAGAAGCCTTTGTAGTTGTAGTAAAGTGAGCCGCTCTTGGGGGGCTTCTTGATGGCGACATGTTTCCCATCGATCGCGCCACAACAGTGGGGAAAGTTCCATCTGTCTCCGAATCCCTCGGCTACCGGGCGCCACTCATCTTCTGTCTGGGGAGTGGCCCACATCTCGTCCTCGTATTCGTCGTAGATGGCCTGACAGACCTCGGGGACGAACAGAGAGATGGTGTTGTGTGGGACACGAAACGCGAACGCCAGATCATGATAGCTGCTTCCGGTCGCCAAGAACCTCAAGGTGATCGCCAGCTTCAGCCCAGGATCCAAGGGGGTTCGATGCCTGCAACAGAAGAGGGTGAAATATGAATAAAATCAAACTAGAATAAATATGGATGGAAGACATTTCAGCACAATTTGACAGTAGGTTCATAAAGTGTAAACTTACGTTGTGGTCTTGGCAATGCGGGGGCCAACTCGGTCAAGCAACTCATAGAACATCTGTGGCACCATGCGGAGGTAGGATTTGAAGTCGGCAGCGTGCTCGGCCTCGAGTTCCCTCATGAGCGTCTCATACTGGCCGAAACGAGGTCTGCGTAGGATCCACTCGCGCACCCACCAACGTCTTATTCTTCTGCCGGCCCTCTGTCGCTCCCTCTCGGCTTCTTCGAGCAGTGCTGCCAGGACCAAGTTGTACTGGAACCTCGCCTGAGCTAGCTCGTGTTCTAACAACGCCATTCGTAGTCTTCTCGGTGCAGCCATAGTGATGAACTGACCATTCCAGGTAGGGTGGACATATATATACAGGTATGGAATAGCTGACCATCGGCCCCCCAAGTCCGAGGTACACCGGCCGAACATCGGCCGGGCAGTGTTCGAAGCCCGTTAACAACCCGGCCGGTGATCGCACGGTGTCCTTTAACCTGCTCGGGTACCGGCCGTATACCCCCCGATGTCCGGCCGACCATCGGCCGGACATCGGCCGGTAGTTGCTGCCACATCGGCCGAAAAAAATCTCCACTTTTGAGACAGACTCCGGACGGTCATCGGCCGGTGTTTGGTCGGTCGCCTGTAGATTTCCGGACGGAGCCCGGTCACGTCACCGAGCTATGCCACCGATGAGGGGAGCTCGGCGACACCTCAAAAATCCACCGAGCTCCACCGATGCCGGACACCGGCCGGGCTATGTGACCTAGGCTTAAATATTTTGATTGATTTGAGATTGATTTTATACCAATAAATACATAAATATAAAAAAAACTATCATGGAAAGCAAATATCACTAATTTCAAATTGCATGGATCCGAAATGTCCACACACGTGGTGCTCATTCCATTCATAAAAACCTGCCTGGGAATGATACCTCAAGTAGTATTTTGTACTTGTAAAATATACCTCGATCTCTTAAAGTTCAAAGGAAGTTTCTACATAATAGATCCTAAAAACGTCACAGAGGGGATGATCATATTTTACATCAATATCTGCATTTACAACTATTATTGTATATAGAAACGGATTCATTGTACGCAAGGCACTTACACAACCAATGTTCAAACACATTAAAAAAAACAGTATTATCGGTTTTATCATATATACCATAACATACATGTACTATGGTATTTAATCCGTTTGGAGAAATTCCTCACATATAGAAATAGGGAATCTACCTTTATTTCAGACCTTCTTATTTTCAAGAGGAAATTAAGGGTTGCCACATAATTCGATCCTCCGTGCATAAAGTCGACCGACTGAAGAAAATGCTGATAACAAACAACCTAGAGAAGTCTGAAATTCAGATAAATTTCCCATTTCTAAAGTTTTGGGGGAAGTTCTCCAAATGGGTTGAACAGTGTGAGGTTTATTAGTTCATGTATGGTAATAATAATGGTCATTTTTGTATTATGATTATCAGTATCATTCGTTTTCGTCATCATCATCAATATTATTACTTATATTACTATAATCATTATTCTTATTGTTTTTATTATTATCATTAGTATCATTATCATCGTCATTATAGTAGTAGTAGTAGTATAGTATCATTATCATCATCACACTCTAAAAAATGAAGTCCTAATTTAGCTTACATATGGCCTTTTCAGACATGAATCTTCACTTGAATCATCATTGTGAATGATGTGATTAGCGTTCGTGATTCTAATCATGTTTTAGTTTGGTTTCACACGTGTTAAATATTCGTCATTAGTCTTATTTTTCACTGAAATCATCATTCGAAGTACGATTTTTTTACCGTTTGAAAGGACGGATATTGACTGCATTTCGGAGTGCTGATATTTCTCTATCAAATTTAAAATTGGAAAAATCAGCAGTCCGAAGTGCAGTCACTATGAACGCTCTTTAAGAGCTAGATTAGCACTTCATGTTTTAGAGTGCATCATTATCATCGTCAAAATTATTATTATCGTCATTATTGTTATCTAATATTGTCGTGATTATCATCATTATTATCATATTCTTCATTTATTATCATCAGTACCGGCAACATTTTGTACACATCTCTTATCAGTGATATTAGTAGTTTTATGTGCAGTTTGTCCACGGGACAGAGATTGTAGAACCTGTATTAAAAGTAGTAGCAGTAGTTGTAGTAGTAGTAGTAGTAGTAGTAGTAGTAGTAGTAGTAGTAGTAGTAGTAGTAGTAGTAGTAGTAGTAGTAGTAGTAGTAAAAGTAGCAGCAGCAGTAGTAGTCGTCGAAGAAGTTGTAGAAGTAGCAGTAGTGGTAGTAGTAGTAGTAGTAGTAGTAGTAGCAGTAGTAGTAGTAGTAGTAGTAGTAGTAGTAGTAGTAGTAGTAGTAGTAGTAGTAGTAGTAGTAGTAGTAGTAAAAGTAGCAGCAGCAGTAGTAGTCGTCGAAGAAGTTGTAGAAGTAGCAGTAGTGGTAGTAGAAGTAGTAGTAGTAGAAGTAGTAGTAGTAGTAGTAGTAGTAGTAGTAGTAGTAGTAGTTGTAGTAGTAGTAGTAGTAGTAGTAGTAGTAGTAGTAGTAGTAGTAGTAGTAGTAGTGGTAGTAGTGGTAGTAGTAGTAGTAGTAGTAGTAGTAGTAGTAGTAGTAGTAGTAGTAGTAGTAGTAGTAATAGTAATAGTAGTAATGGTAGTAGTAGTTGTAGAAGCAGCAGCAGCAGCGGTCGGAGTAGAAATAGAAGTAGTACAGTAAAAAGCTAAAAACAATCTTTGTATGTTTAAGCGTCCTGTCTTGTTTTATGGTTTATTTGCATTAAGTCGTGTAATGGATGGCGCAGTAATCACAAAGGTTGAACTGCCCACGGCATGGCAGAGGCGTCAATCACAAACCGACGGGAGCGGGCGATCGGGGATTTTGAAAAGACGTTGACCCCTGCTAGCTGTCATCTCCCTCAATCCACCCCCTCTCTAACTTTCAATTGTTTTCCCATTTTTTGTTATTCCTCTTATGCATATCTCTGAAAAGACACACCCACTCGTACACATCCCCTCTCTCTCTCTCTCTGTTTCTCACACACATACAAACACCCCCACACCCTAACACACACTCACCTTTGATTACGCACACTCTCTCACTCACTGATATCCCCCCTCACTCATACACATACACCTACTCCCTCACCCACACACGCCGCAAACGCGTCTCTCATCTGCTCTCTTCGGTTGTCTCTCTAAATTCCATAATTTTAATTTTTCATTTCCTTCTCTCAATCCCATATTTTACCTTATCTTCTTCATATTTCTCATTATAAATGTATTATTTACCAGGCCAGCAAAAAGATAGATTTAGGGGCATGTGTGTATTGTGTAGAAGATCGGAGTCAGGGCATTTTGAGGGGGGGGGGGCAATGTTACCTAAACGTCATGTCATTTTTTTTTAGATTATGTTATAGGATTATGGGTCCAGACATTTATATTTTTTATAGACTGGTTTTTCGTTTATTTGCCTTTCTCTCTCTTTCTCTCTCCCCTCTCCCCCCACCTCTACCCCATTTCTTAAAATAAAAACATAGGGCGGAGGCATCACGCCAAGGGGGCACCGCCCCTTATTGTGGGGTTCCAACTGGCAAATTTGTTATTTCAAGTGTTAATCTGTTTACTACTGTAGCCTTTTCATATAAAGAACACCGTGGTATATGTAACGGGTTAAGTTCCCTCATGTTCGATCAACTTTTTGCTCCCCCCCCCCCTGCAATTCGTACCCCCTAAAGATTTTGATATCCAGTTCCGATGTTTATTTATCCCACCGTCCATTCTGTTTGCTATTAAAATATCGCCTCCGGCCTCTACATTTATAGCTGCGTCAATCACTAAACGTTTTTTCATCTATTTCTGGTTGTCGTCTACCCGTGGTCGTAAAAGCCATATCACACCACAAATACCACACCTATCTAAACTTTAAATCAAAAGCGAAAAATAAGTATATGCTACAGCATTGTACACTAACATATTACAGCCTTTACTTCTCGACACAAGCCTCGACTTTTGAAGTGAAATGAAAGAAACATAGATTTTTGAAAAAGATAGAACCGGTTAGGTTTTGAACTACATCAAAGAAATATTTCCAATTTACTAACAAGAATCCGTACAGAAAGTGATAATCATAAAAAGGTTAAATATGATTATGGAAAGATTTTGTATCGGATTTCTACCAGCCCGCGGCTAAATCCAAGAGACGTCTTCCCCCCCCCCCCTCTCTCTCCCTCTCCCTTTAACACTGTCCATCGACTCATTATGTTGTTATAGTTGTTTTTATCACTAACCTATCTCATTGTATTTAAAGATGCGGTAAAATTCGCGTTCAACGTGGAGCTTTTAGTTACCGCCATGGTTAGGAAAAATAATGTTGGCAGAACCAACTCTCCATGTTCTTGGCAATATTTCTTCTTCTGATTTTCTTTATTATCTCATATGCATCTCCTCTTCCACATAAACCACTCTTCTCCATTTCTTATCCATCCAGAAATAATCATGGTAACTGTCCCATACCTTCCTTAAGCCGCTTTACATATGTGTTTTTTAAATCTCCCCCTGAGACGATATGCGTCGGGCAATAAGCGCCATCATCTTTCAACGACACGTCACTCATGTCCGCCGTTCAGCTGCAGTCACACCGACGAAACTTGGTCCAAATCAACGGATGGTGTGTCTTTGGTTATAACGTAATAGCTGTTTTCGGTCTGGAGCTGGGCGAGCCGATGTGACTGCGGTATTACCTTACGGGTCTACTTTTCAACTCATATCTTCAATCTTCGTTCCGTTCACATGATGCTTTTCTCATGTGCATTTCCGGGGGTATATGTCATCACTGAGGCATGTGCTCACAATTCACACTTACCGATTAAAGGCGCAAATTGGAGCTATTTACGAACCTTATACATTCTATGTCCCTTAACGTGCATTCAAATTTACATTTTTTTTAATAATGCCAATAGCTGGACTTATATACCTCCCTTTTCGATTATTCCTGACTTAAGCTTCAGATGCCACTTAATTCTATAGCGCTCAGTGCATCAAGTATAATCAAAGAATTAATCTTACCACAGACCAGTAGTAGATCTAGCTTTTAGGCAAAGGGGAGGGGGTTGACCAGTTGGCTTTTGTCCCGAATATTTGATAAGCCAAGCATGAAGGATGTTTTGGGGCTTCAGTGAAAAAATAAATGGCAAGCCAAACATGTCGTTACTCCCAGGTGAAGGATTTTTGGTTCTTCACTTTTACGAAGCTGCGACGCACTGCGTCACTCCTTAACCCTCTCCCATAGATCCCCTACCCTCTCCCCTTTTTGTAGGGAGCACAAGGATGGCTAACCACCTACCCCCCCCCCTTCCTAGATCCGACACTGCAGACTCAAATCAAACAATTTCTTTTTTTAAACGAACACATCTTAGTCTCTATAGCAACTCTTTAAAGCAGACGGCCCTAGTAATGCATTCATATCTTCATAAGATCACGGGTTGATCAGATATAATTATACTCCAGCTAAACCAACAAAACCAACTAAAAATCGATAGATTGTATGTCAATGGGAATAACTTTAATGTTCTGGTCGATCTGGAATAGCTTTCGCCTGTTTGACTGTGGCTCTTAAAGAGTGAGGAGTGGCAGCAACAAAACCTTTGTTATCAGCATTAATTGCGGTGATGATGAATGGTCGATCTCATACCGAAAGGGCATTGTCACTTTTCGAAGTAGATTCTTTTTGTATAAAGCCGATGGGAAAACGGTGATCATGGTGATCATGATGGTGGTATCGCCAGTTGCCGTGGTTGCCAAGGAAGAGTTTTGCATAGAGTCAATTTCTTTATGATGAATATGATGATATTTCCCTGGGTATCGTCTTACAAAAGAGTTACAAATGACCCGATCATCCTCAATTTTATGGAAATCCATCATTGTCATAATTATTTTCTACAAGATATTTGAACAATGTCCTTGAAGAATAAAAAGGAGCACACTGAATTTTCAAGAAAACGATAAATGTATAGTAAGAAAATAATAGCATGCATAGTAGATATTGACATTGCTGGCTTTCCATGGTTTCGATTGATCGGTTTAATCGCAACTCTTTGTACGACGGGGCCAAGATGTCATTTATTGTCCAACTGAACATCTTTTGGCCATATCACGGAGATAGAGAAATTCATTTTTAAGGACATCCTCATAGCCAAGTTATAGTTATATCAGAGAAAACCGTCGGTATGACATTCTAAATGTTCTAAATGGCGATACAGCTTTTGATCGGACAGGAGTCAATTTTGTTCTGACTGTCCTAAACTGAGTGGGCGAGGTTCGAAATATACCGGAGATAATTAGAAGATTGATAAAAAATGGGTGCAAGGGTATAGTGAAGAACACCTGCTTGGATCGCATTCTCCTATAAGCCCGCCGCGCACTATGCGATTCGTTGCGATCCGAATTTCAAATAAATTGCAATAACATTTGATATGAACATTCCAACCAATAAAATCTTAGCAACCGGAGTTCAGAAATGCGATAGGACCTCTAAAATCCAAAGTCAGTCAAGTTTGTGACTCCCTGTGGGAATAAAAGCAAAATCAATTCCAAATCGTAATGACTTCATCACCACCTGTGAAGTGAATCCAATTTGGACTTTACTCCCAACACAGGGCTTGATGAGAAGCAATACTATATGATTTTATTACTTCTATCATTATGCCGAACTTCAAAGAAAATAATTTTGCTTCTTAGAAATGTCATATTTAATGAAAATTCGATTCATTATCTAAAAATCACGTCGCATCTTATTACATAGTGAGCGCTTACTGCGCTGGGTTTAGAATGATTTAACTTGTTTGCATTTTTTCTACTATCCGGCACATTTTTAGCTTGTAAAAAAGAAAATTCTTTACATTCTAATTCATGTTCTGAAGTCTCATGTTTCCTACGTCTTACAGTTGTAATGGAAGGGACCTGATTCTGTTTCCAATTCCAATCTAAAAGCTGGGTTATCGGATATTTCAATCATATCATATTACTACCTTACCAGAATGCTTAACATTCTATCTAGATTTTGTATCTTGATGCTTATTTTACTACCACAGAGTTTTGGACTATTTGAGGGCCAAGTGATCTGATAATATAATTTCCATCAACATGTACAGACAGAGATGTGTTTCGCAATCGGCTTCATAGTTCAACCACAATTCAAGACCAAATTCCAAATCAAACCCGAATTCAAAATCCCGGCTTCAGTCTCTGCTGCCCCCTTCATATTCGATCTTCTTCTTTGGCCTAGTGGATTAATCTTCAGACTTTGAAACAGGGGGTGGTGGGTTCGAATTCCAGGTACGGCGTAATTTCCTTCAGCAAAAACATTCTAAAAATGACACTACAACATGCTACAATGCACTACGACCTGTGCACCTGCCATGTTCCTCTTTTCATTTTTAGTTTTTATTTGCACCTCTCTTATGTTCCTCTTTCTTTCCTTTGCCACCTTTTCCCTCCCTATTATGATTTTGTAAGTATTTTTTTTATTTATCATTATTATTTTTATCATTGTTAATATTATTGTTTGAACTTTCTCTTATATTTGTTGTCCCTTATTCGCTCAATTTTGATATTTTGTAGACTACTTGTGTTGAGCTCGTCTTCAGTGTCCGTCTCCATTTTTTTTATATAGTTTTGTAAATAGTTTGTTTATAATTAGTATTGAAAATAGGTTAGGGACTTGCCTTACATACAAGCTTTGTTTTTCTTGGCAAGTCCCTCCGTTCATCTCCACATTCTTTTTATAGATAAAATAATTGCAACTCATTTGGGGTTTTTTTTAATCTTCATTATTTGTTATGAAATGTCATTGAACTGTGTTTATTATATTGAACATGTATTGTTACTTTCATCATATTTTGAAAATTGTGTTGAACGGAAATAAATAAAATCCACATTGTGCTGTCATCAACCCAGGTGAGATGAATGGAAGTCATTCATTCAATCAAAGTGCGCAAAAGAGCTGTGCTCCATCTTACAAAGAGTTGCAATTGATCCGATCAACCTCAAAATAATGTATGGAAATCCATCGATGTCATTTTTTTTCTACAGGATATTTGCACAATGTCCTTTTGAAAACAAAGAGGAGCACACTGAATTGTCAACAAACGATGCATGTATAGATGATTCCAAGGCATTTGCTCCGGCGACAATTGCTCAGCTCTAAATTCCACATCGAACGACCAACCTCACCCTATGTTTAACCCTACCCCCAAACCTAACATAAACCGTATTGCAACCCTAACCGTATACATCTTAGACGAAATTAACACCGGAGCAATTGTCGTAGGAGAAAATGTCGTTTCACCTTATGGATATTATCTAGAAAACATTATGATCAAAGATGAATTTTCGTTGTTGACGTTGCTGGCTGTCCATAGTTGTGGTTGATCGGATCAATCGCAAACCTTTGTAAGACGGGGCCCTGCACTGCTAAAGCCAGTGAAATTATGCTGCATTAAGATCATGTATGCTAAGCGCTATTTACACAAGTATAACTTTTTTATTATTCACTAAAAGAGTGACCATCTCCTATTCATTCCGTTTAAATTATAGCATTTCATATCATTCTTTTTGGTTGGTTTCATATTTTGTTTGCTTTTACTTTAATTGATATAGATCTATCAACATACATATCGCATTCTTAATTGGTTTCGCTTACATTGCATGCTCACAAATGTCTTAAAGATTGGCGTTTACCATGAAGAAGTAGATTGCGATCCCGCCCCCTCCTCCTCTACTATTTGGTGAAACAACGCCGCGATGTTCGACATAAAATGCATTAAGCTGACATCCCCCCTCATTACTATGTGTGACACCTTCATCCAGCAGCCAGCCACCGTAACTCCTCCAGCCTTCAGCAACGACGGGAAAAGACAGGGAGGGTTTCTGTTTGACTTCTGGGGAAGACAAGATTTAGGAGAGGCGGGGGTGGGAAGCCAAGTGCGGGTTCGCCCCAGGTCTGCAGACGTGAAGGTGATGTCTTAAGGTGAGAATGTCTTACACCGAGTCGGATTGTAAATTTTGAATGCCAGCCGAGGAAATCTCCATGACAAGTCATTTCCTTTTGTAGTCTATTTGTAAAACCAATCTATATATACAAGGAATGTGTGTAAAATTGATTATTACGCTTTGGTTGGACAAATAATTTACAAATTTCTTTTAAAGGCTCGTCAAGATGAATATCTTTAAAATATGAGGCATCTTACATATTGACGATTGCATAATTTTACCATAAAACATTATCATGCATGTTTTAAGAAATGTATGCTTGAATAATGTTTATTATTTTATATTGGCAGGAATAAATTGGATTTCAAGACGACAGCCATTACCACAGCCATGACTATACTAAATATTTAACGCAGTTGGGGGAAATGACTGGTTGCCAAATTAGAACTCGACCACACATCATACCGATGACGTCGTAAAGCGAATCTCACCACTAAAGCGACACATTTCATACAAATTTGAATGCGTCGTTCACGGTGTCAGATATGAGTAGGCCCTACTGACTCTACTATGTCCGAAAATAGATCGGCTATTACTAAAATGAAAAAAAAATACCACAGGAAAATAACAAACAATTTCATATCATTTTATTGATTGATTTCCGTTTCACAGTGTACATGATATAATAAACATAACATAATAAGTGAAAAATATTTCAAGACATAAGATCATATTAAGATAATTATAGATTTTTTACAAATAATTCAAAAATAAAACCTCAGATTATATTTTAGAGGACTCATTGGACTATGTAAGGAAATGTAATGAGCAGAGCAGCTAACTGCTCGATAAATGTACATAATTTAAATAAATAATTATTGTAACTTATACAGTTCTTGTAGAACAATGGTGCTTGGTGGGGTGAGATCGGAGGTTGCTTTTACCAGAGCTTGAATTGCCTCGAATTGCGATGACTTTTTGCATTCTCTTCGCAGACGCTCTCTTGAACGTTGATAATCTATTGAAAATGCCTGTCAAATCACAATGGACAGATTAGAAGTCATTGTCGAAAGTTAGTGGACCGGCCGGGGACAGCACATCGTCTCTAGATTCGGACCGGACGAGAAATTGCAAATTATGTTCATTGTCCATAGTCCAGGACCGATTCACCGATTTTCGGCTGCTTTTTTATGAAGGGATTTTGACAAAAGATTACTTGCGTTGTAGATAGTGTCTCCGAGGTGATTGCTAAAGCTAGTGCCCTAATTACTTACCCTGAAACATTTACCTATATGTGTCTGTGGCATATACACACACCCTAACACTCAAGATTCAGACAAAATCAGGAAGGTCTATTTCGAGATCCGGGAAAGCTATCTGACGAGAGTACTCTCTCACTCAAATCCAAGTGACACTTCTCGATAAAATACTCGTTAAAATTCTCAGTATAACTTCATACAATTCCAAGAACCGAAAATGGCACATTTTAACGAACCTTGATTTTCTCCTTACCGCAATCAACCACACAAATCACTTTTACACAAAAAATGACCCATTAAACTATTCGTCTGATCCTAAACACACTCACCCGCAAAAGCAAAGATCTGTTGG
Organism: Lytechinus variegatus; assembly: GCF_018143015.1. Classification (NCBI taxonomy): domain Eukaryota; kingdom Metazoa; phylum Echinodermata; class Echinoidea; order Temnopleuroida; family Toxopneustidae; genus Lytechinus; species Lytechinus variegatus. The sequence continues at coordinate 39,170,295 of NC_054740.1, read as the reverse complement.
ATATGCAACCCTAGAAATCTCACCTATCCATAGTTGCTGGAATCAGGTCCGAGCTACTCAAGGTTCCCGCGAAATTACGAATCCTGGAAAACTCACATACCTTTTCCATTTAAACTAAATGAGCCATACACAACACACAGGTTGTTAGGTGTGGTTCGGGATTCCAATTACCGGGGATGTTTCATAAAGCTGCTTGTAAAGGTACGCACAACTTTACAAACGACTGGAACATGTTCTTATGTCTTAAATGAGAGACATAGGGATGTATCCTCTTGCACAAGAAGGGGTCACCAGTCGTACGTAAAGTCATTCGTATCTTACGAACAGCTTTATGACACACCCACCCGGTGTGTACATTGTGACACAATAGGCTAAGACATAAGTGGATACTGGATTAAAATGGATCAAAATTAAGTTTTGTCAGAATCGGGTTTATTTCGAGAGTTATCATGGAGTTGCGATGGCCGAGTGGTTAAGGCGTTTGACTCGAAATCAAATGGGATCTTCCCGCGTAGGTTCGAATCCTACTCGCAACGAAATATACTTCCTGTATATTTTTTTCTCTTTTTTTCAATACGAGATAAGTGTCATTATCTTGACTTTCACATCCTAAACAAAATATCTGACTTTACAAAGAAATACAATGAAAATTATCAAGGCACACTGCCTTGTTAAGTAACTTTCTATCTTAAAACATATTTCATGAGAATGATCTTTTGAATATTGACGAATATTTGATTGAGCATCATGATTGCGACACAGGTCAATGCTAAAAATAAATATTCTGTGTTCGTGACGGATACCGTGCTTTTGATTTGAGAAAGATCTGAGAGAACTTTGAAGTTTGAATGCATCATGGATAAGCCAAGAACTTTGTAGAATTGATTCGAAGTTAACTTTTAATAATCAAACAAGAAAAAGCAAGTTGCAATGGCCGAGTGGTTAAGGCATTTGACTAGAAATCCAAAGGGATCTTCCCGCGTAGGTTCGAATCCTACACGCAACGGAACATGCTTCCTGTGGTTTTGGTTTTCTCTTTTTTACCAAAACGAGATGAGTGTGACTATCTTGACGATCATCCCTATACAATAATAATGATAATAATATAGGGTATTTATATTGCCCACATATCCACCTTGTTAGGTGCTCAAGGCGCTCCTATAGTTTCTTGCTGAAGGAAATTACGCCATTGCTGAGGATCGATCCCACGACCCTCTGTTTCAAAGTCCGAAGACTAATCCACTGGGCCACAACGCTCTACACTTTTGTAGAAATTTTGTGCTAAAAATACTTATCTTGAGTTTACGGAGAAATAACGCTCTCATCAAAATTATCAAGTTACATTACCTTGTTAAATATCTTGCAATCTTAAAACATTTCATAAAAATGATCTTTAAAATAGTGAATTGAGGATCATGATTTTGACGCAGGTGTTACTCTGTTCCTGCTGTGTTCATGATGACTAATTACCGCGTGTACGATTTTGCAAACATCAAGTGACATCAGGTTCAAATCCTACGCAGAAAGATCCCATTTGATTTCTAATCAATTGCCTTAACCACTCGGCCATCGCAACTTCATATTTCTTGTCTGATTATGAAAAGTTCACTTCGAATCAATTCTACCAAATTCTTGGCTTGTCCATGATGCATTCAAAGTTCTATAAAATCTGGTGATTTTGTCACGTGACCTTTGCAAATCAAAAGCACGGTAATTCGCCGTCATGACCACAGGATAGTTAAATTTAGCAGTGACCTGTGTCACAATCATGATGCTCGATTCAAATATTCGTCAATGTCTCAAAGATCATTTTCATGAAATGTGTTTTAAGACTGAAAGTTACTTAACAAGGCCGCAGTATGCTTTGATAATTTTCATTGTATTTCTCTGTAAATTAAAATATTTTGTCTATGGTGTGAAAGTCAAGATAGTGACACTCATTTCGTATTGAAAAAAGGAGAGAGAAAAAAAACCACAGGAAGTATATTTCGTTGCGAGTAGGATTCGAACCTACGCGGGAAGATCCCATTTGATTTCTAGTCAAACGCCTTAACCACTCGGCCATCGCAACCTACTTAATGCTATCTATAACGAATTGGAAGTAAAACTTAAAAGAAACGAGATAACCACTCGGCCATATCAACTCTTTTTCCTCTTTTGTATTAGTTATATCGTATTTTGTGGGTTATCCAAGTGTGAACAAGAACGATTTCACTTAATCAACAGATCTTATGTAACTTTGAACGCATCATGGGCAGGCCAAGAATTTGGTATAATTGATTCGAAGTTAACTTTTAGTAAGCAGAACAACTTGAGATAGCCGAGTGGTATAAGGGCGTTTGACTAGAAATCAAATGTGATCTGCTCGCGGACGTTCGAATCCTACCCACAACGAGAAAAAAAAACTGTCTTGTAATGGTCATCTCTTATTTTGTGGGTAATCCAAGTGTAAAAAAGATCGATTTGTTACTTTTAATTTTGCAATTTCTTCAGGCCAGTGTATTTTTCACTTTTATCAATGCCAAAACAATTTTTATTGATTTTTGGTTGAACATTTTGTAAGATAATTTGTTGATATGTTCCGTAGTCCTCCAGCAAAATGTCGGTTTGCAAAGAATAAAAAATTAAAAAATTCTGAATATGCTAGTAATGAGGGCCAACCGCACAGAAACGTTGTTAGCCTAACAGAGCGCTATAACAGTAAGCCCAGTTACGTCTCTCGGATTGTGAAATGAAGACATTTATTTTAATGTTTAAGTAATGAATTGTGATGACATTGGGCATCGTTGCCACCTTACCGGTTGCAATAGGGCCAGTTGTAACAGGACCTGGGTTCAGTTTCATAAAGACTTACTATGATAACAAATTCCCGATTTCTATAACAAGTTTACTATTAACCAATCAAATCGAAGGATTTCCTTAGCTTTAAACTGTTATCGCAAATTTGTTATTATAACAAGTTTGTGGCTTCACAAGTTTTAAGAAACAAGCCCAGTTATAGCGTGTTGTTAGCTTTTTCAACGTTTCTGTGTTGTCAGTACTGGTCTATTGGTTTTAAAGAGGTAAGATCTCTGGTTGGTTGGTTGGTTGAATGAATCCGAATAGATTTATTGTATTTTTACTTTGTTCCAATCAGTAAGAGGTTGCGATGGCCGAGTGGTTAAGGCGTTTGACTTGAAATCAAATGGGATCTTCCCGCGTAGGTTCGAATCCTACTCGCAACGAAACGTACTTCCTGTGGTTTGGTTTTCTCTTTTTTTTCCAAAACGAGATGAGTGTGACTATCTTGACTTTCATCCCTATACAAAATATTTGTAGAAATTTTGTGCTAAAAATACTTATCTTGAGTTTACGGAGAAAAAATGCTCTCATCAATATTATCAAGTTGCATTACCTTGTTGAATGTCTTGCAATCTCAAGACATTTCATCAAAATAATCTTTAAAATATTGAATTGAGGATCATGACTTTGACGCAGGTGTTACTCTGTTCCTGCTCAATTAAATCTTTTGTGGTCATGATGACTAATTACCACGTTTCCTACGCGGAAATATCCCATTTGATTTCTAGTCAATTGCCTTAACAACTCGGCCATCGCAACTTCATATTTCTGGTCTGATTATGAAAGAGTAACTTCGAATCTATTCTTCCAAATCGAATCCTACTCGGAAGGAAATATACTTCCTGTGGTTTGGTTTTCTTTTTATTTCCAAAACGAGATGAGTGTGACAATCTTGACTTTCATCACTATACAATATATTCGTAGAAATGTTACGCTTAAAATACTTATTTTGAACTTACAGAGAAATGACGCTCTCATCGAAATTATCAAGTTACATACCTTGTTGAATAACTTGCAATCTTAAAACATTTCATGAAAATTATGTTTTATATATTCACGAATATTTGAATTGAGGATCATGATTTTGACGCAGGTGTTACTCTGTTCCAGCTCAATTAAACCTTCTGTGGCCATGGTGACTAATTACCGCGTTTACGACTTTGCAAAAACATCACGTGACATCAGGTTCAAATCCTGCGCGGGAAGATCCCATTTGATTTCTAGTCAAACGCCTTAACCACTCGGCCGTCGCAAGTTGATATTTCTGGTCTGATTATGAAAAGTTAACTTCGAATCAATTCTAGCAAGTTCTTGGCTTGTCCATGATGCATTCAAACTTCACAGTTCTATAAAATCTGGTGATTTAGTCACGTGACCTTTGCAAATCAAAAGCACGGTAATTAGCCGTCATGGCCACAAGATAGTTAAATTTAGCAGTGACCTGTGTCACAATCATGATGCTCGATTCAAATATTCGTCAATGTCTAAAAGATCATTTTCATGAAATGTGTTTTAAGACTGAAAATTACTTAAAGGGGAAGTTCACCCTGACAAAAAGTTTATTGTATAAATAGCAGCAAAAATAATAAAAATATTGCTGAAGGTTTGAGAAAAATTCATCAAATAATTAAAAAGTTATTAGAATTTCAATTATTTGATTTGTGACGTCATATGCGAGCAGCATTCCTACATAGCGAATGTTAAAAAATCAATGAAATGTCATTTTCTGAGAAAATTGAAAATGGTTTTCACTGTAACTTTTGTATATCAATAGACAAATCATTTCACACCCGATCATGAAAAGAAAACAGAATTAAGTCATCAGGAACCATATACAAAATTTGAAATTCATACATTTTATATTACATAACACATGGGGCAGCTGCTCGTTTATGACGTCACAAATCCAAAATTTTGAACTCTAATAACTTTCTTACTCTTTAACGGATTTTACTCAAACCTTCACCAATATTTTTTACTATTTTTTCTGCTATTTTTACAACAAAGTTTTCTTCAGGGTGAACTTCCCCTTTAACAAGGCCGCAGTATGCCTTGATAATTTTCATTGTATTTCTCTGTAAATTAAAATATTTTGTCTATGGTGTGAAAGTCAAGATAGGGACACTCATTTCGTATTGAAAAAAGGAGAGAGAAAAAAACCACAGGAAGTATATTTCGTTGCGAGTAGGATTCGAACCTACGCGGGAAGATCCCATTTGATTTCTAGTCAAACGCCTTAACCACTCGGCCATCGCAACCTACTTAATGCTATCTATAACGAATTGGAAGTAAAACATAAAAGAAACGAGATAACCACTCGGCCATATCAACTCTTTTTCCTCTTTTGTATTGATTATATCGTATTTTGTGGGTTATCCAAGTGTGAACAAGAACGATTTCACTTAATCAACAGATCTTATGTAACTTTGAACGCATCATGGGCAGGCCAAGAATTTGGTATAATTGATTCGAAGTTAACTTTTAGTAAGCAGAACAACTTGAGATCGATAGCCGAGTGGTATAAGGGCGTTTGACTAAAAATCAAATGTGATCTGCTCGCGGACGTTCGAATCCTACCCACAACGAGAAAAAAAAAACCTGTCTTGTAATGGTCATCTCTTATTTTGTGGGTAATCCAAGTGTAAAAAAGATCGATTTGTTACTTTTAATTTTGCAATTTCTTCAGGCCAGTGTATTTTTCACTTTTATCAATGCCAAAACAATTTTTATTGATTTTTGGTTGAACATTTTGTAAGATAATTTGTTGATATGTTCGGTAGTCCTCCAGCAAAATGTCGGTTTGCAAAGAATAAAAAATTAAAAAATTCTGAATATGCTAGTAATGAGGGCCAACCGCACAGAAACGTTGTTAGCCTAACAGAGCGCTATAACAGTAAGCCCAGTTACGTCTCTCGGATTGTGAAATGAAGACATTTATTTTAATGTTTAAGTAATGAATTGTGATGACATTGGGCATCGTTGCCACCTTACCGGTTGCAATAGGGCCAGTTGTAACAGGACCTGGGTTCAGTTTCATAAAGACTTACTATGATAACAAATTCCCGATTTCTATAACAAGTTTACTATTAACCAATCAAATCGAAGGATTTCCTTAGCTTTAAACTGTTATCGCAAATTTGTTATTATAACAAGTTTGTGGCTTCACAAGTTTTAAGAAACAAGCCCAGTTATAGCGTGTTGTTAGCTTTTTCAACGTTTCTGTGTTGTCAGTACTGGTCTATTGGTTTTAAAGAGGTAAGATCTCTGGTTGGTTGGTTGGTTGAATGAATCCGAATAGATTTATTGTATTTTTACTTTGTTCCAATCAGTAAGAGGTTGCGATGGCCGAGTGGTTAAGGCGTTTGACTTGAAATCAAATGGGATCTTCCCGCGTAGGTTCGAATCCTACTCGCAACGAAACGTACTTCCTGTGGTTTGGTTTTCTCTTTTTTTCCAAAACGAGATGAGTGTGACTATCTTGACTTTCATCCCTATACAAAATATTTGTAGAAATTTTGTGCTAAAAATACTTATCTTGAGTTTACGGAGAAAAAATGCTCTCATCAATATTATCAAGTTGCATTACCTTGTTGAATGTCTTGCAATCTCAAGACATTTCATCAAAATAATCTTTAAAATATTGAATTGAGGATCATGACTTTGACGCAGGTGTTACTCTGTTCCTGCTCAATTAAATCTTTTGTGGTCATGATGACTAATTACCACGTTTCCTACGCGGAAATATCCCATTTGATTTCTAGTCAATTGCCTTAACAACTCGGCCATCGCAACTTCATATTTCTGGTCTGATTATGAAAGAGTAACTTCGAATCTATTCTTCCAAATCGAATCCTACTCGGAAGGAAATATACTTCCTGTGGTTTGGTTTTCTTTTTATTTCCAAAACGAGATGAGTGTGACAATCTTGACTTTCATCACTATACAATATATTCGTAGAAATGTTATGCTTAAAATACTTATCTTGAACTTACAGAGAAATGACGCTCTCATCGAAATTATCAAGTTACATACCTTGTTGAATAACTTGCAATCTTAAAACATTTCATGAAAATTATGTTTTATATATTCACGAATATTTGAATTGAGGATCATGATTTTGACGCAGGTGTTACTCTGTTCCAGCTCAATTAAACTTTCTGTGGCCATGGTGACTAATTACCGCGTTTACGACTTTGCAAAAACATCACGTGACATCAGGTTCAAATCCTGCGCGGGAAGATCCCATTTGATTTCTAGTCAAACGCCTTAACCACTCGGCCGTCGCAAGTTGATATTTCTGGTCTGATTATGAAAAGTTAACTTCGAATCAATTCTACCAAGTTCTTGGCTTGTCCATGATGCATTCAAACTTCACAGTTCTATAAAATCTGGTGATTTAGTCACGTGACCTTTGCAAATCAAAAGCACGGTAATTCGTCGTCATGGCCACAAGATAGTTAAATTTAGCAGTGACCTGTGTCACAATCATGATGCTCGATTCAAATATTCGTCAATGTCTAAAAGATCATTTTCATGAAATGTGTTTTAAGACTGAAAATTACTTAAAGGGGAAGTTCACCCTGACAAAAAGTTTATTGTAAAAATAGCAGAAAAAATAATAAAAAATATTGCTGAAGGTTTGAGAAAAATTCATCAAATAATTAAAAAGTTATTAGAATTTCAATTATTTGATTTGTGACGTCATATGCGAGCAGCATTCCTACATAGCGAATGTTAAAAAATCAATGAAATGTCATTTTCTGAGAAAATTGAAAATGGTTTTCACTGTAACTTTTGTATATCAATAGACAAATCATTTCACACCCGATCATGAAAAGAAAACAGAATTAAGTCATCAGGAACCATATACAAAATTTGAAATTCATACATTTTATATTACATAACACATGGGGCAGCTGCTCGTTTATGACGTCACAAATCCAAAATTTTGAACTCTAATAACTTTCTTACTCTTTAACGGATTTTCCTCAAACCTTCACCAATATTTTTTACTATTTTTTCTGCTATTTTTACAACAAAGTTTTCTTCAGGGTGAACTTCCCCTTTAACAAGGCCGCAGTATGCCTTGATAATTTTCATTGTATTTCTCTGTAAATTAAAATATTTTGTCTATGGTGTGAAAGTCAAGATAGGGACACTCATTTCGTATTGAGAAAAGGAGAGGAAAAAAAACCACAGGAAGTATATTTCGTTGCGAGTAGGATTCGAACCTACGCGGGAAGATCCCATTTGATTTCTAGTCAAACGCCTTAACCACTCGGCCATCGCAACCTACTTAATGCTGTCCATAACAAATTGGAAGTAAAATTTAAAAGAAACTAGATAACCACTCGGCCATATCAACTCTTTTTCCTCTAATGTATTGATTATATCGTATTTTGTGGGTTATCCAAGTGTGAACAAGAACGATTTCACTTAATCAACAGATCTTATGTAACTTTGAACGCATCATGGGCAGGCCAAGAATTTGGTATAATTGATTCGAAGTTAACTTTTAGTAAGCAGAACAACTTGAGATAGCCGAGTGGTATAAGGGCGTTTGACTAGAAATCAAATGTGATCTGCTCGCGGACGTTCGAATCCTACCCACAACGAGAAAAAAAAATTGTCTTGTAATGGTCATCTCTTATTTTGTGGGTAATCCAAGTGTAAAAAAGATCGATTTGTTACTTTTAATTTTGCAATTTCTTCAGGCCAGTGTATTTTTCACTTTTATCAATGCCAAAACAATTTTTATTGATTTTTGGTTGAACATTTTGTAAGATAATTTGTTGATATGTTCCGTAGTCCTCCAGCAAAATGTCGGTTTGCAAAGAATAAAAAATTAAAAAATTCTGAATATGCTAGTAATGAGGGCCAACCGCACAGAAACGTTGTTAGCCTAACAGAGCGCTATAACAGTAAGCCCAGTTACGTCTCTCGGATTGTGAAATGAAGACATTTATTTTAATGTTTAAGTAATGAATTGTGATGACATTGGGCATCGTTGCCACCTTACCGGTGCAATAGGGCCAGTTGTAACAGGACCTGGGTTCAGTTTCATAAAGACTTACTATGATAACAAATTCCCGATTTCTATAACAAGTTTACTATTAACCAATCAAATCGAAGGATTTCCTTAGCTTTAAACTGTTATCGCAAATTTGTTATTATAACAAGTTTGTTGCTTCACAAGTTTTAAGAAACAAGCCCAGTTATAGCGTGTTGTTAGATTTTCAACGTTTCTGTGTTGTCAGTACTGGTCTATTGGTTTTAAAGAGGTAAGATCTCTGGTTGGTTGAATGAATCCGAATAGATTTATTGTATTTTTACTTTGTTCCAATCAGTAAGAGGTTGCGATGGCCGAGTGGTTAAGGCGTTTGACTTGAAATCAAATGGGATCTTCCCGCGTAGGTTCGAATCCTACTCGCAACGAAACGTACTTCCTGTGGTTTGGTTTTCTCTTTTTTTCCAAAACGAGATGACTGTGACTATCTTGACTTTCATCACTATACAATATATTCGTAGAAATGTTATGCTTAAAATACTTATCTTGAACTTACAGAGAAATGACGCTCTCATCGAAATTATCAAGTTACATACCTTGTTGAATAACTTGCAATCTTAAAACATTTCATGAAAATTATGTTTTATATATTCACGAATATTTGAATTGAGGATCATGATTTTGACGCAGGTGTTACTCTGTTCCAGCTCAATTAAACTTTCTGTGGCCATGGTGACTAATTACCGCGTTTACGACTTTGCAAAAACATCACGTGACATCAGGTTCAAATCCTGCGCGGGAAGATCCCATTTGATTTCTAGTCAAACGCCTTAACCACTCGGCCGTCGCAAGTTGATATTTCTGGTCTGATTATGAAAAGTTAACTTCGAATCAATTCTACCAAGTTCTTGGCTTGTCCATGATGCATTCAAACTTCACAGTTCTATAAAATCTGGTGATTTAGTCACGTGACCTTTGCAAATCAAAAGCACGGTAATTCGTCGTCATGGCCACAAGATAGTTAAATTTAGCAGTGACCTGTGTCACAATCATGATGCTCGATTCAAATATTCGTCAATGTCTAAAAGATCATTTTCATGAAATGTGTTTTAAGACTGAAAATTACTTAAAGGGGAAGTTCACCCTGACAAAAAGTTTATTGTAAAAATAGCAGAAAAAATAATAAAAAATATTGCTGAAGGTTTGAGAAAAATTCATCAAATAATTAAAAAGTTATTAGAATTTCAATTATTTGATTTGTGACGTCATATGCGAGCAGCATTCCTACATAGCGAATGTTAAAAAATCAATGAAATGTCATTTTCTGAGAAAATTGAAAATGGTTTTCACTGTAACTTTTGTATATCAATAGACAAATCATTTCACACCCGATCATGAAAAGAAAACAGAATTAAGTCATCAGGAACCATATACAAAATTTGAAATTCATACATTTTATATTACATAACACATGGGGCAGCTGCTCGTTTATGACGTCACAAATCCAAAATTTTGAACTCTAATAACTTTCTTACTCTTTAACGGATTTTCCTCAAACCTTCACCAATATTTTTTACTATTTTTTCTGCTATTTTTACAACAAAGTTTTCTTCAGGTGAACTTCCCCTTTAACAAGGCCGCAGTATGCCTTGATAATTTTCATTGTATTTCTCTGTAAATTAAAATATTTTGTCTATGGTGTGAAAGTCAAGATAGGGACACTCATTTCGTATTGAGAAAAGGAGAGGAAAAAAAACCACAGGAAGTATATTTCGTTGCGAGTAGGATTCGAACCTACGCGGGAAGATCCCATTTGATTTCTAGTCAAACGCCTTAACCACTCGGCCATCGCAACCTACTTAATGCTGTCCATAACAAATTGGAAGTAAAATTTAAAAGAAACTAGATAACCACTCGGCCATATCAACTCTTTTTCCTCTTTTGTATTGATTATATCGTATTTTGTGGGTTATCCAAGTGTGAACAAGAACGATTTCACTTAATCAACAGATCTTATGTAACTTTGAACGCATCATGGGCAGGCCAAGAATTTGGTATAATTGATTCGAAGTTAACTTTTAGTAAGCAGAACAACTTGAGATAGCCGAGTGGTATAAGGGCGTTTGACTAGAAATCAAATGTGATCTGCTCGCGGACGTTCGAATCCTACCCACAACGAGAAAAAAAAACCTGTCTTGTAATGGTCATCTCTTATTTTGTGGGTAATCCAAGTGTAAAAAAGATCGATTTGTTACTTTTAATTTTGCAATTTCTTCAGGCCAGTGTATTTTTCACTTTTATCAATGCCAAAACAATTTTTATTGATTTTTGGTTGAACATTTTGTAAGATAATTTGTTGATATGTTCCGTAGTCCTCCAGCAAAATGTCGGTTTGCAAAGAATAAAAAATTAAAAAATTCTGAATATGTTAGTAAGGAGGGCCAACCGCACAGAAACGTTGTTAGCCTAACAGAGCGCTATAACAGTAAGCCCAGTTACGTCTCTCGGATTGTGAAATGAAGACATTTATTTTAATGTTTAAGTAATGAATTGTGATGACATTGGGCATCGTTGCCACCTTACCGGTTGCAATAGGGCCAGTTGTAACAGGACCTGGGTTCAGTTTCATAAAGACTTACTATGATAACAAATTCCCGATTTCTATAACAAGTTTACTATTAACCAATCAAATCGAAGGATTTCCTTAGCTTTAAACTGTTATCGCAAATTTGTTATTATAACAAGTTTGTGGCTTCACAAGTTTTAAGAAACAAGCCCAGTTATAGCGTGTTGTTAGCTTTTTCAACGTTTCTGTGTTGTCAGTACTGGTCTATTGGTTTTAAAGAGGTAAGATCTCTGGTTGGTTGGTTGGTTGAATGAATCCGAATAGATTTATTGTATTTTTACTTTGTTCCAATCAGTAAGAGGTTGCGATGGCCGAGTGGTTAAGGCGTTTGACTTGAAATCAAATGGGATCTTCCCGCGTAGGTTCGAATCCTACTCGCAACGAAACGTACTTCCTGTGGTTTGGTTTTCTCTTTTTTTCCAAAACGAGATGAGTGTGACTATCTTGACTTTCATCCCTATACAAAATATTTGTAGAAATTTTGTGCTAAAAATACTTATCTTGAGTTTACGGAGAAAAAATGCTCTCATCAATATTATCAAGTTGCATTACCTTGTTGAATGTCTTGCAATCTCAAGACATTTCATCAAAATAATCTTTAAAATATTGAATTGAGGATCATGACTTTGACGCAGGTGTTACTCTGTTCCTGCTCAATTAAATCTTTTGTGGTCATGATGACTAATTACCACGTTTCCTACGCGGAAATATCCCATTTGATTTCTAGTCAATTGCCTTAACAACTCGGCCATCGCAACTTCATATTTCTGGTCTGATTATGAAAGAGTAACTTCGAATCTATTCTTCCAAATCGAATCCTACTCGGAAGGAAATATACTTCCTGTGGTTTGGTTTTCTTTTTATTTCCAAAACGAGATGAGTGTGACAATCTTGACTTTCATCACTATACAATATATTCGTAGAAATGTTATGCTTAAAATACTTATCTTGAACTTACAGAGAAATGACGCTCTCATCGAAATTATCAAGTTACATACCTTGTTGAATAACTTGCAATCTTAAAACATTTCATGAAAATTATGTTTTATATATTCACGAATATTTGAATTGAGGATCATGATTTTGACGCAGGTGTTACTCTGTTCCAGCTCAATTAAACCTTCTGTGGCCATGGTGACTAATTACCGCGTTTACGACTTTGCAAAAACATCACGTGACATCAGGTTCAAATCCTGCGCGGGAAGATCCCATTTGATTTCTAGTCAAACGCCTTAACCACTCGGCCGTCGCAAGTTGATATTTCTGGTCTGATTATGAAAAGTTAACTTCGAATCAATTCTACCAAGTTCTTGGCTTGTCCATGATGCATTCAAACTTCACAGTTCTATAAAATCTGGTGATTTAGTCACGTGACCTTTGCAAATCAAAAGCACGGTAATTCGCCGTCATGGCCACAAGATAGTTAAATTTAGCAGTGACCTGTGTCACAATCATGATGCTCGATTCAAATATTCGTCAATGTCTAAAAGATCATTTTCATGAAATGTGTTTTAAGACTGAAAATTACTTAAAGGGGAAGTTCACCCTGACAAAAAGTTTATTGTAAAAATAGCAGAAAAAATAATAAAAAATATTGCTGAAGGTTTGAGAAAAATTCATCAAATAATTAAAAAGTTATTAGAATTTCAATTATTTGATTTGTGACGTCATATGCGAGCAGCATTCCTACATAGCGAATGTTAAAAAATCAATGAAATGTCATTTTCTGAGAAAATTGAAAATGGTTTTCACTGTAACTTTTGTATATCAATAGACAAATCATTTCACACCCGATCATGAAAAGAAAACAGAATTAAGTCATCAGGAACCATATACAAAATTTGAAATTCATACATTTTATATTACATAACACATGGGGCAGCTGCTCGTTTATGACGTCACAAATCCAAAATTTTGAACTCTAATAACTTTCTTACTCTTTAACGGATTTTCCTCAAACCTTCACCAATATTTTTTACTATTTTTTCTGCTATTTTTACAACAAAGTTTTCTTCAGGGTGAACTTCCCCTTTAACAAGGCCGCAGTATGCCTTGATAATTTTCATTGTATTTCTCTGTAAATTAAAATATTTTGTCTATGGTGTGAAAGTCAAGATAGGGACACTCATTTCGTATTGAGAAAAGGAGAGGAAAAAAAACCACAGGAAGTATATTTCGTTGCGAGTAGGATTCGAACCTACGCGGGAAGATCCCATTTGATTTCTAGTCAAACGCCTTAACCACTCGGCCATCGCAACCTACTTAATGCTGTCCATAACAAATTGGAAGTAAAATTTAAAAGAAACTAGATAACCACTCGGCCATATCAACTCTTTTTCCTCTTTTGTATTGATTATATCGTATTTTGTGGGTTATCCAAGTGTGAACAAGAACGATTTCACTTAATCAACAGATCTTATGTAACTTTGAACGCATCATGGGCAGGCCAAGAATTTGGTATAATTGATTCGAAGTTAACTTTTAGTAAGCAGAACAACTTGAGATAGCCGAGTGGTATAAGGGCGTTTGACTAGAAATCAAATGTGATCTGCTCGCGGACGTTCGAATCCTACCCACAACGAGAAAAAAAAAACCTGTCTTGTAATGGTCATCTCTTATTTTGTGGGTAATCCAAGTGTAAAAAAGATCGATTTGTTACTTTTAATTTTGCAATTTCTTCAGGCCAGTGTATTTTTCACTTTTATCAATGCCAAAACAATTTTTATTGATTTTTGGTTGAACATTTTGTAAGATAATTTGTTGATATGTTCCGTAGTCCTCCAGCAAAATGTCGGTTTGCAAAGAATAAAAAATTAAAAAATTCTGAATATGCTAGTAATGAGGGCCAACCGCACAGAAACGTTGTTAGCCTAACAGAGCGCTATAACAGTAAGCCCAGTTACGTCTCTCGGATTGTGAAATGAAGACATTTATTTTAATGTTTAAGTAATGAATTGTGATGACATTGGGCATCGTTGCCACCTTACCGGTTGCAATAGGGCCAGTTGTAACAGGACCTGGGTTCAGTTTCATAAAGACTTACTATGATAACAAATTCCCGATTTCTATAACAAGTTTACTATTAACCAATCAAATCGAAGGATTTCCTTAGCTTTAAACTGTTATCGCAAATTTGTTATTATAACAAGTTTGTGGCTTCACAAGTTTTAAGAAACAAGCCCAGTTATAGCGTGTTGTTAGATTTTCAACGTTTCTGTGTTGTCAGTACTGGTCTATTGGTTTTAAAGAGGTAAGATCTCTGGTTGGTTGGTTGGTTGAATGAATCCGAATAGATTTATTGTATTTTTACTTTGTTCCAATCAGTAAGAGGTTGCGATGGCCGAGTGGTTAAGGCGTTTGACTTGAAATCAAATGGGATCTTCCCGCGTAGGTTCGAATCCTACTCGCAACGAAACGTACTTCCTGTGGTTTGGTTTTCTCTTTTTTCCAAAACGAGATGAGTGTGACTATCTTGACTTTCATCCCTATACAAAATATTTGTAGAAATTTTGTGCTAAAAATACTTATCTTGAGTTTACGGAGAAAAAATGCTCTCATCAATATTATCAAGTTGCATTACCTTGTTGAATGTCTTGCAATCTCAAGACATTTCATCAAAATAATCTTTAAAATATTGAATTGAGGATCATGACTTTGACGCAGGTGTTACTCTGTTCCTGCTCAATTAAATCTTTTGTGGTCATGATGACTAATTACCACGTTTCCTACGCGGAAATATCCCATTTGATTTCTAGTCAATTGCCTTAACAACTCGGCCATCGCAACTTCATATTTCTGGTCTGATTATGAAAGAGTAACTTCGAATCTATTCTTCCAAATCGAATCCTACTCGGAAGGAAATATACTTCCTGTGGTTTGGTTTTCTTTTTATTTCCAAAACGAGATGAGTGTGACAATCTTGACTTTCATCACTATACAATATATTCGTAGAAATGTTATGCTTAAAATACTTATCTTGAACTTACAGAGAAATGACGCTCTCATCGAAATTATCAAGTTACATACCTTGTTGAATAACTTGCAATCTTAAAACATTTCATGAAAATTATGTTTTATATATTCACGAATATTTGAATTGAGGATCATGATTTTGACGCAGGTGTTACTCTGTTCCAGCTCAATTAAACTTTCTGTGGCCATGGTGACTAATTACCGCGTTTACGACTTTGCAAAAACATCACGTGACATCAGGTTCAAATCCTGCGCGGGAAGATCCCATTTGATTTCTAGTCAAACGCCTTAACCACTCGGCCGTCGCAAGTTGATATTTCTGGTCTGATTATGAAAAGTTAACTTCGAATCAATTCTACCAAGTTCTTGGCTTGTCCATGATGCATTCAAACTTCACAGTTCTATAAAATCTGGTGATTTAGTCACGTGACCTTTGCAAATCAAAAGCACGGTAATTCGTCGTCATGGCCACAAGATAGTTAAATTTAGCAGTGACCTGTGTCACAATCATGATGCTCGATTCAAATATTCGTCAATGTCTAAAAGATCATTTTCATGAAATGTGTTTTAAGACTGAAAATTACTTAAAGGGGAAGTTCACCCTGACAAAAAGTTTATTGTAAAAATAGCAGAAAAAATAATAAAAAATATTGCTGAAGGTTTGAGAAAAATTCATCAAATAATTAAAAAGTTATTAGAATTTCAATTATTTGATTTGTGACGTCATATGCGAGCAGCATTCCTACATAGCGAATGTTAAAAAATCAATGAAATGTCATTTTCTGAGAAAATTGAAAATGGTTTTCACTGTAACTTTTGTATATCAATAGACAAATCATTTCACACCCGATCATGAAAAGAAAACAGAATTAAGTCATCAGGAACCATATACAAAATTTGAAATTCATACATTTTATATTACATAACACATGGGGCAGCTGCTCGTTTATGACGTCACAAATCCAAAATTTTGAACTCTAATAACTTTCTTACTCTTTAACGGATTTTCCTCAAACCTTCACCAATATTTTTTACTATTTTTTCTGCTATTTTTACAACAAAGTTTTCTTCAGGGTGAACTTCCCCTTTAACAAGGCCGCAGTATGCCTTGATAATTTTCATTGTATTTCTCTGTAAATTAAAATATTTTGTCTATGGTGTGAAAGTCAAGATAGGGACACTCATTTCGTATTGAGAAAAGGAGAGGAAAAAAAACCACAGGAAGTATATTTCGTTGCGAGTAGGATTCGAACCTACGCGGGAAGATCCCATTTGATTTCTAGTCAAACGCCTTAACCACTCGGCCATCGCAACCTACTTAATGCTGTTCATAACAAATTGGAACTAAAATTTAAAAGAAACTAGATAACCACTCGGCCATATCAACTCTTTTTCCTCTTTTGTATTGATTATATCGTATTTTGTGGGTTATCCAAGTGTGAACAAGAACGATTTCACTTAATCAACAGATCTTATGTAACTTTGAACGCATCATGGGCAGGCCAAAAATTTGGTATAATTGATTCGAAGTTAACTTTTAGTAAGCAGAACAACTTGAGATAGCCGAGTGGTATAAGGGCGTTTGACTAAAAATCAAATGTGATCTGCTCGCGGACGTTCGAATCCTACCCACAACGAGAAAAAAAAAACCTGTCTTGTAATGGTCATCTCTTATTTTGTGGGTAATCCAAGTGTAAAAAAGATCGATTTGTTACTTTTAATTTTGCAATTTCTTCAGGCCAGTGTATTTTTCACTTTTATCAATGCCAAAACAATTTTTATTGATTTTTGGTTGAACATTTTGTAAGATAATTTGTTGATATGTTCCGTAGTCCTCCAGCAAAATGTCGGTTTGCAAAGAATAAAAAATTAAAAAATTCTGAATATGTTAGTAATGAGGGCCAACCGCACAGAAACGTTGTTAGCCTAACAGAGCGCTATAACAGTAAGCCCAGTTACGTCTCTCGGATTGTGAAATGAAGACATTTATTTTAATGTTTAAGTAATGAATTGTGATGACATTGGGCATCGTTGCCACCTTACCGGTTGCAATAGGGCCAGTTGTAACAGGACCTGGGTTCAGTTTCATAAAGACTTACTATGATAACAAATTCCCGATTTCTATAACAAGTTTACTATTAACCAATCAAATCGAAGGATTTCCTTAGCTTTAAACTGTTATCGCAAATTTGTTATTATAACAAGTTTGTGGCTTCACAAGTTTTAAGAAACAAGCCCAGTTATAGCGTGTTGTTAGTTTTTCAACGTTTCTGTGTTGTCAGTACTGGTCTATTGGTTTTAAAGAGGTAAGATCTCTGGTTGGTTGGTTGGTTGAATGAATCCGAATAGATTTATTGTATTTTTACTTTGTTCCAATCAGTAAGAGGTTGCGATGGCCGAGTGGTTAAGGCGTTTGACTTGAAATCAAATGGGATCTTCCCGCGTAGGTTCGAATCCTACTCGCAACGAAACGTACTTCCTGTGGTTTGGTTTTCTCTTTTTTTCCAAAACGAGATGAGTGTGACTATCTTGACTTTCATCCCTATACAAAATATTTGTAGAAATTTTGTGCTAAAAATACTTATCTTGAGTTTACGGAGAAAAAATGCTCTCATCAATATTATCAAGTTGCATTACCTTGTTGAATGTCTTGCAATCTCAAGACATTTCATCAAAATAATCTTTAAAATATTGAATTGAGGATCATGACTTTGACGCAGGTGTTACTCTGTTCCTGCTCAATTAAATCTTTTGTGGTCATGATGACTAATTACCACGTTTCCTACGCGGAAATATCCCATTTGATTTCTAGTCAATTGCCTTAACAACTCGGCCATCGCAACTTCATATTTCTGGTCTGATTATGAAAGAGTAACTTCGAATCTATTCTTCCAAATCGAATCCTACTCGGAAGGAAATATACTTCCTGTGGTTTGGTTTTCTTTTTATTTCCAAAACGAGATGAGTGTGACAATCTTGACTTTCATCACTATACAATATATTCGTAGAAATGTTATGCTTAAAATACTTATCTTGAACTTACAGAGAAATGACGCTCTCATCGAAATTATCAAGTTACATACCTTGTTGAATAACTTGCAATCTTAAAACATTTCATGAAAATTATTTTTTATACACGAATATTTGAATTGAGGATCATGATTTTGACGCAGGTGTTACTCTGTTCCAGCTCAATTAAACTTTCTGTGGCCATGGTGACTAATTACCGCGTTTACGACTTTGCAAAAACATCACGTGACATCAGGTTCAAATCCTGCGCGGGAAGATCCCATTTGATTTCTAGTCAAACGCCTTAACCACTCGGCCGTCGCAAGTTGATATTTCTGGTCTGATTATGAAAAGTTAACTTCGAATCAATTCTACCAAGTTCTTGGCTTGTCCATGATGCATTCAAACTTCACAGTTCTATAAAATCTGGTGATTTAGTCACGTGACCTTTGCAAATCAAAAGCACGGTAATTCGTCGTCATGGCCACAAGATAGTTAAATTTAGCAGTGACCTGTGTCACAATCATGATGCTCGATTCAAATATTCGTCAATGTCTAAAAGATCATTTTCATGAAATGTGTTTTAAGACTGAAAATTACTTAAAGGGGAAGTTCACCCTGACAAAAAGTTTATTGTAAAAATAGCAGAAAAAATAATAAAAAATATTGCTGAAGGTTTGAGAAAAATTCATCAAATAATTAAAAAGTTATTAGAATTTCAATTATTTGATTTGTGACGTCATATGCGAGCAGCATTCCTACATAGCGAATGTTAAAAAATCAATGAAATGTCATTTTCTGAGAAAATTGAAAATGGTTTTCACTGTAACTTTTGTATATCAATAGACAAATCATTTCACACCCGATCATGAAAAGAAAACAGAATTAAGTCATCAGGAACCATATACAAAATTTGAAATTCATACATTTTATATTACATAACACATGGGGCAGCTGCTCGTTTATGACGTCACAAATCCAAAATTTTGAACTCTAATAACTTTCTTACTCTTTAACGGATTTTCCTCAAACCTTCACCAATATTTTTTACTATTTTTTCTGCTATTTTTACAACAAAGTTTTCTTCAGGGTGAACTTCCCCTTTAACAAGGCCGCAGTATGCCTTGATAATTTTCATTGTATTTCTCTGTAAATTAAAATATTTTGTCTATGGTGTGAAAGTCAAGATAGGGACACTCATTTCGTATTGAGAAAAGGAGAGGAAAAAAACCACAGGAAGTATATTTCGTTGCGAGTAGGATTCGAACCTACGCGGGAAGATCCCATTTGATTTCTAGTCAAACGCCTTAACCACTCGGCCATCGCAACCTACTTAATGCTGTCCATAACAAATTGGAAGTAAAATTTAAAAGAAACTAGATAACCACTCGGCCATATCAACTCTTTTTCCTCTTTTGTATTAGTTATATCGTATTTTGTGGGTTATCCAAGTGTGAACAAGAACGATTTCACTTAATCAACAGATCTTATGTAACTTTGAACGCATCATGGGCAGGCCAAGAATTTGGTATAATTGATTCGAAGTTAACTTTTAGTAAGCAGAAAACTTGAGATAGCCGAGTGGTATAAGGGCGTTTGACTAGAAATCAAATGTGATCTGCTCGCGGACGTTCGAATCCTACCCACAACAAGAAAAAAAAATTGTCTTGTAATGGTCATCTCTTATTTTGTGGGTAATCCAAGTGTAAAAAAGATCGATTTGTTACTTTTAATTTTGCAATTTCTTCAGGCCAGTGTATTTTTCACTTTTATCAATGCCAAAACAATTTTTATTGATTTTTGGTTGAACATTTTGTAAGATAATTTGTTGATATGTTCGGTAGTCCTCCAGCAAAATGTCGGTTTGCAAAGAATAAAAAATTAAAAAATTCTGAATATGTTAGTAAGCAGGGCCAACAGCACAGAAACGTTGTTAGCCTAACAGAGCGCTATAACAGTAAGCCCAGTTACGTCTCTCGGATTGTGAAATGAAGACATTTATTTTAATGTTTAAGTAATGAATTGTGATGACATTGGGCATCGTTGCCACCTTACCGGTTGCAATAGGGCCAGTTGTAACAGGACCTGGGTTCAGTTTCATAAAGACTAACTATGATAACAAATTCCCGATTTCTATAACAAGTTTACTATTAACCAATCAAATCGAAGGATTTCCTTAGCTTTAAACTGTTATCGCAAATTTGTTATTATAACAAGTTTGTGGCTTCACAAGTTTTAAGAAACAAGCCCAGTTATAGCGTGTTGTTAGCTTTTTCAACGTTTCTGTGTTGTCAGTACTGGTCTATTGGTTTTAAAGAGGTAAGATCTCTGGTTGGTTGGTTGGTTGAATGAATCCGAATAGATTTATTGTATTTTTACTTTGTTCCAATCAGTAAGAGGTTGCGATGGCCGAGTGGTTAAGGCGTTTGACTTGAAATCAAATGGGATCTTCCCGCGTAGGTTCGAATCCTACTCGCAACGAAACATACTTCCTGTGGTTTGGTTTTCCTCTCTTTTTCTCAATACGAAATGAGTGTCCCTATCTTGACTTTCATCCCTATACAATATATTTGTAGAAATTTTATGCTTAAAATACTTATCTTGAATTTACGGAGAAATGACGCTCTCATCGAAATTATCAAGTTACATAACCTTGTTGAATAACTTGCAATCTTAAAACATTTCATGAAAATTATTTTTTACGTATTCACGGATATTTGAATTGAGGATCATGATTTTGACGCAGGTATTACTCTGTTCCAGCTCAATTAAACTTTCTGTGGCCATGGTGACTACCGCGTTTACGACTTTGCAAAAACATCACGTGACATCAGGTTCAAATCCTGCGCGGGAAGATCCCATTTGATTTCTAGTCAAACGCCTTAACCACTCGGCCGTCGCAAGTTGATATTTCTGGTCTGATTATGAAAAGTTAACTTCGAATCAATTCTACCAAGTTCTTGGCTTGTCCATGATGCATTCAAACTTCAAAGTTCTATAAAATCTGGTGATTTAGTCACGTGACCTTTGCAATCAAAAGCACGGTAATTCGCCGTCATGACCACAAGATAGTTAAATTTAGCAGGGACCTGTGTCACAATCATGATGCTCGATTCAAATATTCGTCAATGTCTAAAAGATCATTTTCATGAAATGTGTTTTAAGACTGAAAGTTACTTAACAAGGCCGCAGTATGCCTTGATAATTTTCATTGTATTTCTCTGTAAATTAAAATATTTTGTCTATGGTGTGAAAGTCAAGATAGTGACACTCATTTCGTATTGAAAAAAGGAGAGGAAAAAAACCACAGGAAGTATATTTCGTTGCGAGTAGGATTCGAACCTACGCGGGAAGATCCCATTTGATTTCTAGTCAAACGCCTTAACCACTCGGCCATCGCAACCTACTTAATGCTGTCCATGACAAATTGGAAGTAAAATTTAAAAGAAACTAGATAACCACTCGGCCATATCAACTCCTTTTCCTCTTTTGTATTGATTATGTCGTATTTTGTGGGTTATCCAACTGTGAAAAAGATCGATTTGTTAAATTTATTTTACAATTTCTTCAGGCCAGTGTATTTTTCACTTTTATCAATGCCAAAACAATTTTTATTGATTTTTAGTTGAACATTTTGAAAGAAAATTTGTTGATATGTTCCGTAGTCCTCCAGCAAAATGTCGGTTTGCAAAGAATAAAAAATTAAAAAATTCTGAATATGTTAGTAAGCAGGGCCAACAGCACAGAAACGTTGTTAGCCTAACAGAGGGCTATAACAGTAAGCCCAGTTACGTCTCTCGGATTGTGAAATGAAGACATTTATTTTAATATTTAAGTAATGAATTGTGATGACATTGGGCATCGTTGCCACCTTACCGGTTGCAATAGAGCCAGTTGTAACAGGACCTAGGTTCCGTTTCATAAAGACTAACTATGATAACAAATTCCCGATTTCTTTAACAAGTTTACCATTAACCAATCAAATCGAAGGATTTCCGTATAGCTTTAAACTGTTATCGCAAATTTGTTATAATAACAAGTTTTGGCTTTACAAGTTTTGAGAAACAAGCTCAGTTAGCGCGTTGTTAGCTTTTTCAACGTTTCCGTGTTGTCAGTTGTGGTCTATTGGTTTTAAAGAGGTAAGATCTCTGGTTGGTTGAATGAGTCCGAATAGATTTATTGTATTTTTACTTTACTTCAATCAGTAAGAGGTTGCGATGGCCGAGTGGTTAAGGCGTTTGACTTGATATCAAATGGGATCTTCCCGCGTAGGTTCGAATCCTACTCGCAACGAAATATACTTCCTGTGGATTTTCTTTTCTCTTTTTTTTCCAAAACGAGATGAGTGTGACAATCTTGACTTTCATCACTATACAATATATTTGTAGAAATGTTATGCTAAAAATACTTATCTTGAGTTTACGGAGAAATAATGCTCTCATCAAAATTATCAAGTTACATTACCGTGTGGAATGTCTTGCAATCTCAAGACATTTCATCAAAATAATCTTTAAAATATTGAATTGAGGATCATGATTTTGACGCAGGTGTTACTCTGTTCCTGCTCAATTAAATATTTTGTGGTCATGATGACTAATTACCCCGTTTACGACTTTGCAAAAAAACAGAACGTGACATCAGGTTCAAATCCTGCGCGGGAAGATCCCATTTGATTTTTAGTCAAAGGCCTTAACCACTCGGCCATCGCAAGTTGATATTTCTGGTCTGATTATGAAAAGTTAACTTCGAATCAATTCTACCAAGTTCTTGGCTTGTCCATGATGCATTCAAACTTCACAGTTCTATAAAATCTGGTGATTTAGTCACGTGACCTTTGCAAATCAAAAGCACGGTAATTCGCCGTCATGACCACAGGATAGTTAAATTTAGCAGTCACCTGTGTCACAATCATGATGTTCGATTCAAATATTCATCAATGTCTAAAAGATCATTTTCATGAAATGTGTTTTAAGACTGAAAGTTACTTAACAAGGCCGCAGTATGCCTTGATAATTTTCATTGTATTTCTCTGTAAATTAAAATATTTTGTCTATGGTGTGAAAGTCAAGATAGTGACACTCATTTCATATTGAAAAAAAGAGGGAAAAAAACCACAGGAAGTATATTTCGTTGCGAGTAGGATTCGAACCTACGCGGGAAGATCCCATTTGATTTCTAGTCAAACGCCTTAACCACTCGGCCATCGCAACCTACTTAATGCTGTCCATAACAAATTGGAAGTAAAACTTAAAAGAAACGAGATAACCACTCGGCCATATCAACTCCTTTTCCTCTTTTGTATTGATTATGTCGTATTTTGTGGGTTATCCAACTGTGAAAAAGATCGATTTGTTAAATTTATTTTACAATTTCTTCAGGCCATTGTATTTTTCACTTTTATCAATGCCAAAACAATTTTTATTGATTTTTGGTTGAACATTTTGTAAGATAATTTGTTGATATGTTCCGTAGTCCTCCAGCAAAATGTCGGTTTGCAAAGAATAAAAAATTAAAAAATTCTGAATATGCTAGTAATGAGGGCCAACCGCACAGAAACGTTGTTAGCCTAACAGGGCGCTTAACAATAAGCCCAGTTACGTCTCTCGGATTGTGAAATGAAGACATTTATTTTAATGTTTAAGTAATGAATTGTGATGACATTGGGCATCGTTGCCACCTTACCGAATGCAATAGGGCCAGTTGTAACAGGACCTGGGTTCAGTTTCATAAAGACTTACTATGATAACAAATTCCCGATTTCTATAACAAGTTTACTATTAACCAATCAAATCGAAGGATTTCCTTAGCTTTAAACTGTTATCGCAAATTTGTTATAATAACAAGTTTTGGCTTTACAAGTTTTGAGAAACAAGCTCAGTTAGCGCGTTGTTAGCTTTTTCAACGTTTCCGTGTTGTCAGTTGTGGTCTATTGGTTTTAAAGAGGTAAGATCTCTGGTTGGTTGAATGAGTCCGAATAGATTTATTGTATTTTTACTTTGTTCCAATCAGTAAGAGGTTGCGATGGCCGAGTGGTTAAGGCGTTTGACTTGAAATCAAATGGGATCTTCCCGCGTAGGTTCGAATCCTACTCGCAACGAAATATACTTCCTGTGGATTTTCTTTTCTCTTTTTTTTCCAAAACGAGATGAGTGTGACAATCTTGACTTTCATCACTATACAATATATTTGTAGAAATGTTATGCTAAAAATACTTATCTTGAGTTTACGGAGAAATAATGCTCTCATCAAAATTATCAAGTTACATTACCGTGTGGAATGTCTTGCAATCTCAAGACATTTCATCAAAATAATCTTTAAAATATTGAATTGAGGATCATGATTTTGACGCAGGTGTTACTCTGTTCCTGCTCAATTAAATATTTTGTGGTCATGATGACTAATTACCCCGTTTACGACTTTGCAAAAAAACAGAACGTGACATCAGGTTCAAATCCTGCGCGGGAAGATCCCATTTGATTTTTAGTCAAAGGCCTTAACCACTCGGCCATCGCAAGTTGATATTTCTGGTCTGATTATGAAAAGTTAACTTCGAATCAATTCTACCAAGTTCTTGGCTTGTCCATGATGCATTCAAACTTCACAGTTCTATAAAATCTGGTGATTTAGTCACGTGACCTTTGCAATCAAAAGCACGGTAATTCGCCGTCATGACCACAAGATAGTTAAATTTAGCAGTCACCTGTGTCACAATCATGATGTTCGATTCAAATATTCATCAATGTCTAAAGGATCATTTTTATGAAATGTGTTTTAAGACTGAAAGTTACTTAACAAGGCCGCAGTATGCCTTGATAATTTTCATTGTATTTCTCTGTAAATTAAAAATTTTGTCTATGGTGTGAAAGTCAAGATAGGGACACTCATTTCGTATTGAGAAAAGGAGGGGAAAAAAAACCACAGGAAGTATATTTCGTTGCGAGTAGGATTCGAACCTACGCGGGAAGATCCCATTTGATTTCTAGTCAAACGCCTTAACCACTCGGCCATCGCAACCTACTTAATGCTGTCCATGACAAATTGGAACTAAAATTTAAAAGAAACTAGATAACCACTCGGCCATATCAACTCCTTTTCCTCTTTTGTATTCATGACGAAAATCTCTCGTTTGAGGGCTGTATACCCCATTTTTCCTTATCAACAAATATCTTCTCCCAGTAATACAAATCCTATTGCCCTCAAGAGATTAAATTTAAGTATAGAAACACCTGTTTCTTTACCTCGGTCCGCGAAGATAATTCACCCCAGCATCTACGGTCACAGCAGGGGGCCACACACGATGGATTGCAATGTGTGTAGTTCCGGCGAGCGCATGGCCATGGATGTATACACGCGTTGATAGAAAGTTTTTTCTTTCTTTCTTTCCTTCTTTCTTTCTTTCTTTCTTTCTCTCTCTCTCTTCCTTCCTTCCTTTCTTTTTTTCTTTCTTTCTTTCTCTCTCTCTTCCTTCCTTTCTTTCTTTCTTTCTTTCTTTCTTCCTTCCTTCCTTTCTTTCCTTCTTTCTCTCTGTCTGGCTGTCTAATTCTTTTCTTTCTAGACTTATTTTCTTCCTTCCTTTCTTTCCTTCTTTCTCTCTGTCTGGCTGTCTAATTCTTTTCTTTCTAGACTTATTTTCTTCATCCACCCCCTTTTGATCTACACCTCTAAAGAACGTGCATTTGCCAATCATATCTGTAGTAAGGCCTATGAATGTCCTTTTCTCAAAGCTGAGGTGTAGGCCTATACATAGAACATTAAAATACAAAGACCAGCATTATGAATCACAATGTTTGGATAGCATTTCAATGTTCTATTCATATCTATTCAGAACGTTTTCTAATTCACATGCGTTATTAGCAGGTGATCTTCTTTATCTCCCATTATTGTTCTTATTTTGTAGGCATATAGCCTGTGTATACGGTAAACCTCCCTCTGAAATACCTTTCTTGGTTTCATGTTTTCTTTCAGATTTGTTTCCACCAAGGCGTGCCGGAACACTTTCAGTTTTTTTTTTTTTTTTTTTTTTTTGGGGGGGGGGGCAAAATCCCGAAGGGGGCACAATATTTTTGAAAGCGTGAGATACGGAAGCGATCGAGCGGGAGAGGGTGTGGTTGAGGGTGTAAAAATTGAGTGTAAAAGTTGCGTTTCTAAGAGCATTCAAAAATAAATTTCTTGAGAATTAAACAGTCTTGGGGTTCTTTTTGATCCTGTTTCCTCCCTTCTGACCCAGACTGGTGTTTCTTCATGATCAGGGTCGCAGTTCCAGCAAATTACTAGCCTTATTGCAAACTCTATTGTTTTAAACCAATGTAATATAGGCCTTTTAAAGACTTTAAGATGACAAACATGCATGACCGTATGCATCCGGGGGCCACCGATCGAGAGGGCAAAATTCACCCAAAGTGTGCACGAAATCTTTCAATTTTATTCTAGAAAATGCAAAAGCTCCCCCATCACCATGGGCGGAAATCCCAGGGGGACAGGGGGGACGCGTCCCCCTACCATTTTGGAAAGGGGTACATAATATCAAATGTCCCCCTACTATTTGTGCTCTTTTATTATGGAAAAAATACATAATTTCAAATCGAAATTATATCCTCGAATTTCGAAATATATATAAACAGATAGTTTATGTTAAGAACTTGGTTAGGAAAAGAAAAGGCATACCGGCCCAACTATTCTCCAACTCTCATCTAGCCCTATATACCAGCCAAAGAGTGATGACATTGATGACATCGATGGCCATTGTCAATTTCATAACTAATAAAAATGATGAAAAAAAGAAAATCGCCTCTGAATTTAGTGCATAGACGGTTAGACGAGAATGTTCCATACCCAGTAAAATCATACCTTTGTTAATCCAATTCACTTTCCCTTTATTCCAAATTTACTTGGAATATACTGAGAATATTTTCATTGTTTGCGTACTCAGTATAAAGAATAGTTTTCATGAGTTATGATTAATCCTTCACAATGAACTTTAACTATGCTTTATCCCCCAAATTTGTTTTTAAACACTCTATTAACGAGACTTATACTCCATTTTTACACAAAATTCCTGCCGTGGGAGGGGTCATCATAGGTAGATCAAGGGGCGAAGCGGCGGAAGGTGAGGCGAAAAATAAGAAGAAAGATAGGACCGGGAAGAAAGTTGAATGATGGAAGGGAGGTGAATAATTGGGAAAAAAGAAAACTTTCAGGACATGTTATAAAAATAATAAAATCGCTTGCGCTTTGCATAAATACACAGCCATCTTTTTATTTCAAAACGTGCTTGATTTTTTTTCACTTTTTTGGATCGAAATATGTAAAATCAAATCATTTATCTAAGAAGATATCCATCTTTTTCATAATTTGTAGGTTTAGATATTAAAGAAAATTAGCTTGCCATTCGGTTTTAGTCTGAAATGTATTCATTAAAAGGTTAAACGTTATCACACTGTAATAAGATGGAAAAGGGGCTTTTCAAAGGTATGTTTCACAGAGGAACTGTTCGTCAAAAGACGCCAGGCTTACTAAGATAATGTCATTGCTCCGTCAGGGGCAAAATTGTTCATTTTTGACAATAGAAATGACAATTTTTGGGCATAAAAGTGCCTTCATCGTATACTTTTGTCCTTTAATTATTTAAAAAATTATCATTTTTCTACTTTCAGGGGGGCACATTGGGGGGGGGGCAAAATCTCGTTTTGCCCCCCAAAAAATTTATTTGGGGGGGGGGGGCAAGTGCCCCCTGCCCCCCCTCGCTTCCGGCGCCCTTGTTAAAGATATATAGAGAGAAATAGAGATGGGGTGGAAATTCCACCCCATCTCTATTTCTCTCTCTCTCTTTCTCCCGACAAAAAGGACAGGGCGCTAATTTTAATCACCTCATATTAGCAGAATGATAAATTTTGAACTAGAAAATAAAACAGACATTTATCACAATCAAATATGGGCATGTTCAAATGGGTCGCTTGATCAAAGATAAAAAAGGACACTGCAAAGGAACTTTCACTATGAAAAGGGGGCTAAGGGGGGGGGGGCAAAAAAACAACTTTTTTTAAAGTGATTATTCAACAAGATGTACTTGAGGAAGGGGAACATATTAAAAATGGGCACTGAAGGGATCGGGGTTCAACGGGCACGCGGTTTTGTAAACTAAGACACGTGATCGATCTTTCCAACACTCCATCATCCCAACTCATCAATCGCCTGAACTCGCTCTCCAACGATGAACATTTTGACTTACAAAAAAATTAGCACAACATATCTAAGTTAGACATTTAATGGTGGAAACTAAAAGTATAAACGACCCAAAACAAACGGTGGAATGGATGCAGCGCACATGGGCAGTTTACCGGAGAACCACGTATGGTGCAATAATACGTTTGCGATTAAAAAATAGTTACAGGCATAGTTTGTATTTAAATTATGAATAAGACTTTGGGGTAAAAAAAATAATGATTTCATATTTTTGTGCATATCAGCAGCATGATTATTATACTTTGTATGTTGGTATGCCATTACTTCTATTTTTCGAACGTTAAGACTGTATCATTGCGCGAGTGAACCCATTTTCTTGCTGGACGGACAGAAACTATGCATGCATCGCGGTCCTTGCATGCTAAGCATACCGTAATTTTTATTCGCTTACTTTCCTTATTTCAAGGTCGATTTTCTTCGTTCGAAATTGAAAATGGACTAGTATTGGATGTCTGAATGTAATATGCCTTTGAAAACGTGATTAATATCGAATACAATAATTTCATTCCGAAGATCCTTCTACAGGCAGACAAGTCTTACGTAATAGCACGGCGTTGTTTATCATTTCGTCCTTGGCTCAACGCTCATTTAGCTGGCCCGTGGTGGTGAAATCGAGACAAGGGGATTACCTGGCCAAGATGGGTTTATCGGGGTTGGAAAAGTTTCCAAACGCGAATCGGGGTATAAAACCGCAGTTTGCAGTCCGAAGTGAGGTCGAGAATCAAACGGGACATTTTCGTAATGGATTATGTCGTATTTTGTGGGTTATCCAACTGTGAAAAAGATCGATTTGTTAAATTTATTTTACAATTTCTTCAGGCCATTGTATTTTTCACTTTTATCAATGCCAAAACAATTTTTATTGATTTTTGGTTGAACATTTTGTAAGATAATTTGTTGATATGTTCCGTAGTCCTCCAGCAAAATGTCGGTTTGCAAAGAATAAAAAATTAAAAAATTCTGAATATGCTAGTATTGAGGGCCAACCGCACAGAAACGTTGTTAGCCTAACAGGGCGCTTAACAATAAGCCCAGTTACGTCTCTCGGATTGTGAAATGAAGACATTTATTTTAATGTTTAAGTAATGAATTGTGATGACATTGGGCATCGTTGCCACCTTACCGGTTGCAATAGGGCCAGTTGTAACAGGACCTGGGTTCAGTTTCATAAAGACTTACTATGATAACAAATTCCCGATTTCTATAACAAGTTTACTATTAACCAATCAAATCGAAGGATTTCCTTAGCTTTAAACTGTTATCGCAAATTTGTTATTATAACAAGTTTGTGGCTTCACAAGTTTTAAGAAACAAGCCCAGTTATAGCGTGTTGTTAGATTTTCAACGTTTCTGTGTTGTCAGTACTGGTCTATTGGTTTTAAAGAGGTAAGATCTCTGGTTGGTTGGTTGGTTGGTTGGATGAATCCGAATAGATTTATTGCATTTTTACTTTGTTCCAATCAGTAAGAGGTTGCGATGGCCGAGTGGTTAAGGCGTTTGACTTGAAATCAAATGGGATCTTCCCGCGTAGGTTCGAATCCTACTCGCAACGAAATATACTTCCTGTGGTTTGGTTTTCCTCTCCTTTTCTCAAAACGAGATGACTGTGACTATCTTGACTTTCATCCCTATACAATATATTTGTAGAAATTTTATGCTTAAAATACTTATCTTGAATTTACGGAGAAATGACGCTCTCATCGAAATTATCAAGTTACATAACCTTGTTGAATAACTTGCAATCTTAAAACATTTCATGAAAATTATTTTTTACGTATTCACGGATATTTGAATTGAGGATCATGATTTTGACGCAGGTATTACTCTGTTCCAGCTCAATTAAACTTTCTGTGGCCATGGTGACTACCGCGTTTACGACTTTGCAAAAACATCACGTGACATCAGGTTCAAATCCTGCGCGGGAAGATCCCATTTGATTTCTAGTCAAACGCCTTAACCACTCGGCCGTCGCAAGTTGATATTTCTGGTCTGATTATGAAAAGTTAACTTCGAATCAATTCTACCAAGTTCTTGGCTTGTCCATGATGCATTCAAACTTCACAGTTCTATAAAATCTGGTGATTTAGTCACGTGACCTTTGCAATCAAAAGCACGGTAATTCGCCGTCATGACCACAAGATAGTTAAATTTAGCAGGGACCTGTGTCACAATCATGATGCTCGATTCAAATATTCGTCAATGTCTAAAAGATCATTTTCATGAAATGTGTTTTAAGACTGAAAGTTACTTAACAAGGCCGCAGTATGCCTTGATAATTTTCATTGTATTTCTCTGTAAATTAAAATATTTTGTCTATGGTGTGAAAGTCAAGATAGTGACACTCATTTCATATTGAGAAAAAGAGGGGAAAAAAACCACAGGAAGTATATTTCGTTGCGAGTAGGATTCGAACCTACGCGGGAAGATCCCATTTGATTTCTAGTCAAACGCCTTAACCACTCGGCCATCGCAACCTACTTAATGCTGTCCATGACAAATTGGAAGTAAAACTTAAAAGAAACGAGATAACCACTCGGCCATATCAACTCCTTTTCCTCTTTTGTATTGATTATGTCGTATTTTGTGGGTTATCCAACTGTGAAAAAGATCGATTTGTTAAATTTATTTTACAATTTCTTCAGGCCAGTGTATTTTTCACTTTTATCAATGCCAAAACAATTTTTATTGATTTTTAGTTGAACATTTTGAAAGAAAATTTGTTGATATGTTCCGTAGTCCTCCAGCAAAATGTCGGTTTGCAAAGAATAAAAAATAAAAAATTCTGAATATGTTAGTAAGCAGGGCCAACAGCACAGAAACGTTGTTAGCCTAACAGAGCGCTATAACAGTAAGCCCAGTTACGTCTCTCGGATTGTGAAATGAAGACATTTATTTTAATATTTAAGTAATGAATTGTGATGACATTGGGCATCGTTGCCACCTTACCGGTTGCAATAGAGCCAGTTGTAACAGGACCAAGGTTCCGTTTCATAAAGACTAACTATGATAACAAATTCCCGATTTCTTTAACAAGTTTACCATTAACCAATCAAATCGAAGGATTTCCGTATAGCTTTAAACTGTTATCGCAAATTTGTTATAATAACAAGTTTTGGCTTTACAAGTTTTGAGAAACAAGCTCAGTTAGCGCGTTGTTAGCTTTTTCAACGTTTCCGTGTTATCAGTTGTGGTCTATTGGTTTTAAAGAGGTAAGATCTCTGGTTGGTTGAATGAGTCCGAATAGATTTATTGTATTTTTACTTTACTTCAATCAGTAAGAGGTTGCGATGGCCGAGTGGTTAAGGCGTTTGACTTGATATCAAATGGGATCTTCCCGCGTAGGTTCGAATCCTACTCGCAACGAAATATACTTCCTGTGGATTTTCTTTTCTCTTTTTTTTCCAAAACGAGATGAGTGTGACAATCTTGACTTTCATCACTATACAATATATTTGTAGAAATGTTATGCTAAAAATACTTATCTTGAGTTTACGGAGAAATAATGCTCTCATCAAAATTATCAAGTTACATTACCGTGTGGAATGTCTTGCAATCTCAAGACATTTCATCAAAATAATCTTTAAAATATTGAATTGAGGATCATGATTTTGACGCAGGTGTTACTCTGTTCCTGCTCAATTAAATCTTCTGTGGTCATGATGACTAATTACCGCGTTTACGACTTTGCAAAAACATCACGTGACATCAGGTTCAAATCCTGCGCGGGAAGATCCCATTTGATTTCTAGTCAAACGCCTTAACCACTCGGCCGTCGCAAGTTGATATTTCTGGTCTGATTATGAAAAGTTAACTTCGAATCAATTCTACCAAGTTCTTGGCTTGTCCATGATGCATTCAAACTTCACAGTTCTATAAAATCTGGTGATTTAGTCACGTGACCTTTGCAATCAAAAGCACGGTAATTCGCCGTCATGACCACAAGATAGTTAAATTTAGCAGGGACCTGTGTCACAATCATGATGCTCGATTCAAATATTCGTCAATGTCTAAAAGATCATTTTCATGAAATGTGTTTTAAGACTGAAAGTTACTTAACAAGGCCGCAGTATGCCTTGATAATTTTCATTGTATTTCTCTGTAAATTAAAATATTTTGTCTATGGTGTGAAAGTCAAGATAGTGACACTCATTTCGTATTGAAAAAAGGAGGGGAAAAAAAACCACAGGAAGTATATTTCGTTGCGAGTAGGATTCGAACCTACGCGGGAAGATCCCATTTGATTTCTAGTCAAACGCCTTAACCACTCGGCCATCGCAACCTACTTAATGCTGTCCATAACAAATTGGAAGTAAAACTTAAAAGAAACGAGATAACCACTCGGCCATATCAACTCCTTTTCCTCTTTTGTATTGATTATGTCGTATTTTGTGGGTTATCCAACTGTGAAAAAGATCGATTTGTTAAATTTATTTTACAATTTCTTCAGGCCATTGTATTTTTCACTTTTATCAATGCCAAAACAATTTTTATTGATTTTTGGTTGAACATTTTGTAAGATAATTTGTTGATATGTTCCGTAGTCCTCCAGCAAAATGTCGGTTTGCAAAGAATAAAAAATTAAAAAATTCTGAATATGCTAGTAATGAGGGCCAACCGCACAGAAACGTTGTTAGCCTAACAGGGCGCTTAACAATAAGCCCAGTTACGTCTCTCGGATTGTGAAATGAAGACATTTATTTTAATGTTTAAGTAATGAATTGTGATGACATTGGGCATCGTTGCCACCTTACCGGTTGCAATAGGGCCAGTTGTAACAGGACCTGGGTTCAGTTTCATAAAGACTTACTATGATAACAAATTCCCGATTTCTATAACAAGTTTACTATTAACCAATCAAATCGAAGGATTTCCTTAGCTTTAAACTGTTATCGCAAATTTGTTATTATAACAAGTTTGTGGCTTCACAAGTTTTAAGAAACAAGCCCAGTTATAGCGTGTTATTAACAACACGTTTTTCAACGTTTCTGTGTTGTCAGTACTGGTCTATTGGTTTTAAAGAGGTAAGATCTCTGGTTGGTTGGTTGGTTGGTTGGATGAATCCGAATAGATTTATTGCATTTTTACTTTGTTCCAATCAGTAAGAGGTTGCGATGGCCGAGTGGTTAAGGCGTTTGACTTGAAATCAAATGGGATCTTCCCGCGTAGGTTCGAATCCTACTCGCAACGAAACGTACTTCCTGTGGTTTTGTTTTCCTCTCTTTTTTCCAAAACGAGATGACTGTGACTATCTTGACTTTCATCCCTATACAATATATTTGTAGAAATTTTATGCTTAAAATACTTATCTTGAATTTACGGAGAAATGACGCTCTCATCGAAATTATCAAGTTACATAACCTTGTTGAATAACTTGCAATCTTAAAACATTTCATGAAAATTATTTTTTACGTATTCACGAATATTTGAATTGAGGATCATGATTTTGACGCAGGTATTACTCTGTTCCAGCTCAATTAAACTTTCTGTGGCCATGGTGACTACCGCGTTTACGTCTTTGCAAAAACATCACGTGACATCAGGTTCAAATCCTGCGCGGGAAGATCCCATTTGATTTCTAGTCAAACGCCTTAACCACTCGCCGTCGCAAGTTGATATTTCTGGTCTGATTATGAAAAGTTAACTTCGAATCAATTCTACCAAGTTCTTGGCTTGTCCATGATGCATTCAAACTTCAAAGTTCTATAAAATCTGGTGATTTTGTCACGTGACCTTTCCAAATCAAAAGCACGGTAATTCGCCGTCATGACCACAGGATAGTTAAATTTAGCAGTCACCTGTGTCACAATCATGATGCTCGATTCAAATATTCATCAATGTCTAAAAGATCATTTTCATGAAATGTGTTTTAAGACTGAAAGTTACTTAACAAGGCCGCAGTATGCCTTGATAATTTTCATTGTATTTCTCTGTAAATTAAAATATTTTGTCTATGGTGTGAAAGTCAAGATAGTGACACTCATTTCATATTGAAAAAAAGAGGGGAAAAAAACCACAGGAAGTATATTTCGTTGCGAGTAGGATTCGAACCTACGCGGGAAGTTCTAGTCAAACGCCTTAACCACTCGGCCATCGCAACCTACTTAATGCTGTCCATAACAAATTGGAAGTAAAACTTAAAAGAAACGAGATAACCACTCGGCCATATCAACTCCTTTTCCTCTTTTGTATTGATTATGTCGTATTTTGTGGGTTATCCAACTGTGAAAAAGATCGATTTGTTAAATTTATTTTACAATTTCTTCAGGCCATTGTAATTTTCACTTTTATCAATGCCAAAACAATTTTTATTGATTTTTGGTTGAACATTTTGTAAGATAATTTGTTGATATGTTCCGTAGTCCTCCAGCAAAATGTCGGTTTGCAAAGAATAAAAAATTAAAAAATTCTGAATATGCTAGTAATGAGGGCCAACCGCACAGAAACGTTGTTAGCCTAACAGGGCGCTTAACAATAAGCCCAGTTACGTCTCTCGGATTGTGAAATGAAGACATTTATTTTAATGTTTAAGTAATGAATTGTGATGACATTGGGCATCGTTGCCACCTTACCGGTTGCAATAGAGCCAGTTGTAACAGGACCTAGGTTCCGTTTCATAAAGACTTGTTATGATAACAAATTCCCGATTTCTATAACAAGTTTACTATTAACCAATCAAACCGAAGGATTTCCGTATAGCTTTAAACTGTTATCGCAAATTTGTTATAATAAGTTTTGGCTTTACAAGTTTTGAGAAACAAGCTCAGTTAGCGCGTTGTTAGCTTTTTCAACGTTTCCGTGTTGTCAGTACTGGTCTATTGGTTTTTAAAGAGGTAAGATCTCTGGTTGGTTGAATGAGTCCGAATAGATTTATTGTATTTTTACTTTACTTCAATCAGTAAGAGGTTGCGATGGCCGAGTGGTTAAGGCGTTTGACTTGAAATCAAATGGGATCTTCCCGCGTAGGTTCGAATCCTACTCGCAACGAAACGTACTTCCTGTGGTTTGGTTTTCTCTTTTTTCCAAAACGAGATGACTGTGACTATCTTGACTTTCATCCCTATACAATATATTTGTAGAAATTTTATGCTTAAAATACTTATCTTGAATTTACGGAGAAATGACGCTCTCATCGAAATTATCAAGTTACATAACCTTGTTGAATAACTTGCAATCTTAAAACATTTCATGAAAATTATTTTTTACGTATTCACGAATATTTGAATTGAGGATCATGATTTTGACGCAGGTATTACTCTGTTCCAGCTCAATTAAACTTTCTGTGGCCATGGTGACTAATTACCGCGTTTACGACTTTGCAAAAACATCACGTGACATCAGGTTCAAATCCTGCGCGGGAAGATCCCATTTGATTTCTAGTCAAACGCCTTAACCACTCGGCCGTCGCAAGTTGATATTTCTGGTCTGATTATGAAAAGTTAACTTCGAATCAATTCTACCAAGTTCTTGGCTTGTCCATGATGCATTCAAACTTCACAGTTCTATAAAATCTGGTGATTTAGTCACGTGACCTTTGCAATCAAAAGCACGGTAATTCGCCGTCATGACCACAAGATAGTTAAATTTAGCAGGGACCTGTGTCACAATCATGATGCTCGATTCAAATATTCGTCAATGTCTAAAAGATTCTTTTTATGAAATGTGTTTTAAGACTGAAAGTCCCGACCTTTCGTTTGAGGACGCGGACGCTTATTTACAACGGTAGTTGACTTTGGAAGGGACTTTTTGGGCCCGTCATCATGGTCGTAAAACTCAGTCCTGCAATGCAAATTGTGTGACATGAGATTTTTTTTTCGTTTCGCATCTGCGACGGAAACATTCAATATGCGTTTCGTGTGCAAAATTCTGGTTGCTACTATGGTAACAGCGATTTATCCGATTGAGGACGACTTTCCAAAGCCACATTTGACTCCTCCTAGAGCTCGAGAGGCCGCCCGGGGGGCCCACTTCCATTGATTAGTGGATACCAGTAGCGACCACCCGTAAAAGGGGACAGAGTGGGCAGGTACGTTACGTATATAGGCCTATGTAACGTTATTAGGGTGTCAAAACGATGTTTAAAACGCTGAAATAAGGGATACATATTCAATACTTGTAGGGTTTCACAAGCCAAATACTTGTTAAGAGATGCATTTTCATAATCTGGAAAAGAATTGCTTCCCTCGTTTAGCATGTTTAGGGTACTTTTCGAAACCCCATGGTCGTGCCTGGTATCCACTCATCAATGGAAGTGGTCCCCCGGAATTTGAATCTTATCCCCATTTCTGGGGAATGTAAAACATAATGCCCCTCACATCGTGTGCGAGAGGCATATCGTTTGTGTATAAGGAGTAAACAAAAGAAACAAAGAAACAAAAGAAACAAAAGGAAACGAGTTCAAAGGTATCGCATATGATGTGTACATATCAACGCATGCGAAATGTTCGGCTGGAGAGGTTGATCTTATCCATGAAATCAATTGCCAGTGATCAACCAATAATCCACATTAAATGTAATATCGATTCGATGGACTGTAATGATCTATATTTAAGCCTTCATTCAGTAAGTTTTTCCTCACTCAATATGTTCTCGATTTGTTTGAAAAACCACTTTCTTCTCCATGTCATAAATCTATTTTAGGTCCTGCATTTTGAATATCTCCAGCCATCAGTCGTAATATACATGCATGTATGCGGTACGGGTGTCGCGGAAAGGGATTTTGCACACGAAAAGCAGATTTGTAGGGCCTGTAACCCCCCCTGTTACACAAAGCTTAGCATTGATCGTAGAGCAGTTTTCTACGTTTGATTCTATTGACTGTAATGCACAATCAATCTTAAAAATCAAGTGTATGATTAAGCGTTAACTTTTGTGTTAGGGGACCCTAATACTAGCGTCCGTGATGATTGCGAAAGGTCGCAAGTTACTTAACAAGGCCGCAGTATGGCTTGATAATTTTCATTGTATTTCTCTGTAAATTGAAATATTTTGTCTATGGTGTGAAAGTCAAGATAAGGACACTCATTTCGTATTGAGAAAAGGAGAGGAAAAAAAAACCACAGGAAGTATATTTCGTTGCGAGTAGGATTCGAACCTACGCGGGAAGATCCCATTTGATTTCTAGTCAAACGCCTTAACCACTCGGCCAGGGCCAGGGCATAATGGACTGCTGGTGAGGGGAAGAAGAGAAGAGGAAAGGGGGGAAAGAGAGGGGGAAAAGGGGGAAGAAGGGGAAAGGAAAAAAACTAAGAAAAAAGATGAAATTTTACCCCTATTTTTCTCGTAGAAAACCTTTTTTTATTTATTTCCTGCAAAATGTCATCTCCATCAGACATTATCTAGCTACAGTTATGGCTAAAATTGGCAAACTTTGCTGAAGTTCTACAATCTCCCCAAAACATGCTGCCGCACTCACTCTTCTGGTGAAAAATGGTAGCACATCCCGTGAAAATACCAGTCGAAAGCACACTCACATTCACTACAAATATACAGACACAATCATACACAGGAAGCTTACAGCACTTTCAGAAATTTCGTTTTCTTGAAACCATAACCAGCTTGGAAAACGTTAGGTGCCACCAGTGTCATGGTTACGCTTAATTTTTCCGCAAAGATCTACATGTAGTAAAGCCATGTATTTACAAATTATTTCTGAAAGCACTGCCAACCAACATCCTACAAAGTACCCCTAGAATAATATACTACTAGATGCGGATAGTAAATGAATAAATTACAAAAGCAAAGCAGAATACATGGCATTAAATGGCAAATGGGAACACATGTTCCAACTTTATTTCTTTTTTTACCTCAATAAATATGTTATATATAGAAATGCAAGGTGTTTAAAAACAATACTGAACACACACAAAAAGAAAAGCAAGCATGGAATGATTGCAACAATAACAAGTTTCGACATACTAGTAGTTTTGTTGACTGAAATGTAGTTTGAAAGTACTGATACACATGATACATTTGTGTCTGAAAGTTCTTGATAATAAACAATTTATGTATAACATCACGGCATGCTCCACAAGGAACTTTGGAAAAAAAAAATCAAAGGCACCAATGTAAAAATCTTGGGAGGGGGGAGTTTTGAGGTAGATGGGCAAAATCTGTCAGATAATTTTTGTGGCCAAGCCCCTCTGGTGAGAATGCATCGATAGTTAACAATTGTAATGTGCTTAGGTCTGAAATGTATGTCATATAATCTTATATGACGACATGCCTATGAGATAAAAAAGTGAAAGCAAAACTTTTCATCACAATTTTATTATAAATTATGATACCTATATCATACAGTAATTTTACAGTAAAATGATAATTCAAAAACACAGTCTACACAACTACAAACTGATGCCAAATGGCAAATAGTAGGCTTATAGTCACTGTTAAGATCTTGTAATGAGCTTCTCTCATCAGATCAGATCAGATTAGTTTACTCTTCATTGCGTTTTAGCAAATGTACCATTCAAAACTTGCAATATCAAAACTTGTTCACAAAATATCCAAAATATTCATACATTTCTGTTTTTCGGCTAAAATCACAATTTGTGTTTGGAATTGTAGTTAAAATCATGTTTAGGAGCATTTTTGGAAGTGTACAAAATTATATGTAACATGAGAACTGCATACCCAGATGCGTCGAAAATGATCTTAAAAAGTTTAGAGATTCAAAGAAGAGAAGTAACAAAACATCGCAGTGAGAGCTTTTCTTGTTGCAGACATCTCCTTGAAAACATCGGGGGGGGGGGGGGACCTCTCAGCCCCCCCCCCACTTCTCAGTTCACCAAGGGTTAAGACTACATATCAAAGTTAACAAAGAAATGAGTTTTGTAAACTATGATACTAATTTCATATAGTAATATCACTCTCCTTTCTACAAAATCTAAAATCATGAATGAGAACAGCTTATTTCTCATTAGTCGGACATTTATGATACACATATATTTACCGAGTGCATTACCAAATGGAATGTGTCAAAGGGTAGTACTATTATAGTAATTATCATGACCGTTTCATCTAAATTAGAAGACAACTGTCTTATTTTGATTTTCCTCATCTACTGTAATATGGACATATACATTTGATATCATATACTGTTACCAATGGCAGCTCAGATTAAAAAATATGTCTTGCACATCATTATGGCCCAAGAAAACTGCTTGTGCCAAATTTCAAGAGCCTTGGTGAAAATTTGAGGAAGAAGTTCATCCTCTACAATTTTCTGATTTATTACCATCAAACACCCTTACCATGGCATTGCAGTTTTCAATATATTAAAACAAGTGGAATGCCTCTGGCAGTCTCGCCTGCATTATGCAATGCGATATAGCAGCAGTGCTTCCTTTGAAAAACAGCTAATGAATAATTATTCACAGAAGAAAACATCAATAAGATAATAAACTATTATGTCCATTGAAACAAAATGACCTTTGAGCATGATCATGTGACCTAAGGATTGTACAAAACTATTATTCATACTTGACTACCCTTATGCCAATGTTTCATGAGCAAGTACCATAAACTTCCTGAATTATGAAGCCAATTCAAGACATACTCCCAACACGGCCAGAGTTCATTGACCTTTAAATGATATTTGACCCTGGACATATTTCTGAAACACACACAGGGTATTCAGGGATACATTGCTGCTCTTATGTCCAAGTTTCATGAACTAAATCCATAGACTTTTAAAGTTATGACAATTCCACAAATATCCCCTGAAACTCACAAAGGATGTTCAAGGATGCACTATAACTCTTATGTCTAAGTTTTATGAACTTGGTCCATATACTTTTGAAGTTATGACATTTCATAAACTTAACCTTGGTTAAGATTTTGATATCGATTCCCCCAATATGGTCTAAGTTCATTGACCCTAAATGACCTTTGACCTTGGTCATGTGATCTGAAACTCAGGCAGAATATTCATCAATACTTGATTATCGTTATGTCCAAGTTTCATGAACTAGGTCTATATACTTTCTAAGTTATGATGACATTTCAAAAACTTAAACTTGGTTAACATTTCAATGTTGACAACGCTGCCGTCGGAAAAGCGGCGCCTGTAGTCTTGCTCTGCTATGCAGGAGAGACAAAAATGGGTCTTGACCATCATTATAAGAAGCTATGAACATGCCACATTTCCTGATCATTGTTCAAAATCTGAGGAATTAGTCCAATCCCAATATTGTTCTCATTCATTGACATTACATGCTATTATGTCTACAGTTCAAAATCTGAAAAATCATTCTAATCCCCAAATTTTTTATCTGATTATTGCCATAATCACCATTACCAATGGTATTACACTTTTCAACATATTAAAAAAATGTGTCTTACACAACTTCAAGACTAATGTTTCCCCCTTTTTCATTAAGATTGGTCAAATCTGTGGAAGTAGTTCAACTATTTCCTAATATGCCATTACAAAAGGCAACAGTTTCTGACACATTACAAAAATGTGTCTTGAACATCATTATTTGTCCATAAAAATACAATATCAAAAATCTTGAAAAGACAAATTGCCTCTCACCTTAAGATGAAAAAAGCATTTCAAAATTTGAGTATGAGACTGAGATCCTGAGATGGTCAAGTTTTTACTAAATGATTCCTGAAGTACAGTGAAATGTCTTAGTATGCAAAATCGTTTCTCCTCATTATAAATCGCATATACATTATAAATAGATGTTTACAAAAACAAATCTGATGAAAGTAGATATATTGCTTGAGACTGGTTGGCAAGTACGGAATGAATGACAAGAGTAGTACAACTGAAGAGTGTTTCAATAAAATATTTCTTCAATCTGATATTCCTTAATATCACACTGCACTTAACATTACCACTAAGTACATTTCCTGAGACTAACTGGCAAATTTAGAATACATGACAAGACCTGAATACATACACATGTTCAGCTATTATGAGGTAAAAAAAATGCTACTATACTCATCTTGTGATACCATAACACCGAGGATACCACGCTGCGACAGCAGCACATACAAAAAGGATCGCAACTCAATTAAAATTTGGCTGCCAAAAGTGTGAACAAAATATTCAAGGGAGAATCAACTTTAAAATCTTTTTTATAGGTCTTTGTACGAGGGTAAAAAAGTCTGTCTTTTCAGTATTTAGAAGCAAGAACATTGTCTCTTTCTTTTTAAAAAAAGATATTTGTTCATTTTGGCCCACTAAAATTGTCATATTCGGGTCACAATGCAGCATTCAAGGTAGACAATACATTATAATAGTACCTATATGGAAGGGATATATGTATGGAGATTCAATGAAAGAGTCAGACAGTCAGTATTACTTTTTTTTCACCAACTCTTTCCATTCCTCCAAAGTCTGTCCTTCGCTTGGACAGAACCATTTTCCCTGGAATTGTGTGTGACCTGTTTCCTTCGTTTTACTTTGATTGCACTTTGAACATGAGTATGTGCCCTTTCCCTTTTTGTACCTTTTAAGGGGTGGCTCTCCTCTTGCAGCCCTTTCCATATCTTCTTGTCGGGCCTTCTCTCTTCTCCACCTAGCATGGCGAGATATGTTAACATTTCCCTCTTCTTGGCTTGAGCCAGAGGGAAAGTTATACCATGGGTATGGCTGATGAGGGGGCATCGTTGGCCTGGCTGCATGGAAAGGGGGAAAAGGGGGAAATTGATAATAGTGGGGGTAAAATGGGAATGGAGCTGGTGACTGAAGTTCTGGAGGCCCTGACTGGGTTGCTTTCCGTTTTTTGGATCTAGGAGGAGCCATCTCTCCCTCTCGGTTTGGAGGTTCCTCAAACTCCATTTCCCGGTGTCCATGAGTTTGCAGCTCAGTGGGCTGTTGCCGCGGTAGGGGAAGTGGCTCGCTTGCAACTGTTTGAGTTTCCGGGAAGTGCACACCTTGCAGAAGAGTTGTGGCCTGTATCTTCTTCTGTCGTTTGTGCAGCCTGAAATCAAAATGGAAATATAGACCAGTACAATTATACTCCATGGATGCAACCACTAAAAAATGAAAACCAAAAACTTTTTATTAAAGTTTCTGATAATTTTTACCTACTAAGGCCTGGAAATGATTGTGCTCAAATTTACAAAGTAGATACATTAGCTAAATTAGGTAAAGTTTTGTTCAATGCAGTGTCCTTGCAAAACCTGGTACCAGTACATTTCATTACGTGCATAATCTGCTTCACAGAAGTAGTGTTACATATATATGTCATGGGGATGTTTCATTAAAGCTGTTTATAAGTTACGAAATACTGGTAAATGTTCTCAGGTGGAAATCAAAGATTCTCATTCATTTACATACAGCACTAGAAAGTATCATCAATTGTACGTGTAAAGTCATTCGCAACTTATGGACGGCTTTATGGAACACCACCATGGTATGGTAAGGCTACTGAAAGTCCAAACTTTTTTTTAAAATAGAAATCAATAGTGACAAAGTTAATGGATGTGTTACATATTAGAAGACTTGAAATAACAAGTCGATTCTTTCTGAAATTGTTTGCATCACTCTCTTCCCCCATTTTCTGCAGTTTATTTCCTCCTTATTACCGAGACCAAGAGTGCCCATAGCCATTAACCACTTCCAGGAATCAACCTATTGATGCCCTTTCATGGTCCAGGAGGCCGCTAGTCCACCCCCAACATTAAAAAATTGCATCACCTGCGCTACGTGTTGATTTGTGATTTTAATTGATCGCAGGCAAGAACTTCATGTAGTGATCGCAATCTTTCATAGTCCCATTTAAAAAAAAAAGGTCAACGCATGGTCCTTAGTTGCTACCACTAGGTATCAAACTTGCTTTTAGTTTTTTAATTTCAACTGTGCAAAAGGTTGTTTTTATTCATTTTGCATTTCCGTATGCATTTTATTTTTGTATGCTGAAGGCACATTTAATTTTCCTTTTGGTGATTTTATTCATTTGAAAGCACTATGCCCAAAGGTCATATCCCACCAATAACAGATTCTGAATGTCTTGAGGCAACAAGCTTTAAAAAAATGCCTAAACTGTTTACATGTTAGTATAAACATACAAGTTAGTCTAAACATACAAATCAAAGTTAGGTTGAAATCTGGCTATCGAATAAATTTTCTTACCATTTTATGGACTATGGCAAACCAAACATTGATATCACTGACCTTTGGCTCAAAGTGAGTTTATGTAATCATTTAAAACTTCAAGTGCATTTCTTTTTACATAGGATTTAGATGAAATATTTTTTGGGGGCAAAATCTTACCAGGTGGTGACAGTAGTGTTGTTTAATGTCACTAACACAAGATCAGTGTCC
This sequence comes from Lytechinus variegatus, assembly GCF_018143015.1. Classification (NCBI taxonomy): domain Eukaryota; kingdom Metazoa; phylum Echinodermata; class Echinoidea; order Temnopleuroida; family Toxopneustidae; genus Lytechinus; species Lytechinus variegatus. The sequence continues at coordinate 39,126,321 of NC_054740.1, read as the reverse complement.
CTCTGCAAAACCATACTTTCTTCTACCAGCTGTTTTATGTGCTGATACGTATGCACAATGGCCTGGGGGGTGGGGAGGATCTTTCCTTGGGCATCCCTTGGTCTGTTTCTGGCAAGACTAAACTCCTTAAACAGGTGGAGACAGAGGCACTCTGTCAACCTGTTTGAATCTGGTTTCTCTGCAGCCACACCACCAGACAAATACAGTCTAAAAACAATGAAAGACAATTCAAGGAATACAGGAGGAATAGTGAATGGACAAATCTACAATCTTTATATTTTTTTAACTTACAATACAAAAGGTAATAATTATATTAATTTATATTTATTATTTATTAAAATATCTTTATACAGGATAGCAGGATCAGATTAACTGTTTATCAACCTGGTCCTGTTATTATGAGTAAATTTTACATTTAAAACATACTTTCTGTTCTAAAGTAGTAGGATATCATTGCTTTCCAAATACGCATCATTAAATCATGATGAAATTACATTTTTCAAAAAGCTCATTAAGCCTTAATAGCAAATGAGTTTAAGTTTAATCCAGATATACAGTTTTGGATCAGACCAAAAGGCTAACGATAAGTGTACCATTTTTTCCTTACAGTTACAAAGACAAGAGTGACTAAATGAAGCTTTGACATGCCGTATCTGATTTCATAGTATGTATTTCAAATATTCATCAACAAAGTAATATATCTATAATCATGCATAAAGAGAATTTCCTCTTTTTTTCATATGCAAATTTTACTAATAAAAAAAAAACAACCCAGAAATTTACCTTTCAGCAGCCTGAACACCTGGTGCAGCCCCACTTCTTTTTCTAGAGGCCCTCCATGGACCCTGGAGAGATCTCCTCCTTGATTTTGGACCATAGACAAATGGGGCCTTGTCTGCCTCATCAAGGAGGTTGTACAGTCTAATAATCTGGTGTTCGTCACTGCCCGCTAGGGCAGTAATATCTCTCTTCAAACTGACCAGATATGCCGCTAACTTGTCTATTGCCTTCCAACCTGGTATTCCTCTGTGGTCAGAGCATGTGTCCTATAATGATATTACATACATACATCATTGTCACACATACATATTTGGAACATACAAAAATCAAGAAAAACTGTCGTCCATAATAATCTCGGCATACTATTAACAAGTGAATCTATAAACATCTAGTTCATAATATATCTTGTTTTATATGCAAGTTCATTTAATCTTTTATATCAGGATTCTTGATCCAATATTACAGGACAATATTTTGGCTCTCATTTCTGTTCAATTTTGACTAATTCCTTAAATAATATGTACGGTGGTATTTTGCTTATAGGTATGAAGGTAGAATATACATACATACATATACATATGTATATATATATATATATATATATATATATATATATATATATATATATATATATACATATATATATACATATATATATATATATATATATATATAAATGAAAATGAAGGTCCTGCGTCGGTTGTGGAAGTATAAAGCAAAATACAATGTGAATAAAAGAACCGTAGATAGAAAAGTTGATCAAATTTTCGCCCATAGGGCTTCATCAGGGCGATGTACGTGTACGGGTCTCCGTCATAATGATATTTGAGATCAGTAGTATGGAGAGGGCCGTAGCAAGGTCAACACCCGTCTTCATCAAGCTTTCTGACACTGCCCTTCATCAGGATCTAGACCAATATATAATATTTCATATATTGGTCTAGATCCTGATGAAGGGCATGTGTCAGAAAGCTTGATGAAGACGGGTATTGACCTTGCTACGGCCCTCTCCATACTACTGATCCCAAATAAATATATATATATATATATATATAGCTATATATATTTATATACATACTGAAACTATCTATATACCTAAACTGAATACAACTAAAGTTTGTTTCTCACTTTTAAATTCCTAACCAATCATATAAAACTGAAGAGTAAAATAAAGGCTATATCCTGCATGTCAGTATGAACAAGATACTTTTCAACATGTAAACACAAAAAATGTCAGATGAAATGTCAAATACCTCTTGTGGTGTAGATTCAGGAGGCAGAGTGGGTGAATGGGCAGGTGATGGTGTTTCTTGCTGCTCTAAAGGTGTTTGTGAGTCCTGCTGCTGGAGCTCTGCAGTTATTGGTGGCTCCTGCTGCTCTGCAGGTACTGACACCTGCCTTTTTGCAACTTGGGTGATGTCCAGGTTAACATCAACAGCTCCACAAACAGTTCTGTCATCCAAACTCTCCTCCACCTTCTCCTCTTCTTGAACATCTGGTATTCTAGAACCTAGATCAGGGCTCTGCTCTGGGGCAAGAAGATCCCCTCGTCCAGACTGAGCAAACAGATACTCCACAGCGATCTTCTCATCTGAAAATGTAACAATAAAAACATTAGCTAATCATGATGTTATTTCACAAGTAATTTTTTCTAATATTGTTGACTGGAAGAAAATGTAAATACAGGTAGGAAGCCAGTGATAAATAGGCTGGAGACGCTGATTGCAAATGAGAGCTCAGTCTAGGGCGACAACATTACTGCTACATGTATATCAAAGTGACCAGCACTTACAGGTCACTTTTGGAGGGAAATAGTAGATTACAACGTCTTTGAATTCTATAAAGTTAATCCTGAAGGTGCCATCAGGTATTTCGTTTTTACAATAGTCAGCTTGAGCATATCAGATACGACAATTTTCAAATTATCATTTGCCCTAATCATAAAAGACCAAGAGGCAGAAGTCAGCTTGAGGGTAATGCTGTGTTTGGATGTCCCTTATGACATAAACAAAATTGTAACATTTTTCAACACCGTACTGTGGGAAAGGAATACAGAGCAATTGTCAACTGAAGTTATTGATTTCTTGTCCGTGAAAAAGGTAAAAAAATTGATGTATGACATACAGAGCACAGAGCAATCTTCCTGTTCCTGCTTTATTTATTTCCAAGTCTGTTCATTGAAAAATAAAATTTTTCCTTACGAAAATTAGTTTAAAAGCATAGTATAAAAGTTTTTTTATGAAAAATATAAGCTAGATGTAAGCTAGATGATTCCCTGTTCTAGTACTGTCTTTGATAAGGTCCAAAATGAAGTCGTGATAAAAAATTACCATTCAAAATGATCACTAAGTGCTCGTAAAAAATTAAACATCATTGGAAGACGATTTCAGTTTTTCCCCAGAAACTAGTGTTGCAGCCTTTCCATCAGCCAAGAATAGTTTTAGTTCTAATTTCATATTTCTACATACTGTTTTACAAGTGACAGCATGAGTGAGATCTCAGCCCTTGACCCATGCGAGGATGATGAATATCTGCATGTCACCCGCGACCTAATGTACAAAATTGTGCATTTTTTTTTAATTAAAATTTTTTCAAGTTATGTTTATCCATGCGTAATATATGCATATAAGCATAATTTTGTTCGAAGTCACTGAATAAAGTTCCAAACATGCTAATTTTTAGAGTAGATATCCTTTGTTGTGTTTTTAACAAATGTACTAAAAAATTGCAATCTCTGTTTTTCAGTCCTTTTTTTAATACTTTTTTTCAATTATATTTTTCGGATGCAGTCACAAACAACATATTAAGCAATTTGATTCAGTAAAATAAGAAATATATATTCATTTATGATTCTTGGTTGAAAAAGCAATTTGTAATGAAATTGTACATAAAATAACGTTTTTGAGGTAAAAAAGCATGAAAGCTTTTCGTGTTGCGACATATCATGCAAAAATGAGGGTGGGGCCTTCCAGGCCACCCCCCCTTACCCACTCCCAGCATATGAAATGGGGCTCTTATGTGCATAACTGGACAGAAAAATTTGTTTCATATTGCTTTTACCTGTTGGTTTTCCTGGTGTCTGGAACTCCGGAATGAGGTCCGATCCCAGGATCCTCCGGGACATACTGTTGATTGTTGTCATCATTTGGACGTCATAGAGCCTCGTTCCACTGTTGTCACTAATGTCCAGAGCGTCCTTCCCCCTGTTTATATTCCAGCGGGCCCCACCTTCCAACATATACATCTGCATGTGCATGGCGTTACATCTCCAACCTGAAAGAAAACATACACGTAATACACCTTTTTTACATTGTTGAGAGCATTTATGACATGTATAAATGGGAAAAATTAATTAAATTGATACAGCTTAATCCGTGCATATATATATATATATATATATATATGGGTGTGTGTGTATCGACTATAACATCAATACTAACCAAGAATTTGATCTTTACCGTTCATTTGACAAATTTGGAAGGAACTGGACTATAAACAAGTTGAAAATATCCATAAAAAACAACTGTCATTGTTGCATTGGAGAGTATAGTCGGTACCTATCAGGCTAAATGCTTCAATATTGACAGATGTCCATGAGGATCATTAAGTAGAGTGATTCAATCTACTTTATGAACTGCTTGCTGTAAATATGCATTTACTTAAAAACTAATATAGATCCCGAAGGCTTCAGTAAACCAAGGGTTTGTTTTTCATCATCTGGAATCTATAATTTAATTAGCCTTGATAATCTGAGTTCCCCTTAAGGTGAAAGGCACACAAGAAGATGATGTAGTGAGAATAAAATTTATATAATTTACTTTTTGTAAAACTTGATTAGGAAGACTGAGAGCATTGAAAATGTTGCCATGTTGAAAATGATGATGTCATGGAAATAGGGTATAACAGCAGGATACTTTTGAATATATGGCATGAGGATTAATTAAAACCCAACTATGAGAAAGAAAAAAATCATGTCCATCAACTTACCAGGAACAAAGCTGCACTGGTGGCGATGGAAGCTCTCCAGTGAGGATGACCCTCTGGCGCATCGTAAAACTTGGAGTTTTTGCCCACCCTTGTATACGTGGCCAACTTGGGTGTATAGGTCAACACCAGGCACATCCTGGATGCAGGGCAGATGTTTTTTCTGCACCTGCCATACCTTATCCATGCTGGTATGGTTTATGAGGGGAAGACCAGTACTGTCTGTGGAGTCCCACATTGCGTCTAAGACACCCTGAATCAGTCTGCCTGTCTCTTCTGCTCCCCTTGTTCGCCGTCTGCAGTGCTTGGCCAGTTCTGCTGTAGTTATACTTGCAGTCACCTGTGCATCTGTAGGCATTCGGCCACTCTTTGTTAGGTCTTTCTTTTTGGCCTCTCGCAGCTTCTCGATATCAACCCTATCCCACTCAAAGATGCAGCTTGAAATCTTTGATAAAAAGGTCTGAAAGAGGTGATGGTGCTCAGTGGTGAGACCAGTCACGAAGCGACGCATAAAGTGAAATATGTCTAGCCTCACCTGAGTTCTCCATGGCCGAAACAATGAGAGTACCGCTGGTTTACCTGCAAAATAGTTTTCAAAATTGGAAAAAATAAATGTAAAATTCTGATATAAAATAACTTTAGAAAAAAAAAGCAAATTTCAGACAGGCTGGAAGGGCAATAAAGATTTACACGAACATTGTACAAAGTACTGCACAGATAAATTCATTTTATTGACTACATTTCAATTCTCAAAATTAATAAAACACTAAACATACAAAAATATAAATAATTGGGTTTTGAGGGGACATTTGTACAAATAGAGAGACTCATAGAAAGATGGAAAATGATCAACCAATAATATAATACTCCCTTGTGCAGAATATAAGCAACCATGTGTGCCAAACAATTTTCCTTCTGATATAATGGTTCAAAATGTTTGGTTTAAATCTTCAATTTTTGTTTTTTATTTCTTTTCTGATTACAGATATTAAAACTTTAAAATCAAAACTAATTATTACTAATAAAACTTTCAAACACAAAAATTGGATTCAGAATATAACAGGATTCTATACTTATATTTGAATAGACTACCTGATCAGCGATGAAGCTTTATAGTTCTGACTCATATACTGAAATATCTATCATACCAATACATAGTGTTAATTTTTTGAAATTTTCTGGCAAAATGAACATTTTAACTTAGAGTTTCTTTATACTTAGAAGACTTTGGCAGAAAAATGCTGTTTAGTTAAAATACAATACCATATTGTTACTAATGTGGACCTAAGAATGTGTTAACATAGACCATAAATCTTACCATTTTTTGTCATTCTTCTTTACATTATTGGATGTCCATCAAGTTTCCAAACCAAGAATTTGCAGATTTTTACTTATGGTGACTGAAAAATGTTACAAAACTCTTGATTTGGGAACTCGGTTTTGAAAGTGTATTCACTAAATTGAACCAAATTCACACAAAAACACATATAATATTTGCTTGGCCACATAATTCTTCCAAGATTTTAAGTTTATTGTTGAAATCCAAACAAATCCATCACTGTGAGCATTAAAAAAAATACAAAAACTCACCTGAAGCACTGCAGCAGTCTCTGTCCACATATATGACATCAGGCTCTGGCTCTAAAGCATCCTTATAGCGTTCAACAATACCCTGGCACAGAGCATCCAGACCAGCACCCTCTCCAGTAGTCAGAACACTGTTGAGGACTTGTCCCCTTTCATTTGCCACATTGGTCATCCAATGGGCCGTGTTGGCAACGCCACCTGCCAGCTTCTTTGTTATCTATACAATTATAAGAAAAAACAAAAAGGATATTTGTTAACAGTAATCAATCTTTAACCCTAATCAGGCAGGACTTTTTGGCTATGCTATATCTGGGAGAGGGGCTGATTCTGACCCCCCCCCCCCCCTGATCTTGGCTCAGACAAGATACAGATACAAACTTTGGAAAAGTATTTATAAACCGATGAGCACAGCAATCTGATTTTGGACTGTTTCCTAATTTAAATGAATGTATGAAATCCTACTCCTCCATGACTTAAGCCAACATGTCATTTGTCTTTAGCCAGACGAGTTAACTCTAAATCAGGTTGATGTGTATAAAGAAATGACCAGAGCCAAGTCTATGGCCAATCTGGAAAAAAAAATATACATGAGCAATCAATATTTACTGGACTTTTTCTGATGGCAGTAAGTGCTTGCGCATTAGAGCCATATTTATTTGCCTTTCACAGCACAAACAGTGGGTCAATAGAAAAAAGTTCCTAGCTGTTTGACTGATTCAACTGCACAGATTATCCAATTCACATTATGTCAGAATTGCATTGTGAAAATTAAAAAGCCATTTTACTCACTCCTTACATGCCTAATTGTAAAATAAATAAATTATTCTTTGAGAAATCAAGTTAAATAACAATCATTTTATACAGTTCAAAAAATATCATTAGTTTACCCTTTTCGTGGAGTCAATCTTCAGAAATCTGCCATACATGGAGGTTAACACTCCTTTGTGCTCATCTAGATGGGCCAAGATGTTGTTGGCATGGGCTGTCTCAAACCATTGAGCAAGCGGAAGAGGTGTGTATCTCGGGGGAGGATCGTAAGGACTTGACAATCTTGTGAAGGCAGTTCCCTTCTGATGCAATTCACAAGCAGTGAAGTACTGGAGAACTTTTCGCCCCCATTCTTCACTGTGAATTTCATCCAGTGCCTGTTGATTATAACTGGAGCTGTTCCCTTCCGTGCGAGGCTTCATCAGCGTCAGACACTTCTTGTCAAGAGCGAGACGCTGTGTCAAAACAGCAGGAAATCTGCTGCGGTGACTGGGGTCCAGCTGCCTTAGCAGATCCTCACTCCAGGGACAAACTGGCACCTTACATCTATTGCACCTGGGATATTCTGCCCCGACAAGATAGTACCTAGAATCTAGGTCTATCACTTCTCTGACTTTTGTGTAGATCCCAGCATGACTTAGGTGAAATCTGCATGTGGGGCAATGCAGTGGGATCCCCCACATTCGCATGGGTGCCCACAAAAACATTCTCTGCTTGAAGTACTCTCCTGGAGTAGGCGGAGCTCCAGACAATTTTTGAGGAGGAGGGGGATGATACCAGTTCTGTGCCGGGAAGTGGTCTCGCAGTTTCCCTTGACCGGTATAAAGTATATTAGCGATCCACTCTTGGTCTGCTTCCTTGAGAACTTTCTTAAATTGGCTGGGCAGATACCGTCTAGTGTTGGACACACTTTGATGTACTTCAGCTACAGTGTGAAAAGAAACAAAGTTGTTTATAAGAAGGGAATCTTTCCATAATTAAGAACATAAATATCTCTAGCATCAGCGTTAATCTAGTGCAAAGGTACTTTGAACTGACCAAATAATGCTCTAGAAATAAGTTTTGTAGTCTTAAGATGGGTTTTGAGAAATATCACTACAATTTGATTAAGATCATATTTCAGATGAGAGAACCCCTTTTTTTCTTCAAGTTTTATTTGATTTCACTTGATATCATTTTTTTTCAAAACATATTCTGTATAACATTTTAAAGGTCCAATCAATAAAAATTTCATAATATACACTCCAATACACTCATTATATACGTTCCAATTATAACAATTATTAATAAATTAATGAAAAAATTGTGAATACTAAAAATATCAATAAATATTAATTTCTCATTGTGCGTTTTTGTTTATCCATAGTGACGATGAAATTCAAAACAAATATAATATGGATAAACAAGCCAATGATAACAGATCAACAAATGAAAGTGGAAATAGTACCACTCACCTCGATGGCTTGTGCTCGGCATTTCCGATCCCACAGTTGCATGTGGCTCTCTTGAAGTGTTTGTGGGCTGTGATGTACCTGTTGCGATTAAAAAAATTAAATAATCATAATAATGAAGAAAATGATTATACTACAACTACTAATAATAATCAGAAAAAAGTATCTAAAACAAACTACTAATAGAAAGAAGGTGAAATTATGAAAAAAAGGTGCAACTGGGATTACTTTACCTTCCTCTAAAACCTCCCGCCCCCTCCCAACCCCCGAAAAAAAGACAGCTTTCCATCACTTAAATACAATTTCCTGTTCAGCTAAGTCAGAGTCCTATTAAAGAGAAGTTGACTTTCTAGGCAACACCAAATAAAAAGTAGAAAAACACACAACCTACCAGGCTGGCTAGCCTCTCTGGTCGCATCTGATTGGGATATGGGTGGAGCCGATTGAGCAGATGGAGCTCGGGGGCATGTCAGTCTAGCTGCAGTGGAAACAAAATAAAATTATTTTACATATTGCAACATGAATAAAAAAGTTCTATTCATTATTTAGGTAAATAACATTATTTTCAAAAATTCATTGAATATGAACTTAAAAGCAGATGAATAATGATAAACTGAAGTATTTAAACCAAAAAGCATATAAACTGAAATATCAAAGCAAATTGCAAAAAAGAAAACACAGATAAACTGAAAGTGAAGAAAACATATGCATTACAAATTAATGAGACAATAAATTAAAAAGTCAAATAAAACTTGTGCTTCTTTTAATATGAATGCACTTTTATAGAATCTGACATAGTTCTGTCTACAGAACTAAACAAAAAATGAAATATGAAAAGGTTGCAACTAGGAACAATATAGGATCGCCTAAAAAGCCCCCCCCCCCCCAGAAAAGAGACAGCTTTCCATCATTGAACAACCATTTCTAGTTCAGCTCAGAGTCCTATTAAAGAGAAGTTGACTTTCTAGGCAACACCAAATAAAAAGTAGAAAAACACACAACTTACCAGGCTGGCTAGCCTCTCTGGTCACATCTGATTGGGATATGGGTGGAGCAGATTGAGCAGATGGAGCTCGGGGGCATGTTAGTCTAGCTGCAGTGGAAAAAAATAAAATATTTTACATATTGCAACATGAATAAAAAAGTTCTATTCATTATTTAGGTAAATAACATTATTTTCAAAAATTCATTGAATATGAACTTAAAAGCAGATGAATAATGATAAACTGAAGTATTTAAACCAAAAAGCATATAAACTGAAATATCAAAGCAAATTGCAAAAAAGAAAACACAGATAAACTGAAAGTGAAGAAAACATATGCATTACAAATTAATGAGACAATAAATTAAAAAGTCAAATAAAACTTGTGCTTCTTTTAATATGAATGCACTTTTATAGAATCTGACATAGTTCTGTCTACAGAACTAAACAAAAAATGAAATATGGAAAGGTTGCAACTAGGAACACTATAGGATCGCCTAAAAAGCCCCCCCCCCCCAGAAAAGAGACAGCTTTCCATCATTGAACAACCATTTCTAGTTCAGCTCAGAGTCCTATTAAAGAGAAGTTGACTTTCTAGGCAACACCAAATAAAAAGTAGAAAAACACACAACTTACCAGGCTGGCTAGCCTCTCTGGTCACATCTGATTGGGATATGGGTGGAGCAGATTGAGCAGATGGAGCTCGGGGGCATGTTAGTCTAGCTGCAGTGGAAAAAAATAAAATATTTTACATATTGCAACATGAATAGAAAAGTTCTCTTTATTTATTTAGGTTAATGATCATTTTTTTAAAAATTCATTGAATCATATGAGCTTAAAAGCAGATGAATAATGATAAACTGAAGTATTTAAACCAAAAAGCATATAAACTGAAATATCAAAGCAAATTGCAAAAAAGAAAACACAGATAAACTGAAAGTGAAGAAAACATATGCATTACAAATTAATGAGACAATAAATTAAAAGGTCAAATAAAACTTGTGCTTCTTTTAATATGAATGCACTTTTATAGAATCTGACATAGTTCTGTCTACAGAACTAAACAAAAAATGAAATATGGAAAGGTTGCAACTAGGAACACTATAGGATCGCCTAAAAAGCCCCCCCCCCCCCCCCAGAAAAGAGACAGCTTTCCATCATTGAACAACCATTTCTAGTTCAGCTCAGAGTCCTATTAAAGAGAAGTTGACTTTCTAGGCAACACCAAATAAAAAGTAGAAAAACACACAACTTACCAGGCTGGCTAGCCTCTCTGGTCACATCTGATTGGGATATGGGTGGAGCAGATTGAGCAGATGGAGCTCGGGGGCATGTTAGTCTAGCTGCAGTGGAAAAAAATAAAATATTTTACATATTGCAACATGAATAGAAAAGTTCTCTTTATTTATTTAGGTTAATGATCATTTTTTTAAAAATTCATTGAATCATATGAGCTTAAAAGCAGATGAATAATGATAAACTGAAGTATTTAAACCAAAAAGCATATAAACTGAAATATCAAAGCAAATTGCAAAAAAGAAAACACAGATAAACTGAAAGTGAAGAAAACATATGCATTACAAATTAATAAGACAATTAATTAAAAGGTCAAATAAAACTTGTGCTTCTTTTAATATGCATGCAGGTTTATAGAATCTGACATAGTTCTCTCTACAGAACTAAAATAAAAACAAATGAAAATATGAAAAGGTTGCAACTGGGATCAATATAGCATCACCTAAAAGCCCCCCCCCAAAAAAAAAAAAAAATCAGCTTTCCATTCCCTATTAAAGCGAGGTTGACAGTCAAGGCCACACCAAATAAAAAGTAGACAAAACACACAACTTACCAGGCTGCCTGGCCTCTCTGGTCGCATCTGGTTTGGGTATAGGTGTAGGTGGAGCCGACTGAGCAGATGGAGCTCGGGCGCGTGGCAATTTAGCTGCAGAGGAAAAGCATTTTTTAAATTAAATATTGATACCTCAATATGAATGAGATAATCTAAGTTATTTTCAATGTTTTAATGAATAGAAATATAGAGAAAGCAATATTCAGTTACTCAACACTTCTAAGTGCATTGCACAAATGCATGATTTAATTTAAAACTACCATGTAGTACAATGCAAATTCTTTATCTGAACAAAATTCATCAATGTATATATTTTTTTAAAGCAATTGATTTCATGCTATCTATGGCTGTAATAATAGTGTCACAGATAATTAATTCTTATCTGTTATCAACATGCTATTTTTTTTTTTTTTGGGGGGGGGGAGGTTACATAATATTCTTTTTTCTTAAAATATCATTCCTAGTGGAGCAAAAAGGTGTCAAGATACTCACTAGTTTGGTGAAAAACTTCAACATGCTCTGCTATCCCAACTTCACCCCTGCAGGTCCTCTGGCACTGATCACATGTTATCATTGCATGGTACATTGATAAATGCTCTGTAAATTCAGAAACAAGTATCTTTTGGCCACACACCCCACATGGGATTGTTGGATCTTGTGGTGATGAGGATGCTGCCGATGATGCTGCCGACGATGCTGCCGACGATGCTGCCGACGATGCTGCCGATGATGTTGCCGATGATGCTGCCGACGATGCTGCCGACGATGCTGCCGACGATGCTGCCGACGATGCTGCCGACGATGCTGCCGATGATGTTGCCGATGATACTGCTGAAGATGCTACAGTACTTTTCTTTGGTGGCTGTAATAAATGTATCAAATAGTTGCAGTGGATTATTGCTTAGAGCAAATCTAGCAATCTGCACGAACTCCTATTGGTATTTTGTACTACGTCAATACAATCATGGATTATGAAATGAGGACTTCGAGAAACCTAGTGCTTTGTGAACGGAAAATGAATAAATCGATATCTAAACTACATCTAAAAATACAAAAATGGATTTTAAACATCCTCTCCTAAGGTTATTGGGAATTATTTTAAAGAGATATTTTCAAACTGAAATATATGGTATTTGTGGAAATGATGTGGAAGAAAATGAACAATATTCACATTTTGCCAGTAAGCAAAATTACTACTGTATTTTTTGTCCAATTCTACTAACGTAACAAATCATTTTAACAATCAACCTTGCAACAACAAAAATGGCAAACCTAATTAAATGCACATTTAAACATGATGATGAAAGCCACTGATTATATTCCCTGTCATATCCTCTAGACCAAAAGTTAATTAAAGCAGTGGTGTTATCACTAAGTAAAGTAGTAAACAATTATCTCTCTGGTCACTAATCCTTATACCAGAACTGATAGTGTTGCTTGTGTAAACAACATCTCTATCATGTAATTTACAAATTAGTTGGCATTATAAAATAATAAGACTCATTTTCCTCTGGTATATTTTTTTTCTCAGTGTTAAAACTTCGAAATTTGTCTACAGTTGAAATGTGATCCATTTCTGACAAATTTACAGGACAAGTCCACCCCAAAAAAAAATGAATAAAAAGAGATAAGTCCAAAAAGCATAGTGCTGAAAATTTCATCAAAATCGGATGTAAAATGATAAAGTTATGACATTTTGAACTTTTGCTTAATTTCACTAAACAATACTATGTTTATTCTGACCAAATATTTCTTTTGTATTTTATTATATGAAATATTATAATTTTCTCCTTATTGAGAAGTGAAACAACAATTAATTCCTCTCCAAACATATAGACAAAGCGTTGTTTAATATGGATCAGTAAAGTTCTTCCATATTATCAATTCTATAAAAACTTGAAATATTGTATTTCAAACAATAAAAAACAAAAGAAATAGTGAGTGAGGGACATCAGCCGTCTCAGGTGCATGTCACTGAGTTGTGCATATATCACTGTTTCATCAAAAAAAGCAAGTTTTGATTTTGATAAAAATTTTCAACATTTTTCTAGTTTGATTTTTATCTATTTATTCAAAACAACTTACTGTTGGGCTGGACTTGTCCCCTTAGGGCACATTAAAAGTACTTTTCAATTTTCAATGAAAAATTATGAAATGCTTTAAATTCATCCGCTAGCTGGTTCAAGATCATGGTCAATAAACTAGCACCAAGCTAGGGCACCAGAGATAAGTGAAAGAGTAAATCATGTCATCATACTTTCATCAACTTTTTTCTTCTTTTTATAACTGAAAGATGATTTTGTGATATGAATGGCAAATGATAATCATGGTAGCCTTTTAGCAGAAAATATAAAAAAATTGTTTTTTTTCCATCTTTAATTCAGTAAAGCTACATTATGTTTACATTTTCTCACTTTGGAAGGGGGTTAACAAGATCAACAATGTGGGATTGTCCAATGAAATGGTGCTGAATTGACAGCACAATTTCCAAGCAGTAAGGCACCAGAAACAATTGAAAAGATTTAGTGTGACATTTTCAAAATGAAGGTGGACATATTCACTGTATTGTTTTTTTCTGTTCCTAGATGAAGTAAAATCTAATTTCTTAATTATACTTTGGTATGTTATCCACTTGTCTTATAGATTACAGTCAGGAAAGAATAAAGGATTTATATTTTTATTTTCTACTTAGATGAAATTCGGGTGTCAAGTTGTCATATATACCACACAGAATTCCATGAGATGTAGTAAATAAATGAATAATAGGCAAAATTACCTCATGATAGCCACACTTGCAGGAAAGGGCAACTCCAAAGAGGCCAGTTGACTGCTTTTTGTGGAGGGGGCACGCATCAATCTTGCCCCTTACTTCCTTCCACTTTTTTCCTCCTGGGGTTTGTCCCACACCAAACCGGTGTTGACCTCTAGCATATAGTTGCATGAGGTGATTCCAATACGAATCTGGTTTTCCCTTTTTGGTCATTATCACTGCATGAAATAAAAAAAAGCAATAATGTTCTCAAATCTATAGATTATACAGTCATGATGTAGACAAATTCAGCAATACTTAGACCCTACAGTAAAGTAAATAATGGGGAAATGAAAAGCAAACACAAAAAATATAAGAAACAATACAATAAATGTTGTTTCTTAGACACACAGTAAATGTAACTTGACCTTGGCTTCATCTTAAAAAAAATAGCAAATTTTATGTGTTTATGATTCAATACAGGAATTTTTATAGGAAAAAAACACATTTGGCCTATGATTGAATAAACAATTACGTTACACAAGGCGAGCAACAAATAGCCAAGATCCACACACGGTAAGTTTATAGGAGGGAATGGTCAGTAGATCTACTATCTAGATCTAGGTCCTAACATTAGACCTATCTTTCATTCAGTAAATGTCTATCAAGTACCAAACTTCTACATCTAGAAAAAGGTCTCTAGACTAGAGGTGCCAGGTAAAAATGGCAGAGATAAAAATGGCACAAGTAAAAATGGCAGGGATAAAATTGGCAGAGGTAAAAATGAATAAATTTCATATGAATTAAGTATTAATAATTATCTAGTCAAAGTTTCTTAACTCAGTGTAGAACCTTGGTGAACCTAATGTAGCTCTCAGATGGAATAAAAATAACCAAAGTCAATCAACAAATAAATAATTTTGGTGAGTTTTGAAAATATATGAACAAATTAGCATATTTAAAGGTCAAGTCCACCGCAGAAAAATGTTGATTTGAATCAATAGAGAAAAATCAGACAAGTACAATGCTGAAAATTCCATCAAAATCGGATGTACTGTAAAATAAGAAAGTTATGACATTTCAAAGTTTCGCTTATTTTTAACAAAATAGTTATATGAACGAGCCAGTTACATCCAATTGAGAGAATCGATGATGTCACTCACTCACTATTTCTTTTGTTTTTTATTGTTTGAATTATACAATATTTCAATTTTTACGAATATGACGATTAGGACCTCCATGCCTGAAGCACAAAATGTTAAAATAATGGAATTCCACGTGTTCATGCAGGAATGAAACTTCATTTCCCATGACAATGACGAGAAAATATACATATTTCATAAAATGAAATACAAAAGAAATAGTGAGTGATGTCATTAGTTCCCTCATTTGCATACCGACCGAGATGTGCATATAAACTGTTTTGAGACTCCAAGTTAACGTTACAAGATCGAATATCTTCGGAATAGGCCTACGTTTTCATGGTTTTCAAATGTCTAATAACTCTAAACGATTCAACAGAAGTACATATGATCGAGGTAAATCTATATCGTAGCACCAGAAAATGGGCCAAAAATTAATAAATTTTTCAAGTATTGATTTCACTATAGGCCCAAGTTTGAACGTGATGGACACATTGTCTATAGCTGACAGTGTGCACCATGTGCCACTCTTGCACTCACCATCACCAGAAACCAGTTGAGGACTTTGACACAATGACAGTCAGCGAAAGTATCGAAACAATTTTAGCCCTCAGTTTGATTTCAACGTTTAAATTAAGTTAAATTGTAAGTTTTCTTTAAAAAGTCACAGGTTTATCTTGTAAAACGCTTACATAACAATTATAAAAACTTTTTTAATTACACTTACATTTTAAGAAACTTCCAGCAAATCTTTGAACTTTTGATACGGTCGAGCTGACTCGAACAACAACACTTCCCTCCGATCAATAGCGTGCAGCATGTTTACAATTATATAATACAGCGGGCTGTAGATTTTGCGCACGGCCCTCTTGCGCATGCGCAGTTCCGAGTTGATGTGTTACGAAAGTGTTAGGAAAGTGGTCGGAAAGCTTTAGGAAAGTGATAGGAGAGCGTTAGGAAAGTGTTAGGAAAGTCGGAAACTGTTAGGATTTTCCGAGCAGTCCAACGACCTCAGTATGGGGCCATCGCAACCTACTTAATGCTGTCCATGACAAATTGGAACTAAAATTTAAAAGAAACTAGATAACCACTCGGCCATATCAACTCTTTTTCCTCTTTTGTATTAGTTATATCGTATTTTGTGGGTTATCCAAGTGTGAACAAGAACGATTTCACTTAATCAACAGATCTTATGTAACTTTGAACGCATCATGGGCAGGCCAAGAATTTGGTATAATTGATTCGAAGTTAACTTTTAGTAAGCAGAAAACTTGAGATAGCCGAGTGGTATAAGGGCGTTTGACTAGAAATCAAATGTGATCTACCCGCGGACGTTCGAATCCTACCCACAACAAGAAAAAAAACTTGTCTTGTAATGGTCATCTCTTATTTTCTGGGAAATCCAAGTGAACAAAAGATCGATTTGTTACTTTTAATTTTACAATTTCTTCAGGCCAGTGTATTTTTCACTTTTATCAATGCCAAAAAAAAATTTTATTGATTTTTTATTGAAAATTTTGTAAAATAATTTGTTGATATGTTCCGTAGTCCTCCAGCAAAATGTCGGTTTGCAAAGAATAAAAAATTAAAAAATTCTGAATATGTTAGTAAGCAGGGCCAACAGCACAGAAACGTTGTTAGCCTAACAGGGCGCTTAACAGTAAGCCCAGTTACGTCTCTCGGATTGTGAAATGAAGACATTTATTTCAATGTTTAGTAATGAATTGTGATGACATTGGGCATCGTTGCCACCTTACCGGTTGCAATAGTGCCAGTTGTAACAGGACGTGGGTTCCGTATCATAAAGACTTGTTATGATAACAAATTCCCGATTTCTATAACAAGTTTACTCTTAACCAATCAAATCGAAGGATTTCCGTAGCTTTAAACTGTTATCGCAAATTTGTTATAATAACAAGTTTGTGGCTTCAAAAGTTTTAAGAAACAGGCCCAGTTAGCGCGTTGTTAGCTTTCACAACGTTTCTGAGTACTGGTCTATTGGATTTGAAGAGGTAAGATCTCTGGTTGGTTGAATGAGTCCGAATAGATTTACTGTACTTTTACTTTATATAGTACAATCAGTAAGAGGTTGCGATGGCCGAGTGGTTAAGGCGTTTGACTTGAAATCAAATGGGATCTTCCCGCGTAGGTGCGAATCCTACTCGCAACGAACATACTTCCTGTGGTTTGGTTTTCTCCTTTTTTCCAAAACGAGATGAGTGTGATCTTGACTTTCATCCCTATACAATATATTTCTAGAAAATTTGTGCTAAAAATACTTATCTTGAGTTTACGGACAAATAATGCTCTCATCAAATTTATCAAGTTACATTACCTTGTTGAATGTCTTGCAATCTTAACACATTTCATAAAAATAATCTTTAAAATATTGAATTGAGGATCATCATTTTGACGGAGTTGTTACTCTGTTCCTGCTCAATTAAATCTTCTGTGGTCATGATGACTAATTACCGCGTTTACGATTTTGAAAACATCACGTGACATCAGGTTCGAATCCTACAAGGGAATATCCCATTTGATTTCTAGTCAATTGCCTTAACAACTCGGCCATCGCAACTTCATATATCTGGTCTGATTATGAAAAGTTAACTTCGAATCAATTCTACCAAGTTCTTGGCCTGTCCATGATGCATTGAAAGTTCTATAAGATCTAGTGATTTTGTCACGTGATCTTTGCAAATCAAAAGCACGGTTATTCGCCGTCATGACCACAGGATATTTAAATTTAGCAGTGACCTGTGTCACAATCATGATGCTCAATTCAAATATTCGTCAATATTCAAAGGATCATGTTCATGAAATATGTTTTAAGATTGAAAGTTACTTAACAAGGCAGTGTGCCTTAAAAATTTTCATTGTATTTCTTTGTAAAGTCAGATATTTTGTTTATGATGTGAAAGTCAAGATAGTGACACTCGTTTCGTATTGAAAAAAAGAGAGAACAAAACCCACAGAAAGTATATTCCGTTGCGAGTAGGATTCGGACCTACGCGGGAAGATCCCATTTGATTTCTAGTCAAACGCCTTAACCACTCGACCATCGCAACCTACTTAATGCTGTCTATAACGAATTGGAAGTAAAATTTAAAAGAAACTAGATAACCACTCGGCCATGTCAAATCTTTTTCCTCTTTTGCATTAGTTATATCGTATTTTGTGGGTTATTCAAGTGTGAACAAGATCGATTTGACTTAATCAACTGATCTTACATAACTTTGAATGCATCATGGACAGGCCAAGAACTTGGTAGAATTTATTCGAAGTTAATTTTAAATAATCTGACCAGAAATATCAAGTTGCAATGGCCGAATGGTTAAGGCGTTTGACTTGAAATGAAATGGGATCTCGCGTAGGTTCGAACCCTATGCTCGCTACAAAAGATTTCTTCTCTGTTTTTTAGATAACATTTTTAGATAATCGCATTTTGTAGGTCTATGGTTTTGCTTATAAATCAATTGTTCACTGGGGAAAAAGCTGACCGTTTTATTTTTCAGTCACAATCGTCATGACATGCCGCAATCTATGGACGGATTGTGGTTGATCTTATATCAGTCTGTGGTCGAAGTTCTTGGTCTCCAGACGTAGCTTTATAGGAGGAGCAAGTCACGGACACCCTCCCCTCCACACACACACTCACACCATTTTCTACGCCATTGCATGTTGAATAGATTCTACAGTCAAT
Source organism: Lytechinus variegatus (assembly GCF_018143015.1). Lineage (NCBI taxonomy): Eukaryota > Metazoa > Echinodermata > Echinoidea > Temnopleuroida > Toxopneustidae > Lytechinus > Lytechinus variegatus. The sequence continues at coordinate 39,107,326 of NC_054740.1, read as the reverse complement.
AATAAGTTTCAAGATTATTTCATTGTTTTCAAATCCAACAATAAAGTATTACGATCAAATAAAACTAACGAATTTTACAAATTATAAAAACAAATGTTACATTGATGAATTAAAATTTCTAACAATAAACAGATCGAGTTACATATTAAACAAAACGAAGAAAATTGAAAATCAATAATAAGTGATTCCATCCATTTATTAGTAAACGCTTTTCTGTGTGAGTAGGTGCGCGGGAGGATGTGTGCATGTGAGGGTGTGTTTGTGTGTATACCCTTCATTATTTTGATATCATGTGAAAATTCCTTTTGCATTGTGATTGAAGATAATTTAGCATTTTAGGCAATAAATACTATACATTGATTAAGCAGATATTTAATTTATTTTATCTTTATTCTGAACTTTGAAAAGTAAATTCTTAAAATGTAAAAAAAATGAGATTGGTTAAAGTAGCAAATCTGCTGATGAATATGACACGGATAAAAGAGGTCCTTTGAGCCAAAATTCCGTTTGATTTTTAAAAATTGTACAAATTGACTAAGGAATAATGATTGAATTCGATCAAATTTTTCTGTTGGGCACATGTTCATTAACGCATTGATTTCATTACCAGTGATGTTTTAAGAGTATAAATTTATTTTTACAAAGGTGAGCCGACGTTGTAGTTTGCTTTCAATTATTATTATCCCCCTGTATCATCCTAATCGAATATGAATTCCACCCCTTGGATATTCTACATAATTTATATCATGCAGGGGCGGATCCAGGGCATTCCAAAAGGGGGCATTTTTGCAGGTCCCTGGGAACGTTATTTTAACTGGGGGTGCTGATGTAAATTTGAAAAGCAAAAATAATTAGAATAAACCTTCACTGAAAATGAAGATCAGTTTGGTCTATAGAAATATGACAAGCAAAAAGGGGGCATTTTTGTATTATATTCATCGATTTTCTCACAGATAATAGAATTCCAGGTTGATTCCAATGGAGAATAGTATACGCACCAGACCCCCCCCCCCTCCAGGAAAATCCTGGGGGTGCTTCAGCATCGTCGCTTCCCAGGGCCTGCATTCTTGTACAGGAAAAGTGAAGAAAGAAAAAAGATTTACTTTACAAAATTGAAGTTCTTTTGTTCCAGGAAAATTTGTCAAGCAAAAAAACAAAAAAAATGTTTTTGATAATAAATCGATTAATTTTGTTTCAGGAAACATGATTTCCCTATTATGCTAAATATGTGTGTGCCTCTCAAAGTGGGAGAACAAGGGCCGGGTGTGCCTCCACCCCCCCCCCCCCCCCCCTCCCCTCCTCCTGGATTCGTCACTGCATCATACAGCATTGATTTCTTCACGATGTGGACGTCTTGTCGTGCTAAGTTTTGATTTCTGTCTGGCACAACGCAAACAGTAAATCATAACATACTCGTTATTCCCGTCATGTTTAAGCTATAAATACACACCACTTCAAGTGAAAATGGCGCCTGTGCAAATAACTGGCGGGAAAGAGAGATTTAATGTATAGTTTTTAAACATCAAATGCCTCAGGTGCACCGGCGAAACTGATGCAAGTCTATTACGTTATTTCCTATATGACGTACCATCGATCGGTTTGAAGCACGTTGTGTTGGTGTGACTGAACGTTAATGAATGAAATCTTGTGACGTCAGCCGAGGCTTGAAAATCTCGTTGATTCATCGACTATCTTAATCGTATCGCATGAAATTCCAAGGGGAATTACAAAATAATTATAGAGCTAGCGCAGATGAATTGACAGTCTGCGGCACATTTATCAGCAAGTGCTTCTCCCCGTCTTTTCCATGGCTATACGCAGCGAAAGGGGCGGGGAATTTGAAACAACCCCCCCCCCCCCCAGTGAATATCCTTGATTTTGACAAATTTTACAAAATGATTTTTACAGTATATAAATTGTGCAAAAAAATTCCTTCCAACCTTAGAATAACAAGGTTAACAAAAAACAATATTTTTTAAGCGTTTTACGTACTCTATAGCCCAATCCCCATCCCAGATCATTTCGGCATAGATAGGCCTTAGTAGTTTATCATGAACATGGTGAAGGCAGAAGTGTCATTCCTGGGATAAACAGGAGGGAGCAATTTCGGACAAAATCATCATTTCATTCCCTTCCCCCCATCCGAAACATCGATCAACATCGACCCTGAAGCAGCAATCCGTTAAAACGCATAAATGGCCAGGCTCTCATGTCTAAACTCTTGGTTTTTTTTGTTGTTGTTCCATTAGAGGTCAGATGTAATTCATACAGGGGCGGATCCAGCTTTCGCCAATAGGGGGCCCGAAAAATATTTTCATCAACATTTTTCTCGATTGGCCGCTATAATCTGATTTTTTTTTTGTTAGTTTTACAAAGACTGGAGCTTTAAGTTTATGTTATTTTATTGTTATAAACAAGATAAGGTATCTCATGTGGTCTTTATATATAATGCGAGCACGAAGCGCGACTCAAATTCTTTGTGTAGACTTGAAGATTCTGAGGAGATTCTATAATCATGAAAACAAATAAGTAATCCAACTAAACGATGCGAGCGCCAAGCGCGAGCCGAATTTTTTTTATTTCGTTACGTGAAAAGGGACTCAATTAGGACTGTTTTTTAGTGATTAATGAAGAGGATACAAGTATCACCAATTAAAAAAGGAGAGTGCGAAGTGCCAGCTCAAAATGTTTGATATTTCGACCTGAAAACTGGACAGTCTAAACTCGTTTTTATTTAATAAGGAATAAGCTGTGTGTCTCAAACAATTAAATACGAGCGTGAAGCACGAGCTTAATTTTTTGATAGACTGACAAAATAAGGGAGCATTTTGACAAATTTTGGTAAGAATTTCCAGAGGATAGGTAACTCACAAATCAAACAATGCGAGTGCGCAGCGCGAGCTGAAAATTTTGATGTAAACAATTTGTGTAAATCAAACAAAATAATGAAAGCTTAATGTGCGAGCTAAAATATTGTGTGCAAATTGATTTCAGAACTGGATATATAAGTGCCATTTAATCCTCTTGAATGGGATTTATTACACAGCCAATGCGAAGCGCGAGCGAAAATGTTTATATAATTTTTTTTTTCCAATTCTTCCCCTCACCTTTTTCTTGTTTTCTTTCGGGGTCGGGTCGGCCGTTAGGCTTTAAATTACACATCATGGGTATGATACATGTATTGTACATGTATGTGAATGGTTTAAAGCTAACAAATTATCTTTAAATATCAAGAAATGTAACTACATGGTTTTTCATAATAGAAAGAATGTTGATTTGAATGATGCATGTGTTATACTCGACAATGTAATATTACCACGGGTAGACAAATCCAAGTTCCTTGGAATTTATTTAGATAGTTTTATGACATGGAAAGATCATATACATGAGGTCGAAAGTAAAGTATCCAAAAACATTGGTATTATATCTAGAATTAGAAATCTCTTGCCAAGTCACATTCTACGTATGTTATATTGTGCTCTGATACTTCCATATTTCTCGTATTGTAATATTATTTGGGCCAACTCCTGTAAGTCTAGCATCCTAAAGCTTATAATACTGCAAAAGAGGATTGTTCGTATTATATCTGGATTACATTTTCAATCTCACACAAATCCTGTATTCAAAGAGTTAAAATTATTGAAATTTAGCGATATTAATTTGCATCAGCAAAGTATTTTTATGTACAAAAGCACAAACAACATTTTCCCCTTGCAATTTAGTAATCTCTGTCATTTTAACTTCAATTCGGATATTCATAAGTATAGTACGAGAAACGCTACCCAAATTCATTTACCGAAACATAGAACCCGAAGATACCAGTACGATATTCGTTACTCTGGGCCAAAACTTTGGAACAGTTTACCAGCCCACCTACAAAACTCTCGTTCTTTGCAATCTTTTTCTTATAAAATGAAACTTTATTTAAATGCAGATCATTGACATGTTGACATGCTTTAAGTTCAAGCATGTCAACATGTCAATGATATGTATGTGGAGCTTGACTGACATTTGTCTAGCGTAGCGGCAGGTGAGGCATGTGCATTGGTTGGCAGTGGAAATGGAAGGTGGTTCAAGCCTTGAACTACCTTCCATTTCTATTGTTAATTGATGCACGTGCCTTGCCTGTTGCTGTGCTGGACAGATGTCGGTCAAGCTCTACATACATGTACCAATGTCACGTCATTGCGACCAGTTTACTCTTTTGTTCAAATGAACTTCTAATGCCTACATTTCTTCTCCCTCTTCTCCATCTGCTGTATGTTTCTTTTATACTCTTAACTTTCTTTTTTATATGCAATTACATATGATGTCATTACGTAACTTGTTATTTACTTGTATCTGGCGACCCCAACTCAAGCTCTGCTTTTCGGGTTTTCGCCTCCTTCAAATTTGTATCGAAATATATACTGTATTCGTTACTATGTCAAATATTATTTTGTATCTGTTTGAAGGAAATAAATGTGATTTTCATGATACCTCTTTCTTACTTTTCTTTCTGTTTTTCATAATTTCTATCAAGTTAAAGAGTACACTTTTTCAGCAGGTTGTAAAAAAATAGGGGGACCGGGGCCGGCTCGGCCCCCTCCTGGATCCGCGCCTGTCATAGTACATTTTAAAATATGATACCGCCCCTCACAATACACCGTCAAACGCCTCCTCTATCCCCCCCCCCCCCTCCTCTCTCCCCCTCACCCCTCCCCCCCCCCCTCTCTGAACTTACCTCATTCTCTTTTACCCTCTCATTAAAAAAATTGTACATACTTATGCTCAAATCAGAATCTGCATAATTATGTGTGTGTATTTGAAGAATGTGATGACACATGGATGAGTGAGTGTGTTCATATCTCACAAAGATCCAGGTTATGGTACATTGTATCAAACTGTGATGATTTTTTACCGAGGACCTTTTTCTTATCAAGACTAATAACTATTGTGAATTTGCCACTATTATAGCTTCCATGGTAACCTTGATTGTGATTGGTTGTTCAACACTGTTACCATGGTAATTACCATAACAGCATAATCGCAGAGTTACAAATATAGTTATAAAACTCTTTATGAAACAGACTCCAGAATCTTTGTCAGGAATGTTAGGATGAAAGTTTGATTTACTGAGTTTCTTGGATATTTTTCAGAAAAATGAAGCCATAAAACAACATGGGGTTTTATGGCTAAGCCATAAAATATGTGGGGTGATCTGCGCAACCCCACACCATTTATTTTTTTTCTTCTTGTTCATGTTCTTGTTGTTGTTCTTCTTTTTCATAATTCTTTTTCTTCTTTTTCTTCTCCTTCTTCCTCCTCCTCTTCTTTGTCTTTATCTTCTTCTTATTATTTTTCTTCACCGATGTGCTTGTTGGAAAGAAAACTTATACGCAAAATTGCTTCACATGAGAGGTAGTTATTATTTAGTATTATTAAATCATTTTTTGCCTGTTTGTGTTATTTGTCATTTAGATGTTGACGTTAACTGCTGGCCGTCCATAGTTGTGATTGATCGGATCAATCGCAACTCTTTGTAAAACGGGGCCCTGGTCTGCACCTTTAAAGGTGCAAAGTTGAACCTATTCCTTTTAGTGTGTATTATCCCCTTCTCAAGGAGAGTATATTGATACCTACTTCACCCTTTCGAACGCAGTACCTCATAATCAATGAATGGCTGATATAAATCAACGATTGCGTCGGATAGAAACTGAATATAATCATCGGCTTTGATTTGTGCTCTACTTTTATGCTTAAGTCACATCGGCGGAGCCGACTCAAGACCGATCAAAGCTATTGCGTGATCGCCAATGAGATACAATCGGTCGCTTTGGAGTCGGTTTCTTCATGAGACTGTAGAATAGATCTTCTGAAAGCGTATAAAGGATGGATTTTCTATGGCGTCACGTGTTACAGATGTATAATCCTGTCTCGGTCACGCAGACAGTTTAGGGGTTAGGGGAATAGGATGAATAGTTCATGCAGCTATGATTTTCTACGGAGATTGAAAAAAAAAATCCACACTTACTGGGAAAATCTATACGGTAGTTTATTTTCGTAATCTATTGTGTTGAAAGATATTCGTACTTGTCCTGGAATTCTAGATTATGTAAATTTAGAAGAAGAGAATTCTATACTTGGTGGTAATTTGCGTCATATAGTATATTAGAAGTTATTCGAACTCGACCTGGAATTTGAGATTATCATTGAGATTGACTGTGCCGAACGAAGGTTAAGAATATGCCTTCCTCTTTGAACCCTCGTATAGCATGTCATATATGATGCGTCGAGTTGGAAAATGTAAGTCAGTGGAATGACAGTACATGTATGATGTATATGGCGGCGATTTCGTTTTGTCAGTGGTTGCGCATGAAACACATGAGGGCGCATTATCAGCGACTGGTAGTCTGAGAGTAATCTTAAACTTCAATGACACCAGAGATAACGTTTTCGTTGACGGCATAAACACCAATGCATCCAACTCTCAACAAATAAATGGTAGAAAATGTTAACTTTAACCTCTCTTGCATTGCTTCTCTCAGTATATACCAGCTGAAGCCTTCTTGCAAGACTAGTGCGGGCTTTTTTTATATTATATCGTTCCAAGACTTGATCTACGGAAGGGGAGGCGGTACTATAGCATGATACCTACAGTATGTGCCGCACCGCTTTCTGAATTGGTGATGCTCTGGAACGGAAATAACTAGGGAATATTGGATGGCCTTGAGTGGGATGCGTGGAAATATTGTTCTTTATCTATCAATAATATTTCTACGCATCCCACGAAAATTGGCCATCCAATATTATAATTATTATTATCATTATTGTTATTATTATTATTATGATTATAATAATAATAATTGGATTTATGTAGCGCTTTTTCCAGAGGATACAAAGCGCTGTTAATTGCATAAAACAAGTTAAGGTTTATGGTTATATAAGTGTGTTTTGAGATGTTTTTTTGAAGAGGTTAAGAGAAGAGAGGTTTCGGAGAGATGGAGGGAGTTTGTTCCAAAGACGGAATATTATAATTATTATTATTATTATACAGATATTAACTGATGGGGTGTGTAATATGAACATTGTTTGGACCGCCAGATTTATATTTTCCTAAGGGGTTATATTTTAAATATAAATCCTTTAGGCGGTCCAAAGAATTTTTACACACCCCATCAGCCGGCAGCCGCCAATATCTGTTATATTAGATAGCCTTGAATGATGAAGATAGATCTAACTTTTAACGTTAAATTTTAACTTTAAGTTAGGTCTATACGGTGCGTGCAGTCGACCAGTTGTGTATGATATTTAATGATGACTAATGGAACTGGTGGGTGTTTCATAAAGCTGTTCGTAAAGTTACGAAAGACTTTACGCACGACTGGAACATGTTCTTAGTTCATAACTAAATTACATAGAGATATCACATAGCATAAGAAAAGATCACCAGTCGTGCGTAAAGTCTTTCGTAACTTTGCGAACAGCTTTATGAAACACCCACCAGGATAAGTAATGTTAGTCTAACGCATGAATGCCCATTTTCTAATCAAAATCAAGTTTGTTTAGATCTAGGCATATTTTGTTGTTAGATCTATTTTAAAGTCCAGTCCATGTTCAGAACCCAAGGCATGCAGATCGAGAATGCATGTTGAGCCATGATAAGGTGCAGATTCTGATCAAATTTACCCTTAGTCAGATCTAAACATGACTAAGATAGATCTTCCTATATAATGACTAATGTCAGACTGTTAGTGGTGGTCCTGATCTTTCTGTTGTTGAACCAGCTCCAGGACCAAATCAAACTAACAAATGTTTTGCTAACACTAACTTTCGTTCAGTCGTTGTCGTTATATACGTCAGATTTCTCTAACGTTTAGACTCTAGCCTAACGTTAAATACTTTAAAAAGTAAGACCTAACTTAGATCTAGGCTAAGGCTAGGCCTACATAAAAGTAAATCTAGGCTAAATCTACTTACCCAAATTTATCGTCCAAAAGCTGATCTTATTCCCTCATCGCTCATCAGACATCACCACAAATCTTGACGTTAGACCAAATCCAAATCTAAAAAAAGTTTTAAAGCTAAGCTTCAATTTCTCTGCTAAACAAATTATTTGGCCCCACTCACCAATAAATATCCAGAAATTGTTAAATAAATCGCCAGAATTTCAGAAATTATGGTAATTCCTGTCTACGCAAATAGTATAGGCTCCATTTTAGTAGAAGTAGAAGGCCTAACGTTAGTTCTAACGTTAACTTAGATAGATCTAACGTTATCTCGGACTACTAGTAGGCTAGGCTCCCCGTCGTCGTCGTCGGACTCACTTTGAATTTTAGATTCCGCGGTCCGGTCACGGAATAGGGTCCCGTACGGGGTGTTCGAAGAGTTTTGATCGATTTCATACGATCGCTACTTTAGTCCCACATATGTTATTTCCGTGTAGTTGGTAACATATAATCCACAAGAGGGTGCTATATTACGCCAGTTCAGTTCGTAGTTCCTTTCTGCGCATGCTCAAAAGTTTCTACGCATGATCGGAGGAAGGTCATTTGTACTAAATTGACATGGGGGTTTAAAATCTAATGAGATAAGCACCAACTTTGATGTCTTGATTATTCATATATTCTTTTGAATAGTGGTTTTCATTCACATCCACAAAAAACAACAATGCGTCCACGAACGACTGGTATTTCACAGTTTGCCAAGTACATTGTACAACTTGCTATGATATGCATTCAGAGTAGGATGCAACAAATACCTTCATAAAGTGTTGATTGGTGTGCTATTCTAGTCACCTGGTCTATTCAATTTCTTCATCCTGCTATGTAGGGCAAGCTTACGTAATATCTTGCTTTGAAATCTGCCTATCATAATGAAAGAAATGAAAGGTCATTTGACCAAAATAGTCAATGAAGTTAACTACGAACTGGTCTATTCATCGAAGGTAGCTGGGAAAATACGTTGATTTCGATCATATCACGTGACGCGCTAAGAACCACTCTGTCTTGGCTATCTAATATTATTATTTAGATACCCCACAAACCTAAACATGAATTAATAAAGCAAAAAATTTGTTTTAATCAACCATTTTATGTCAATCTTGTAAATCATGAACATGGCGACTAAGTATTGTCATTTTAAGAAATCTCTGTAAAGATGCGCTATAGCGTGATGGTGCCAGGTAAAAATGGCAGAGGCAAAAATGGCAGAGGTGAAAATGGCAGAAGTAAAAATGGCAGAGGTAAAAATGGCAGAAGTAAAAATGGCAGAGGTAAAAATGGCAGAGGAAAAATGGCAGAGGTAAAAATGGCAGAGGTAAAAATGGCAGAGGTAAAAATGACAGAGGTAAAAATGACAAAGGTAAAAATGGCAGAGGTAAAAATGGCAGAGGTTAATAATGGCAGACGGTGAAAATGGCAGAGGTAAAAATGGCAGAGGTAATAATGGCAGACGGTGAAAATGGCAAGAGTTAAAAATGACTTGAGGTAAGGATATCATGACATACTACATCAACGAGGAAAGACAGAGCCTTTCCAATCAGTCATTATTATTGGCCGTGAATGGAATCCTATCGACGGAATTAGCATTATGAACTGAAAAGATATTATTTAGATGTTTTAATCATTTTAGGTCAGCTCTATACTTTATCGTTGATATGATTAAACTCAAACATTTTCATGCCAGAATGATTTCAATTAGTGAGTGATGAAAGGATTTGTCTTGGAGTAGAACAGCACTTCATCACATACATACCAAACGAATTTTAATGTAAACACCAAAATGTGCGCCACCATTAACACACTTAAATAGACAAGTTCGGGATTTCTTTGAACCACTTGCATTATTTGGATAACAGAAAAATAACAAACCGTTCTGTAATAAAAAGTTATTTTTCATATTTCAACACCATAATGGATCCGAATAGATATTGATATGATACGCATATAGTTAATAGTAAATGATATAATAATAGCAATTAGTGTTTAATTTTTCAGAGCAATACCTCATTGCAGCTAGTCCAGTGGATAGCAGGTTCCTAAACTAGTTTCTATGGTAACAGTTACCGCATGAATTTGGAAATGTTTAGCGAATCAAGGATTTTATTTCAAATTTATAGGCTTTTCTTATAAGGTACCATTCTATCGACCTGTTTTGAAGGGGGAATTCACCCTGACAAATGTTTTACTGTAAAAATAGCAGAAAAATTATTGGTGAAGGTTTACGGAAAACCCATCAAAGATTAAGAAAGTTATAAAAAAAGTTTGAGTTTTTGATCTGTGACGTCATATACGAGCAGCTGCCCCGTATTACTTTTCAAAATTTTTAATCTGGGTTCTTGATTACTAAAAAAAAGTCTTTCAGGAGCGGTTGTGAAATGATTTGTATGTTGATATACTATACAATGATAAAAGTGTCCCCTCCATTTTCTCAGAATTCTATTATGATATTTTGCTAATATATAGTACTTTGATTTGTTTTACTTATGGAAAAATATCATATATTGTACATGCCTCAATTTATATTGTCTGTATAAGTTCATTGTAATTATTTCGACCACTTTACTTCGTTCTGTTGAAAATGAAATAAATTGAAATTGAAAAAAAATGAAAAACAATAAAAAACATTTTCATTTCTTAAAATGACATTTCATTGATATATTTTGTTACACCAGATTTGGGGGAAAATGCTCGAAAATAACGTCACCATTAAAATATAAAATTCAAATAGCTTTTTAAATCTTTGATGGATTCCCTTAAAACCTTACCAATATCATTTTAATTATTTTCTGCCATTTTTACAATAAACTTTCTGTCAGGATGAATTTCCCCTTTAATGAACTAATTACAATACTTGGGATCCAAAGTGTGCTTCAAATTTGAATATTAGAAGAGCGATTTGACATGAAAATGCTGTTCATGTAAGTCCAGGAGTAAATTAAGAAAAATAAACTCGGGTGTTATCAATTTTGCGCAGAAAATCTACAGTATGATTAATGTTACCCTTTCCATTAGTCAAACATTATAATTCTAATTTTCTTCACAGAACTTTTCTTTTTTAATCTACTGTACATGGAAGGGCTTTTGGATTTTTTGGCATGGCGGTTTAAGACTGGCCATTTATACCTCTGTCATTTTACCTCTACCATTATTACCTCTGCCATTATTACCTCTGCCATTTTTACCTTTGCCATTTTTTCCTCTGCCATTTTTACCTCTGCCATTTATACCTCTGCCATTTTTACCTCTGCCATTTTTACCTCTGCCATTTTTACACCGAGCCAGCGTGATAGTGCAAGTGAATTTGAAATCAATAAATTGAGGCAATCTCGCTGCTTTGCCACATCTCCTAGCAACTAATAGACAATGCAATTTCATTGTGACGTAGCATTAGCTTCATGCGCACAATTATTTATTAACCATATACCAATGAACATTGTGGGCGGGGCAAAATATTCAGTTTTCATATAGGCATGCTACGTTAAAAATCAGTTTTAATATTTTGTCTCTTTCAAACAACCTCGCAAGACGTCAAAAAATATCTGAGCCTCTAAAACCCTACATCTAAATAATAATTGGTCTTATTCGTATACTTATTATTAATTCTAAAGATGCCATCACCTTACATCCGATCTGTATTTTGAAGAGCAAATCGTTCTTACCCTTATACCTTTCATGAAATCATGATATACGACAATGGTGATATAGACAGTGTGCTCAAGGAAAAGTGTCTACTCATCATAATTACTAAAAATTAATTTGTCGATGGTATGCTAGATTGAACGGAATGTAAACATGCCTCCCTGCAGCGGCGACAGGTCCTTGGAGAAACACTTCAAGTGCCAGCCAGAGACGCCTTGTGAGAAATGTCCTTCACCACTAATGCTACAGTCAGACCGATGAATCCGAGTCCCAATCGATCGAAACTATCATGTTATTTTTAAGGGCGTTTTGACGAGTGGATACCATGCGCGACCCCCCAAAACACGTAAGAAGCATGTCTTTTTCAAGATAGGGCACGTTACGTATGTAACGTGATAAGGGTGTCAAAAACACAAAATAATTAAAAACAAATTGTATCTATTTTGCTGAGAAAGCTACGTGTTAAGGGTCAAATTTGCGGGGATGATAAAACAAAGTTAAAATGGTTAATAAAGGATGTCCTTTTTGCCCCAAACATTACGTGTTTAGAGTCCGATTTGCACAAGGTGTGGGGCCCAACCAAACCAAATGATGTGTAAAGGTAAAACCGATGACAAATATCGCTGTACTTGTTTAGGGGTTCATTTAAGGGACTACTTGCCAAGAGTATCGTTTTGTTTTCAATACTTGTTAAGGATAGGGTTTCACACGCCAATACTTGTTAAGGTTAAGGGGTGCATTTTCAGAACATGAAAAATACGTGTTTAGGGTGCTTTTCGAGACCTGCATGGTCGCGCATGGTATCCACTCGTCAATGGAAGTGCCCCCCCCCGTCGGATTCGTTGGTGTGACTGTATTTAGGTGAGTCTCGCTAGGATACAATCTGTGTACAGAAAACGGCTTTCCATAAGGCAGTTTCCATTTAATCATTCTGCCCCCCCGGGGGGGGGGCACTTCCATGACGAGTGGATACCATGCGCGACCATGAGGGTCTCGAAAAGCAGGCTAAACACGTATTTTCCAGAAGTTCTGAAAATGCACCCCTTAACAAGTATTGGCGTGTGAACCCCTACCATTAACAAGCCTGAAAACATTAAACGATACTCTTGGCAAGTATTCCCTGTATTGGACCCCTAAGCAAGTATACAGCGATATTTCTATATTGTTATGCCACGGACGACGTTGGTCGTCGGTTTTATGGCCTACATCATTGGGTTTAGTACAGCTCCACCTCCCCACACCTCGCGCAAATCGTACTCTTAACAGGTATAGTGTTGACTCTTTTGGCAAAAAGTACATACAAAACGGTTTAGTCTTAACTTTTACAACCTCGCAAATTTGACCCTAAACACGTTTTATCGAAAATAGATACCCTTTTTTCCATTATTTTAGTGTTTTTGACACCCTAATAACGTTACATACCTAACGTGCCCTATCTTGAAAAAGACATCCTTTTTACGTGTTTTTGCATGGGGGTCGCGCATGGAATCCACTCGTCAGTGTAGGCCTGCCTCCCCCCCCCCCGCCCGGATTCTGTCTTTTTTCCGTTGTGAAAGTCTACCATGTCTTCTCCAGAATCGACCAACTTATGCCTTTCAAACTGACGTATACATGGTATAAGCTTAAATGATCGGTCTGAAATCCGGGTTTTCTCGTTGTGACTGGGAAATGAGGATGAGGAAATCTGTGTGCCCTTATACAACAAAGTCAAATCCCGGGAGTCAAATGTCGACAAACATTTCAGAGTCAAATGCCAAAACGCTCTTCACGTGTTGTATTAATCAAATATCATTATTTTCAAGTTATTTATAACTGGAACAGGCGCGGATCCAGGAGGGGGCCGAGCCGGCCCCGCCCCCCCCCCCTATTTTTTTACAACCTGCAGAAAAAGTGTACTCTTTAACTTGATAGAAAGTACGAAAAACAGATAGAAAAGTAAGAAAGAGGTATTATAACCGTGATATGTAATTTACATGCAGCCTCGTAACGGCCGGCCCGACCCCGAAAGGGTGAGGGGAAGAATCGGAAAATAGACTTTATATAAAAAAAATTCTTTGATAGAAAGTACGAAAAACAGATAGAAAAGTAAGAAAGAGGTATTATAACCGTGATATGTAATTTACATGCAGCCTCGTAACGGCCGGCCCGACCCCGAAAGGGTGAGGGGAAGAATCGGAAAATAGACTTTATATAAAAAAAAAATTCGCTCGCGCTTCGCGCTCGCATTGCCTGTGTAATGAATCCCATTTAAGAGGGTTAAATGACACTTAATATATCCAGTTCTTATATCAATTTGCTCACAATGTTTTAGCTCGCACATCAAGCTTTTATTATTTTGTTTGATTTACACAAATTGTTTTATCAAAATTTTCAGGCTCGCGCTGCGCGCTCGCATTGTTTGATTTGTGAGATACCTATCCTCTTTGGAAATTCTTTCTAAAAATTGTCAAAATGCTCCTTTATCTGTTTATCATGTCAGTATATAAAAAAAAATAAGCTCGTGCTTCGCGCTCGCATTTAATTGTTTGAGACACACAGCTTGTTCTTTATTTAAATAAAAACGCGCTTAGACTGTCCAGTTTTCAGGTCGGAATGTCAAAAATTTTGAGCTCGCACTCATTATTTAATTGGTGCTACTTGTATCCTCTTCATTAATCATTAAAAACAGTCCTAATTGAGTCCCTTTTCACGTTACTATAATAAAATTTCAGCTCGCGCTTCGCGCTCGCATTGTTTACTTGGATACTTATCTTTGTTCATGATTATAAAAACTGCTCAGAATTTTCAGCTCTAAGGACATAAAATATCAAAGAATTTTAGCTCGCGCTTCGCGCTCGCATTATATATTAAGACCACATGAGATACCTTATCTTGTTTATGACAACTAACATACTTAAAACTTCAGTCTTTTTATAGGACTACCCCCTGAAAAAAAACCCCAAAAATCAGATTATAGCGGCCAATCGAGAAAAATTCTGATGAAAATATTTTTCGGCCCCCCACCCCTAATGGCGAAAGCTGGATCCGCCCCTGTGGAACATGACTGTTTGCGTGGACATGGTGGAAGTACAAGGCGGAGGCGAAGAAGAAGAGGAGGGGGGGGTGTTGCACCCACAAATGTAATAACGCCCACAAATGTAATAACGCCCACAAATGTAATAACACTTTACCCACAAATGTAATAACGCCCACAAATGTAATAACACTTTACCCACAAATGTAATAATTTTTGATCGCCCACAAATGTAATAATGACTTTACCCACAAATGTAATAAATTTGAAGGGATTTTTGGCGAATCCGCTCTAAACTAAAATCCTATAGTAATGCGTTCATATAGCACAAAAGTGCAAAGTCTTTTTTCAGACCGGGTTAATAAAACATCAAAGTACAAGTCCAAAGTCTTTTTTCCAGACCCGGTTGTTTCAAAAATTATAATATAAATCCAAAGTCTTTTTTCCAGACCCGGTTGTTTAAAAAAATATAATAAAAGTCCAAAGTCTTTTTTTTCCAGACCCGGTTGTTTCAAAAATTGTGATATAAGTCCAAAGTCTTTTTTCCAGACCCGGTTGTTTCAAAAATTATAATATAAATCCAAAGTCTTTTTTCCAGACCCGGTTGTTTCAAGAATTTTAATAAGTCCAAAGTCTTTTTCCAGACCCAGTTATTTCAAAATTTATAATATAAGTCCAAACTAAGATACGATAATGATATTCCTGTGGAAAAATGGGAATCGAGCTTAGTCTTTTCTCCAGACCCAGTTAATCAAAACTGGTGGAATTAATGTCTTTGTTGTTGTTTCAACTTATACGGTGTATATTGTGAATGTATGCACTAAGAGTAAATTGAAAATCAAGCGTAGTCTTTTCTCCAGACCCGGTTACCTGTTATTTAAACATTATGAATAACAGTTTAAAAACAGTATAAAGACCCCATAATCTTATTAATGCTGGATATAGCTTAGTCTTTCAGCCCGACCATTTTTTTTCTTCAAAAAAAAACGCTAATAGTAAGAATAAAAAAAAATCAAAGTCTAAGACCAAACAAACCTTCAACCTAAGAACCTGTTTTAAAAGAGGTTTAGAGTGTTGTCTTTATTCCAGACCTAAAACAATCACGAAAAAAATCTTCTAACATAAGACCTTATATTCTTATTCTCGTGGAATAACACGAGTTTGTTTTAAAACGTACTCTTTCCTCCAGACCCGGCTATTAAAACAAGTAACTGAAAAACTTCAAATCTAAGACCAAATTTCCAAAGTTTCACCCAGTAAAAATATGTCTTTTTTTAAATAATACTACTACCCCTACTAACGCGTGGGTTAAAGCAGACATCCTTTCTCCAGACTTGGTTACTATTTGAAAAATAAAATAATTTTTACAAATATTCTAAAACGAATACCCAATAATCTAATTACTGTGGAACAACATGAAGACCGATTGTCGAAGATCGACTTTCCTCCAGACACAATTATTTCAGGAATAAAAATCAATAAAACTCAACCCCCAACAACGAATCTAAGAACCAACAATCCTCCAAATTAAGACCATGCATGAAGAAAAGCACATGTATAGAGCGTTGTCTTTATTCCAGACCCGGTGATTTAAAAATGATTTAAACAATCCTAAAAACAAAAGACTCATATTCTTATTCTTGTGGAATAACACGAGTATTATGCTTAGTCTTTCGTCTGGACCCGGTTATTTAAGAGATAAAGAAATATTGAAAAAAATGACAGCTGAGACCAATCTTCAAAATTAAACCCACGTAAAATGCTTGGGCTTAGAGTGTTGTCTTTACCCCTCACCGACGTATATTATAACTTTTGAAACGACCGGGTCTGAATAAAAGACTTTGGACTTGCATTATAATTTTTGAATTAACCGGGTCTGGAAAAAAGACTTTGGACCTATATTATAATTTTGATACAACCGGGTCTGGTAAAAATACTTTGGACGTATATTATAATTTTGAAAAACCGGGTCTGGAAAAAGACTTGGACTTGTACTGTAATATTTCATTAACCGGGTCTGGAAAAAAGACTTTGAACTTTTGTGCTCTTTGAACGCATTACTATAGGATATTAGTTTAGAACGAATTTGCCAAAAAATCACTTCAAATTTATTACATTTGTGGGTAAAGTCATTATTACATTTGTGGGTAAAGTGTTATTACATTTGTGGGCGTTATTACATTTGTGGGTAAAGTGTTATTACATTTGTGGGCGTTATTACATTTGTGGGTAAAGTGTTATTACATTTGTGGGCGATCAAAAATTATTACATTTGTGGGTAAAGTGTTATTACATTTGTGGGCGTTATTACATTTGTGGGTAAAGTGTTATTACATTTGTGGGCGTTATTACATTTGTGGGCGATTATTACATTTGTGGGTGTAACAGGAGGAAGAAGAAAATATCTCGTTGCGAGTACGATTCGAACCTACGCGGGAAGATCCTATTGTAGTCAAACGCCTTAACCACTTGGCCATCGAACCTTTTATTGATTGCATTAGGCCTACTTATACTTCTGATATTTTGGGGTTCTTTTCATAACCCTGAATGTAATGTGTGAGGTCAGTTCAATTACCTCGCTTTTGAAATTTACGAGAAAAGCAAAATAAAGAAAACAAGAAAGAAAGAAATAAAAACGATATGATTGCCTAACAAACGTGAGTAACATAAAAAAATATTGCTACACATAATAAAAAAGGGGATAATACAAATGTTATCAATTGATCAAAGTAAAAACCGAAGAATCTAGAGCATAGGAATTTTGGAGTAACACGTTAGTATTTGACTGTTTACCAGTTTGGATAGATGTCTGGTTATTTAAGTTAAAGTTTGTTAAGGACAATTTATTGGTCAATTTTGATTTTAAGTTCACGTATAATATTATGGCTAACCTTATTAAATGGAAATTAAAAGAAAATGACAAATGTTTTTACTGTGATAAAAAAGGTGATTGCAGTCATATGTTTTTCTTTTGTAACATTATGATATTTTGGAAAAAAAAGTTGAAGAAAATGTACAGAAATATATTTTCCCAAATTTTCATTTCCAGCCATGTCATATACTATCAAGAATTTCATTTAGATCAAAAGAAAAGAATGATATAAAAATAATTTTGAATTATGCTTTATATACTATTTATAAATGCTTCGCTGGAAAAGAATCTAAAAGGAAAATAACGATTCAAAGGCTGTTTAATATATATATTGTCTTATCTATTAAGATATCGTTAACAGATAGAAGAAAATGTGAAATCCAGAAAACCATGTCTTTCCCTCCAGAAATGGAGGCAAATGTTAGCACTGTGAATACATTTTGTTTGATGAATAAAGAAGACCAGCAATGATTATTTTACACAAAAAAAATCTACACAGAGGTGTCCGTGTCAGATGTCTTAAAAGTTTTCACCAAGAGATGGCAGCAATTACTTTAACGAATAAAATTCAGTTAAATTTTGACTGTAAGCTGTGCCCGTTGTTGAAGCACCAACAGATTTACGGGGGGTGGTGGTCCAAATGTTTTTCACCAGTGGCAGCGCCCCCTGGTAATTGGGTAGGTATAAAAAAAAAGTAGCAGGAATTTAATTGAAATCACCTTCATTTTGTTGTGAAAAACAGCTAATAACATCATCTAATACCTTTTTTCCCTGTCCTCTTGTTTTCCGTGGTTGAACTTTTGGGGTGGGGGGAGGCAAATGACCCCCCCCCACCGTCTGTACGCCAGTCGAGACTGGGGTAAACTAACTTCACAATTTCAATGATTTTTTTTCTTCCTATTATAATCATATCAGATGGGTATCTTGAACCTATACACCACAAGTATTGTATTAAATCATGCGCTTATTTAAGCCACTACTCTAATATTCATTTGATTATAAAAGAATACAATTACTTTCTGAAAAAAAAAACAATCAAGTCCAGGAACATAACAATGGTCGATGGGCTGGGGAGGGGGGCAAGAGCCAAAACTATCACGGTCATTATGGTAATAAAAGGATTTTTATGATTGTGCGCTACGAAGCTGTATGCGGCATAATTATTGTAGCATAAGGATTTTTTTTAAAGAAGAAAAAGAGGGGGCACAGCATGGCGCGTGTGGCAAACATTATTTTGTCTAATATAACGAGAGAGAGAGGGAGAGAGAGAGAGAAGCGAGCAAGAAAAACGATCACCTTTTCATGATAAACTAAATTTGATATAGATTGTTACATGTCATTCAGAAAATAATTTTAAAGCCTGGTTTAACCAAAATGTGTGGTAGTTTGAGATTCATTTCATTTTAATTATTGGATTAGGACGAAGATCATATGATTTTTTTTTTTCAAAATCGTTTTTTTTTTTTGGGGGGGGCTGTTTTGAGGGTTTCGTTTATTTTAAAACCAATTGATTCATTATTTAGATTTTAATGGATTTTTTGGTTAGTTAGTTATTCTTTCAATTAATTTGGGTTCCATAGGCCTATTAAGTTCCTTAAACCTTTCCTCTCCTATTCTTTCTTAATTTCCTCGTTTTCGTATTTTTTCTTGGCTATAGAACATTTTTGGGCCCATAAAAAACCCCTTGCATCTGTACGCTATGCGAGATGGGGTCCGGGCGGAGCCGCCGGAACTCTTATCCAGTACTGATGGCAGCTAGTTTTAATCAAATCGCGGGTAAACATGGTATATGCCTCTAGGTTTTTAGACAACACATTACACAGAGTGTATAACCAAATATTTTGAGGAGTCGCACAACATAGCAAATGTGGGAAAAAGTCGCCAGCGAGTAAAGTGAATCAGAAAAAAATTGCCTTTTGAAATTAAATTCCAATTATTTGATAGATACCGGTACTGTATATTCAGCTAATATTTCATTGTTTTCTAAGTTCTTTTCCTTTCATTGTCCGATACTCTCTCTTTACGTCAGTGCTTCAGTTTAACAGGAAGGGATACAGCGGGGGTCCCGTTATAGCCCTTTTGAAGGTTACAGATGAAGAGCCCCTAGTACACGGATCTGGGGCAAAGGCCCCGTAAGCTTAGCTTTTCTTTCTTTCTTTCTTTCTTTTTTTCTTTCTTTTTTTCTTTCTTTCTTTCTTCCTTCCTTCCGCTTATTTACTTATTTATTTATCTATTTATTTCTCCATTTCCTCTGTATTCCTTTTTTAAATGAAATGCTCCACCCCGTTAAGCCACTGATCAAATCTTACATTAAATCAACAATTTTAATCAAAATGGAACGGTATAAAACTGTTATTAAAGAAGAAAAAACAACCATTCCATTCCGTGTTTTTATTTGGCAATAAGTCATGATTGACTATTTTGCCACTCACTATATAAAGAGTAGGGTAACAATTTTATTCATTATTATTATTTTTATTTTTCCCCCTTTTTTATTATTTCTTGTATATTCATTCCTTTTTTAAAATGAAATTACAAACAAAACAAAACATTTAAATACATATGAAAAAACATATAAGGTCGTTGATCGACGATCTACGTGATATCATATAACAGAAAATCATTCTAACAAGAGGGGATAACGTTTTAAAAACGTTAAAACAAAACCAACGCAATTTACAATTTAAAAAAATATATTATCGGGGGGCGGGTCCGCGCACAATTAATTATCGGTCGCGCCGGCTTGAAGTAAAACTATAAATATTTCAGCGAGTCAGCGCAGCTGATCTTATTAAAAACGGGTTGGGAGGCGCGGCCGGTGGATATTTTATTCCTCAACAGTTAACGGTATGTTACTTTTTTTAGTTATTAATCTTTTCGGTAATATATTCTCTAAAAAATATTAAAGTTGCTGATTTGTATTAAAATGTATTTTTTGTTGTTGTTGCCGAGCCGGTCTCTAGCTCTATTCGAGTTCGAGTGACAACTGCACTGCGTAAGTGCGAGGATATCGGATGTTCCCATCTCACCATCGGGGAGCTGCCCGCTTGAACCGCTCACTTTTTCGTGAGAAACGGATGCAGCCTGTGCTGAGTGTATCATACTCGCTCAGTCACTAGTCAGACTACATGTAGCCGCACTAGCGTCTTCTTACTTAGCGAGCTGTAACTTCACTGTCTTCAGTGTAACGACTTAACTTAAGTCGGTGACAGTGAACATCGTACTGTAACCTAATCCAGTCAATATTTTTTTTAATTAATCACTGCCAACATAAATACTTAGTACGGTACATGTACAGAACTGAAGTGTAGGCCTCGTTCGTAGGATGAGTGGGTAGGCCCACTTATTCAATGAATAAGGTTATGATATAAATAACCTAACCCAGCGAACTCCCGCCCGCTACGTGGGCAGGAGCCCAGGACCTTACGTGTAATTGACCATACTCACCTGACTAGCGTGAAGTATGGTCAAAATAATTCTCCGAATAAATAGTTAAAACAGAAATCAAGCACTTACCACGATTATATGGATGAAGGTACTCTAACGAGTGGCAGTTTCCTGACATCTGGGCACAAACTGGAACCTCAAAAAAACGAAAAGTTCTCTCCTACCCCAGTCTCGATCGGCCATTTTGTTACGATTCAAAACAAAAATGGCCGATCGAGACGGGTAGAAGGAGAGTTCCCTGGGTTAGATATAACCTTGTTCTCAGTTACATCTCCATGTGTGGCAAAATAAGGGTGGCAATGTTTGGCTTATTCTCTTTTTCTATGGGACAAATGCTTGATTTTCTTACACTGTCAGTTTTCATTACAGCTATTTATCATATAACTTGGCTCTTATGTAAATTTAATTCTTTAAATTATTTTTTCTTAATTAAAAATAGAGATTGAAAAATGAAAAAATGAAAATGAAAATTTTCTTGCCATATTAACTTTTCACCAATAGAGGGCGTACACAAAAATATGCCTAAATTCAAGTTTTTGAGCGCTCTGGTGAATACAAAAAATATTCTTAAGTTACTAATGAAAAATGAATTGCAACTGTAAGGAAATTAGTAATTTTGGTCACAAAAGTGATATTTTAATGATTTTTTAAGTGTGTGATCTGTACAGCATTGGCATGCCATAGTCCTACATGTAGATTCCCCACAGGCAGGATGGTTGCAGTGAACAAGTGGGTAGGCCTATTCTCACTCTCAGACTCTGTCTCTGACAGACAGAGGACTGTGGAAGTGTGGTCTGTGTCACTGTCAGTCAGTCCAGAGATGCCAAGTTCAAAGACCAGCTATGTGTGAGATTTTCTGTGAATCTGACATTGTGTACAATGTATATGGGGATAGGCTGTGATAGTTGCGTGAGACAGAGATTTGAGGGGATGCGAGTCTCACGCATAATGCGTGAGACTTGGTAGCTCTGTCAGTCAGTGAGGTCACTTGAATTGGAAAATCATGATTATATTTTCAGTGAAATATAGAATGTCACGCATGTTCAAATTATAATCAAGGCCTAAGAGTGAGACTAAGTTGAACTTGAAGGCCCTAAATGTAACTTTAAAAAAAATATAAATAAAGGTGCAGGGTATTTGTGATAATCTGATATGACCAACATTTTCGCTACCACGTGTCACGGTAGGCGGGCGCTGACTACCCAGAAAATTTTCAGGGCAAAACCGCCAACTGTGAACTTCCCAACAGCCATGGCTGTCAACTGTAAAACAGGCCTAGATCTACACAAAAAATGAATAATATATATTAAAAAAAAGTTTTTCAGATCCCAAAATAAACTTGTCAATGATTTCGTCCACGATTTCTTCGACTGACTCAGAGCATGGACCTACTATGATACAACCTCGACTAGAGGCCCAATCTCTTTTGTAGGAAGCGTGAAGATGTTTACCTCGCATTTGCGTATCGCATTGCTCACATATGTCTTCATAATGGTATTAAATACGCTCAAAAAATAAGGTGAGGAGAAATGGGGTACCGTTGGTTACTGGGTTGGGCAATGTAATTTAGATGTTATGACTTACAAATGGCCACATGTTTATATGTATTAAGTTTGGATAAAAGGAAGTGAAGTTGTGCGACAGCCGAAGTACATGTAAGTCACTGTTTTTCCCCTTTTAAGTTTATTTTATTTTACGTTCGATATTAATCTTTATTTTGGTACAGTTCTTTTTATATATTATTGTGAAGACAAAAATCGAAGAGCCCCGTCGGGGGGATTTTGCATTGTTAACCCCCTAATGGTGGCTGCACGAATTAAAAAATAAAAAATATTAAAAAACTCTACGAAACAGATGGCTACCAGCTGTCTATAGCTAAAGAGCTTTAACTTCACCTGACGCTGCGTTTTATTAACCACTACATTCTTCAATGTTCAGCAAATAATTTACAACAGAAGCAACTTCTAATGACTGTTAAATGCTGAAAGGTCAAGTCCACTTCAGAAAAATGTTGATTTGAATCAATAGAGAAAAATCAGACAAGCACAATGCTGAAAATTTCATCAAAATCGGATGTAAAATAAGAAAGTTATGACATTTCTCAGTTTCGCTTATTTTTGACAAAATAGTTATATGAACGAGCCAGTTTCATCCAAATGAGACTGAGAGTTGATGATGTCACTCACTATTTCTTTTGTTTTTTATTGTTTGAATTATACAATATTTCAGTTTTTATGAATTTGACGATTAGGACCTCCTTGCCTGAAATGTTAAAGTAATGGAATTCCACGTGTTCAGGGATAAATGAAGCTTCATTTCACATGACAATGACGAGAAAATACAAATATTTCATATTTCATGTAATAAAATACAAAAGAAATAGTGAGTGAATGATGTCATCAGTTCCTCATTTGCATACCGACCGAGATGTGTATATAATTGTTTTGTGAAATGAAGCGAAACTTTAAAATGCCACAATTTTCTTATTTTACATCCGATTTTGATGAAATTTTCAGTGTTATGCTTATTGGATTTTTCTCTTTTTATTCAAATCAAGTTTGGTTGGGGTGGACTTGTCCTTTAGTTTAATGTTTCCTCCACTCTTCAAAAATTCAACCTCTCCTTGCTCTAGAATGCTAGCCAGGGCCCCTTGGCTAGCTAGGCCTATTTTTTTTTATGATCAATGTGATACACCAGACGGTGGCCTGCACTGTTTCCAGAAGAAAAAGATTTACTGCTGGGTATATTCACTAATAATAGCACTTACATGTATCTTTACAGATCATGTGCAAAAAAAATGTTTGCATGCAGAGCATACCTTCCTGACTAGACCATTGTCTATTGTATCACAATTTGCTCCACATTTTCTTATAACTGCTACTCTACACAGAATTTCTTTTGTGTAGTAATTTTTAACATAAAAGTTTATAGAACATGACATGTAGTGGAAACATAACTGTAGTTGAAAGCTTTTCTCTTTTAACCACAAATGCTGATCAAATTTTAAAGGTAGTAAAGGTAAACCTTTTCCCCTGGTATCTGCTACTTCTGGTCTGCTCTGTGAGGGAAGTTGGCTGGTAATTTTCCTATCACTCATCCACAACAAGGGATGGACATCAGTATTGTCTAGATTAGGAGTTAAGCCTAATCTTCAACTGATGACTGAATCCATGTTCTCCATTGTGCCTTCTCCCACCATATTGTTGTAAGAAGCTTTGTTTGCCTAACTGCTTTTATCTGTCTCCTTTCATAGTTAAAATCCTGTGGCCAGTACTTTTCCACTCCCAAGTTCATGGTTGTTGTGTGTATATATACATGTACATGCAGGGCTATTAAACAAACCATTAATGATCAAAGTGACACATGCCAGCAGGCAGCAGGATTAGTGTATTTATTTCATGCATTTCAATGGGCCTTCTTGAATTTGATTCATGTTGTTTAACTATTGATAAACACATTAGGTGGTTTCAGACCGCCTCGAAGTTCGCCAGTTCCAGGTATTCTCTGATCGGGAAATTTACCCCGAAAGAAAATACCTGCTAAATAGTAGGTACGTGGCGAAATTACGAGAACTTTCGTGGGGATTTTTCCAAGGTCGCAGGTATTTTGGCGATGTGAAAGCAAATTACGGGAACTTTTATCACAGCGTGTCGTTGGGCGCGGCGGCGTGGGTGGCTGCTGGGCTAGAGATTTTGAATCTCCCGCCTTGCCTGCTTATCAGACCACACTGCGCATGCTCGTAACTTCGGGAACTTATCCCGAAGGATGTGTTTCGGGGCGGTGTGAATGCAGGAATAATTAACGGGTATTTTTTAGCCTTAAAAAGTTCTCGTAATTTAACGGGGATTCTTGTGATCGAGGCGGTTTGAAACCGCCTAATGTAACAAAGCATGATTTGTTACATACCTGGTGTGCAAAAAGAAAAATGGGAAAACAGAACAATTAAAAAAACAAAAACCCAAGAAAATAAGTTAGGTATATGTGTGTGTGTATATATATATATAAATATATATATATATATACACACACACTATGTAATATCACTGTTCGAAAAATGAGATTAAATCCAACCCAGTCCTGTCCACACCACTCCAAATGTTTGGGTCTGTTTTAAGACCCCAATGTCAGTTGGCATTTTGTTGGGACAATTATTATCTGGAATTTGTGAGGGGTTTTTAAAGCACCCCCTGCAATTATTGATCATATAGCAGGTGGGGTCATATTGGTGTACTTTACATGTACATGCACTACACAAAGTGATTGAAAATATCAGAACTTTTTGAAATATATGTAAATACTATTAAAGTCAAACATTTTGGGGGGATTTGTACAGATAGAATTAATTTTATTTTTAATAGACTGTATGCAGCCAGTTTGAAATTCGTTTGAAATATATGAATGTACATGTAACCACCTAAAGATTCGCAATGTTCAAATCTTTCCTATTTTGTTCAATCCCTCCTCTGATTTTCATCTTTTATTAAAACAACAAACATCCATGTATTTAATCTCTCTTTGAAATTAATTAACTGTTTCTGAAGTAAGGCTAAAACCCAACTGTAATGTGTGTTGGGATGAAAATGAAAACATCTTATGTGAAGCATAGGCGGCGGAAGCAGGGGGGACGTGTCCCCCCCCTAAATTTTAGGTGGGGGGGACGTTTCCCCCCTAAAATTTAGCTTGATAACCTTTTTTTTTTTTTTTTTTTTTTTTTTGCTTGTCAATTTTTTTCCTGCATTCCCCCCCTAAATTCACGCGGACCCCCCTTGAAACAAACGTGTGTTGTCCCCCCCTAAAATTTAGGTTGATGACCTTTTTTTTTTTTTTTTTTTTGCTTGTCAAAAATTTTTGGTTAACAATTCATAAAAAAAACTTTTTGGGGGGCGCTTGTCCTATTTTTTAACTGTGTCCATCCCAAAATTTCAGGTGAACACCCCCTAAATTTTTTGTCTTCAGCTGCCAATGATGTGAAGTGTGATTTGACCCTGGTTTTGGAAATGTTGCAATTGTTGTGAGTGTTATTTACTTGAAACTTCCTGTGTGATTCAGTTGAGCAAAGGTCAATATTGGTTTTTTATGAATTGTCTGGTCAGATGAACAAATACTGAAGAGAATACCAGTGCCCATATCATTTTGGCTGGCTCAAATTTTCATTATTTGACATGAAAGATAAATTCCAGTTAAATTGGTAACGATCTCAAAATGATTTTTTACAGAATCTAATATAATGACCACCCAAGTGTCTGTTTGTATTCATGAATAAAAAAGGATTCTGGGAGAAATTGTGTATTTGCTGAGAAATAAGCAAAATAAGCGCGGATTCGGTCACTTCCGTCGGGTCTTTATTCCAGCAATAATAATACACTGTCCCACGTGTGCTTATCTGTGTTGGTGATCTTCAGTGTGAACGTTTTTCTCGTAGATTTCAAGATTTTACAAAGTTCAGTTTATGTAACTGTAGCAGATCTACAATGTAGATCCTTGATGATATTCTGACAATTAAGCCTGGTTTTACAGACTTTCTATGAAATCAGTGTTTAATGCAACTACTGGCATTTCTCTTTAATGTTGATAATGAATGAAAAGACAATTAGGACATTCCGCAGTTAAAATGAAATCTATGAGTTACTAAGCACCTGAATATTTCAAATATCCAAAATATAGCATGGGTTGATGTGCTGTTTTTTTTTTTTTGCTATTGAGTTTTGAAGTTCTCCGAATTGGAAGTTCTCTAGAACTGTGCATTCAAAAGATCATGTCAATTTCACAAATATTTGCAAGCTTGTAGAGGAAGGTGTACTTGAGCGATATAATCATTAAAAAATAGGGGTTCATGTGCTTGTTTTCAAATTATCAGCACTATTGTTGGAGCAAGTGTGCTATTTATAACACCAAAAACGCACAAAGGGTTTTGTATTTAAAAAAATTGGAAAAATTCCAAACCACTCTACCATTAATTAGAGCTTAATGCCATATTCATCATATTTTGCAGCACTTCAGAGTAAAGTAAGCTGTAAAGTAAAATATAAGTTGTAGTGTTATTTAAAAACATTGGTCCATGAATTATTTTTAGCTATTTAGCTTTTACAACAAAACATGTATGGATCTGCAGTTAGAATGCAGATCATGCGATAAATCAGCTGATACCTAGATATATCCATTGTGACATCAATGCGTTTAGCATAAAATATGCGCAGATCATGATGCGCACAAACATACAATAATTGTGGAACGTCCCTTTCACAATTTTTGGTGGGACTGCTTGTCTGCTTACCACCGTTGCGATTGTGTGCAACATTTATTGTGACCAAGTGATCGCAAATGGTCGCACAAGCAATTGTGAAAGCCAATTAAAGCTAAATGATAGTAGTTGCAGTAAAACACTAATTTCGTGAGAAAGTCTGTAAAACCAAGGTTAAGTATGACTATATCATCGTGGATCTAGATCTGGTACAGTTACATAAACTGAACTTTGTGAAATCATAAAATCTAAGCTGAAATACGATCACACTGAAGATCGCCAGCACAGATAGGCACACATGGGACAGTGTATTATAATTGCTGCAATAAAGACCTGACGGAAGTGACCAAATCTGCGCTTATTTTGCTTATTTCTCAGCAATTACACAATTTCTTCCAGAATCCTTTGGCACAGATTTTTTATTCATACAAACAGACACTTGGATGGTCATATTGGATTCTGTAAAAGTCATTTTGAGATTGTTACCACAACTGGCATTTATCTTTAAGTGGAAGAGATATAATTTCACTTCATGAAGTACAATACATAGTAAAACGGATTGATCATTGCAAGCAGACACTTGGGCACACTGTAGTAATATGATGGTTTTAGTCAACTACAGTAGTTTAGCAGATTGTCAAATTCTCAGATCATTTACTGAATAAAATCGTCATCTACTGTTTTCATACTGAAGGCGAAGTGGAGTTACTCCAGAGTAACTCAGGATTTAGTTGATACGCTTCAACTGCGGACTGACATTACGCCCTTTTTCAAACTGGCAATCTCCGCAGCAGTGTTTCTGTGGTTTTCAAGCGAGTTTGCGCCAAATTTGTGGCGCGCGGAATCTCCCCCATGTGGACTGGAAATGAATGAAGTTTTGTAACCCTCTTCTCGAAGTGGGTTGAGTACTCCGATTTGAATAAAAATAATCCTAGAATTTTCATGCGCCCTCCAAAGTGAAGTAACTCCTTCTGGACTCCGGAGTAACTCGACTTCGGCTGTCAGTATGAAAGTGGACAGTCTACTATCATTTAGTCTTGCTTGGTCTGATACTCACTTGTTGTTCTTCTTATGTTTCACTTTGACAAATAATGAGTTCATCCGACAGTTAGACCAAGCAAGTGGATATTAGATAGCATGAATGAATTTGACAGAAATCAGTCAATAGGCTATATTGAACGGTTGATAAAATAATAGACAAACTGGGATTTGACCATGTGGGATGAGGGGCCAATTTTTTTTTTTTAATGGCAAATAGATTATTAAGTGGGTGTAACCCAAGTAGAAATTTACTCTTTAGAGATATGACTTGTGGATCAGTTCAATAGACCGTGTTTACACATTGACTCGGCTCGGGTGTTGAATCCGCGAGCCGGGTTGAACACTGCGAAGAAGGGATCAGAGATCGCGTTTATACGTACATATAAAAAGGCGAGTTCAACACGGCTCGCGGATCTCGAATGGAAGAAGAATTATGACGTCGCAAATTAAACGCGGGAAATTCACCGCCGGAATCGAATCTTGTCCGTGCGAACAACAACAATGCCAAAAGTGAAAGCGCGCGCAGTGACCTGGTCAAGAGAGTTCGACACGGCTTTCTGTTTACACACGAAAAAATTGCCGAGTCTGACTCGGCTCGCGGGTTGAAACCTACGATTTTTGCGGATCAAAAAAGCCGTGTTCGACACGGCTCGCGGATCACACTGATCGCGTTTCCCGGAGGGGCCACTTACATTGACGAGTGGATACCATGCGCGACCAAAAAAACACGTAAAAAGGATGTCTTTTTCACGATAGGGCACGTTACGTACGTAACGTGATAAGGGTGTCAAAAACACAAAAATAATGAAAAAAGGGTATATCTATTTCGCTAGGAAAATTACGTGTTTAGGGTCGAATTTGCGGGGATGATAAAATAAAATTCAAATGTTTTATAAAGGATATCCTTTTTGCCCCAACACTTTGTGTTTAGAGTCTGATTTGCGCGAGGTGTAGAAGATGGGGTCGTACTATAAACCAGTTAAGGTTAAGCCGACGACCGAAGGACCCGTAACAATAAAACATTCCTGTACTTGTTTAGGGGTTCATATCAGGGAATATTTGCCAAGAGTATATCGTTTTGTTTCCAATACTTGGGGTAGGGTTTCACACGCCAATACTTGTTAAGGGGTGCATTTTCAGAATATGGAAATTACGTGTTTAGGGTGCTTTTCGAGACCCCATGGTCGCGCATGGTATCCACTTGTGAATGGAAGTGGCCCCCCCGGGTCGCGTTTACACAGCATAAAATTGCCGTGTTGAGCACGGCTCGCGTGTCGAACCCCCGAGCCGTGTCACTGTGTAAACACGGTATCAATTGAACTGAAGGCTTGTGGCATGTGAAAGGAAACCAACCGGTAAGCTGGGTCATTGTTATCTCTGTACCCGGTTCCTGTCACGTGAATCTGACACTTTCTTGCCTAATTCATAGCTTTATCAATCTATAAAACTGTGTCAGCTGCCTTTTTGAAGCAGCATGTGATTATTCTCACAGTGTAAATCTCTTTAATATCTTTTATTGCAGCTGTATGAAGGTTCATGAGAGATCAAAGTCTGAATTCATATATGTAATTGTACACCAAGGAAAGCAGATTGGACATTGGAATGGTTTGACATCTGTACATGTAGGTAATGGACTGATACCTACAATACAAACACTGTTATAAGCATCAGCTGATACTGTACACTGGATCCATGTAAGTACAATTTTCATTACCTTTTGATTAACATACACTGTACAATGTAGCGTACACAGAGTTGCAGACAGACTGAAATTGTACATACATGAATGGATCATACCCGAATGCAGTTCTCCCAACCCATTCCAACTGGGGGAAAAGGGACTTATTTTCCCCCAAAATAGGAAAGAAATAGTACTTCCCATAGTGAATATAAAATTAGAACAAGAGGTCAGAATAGTTCAAGATTCATCCAAGTTAGAATCTGCAAATAGGGCTTTATACAGGTAGATGTAATCTACTTGCATGTAGTTTTTGCAAGAGCCATACTGTTATTAATTTGAAGGAAATTTCAATACTTTTTATTGCCCAAAGTCATGAAGGTGAATCAACTTTAACCCCATTGATAAAATCACTTATGGTTTTGAATTACCCTACTGATGTTGATTTACTTTCAAAATTTGTAATTACCTACCAGGATATATTCGTACATGTACATGTAATATGAAAAAAACCCAGCTGAATAGAGAGGCCGCACTGCCATTCGTTTGTGTGATGAAGCCTCCTGTTGGGCCTCTTCATGTTGTATTAAAGTCAAGAGGCATTTCTTGCTTGCATGGTGCATACATTGTACTAATACTCAGTTTTAATGTATAGTCCTATATAAATTTCAGTTTACTTCATCATGGCACCTCGCACTGATACACAAAATGAATTTTCTTCGAGATGCAAGGTTCAAGATCAATTGACACGTTTTTTTTTAAGTGTTAACCAACCCACCCTTTTGAAATGTGAATATTAATCCCCAGGGACCTGTTGCATGAAAATTTTGCCATAAAAAACTCTTTTTTGCTAGTTTTTTAATGCGTAATTTTTCATTGGCATAGTTTTGTTTGCCAGAGTTTTTTTTTATGGCAAAAGTTTTATGCCACAGCCAGGTTCTAGATGTTTTATGTAGCCAATGGGTCATTAAACCCACAGGTTATTAAAAGTGAAACTACCTTTGTAAAAATTCAAAATTTTCAGGTTTTAGTGACTTGAACACATTAAAACTTTTAAGTGAATATGTAACATGACATTTATGTCTGTATCTTTGTATATTTTTCAAAGGGACAGTGTAGTTTATTATTGCCAGACCAGCCTCAGAATAATAATTTCCACTATACATGTACATGTGCTTTCTCAAAGCCTGATACATTACTACATGTACATGTATTTGTCAGTTGTGTTTTGCAATGTTTTTCTTTCATTTGCAAAACTTAATTAAAAACAGGTGAAGGCATGTAAAGTCATGTAGACATTATAATACAACATTCATTGAGATGACTTTGCCTGCGACTGTAGGACATCTGCACAGGCTATGTCACATCTGTTTAAGGCTTTTAAATGTACATGTAGCTGTCCACTTCTACATGTAATTGAGAAGCCCTGCATTCAAGAAATACAGTAGCAGCAGGGAAATGAGTAAGCTATTCAAAGCACAAGAACCTGACCAAATATTTGATTTAGACACTTAGAGGAATCTAACAATGTATTCTCTCTTCTTGTTTGTTCAACAGAGGAACTCATAAATGTACATGCTGACCAAATAAAAGAATTATCCTGAAAACACCGAAGACGCCTCACCATCACCATGTCGACAGCGGAAGAACGACAGCCTTTTCTTCCCAAGTCCCGGAGTCTGAGTCGGTCAGTAGACTTTCCTGTCGATGGCCACAGCAATGAGAGCGATCGACGCGAGGAGGAAAGGAATGCAAACCTTACCTTATCAACGGAGTCGCGTCTCCATACCTCCCACTCAACCACGTAAGTCCTTTGGAATAAAAGTCATCATGGCCCCACCCCCGCCTCTGGCACTGACCATTTGGCATCCACCCCCCCCCCCTCCACTACAACAATCATGCTTGTTTACTTGCTAATGCTACTTCTTTAGTACTTAAATATTCATTGATACATGTTCATGTACGTATGAAACATGACATACTAGAGGATGTGCATGTATAGCAAGTGTAGCTATATCTATAAAAAAAAACTTTGGCAAGTAAAGAAAATCTCAGGAAAACAATATTATACCATTGAAACTTAACCCTATCCAGGCCGGGGGGGGGTGCCTCGGAGGCACCCCCCCCCCCATAACGATTCGCGCAATATTTTCGCTGTGCGAATTTTTTTTACTGCGCCGCTCGCTGACTTTTTACTTTCAAGTTTTGCGCAATGTTTGAGACCAGTTTTGCTTCACCCTGGTACGCGGTTCTGAAATTATGCAACATTATGTAAGTGCATGTCGGACAAAAAATTGCTCAAAACTTGTACAAATTCAATGCAAATTGTGTTTTCAATCAAAAATCATAAATGTATGATTATTTTAGTTTTGCTGGTCCAAATGTATTTATTTTAAGCTGTTTATGATCCCAGAAGAGTCCCCAACAAATTTCATCGAAAAAACAATGAAAAACAAACGGTCAAAAAAACAAGGAAATGCATAAAAATTGCAAAAAACAGTATAATACATAAGAAATTGATCTGATATTGCAATTTTTTTCATGTACACTCGCTTAGAACACCACAAAGAGTTTCTGAACTAAATAAAAAATTAGAACATTTGGAGTTTTATTTAGGGAGTTAGAGTGAAAAGTATGATTTCGCATACTAATTATGCATAAATTAGCATAATCACATAATAGAAATTTGCATGAAATAGATCACTATTCAATTTTGTAGATTATGTCCCAGACAACCTGCATGCCAATATTCGGCGCGATTGCGCAGCCAACGGCCGAGATCTCAAGGGGGACCTGGGAGCCCCCCCCCCTCGGCCATATGAACTCCCGAAATACCCTGGCCTAGATTGGGTTAAAGGAGAATGAAACCTTTGGAACAAGATAGCTTGTGTGAAAACAGAAAAATCAAAGAAACAGAACAACGAAAGTTTGAGAAAAATCGGACAAATGATGTGAAAGTTATGAGCATTTTAATATTGCAATCGCTATGCTATGGAGATCCTCACATTGGCAATGTGACAAAGACGTGTGATGTCCCTTGTGAACAACTCTCCCCATTACTTTAGTCTAGATATTTCACTTAAACTGCCTATTTTATCACATCTATCAGCAGATCATGTGTTCTTTCTATAGGAGGGCATGTAATACAGATTTTTAAAGAATACATCATGAATAAAGAGTTTGTATCACCTTAAGAAAAAGCAAAAAGAGACATTTTAGGGGTATTTTATAGTCTATCAAAGGTTCACGTGTGACATCACACATCCTTGTTGCATTGCCAATGGGAGGATCTCCATAGAATTAGTGATTGCAATATTCAAATGCTCATAACTTTCTCATAATTTGTCAGATTTTTCTCAAACTTTCAGCCTTTGATTTTTCTGTTTTGAAACAAGCCTACGTGTTCCAAAGGTTTCATTCCCCTTTAAATACATTGAACACTTTGGCAAAAAATATTGTCAAAGTTTTCTTTTATATGCAGCAAGCGGCAGGCCCCAGGTCTCCTTTAATACCTCCCCTGGGTTGAGTGCATCACGATATGGATAAAAACAGTGTCCAATCTTTCGAATAAACAGATAAGTTGATACATGTAAAGTAAAAATTAAAGTAAGTCAGTCTTAAGATTTAATTGAATAACGGTGGTTTCAAACTGCCTCGATCATAAGAATCCCCGTTAAATTACAAGAACTTTTTTTAAGCTAAAAAATACCCATTAATTATTCCTGCATTCACACCGCCCCAAAACATAGCCTTCGGGATAAGTTCCAGAAGTTAGGAGCATGTGCAGTATGGTGTGATAAACAGGCAAGGCGCGAGATTCAAAATCACTAGCCATGCAGCCTCCCATGGCGCCTGCGCCCAACGACACGCCGGGCTAAAAGTTCCCGTAAATTGCTTTCACATTGCCAAAATACCTGCGACCTTGGAAAAATCCCTGCGAAAGTTCTTGTAATTTCGCCAAGTACCTACTATTTACCGAATATTTTCTTTCGGGCAAATTTGGCGTAGTTTGCTTTCACATTACCAAAATACCTGGAACTGGCGAACTTCGAGGCGGTCTAAAACCACCTTGAGTTAGCAAGTAAATAAATGAATGAAATAATGAATGACGTAGTAATTTAGTAGTAATTGATTTAATAGTTTATAGATACATAATATGTAGAAATATTGTGTTTAATATTAAGTAATGCTTTATTTGTTTTTAAGTAGATATACTTTAGTTCATGAACTCAATACTTCATGCATGTACATGTAGGTGCTCATGCATGTGCATGTAGGTACATATATGTTATGCTTTATAGAGAGCGTGAACACTATTTACATGTACATGTAGACTGTCATACGCATGCATAATGACATTCTCCTGTGACTATTGTTTACATTTCAATCAAATTCTTTTCCAAGTGTACATGTCTTGAGGTAAGTATTCATTGAAATTAGCAATATGTTTTATTTCATTTTCATTTACACCTAGAATACATTCTATTTATTTCACCTACATATGGGAAATATATACCTTTCATTTTATGGAAAATCAAGAAGTGGATTTCATTTATATAATTTCTGTTTTAATTTAACTTTGTATCGTCAAAATGAAATAATGTTATCGATTCCCACTTTTCATGATTTTTCCTTTTCCAAAGGAACTGTTGCTGCGTTTAATAGCGCCATGAGCGTCTCTTGACGTTGTGTGTGCTCAGTTAGACATCCCCATTATTATTATGATTATTAACATGATCAAATTTTGAAAGGGAGATGTTTCATTTTCTAATAATAAAGCCAAAGGCTGAATTACAAATCTTCATACAAGGTAAAAGAGACAAATATAAAATCGACAAGACTGCAAACAAACAACATATATGTGGATTAAAAGTAATAAAGCTATCAATGTTCAAGTCAAACCCAAGTAACAAGCTGACTTAAACAATTATTAGCAGAGAGTAAAAAGAAACGAGGATAGCACTGAATATTTCAGCCTGTATCCATTCAAATCAACCCAATCGGTTCAATTTCGATTCTGTTTGCTTTATATGATCGCACTGGATGGGGGATTCAAAAGTTCTACACAGAATTTTGAAACTCATAAGTTATGTGCATTTTTCAAAATTCACAAAAAATATTTCTCTTTTATTAGTTGACAGATTTTGATTTTTGCTTCCAGCTGGTAGAGCTTCATGAGGTTCACAAAACTTGTACACAGAATTTTGAAATTTTGACTAGAAAAATGTTTATAATGCTAATTAATGCTAAATTAACTTGTGCATATTTTTTTATATCACATAAAATGCGTCTCCTCTAAATCTGTTGACCGATTTTTTTTTTGTTCCAATTTGTAGAGCTTCATGAGGCTCACCAAACTGTACACTGAACTTTGAAATTTTGAGTAGAAAATTATTTAGACTGATTTATGAAAAATTTATTCATAAATCACAAAAAATGACTCTTAATATTTGTTGTATGATTTTGATTTTTTTTTTGTTCTTCCATCTGGTAGAGCTGCATGAGGTTCACAAAAATTTTACATAGAATTTTTGAATTTGACTAGAAATTTATTTATGTGAAATCTATTCATAATCTTGAAAAAATGCTTTTGTATTTGAAGAGATTAGTTGCAAAAGGGGTAAGGTCCACTTTGGACCATTCCGAGAAAAATCATGTTTTTTATTCTCACTTTATAGAGCTGCTAAAAATCTATACATTGAGACAAAAAAAAAATCAAATTTGATAAAAATGGACCTAATCCCTTTTGCAAGTGAGCTCTTAATATTTGTTGTATGATTTTGATTTTTTTTTCATCCATCAGGTAGAGCCACATGAGGGTAACCAAATTCCCACACAGAATATTGATCAGGAAATTATGTATGCTAATTTACGCAAAATTTATTCATACATGTAAATCATAAAAATGCCTTTTCATCTTCATTTGTCGATCAATTTCAATTTTGTTTGCTTTATATTATAGTTCTAGGTGGGGGTACAAAACTTTTACACAGACTTTTGAAACTCATTGATTGTATCCCCCGAACAGAGTTCGGAGGATACTATGGATTTGGCCTCGTCGCGCTGCGTCCGCCGCCGCAGAGATTTCCTTGTGATCGCTCTATCAGCTGCATTTCTTCTCCAATCATCTTCAAATGTGGCATGAAGGTTGAGTATAGTCTAGCAAAGAAGCCTATTGATTTTGGTGTTGGCGGAGGTCACATGGTAAGGTCAAAGGTCATTTTCAGGTCAACGTGAAAGTTTACATGCAAGACTCTCTTATGACACCTAACTCTGCAACTGTAAGTCACTTTTCAAACAAACTTGGATGATAGATAGAATTTGGGAACCTGCATGTTATGCTGCAGTCAGAGGTCACATGGTAAGGTCAAAGGTCATATTCAGGTCAACATTAAAGTTTACATGCAAGACTCTCTTATGACACCTAACTCTGCAACCGTAAGTCACTTTTCAACCAAACTTGGATGATAGATGGACTTAGGGAACCTGCATGTTATGCTGCAGTCAGAGGTCACATGGTAAGGTCAAAGGTTATTTTCAGGTCAACGTTGAAGTTAACATGCAAGACTCTATTTCTCCGCAACCATAAGTCACTTTTCAACCACATTTGGATGATATACATGTATGGACTTTGGGGACCTGCATGCTACATGTAGGTCATTGTCGCCATGATCATTGTATCTTTTTGTCAAATTTCTGTGTGAGCTCTATATACATGTATCGCAATGACGGATGATGCGGTGGGTTCGGGGGATACATGTGCTTGGCTGCGCGACCCGCCGAGCATCTCTAGTTTATACATATTTTTAAAACTCACAAAGAATTTTTCATCAATTTCAATTCTGTTTCCTCAATTCATGTCAGTCACCAATATAATTCCCTACAGTGTCAACTAGGCTAAAATAAAAAAAAAAACATTTTATTGTTGCAAGATGCTGGATGAGCACCACATCATTGATGTGCTAGCTATTTTTTCGTAAATTTTCCCCATAATGTAAAATGCAATTCTTTTTTATAATATAGATGCTATTATCATATTCTCACATTGTCCCATGGGTGCAAACAGGTAGTAATTTATACTGTACCGGTATGTGTATGTTAATAGAAGAAAAAAGAAACACTCTATACCTCTCGATATGTGTATAATCACAATGGGTCAGATGCATAAAAAGTAGCAATTGCTTTTGCTAGGCTTTTCTTTTGCTTTTGCTTGATTCTGTATGCATAGAAATGAGCAAGCAAATGCCTTTTCTTGTAAGCTCAAATAATTGCTAACTTCCTTGTAGCATTTGCTTGACGATTATTAAAGCTATTGTTATGAAGCATATGCTTAAGCAAACATTTTGTCTGTTTGATTAAGCATTTGCTTGGGTTTTTTCCACGCTCTGTCAGAGCAGCTTGCCCATTGGCGTTGATCAGGGCGTTCACGTTTTACGATCATGTTTACATGTATGCACCCTTGAGACAACCACAAGGTGTACATGTACAGTAGCCTAGCCTCCGTGAACATGTTTTTTCCTAGTATTAAAGTGCAAACCAAAGTATGCCAAATATGTAAATTTATTGATTAGAAACAAGTTAGCTCACGTGAACATGTTTTGTTCTGTGTCTCATGTTTGCACCAGCATGACATTGCCATTGTTCAAACTGCTGCATGTAGCAATTGCTTTCTGAAGGCAAGAAAAGGGTTTAAGCACAAGCAAAAGGGTTATGCATACGAAATTGCTAGAGCATGATATTTTGCTTGGCTAGCAATTGCTTTCCAGCAGTTGCTATTTTTCATGCATCTGACCCAATATCTGAGTAGTACAGTTACGTTCATTAACCCAGTTTATACTTTGATAGAAATTGTTTTGTAACCTCATAAGAAATTAAATTTTGAAGTATTTGAAATAATAGATAATAAATAAATTGATTAATAACGAATGATCATATAATGAAGAAAGCTTCTAATGTCAAGAATACAATTGTGAATACATTCATTTCTTTTCATACACCATAAACTGTACATGTACATATGCCAAGCTTCATTTGGCTCCATGCTGAAAGTATATAATATGTATAAAAGCTTATTAAGTTATGTTCAGAACTTTTTATTGATATCATGTTGACCTGCCTAAACATACATGTACATTATTTTATTTCCCTTTTGATACAGTAATGGTCAGACGTTGATGCATGTGATCAAAGGAAGCTTGGGAACCGGCATGCTGGGACTACCATTTGCAATCAAGGAATGTGGCATTGTGGTATGTGCATATCAAGTAGTCAACACTAAATAACTGATAACTAATAATTATAGGCAACATATACAGTGCTTATTACTAGTGTTTCTATTAATTGCTGCATACTTTACTGCATTCTCAGGGTTCCAACAGTCATGGAAAATCCTGTGAAAAGTCATGGAATTGCATGTACATGTACCTCTTGGCTATGGCAGCTTTCCAGTTTGTCGTGTCTCGCAACTCTCATACTCTGCTATTATAATTGCTGTTCATTATTTCCATTTTCCCAGTTTTGTGACATCCCAACTCTCGGGACATCACGTCGAAGTCATGGAAAGCAGCAATAATAGTCACGGAAAAGTCATGGAATTCTATTTTCCAATTCCCGTGGGAGCCCTGATACTACTCTGATTGGATGTTTAAAATTTATAATGAAGCTTTATACTAGTTCAAGCCCCGTCTTACAAAGAGTGCCCATTGATCCGATCAACCTCAAGTATGTGGAGATCCATCAATGTCATAATTTTATCTTCAAGAAATTTGCACAATGTCCTTTGTAAATAGAGAGAAGTGCTCACACTGAATTTTCAACAAAAATATGAATAAACATTGTACATCATATCTAGAAAATATTATGAACAAACATGCATTTTAGATGATAACGTTGCTTGTTTTCCATAGTGTTGTGGTTGGTTGGATCAGTCGCAACTCTTTGTAAGACAAGGCCCTGGTTTTTCATTTCTTTGGAGAACAGGGATTTGCTGCAAACGAATTCCCCCCGGACATTTGCAATATCCATAGAGGTACCTGAACACCCACCACCCTGTACAAACAATAGTGATAATGAATCTACATTCTTCACATTTTTATCCATTTTACATGTGTAGAGAGGAATAAATGTTTGTATTATATCGATGAAGTGTTCAATACATTTCTAAAGATTATTTCTTTTATCTGAAAATATTCTAATGTGGGTGCAGCAGTGTAGGACTATGAATAGAAAGGAACATACAGTTGTGCTCAAAAGTTAGTAAACCCCACCACAAAATGAACTACTTTTTATAATGCTGAGTGATGGATGTAGACAACAACACTACAATGTTCACTAAGTGCAGAGAAACAAAATTGACTGAATATAATATTTTATCACCCGACTTCACAGTTAAATATCTAAAACATGGTAAAACTTGGGATACGATACTTTAAATATGTTCATTTTCTGGCAGGGTTCACTAACTTTTGAGCACCACTGTACACTGTAGTCATCAACATAAAACAATTATTTGCTTTTTCGTGTAAACACGTTTAAGAATAGAAACTTGTACCCTTTTCACACTATGTGCAGTCAAAAAGTCCCCCAAAAAGCAACAAGTAAAAAAAAAACAATCATGGGGAAATGGAATCATACAAAATGTGAAAAAAGGGCTTGTTTACCGGTACTTGCGCATTGTTTGCTGTATGTCATGGGAATTTGTCAGACCAATGAGATAACAAGTTTGGTGTGTACAAATCAATAAAATTTGGGATAATCATTTGCTTTTAATCATCACAGTTCTTGGCATTTCCTAATGCCTGGACTCTTGGCAAGTCTCATGGTTATTAAACCAAAACAAACATATTCAAATTGAAAAATGAATATAATTTCAATTCGTCAGTCTACTACATGTTCATGTACCTGTATTGCCTCCCTTTTCCCCACACATGCCAGAGTCGATTACGTGACAACCTTCATTCATTGTCTGGGATCTCTCTTACCGCCCTTTCACATGGTTAAAACAAATCATAATTTGAATGATGATTCCAGTGAATAATAAGGCTAATGACGAATATTTAGCACGTGTGAAATCGAATTGGAACATGATTAGAATCTCAGACGCTAATCACAGTCACGATTACAATAGTAATCATCATTACAATGATGATTCAAGATTCATGTGTGAAAAGGCCCTTTAATTGCTGGTTAAGGTTGGCCTGGTTAGGGTTAAAGGCCAGTTTAACTTTTAATGTGAAAGGGGTGTCAGAGGCTTGAATCATGTTCTGCCTATTCAACCTTGATGAAAGTTCGAGCTTGAATTCAAAGTCCAAGGTTTTGTAGTACTTACAAAACCTTCTCATGTATGTGCTAATATGTTTGTCCTTTGAATATTTGTCAGTTTAGCAGCTAAGGATTTGGAATAGATTTTTGATATGTTATTTGTTTGTATTTTTTTTATTAATTCTTATTTTTACGTTTATGTATTTATTTGTATTTTTAATTTTACTGTTTATGTATAATTATTTCTTTTTATTTATGTATTTATTTATATTTTTAATGTTTATCTATATTATTATTATTATATTTTTTGGGGAGGGGTCTAAATAGTTATAATCGTGTCTACCAGTAAATTGCATCTTACGGAAGGTTCCATGTTATGTTACATGTACACTTATTGTTGGTATCTCCACATAAGTTTTGAGAGATATCTATTTCATGTTACCCCCCCCCCCACCAAGCAAACCACAATTCCTAACTGTAATTTGAGAAATTGTTCGTACTCAACATTGCGGCATTGTCTGTCTTCTAATATAATTTGAGTACAGTATACTATCATAACTTTTACTGTGTTTAGCTGGAACTATTGCATTGAATTTTAACCCTTTTTGCTAGTTTAACTCCATTCCCTACACTACATGTAGATAATTCTTATTTTTATGTTTGTGTATTTATTTGTATTTTTAATTTTACTGTTTATGTATAATTATTTCTTTTTATTTATGTATTTATTTATATTTTTAATGTTTATCTATGTTATTATTATTATATTTTTTGGGGAGGGGTCTAAATAGTTATAATCGTGTCTACCAGTAAATTGCATCTTACGGAAGGTTCCATGTTATGTTACATGTACACTTATTGTTGGTATCTCCACATAAGTTTTGAGAGATATCTATTTCATGTTACCCCCCCGCCCCCACCAAGCAAACCACAATTCCTAACTGTAATTTGAGAAATTGTTCGTACTCAACATTGCGGCATTGTCTGTCTTCTAATATAATTTGAGTACAGTATACTATCATAACTTTTACTGTGTTTAGCTGGAACTATTGCATTGAATTTTAACCCTTTTTGCTAGTTTAACTCCATTCCCTACACTACATGTAGATATTAATTGCAATATCACATGAGAAGAGAATCTATCACATGACTTGTCAGACTTCACTTTGCATGAAAAGCAGACAATGAAAATATTTTGTATGCAATAGTATTTGATGTACAGTATATCTGTAGTCATTAGATATTTGTATATTTTTTTCATGGATTTATGATTTTCTTTTCTCTTTGTGCAGCTTGGGCCTATCTTGCTGCTGTTAATTGCCATCATGGCTGTCCACTGTATGCTCATTCTCGTCCGATGCTGTCACAATCTCTGCAGCAGGTAGGTCATGACCTAGGTCATCTAGGGGTCAAATGATCGGCTCTTGGTCTACGAGCAGTTGGTCCAGTTCTGAGGTACCATTTCTACATGGTCTAAACTCACTCGATCTACTACATGTAGATTATTTGGTCATATTTGGTCCAATATTTCATCTTTTACATATTTGACAATAAGGATCACCTTGACTGAACCATATAGTATTAAACTATTCTAATTCTACATGTTCAGGGAGGAATTAATTGTTGTTTCCCTTGACAATGAAGAGAATTTAGAATATTTCATGAAATGAAATACAAAAGAAATAGTGAGTGTATGATGTCATCAGTCTCCTCATTTGCATACGACCAGGATGTGCATACAACTGTTTTATGAAATTAACGAAATTTTAAAATGTCATAACTTTCTTATTTTACATCCAATTTTGATGAAATTTTCAGTGTTATGTTTGTTTTATTCAAATCAGCTTTTTGTTGGGGTGGACTTGTCCTTTAATATGAGATAGTCTATACACCACATGGGCTAGACCCAGTTCTAATTTGGGCTATTTGCTGTTGGGTCTCCACTACATATGGTTTAATACCCATTTGGTCTAATGAAAATTCCTTCCCAAACAATTGTTTAAAAATCTATTCAGAACCACTAACCATAGGAATTTTAACCCTAAAAGGACGGGGGGCTACGATTTAGTTGTTAAATGGTCTGTAATAATTTCCATTGAAAAAAAAGGTTGAAAAACAAAGAAATACACTGAACATAAGAAATTCTAAAAACAAAGAAGTAGGTAAGGTAAAAATTGGCTTTCTCAAGTCTTTGTGGAAACCTTTGAATTAGATTTACAAAGATGGCATTGGGAAAAAAGAGAAAATTTGAAGGGAAATGGGGTGTTAAATTTGCAAATAATGATTTTCACGAATAAATTAGCATATTTTATTCACAATAAATAATTACATTCAAAATTTTTTTAATACCGGCTTGTTGTTTATGTGGTAAGGAATAGGCGTGCCAAATTTCAACGCGATCTCGCGATGGCGGCCAAGGTCACAAGGGGGGGGAGACCATCATGCCCCCCCCCCTCCCCAATACATCTCAAATAGCTTTATGGTTAAGATGGCCAGGTACATGCATGTTGGAACACACGTATATAATGTAAGTGCTTTTCCAATGTTGAAGTATTTCCTTGTCAAGTTGTTACTAGTTTATATACATGATGTTGAATATATATATATTTAAGCACTTTGAGCACCCTTAATAAAAGTGGACATACTTTTGCGTATTATAAGTGTCTCTATGATGTGTTTTGATATTTTGCCAAGAATATTCAAGGAAGTTGAGATTCCTTTTATTGTTCTTTTTTTTGGTCTTCTTTCTTTAGGACATGTCATGTTTCTCTTGATTATGGAGAGGTAGCAGAGACGGCTCTTAAAGAAGCTCATATTCCACGTTGCATTAGAGAGAGAGCCAGAGTAGGAAGGTTGGTTTGTGAGTTGTATTATGAAAATCTTTTGTTTACATGTAGATATTCATTTAATCATTTTAGCAGGCAATATATGAATAGTGAATTATCCACATATGCAGCGTATGATCCCATATATTTTAGGTGGGGTATCCTGAGTAATGTAAACTGTCAGATGTATTATTTGATATCTTTATTTAGAAAATCATACCTAGGGCGAAATCATATGGCGCTTGTTTGCCATCATGGTGATAATAGTAATGATAATATTAATATTGATAATGATAATAATAACAGCAACAATAATGATAGTAATAATATGCAACATTTATATCGCACTTAAAGAGAAATGCCAGTAGTTGCAGTAAACACTGATTTCATGAATAAGTCTGTAAAACCAGACTTAATTGTCAGAATATCGTCGAGGATCTAGATCTGGTACAGTTACATAAACTGAACATTGTGAAATCTTGAAATCTACGCTGAAAAACGTTCACACTGAAGATCACCAACACAGGCACACGTGGGACAGTGTATTATTATTGCTGGAATAAAGACCCGACGGAAGTGACCAAATCCGCGCTTATTTTGCTTATTTCTCAGCAATTACACAATTTCTCCCAGAATCCTTTGGCACATATTTTTTATTCATACAAACAGATTCTGTAAGAAGTCATTTTGAGTTCGTTACCAAAACTGGAATTTATCTTTAAAGGGCTGCATACTA
Organism: Lytechinus variegatus; assembly: GCF_018143015.1. NCBI lineage: Eukaryota > Metazoa > Echinodermata > Echinoidea > Temnopleuroida > Toxopneustidae > Lytechinus > Lytechinus variegatus. The sequence goes on along the minus strand of NC_054740.1, from coordinate 39,063,592 downwards.
TTGCTCCGGTAGCCTATTATCTAGGCGGAGGCTGCAGTTATTGTCTTTGCTGTTATGCTGAACGCAAACGATACTTCTGATGTGGCAAAGACTTCGAATTGTGGACCACCTATATACTCCCGTCTTGTTTGGATGTTGTTTTTTTTATCATCGACAATGTTATGAAGCCACTTTTTCGTAAGAAAAATTCTCATGCATATGTATGAGTAGAAATAAATCGGACCAATCAGAAATACGTTGGAAAGAGAAAGGTATTGCATATCTAATATATAAGTCAAGTGAAATGACGTCACTTTCTTCATCCAAAATGGCAAGTAGGAGTGCACACAAGAAACTTCTGCGAGAAAGTTTGGATTATGCTGCTGATATACTCGGCATTCCTAGTGAAAAATTCTGAGACCTTCAAGAATCTTTCATTCGTACTGTTATTGACGACGGGAGGGATATATTTGTTGCTTTACCAACAGGATATGGAAAAGCGCAATCTACCAGTCAATCCCTCTGTGTCATCATTATCTTCGCGATCATGGCTTTCATGAAAATAAATCTGCCATTTTGAATAAACATGAATATTGATTTAGTAGGCAGATGGGAGTTTATAGGCGGTGGATGCTTCGCAGCCACAATTCGTAGTCTTTGCCACATCAGACGTATCGCTTGCGTTCAGCATAACAGCAAAGACAATAACTGCCCCCTCAGCTAAAGGCTATTATCACAGCTGATCAGGCACTCAAGCATTCAAGGAATTACTTCCTACTTCTACCACACACCTGGGTGCAGAGTGGAAAATGTAGATAAATGTTGTGCCAAAGGACAGACATCATTACATCAGTAATGGAGATAATAACACATTAATGAGAATACCCCACCCCTAATACATCTAATGAGTTTAAAGGGGGAATGAAGTGTGTGGTCTCTCATTGACTGTGTGTTATAAATATATTGTCTTGAAATATATGTTTTCAGATATCTACTAATACTACAGATAATAAATTAACCTATAATTGTATTTGTATAGAGAAACTAAAATGTTTTGAGAGAAAAAGTAATTGTTATGCTACTTAGTAACGTAATTATTGCTGTATAAATGTATTGAGTAGTTAATTAGCATGTTATCATTCAAGTGGGTCCATATTACTAGACTACACTAGCATTATGGGTCAGGAAACTGGCCAGGTATGTGTAGTTGAGGACTCGAGATGGGGCTATAAGTTCGTATGTGCTTTATGACATGCCCTGTCCCCCTGCTCGAGCACCCACAGTATGGTACTGAACATGTACATGAAGTGCATGCAGGAAATTTCCATACGCAGTGGAACTATACTGTGGACACTCAAGCATGCAAACAGTACAAGAAGCCAAAAAACATTATCAGTGTTCATAGATAACTACCAGTTGTGGTAATGACCTCAAAATGAGTTTGAACTGAATCCAATAAAATGACCACATGTATGTGACCAAGGACTCTCGAAGACAATTTGTAACTGCTGGCTGAGAAATAAGTGAAATAAGCATGGAATTCCATCAAATGTCGGGTATTTTTCCAAGCAGTGTCAGTACACTGTCCCAGATATGCCTTTTTGTGTTAGTGATCATCAGAACTAAAGGTTGTAAGCTACGATTTCATGATTTCACATAGATCAATTTATTTCAATGAACCAGATCTATATCGATGATATGACAATTAACCTTGATTTTAAAGACTTTCTGATGAAATGATTGTTTCTGCAACTACTTTCCTTTTAATGACTATAACTAACAGCCTGCGTGTTTAAAGCGAAATGAAGGGTTGCAGTAAAACACTGATTTTGTGAGAAAGTCTGTAAAACCAAGGTTAAGTATTACTATATCATCATGGATCTAGATCTGGTACAGTTACATAAACTGAAATTTGTGAAATAATAAAATCTAAGCTGAAAAACGATCACACTGAAGATCGCCAACACAGATAGGCACACGTGGGACAGTGTATTATCATCGCTGGAATAAAAACCCGACGGAAGTGACCGAATCTGCGCTTAATATTTTGCTTATATCTCGGCAATTACACAATTTCTTCCAGAATCCTTTGGCACATATTTTTTATTCATACAAACGGACACTTGGGTGGTCATTATATTAGATTGTGTAAAAAGTCATTTGGGATCGTTACCACAACTGCCATCTATCTTTTATCTGGATTATGTCATAATAGGCCTATTGTGCTGACACCTGGGTAAGAACAGCACACTTGACCCCTATTCACTGTGAAAGATGATACCTTGTGGAAACTCTGTGAAAGTTACTGTATAAGTAGTAGGGCAACAAAGGGATTGAAGCTAGAGAAGAGGTTGAATGAACTCATTGTTAATGGTATACTGTACATGTAGATATAGGAATAATCTGGAGGGGGGGGGGGTTAAACCACTTTCAGTTCATCTACTATGAAACATGAAGATATTCATGTACATACATATTACAGTGGCGGACTGTGACCCGAGGAGACGAAGCATTGGAGGGGCACTGTATTGTAAAGTGAACAATGCTGTGCCCCTCCAATGCTTTGTCTCCTCCGGGTCACGGTCCGCTACTGATTATAGAAGGACTAAAAGGGTACTAATTTTTATTTCTTTGGGGTTGTTTTCTGATGGGGCAATTGCTGAATTTTGGGGGATATTTCTTTCATTTCATGGGCTTCGTTTTGCCCAACAAAACTTCTAACAGGCTGATAAATTCAATCAAGATATTTCGAAAGCCTGCACATCCATAGCTCTAATTGATCGATTTGATGTTTTGAAAAACTGTACAGTATCGTTGAAAAGTTCTGAGGTATTGATCTGCAAGTACTTGTAGATAAGGAAATATAGGCCTGTAAAGTGGTTGATATTCATAGTCTTTGGTAAGACTGAATTTCTAATATGCATGGATTTCTTCATTTTACAGTCCAACGGTCTCTGCTAAAAGTCACAGGCAGTTACATGTACTGGGGTCCGTTACAGAAAGAGTTGTGTGTAAACGCAAATAAGAAATCAATCGCAAGTCCAAAATGCGCACTGTTGATTGGTTGAAAATCAAGTTGGGCATGATTTTTAGAGTTGCAATTGCAACTCTATCTGCAACTGGCCCTAAGTCATAGGAAACGCAATGACTCAGCCCATGTATGTGCAGTGTCTCAGTATATTGTTCTTTAAACTTGCTAATATAGCGCGTAACACTTTATCGGATATAAAGGTTCTATGATCAACCATGACATTCCTATTCCTTGTTTTTTTTTTTCTTCCTATACAGAATAGTGGTGAATATATTCCTTGTGATAACACAGTTTGGATTCTGTTGTGTATACTTCCTTTTCATTGCTGATAATATACATGCGGTAAGATCCTCTTTTACATGACCAACGGAGTATGAAACCCTTGAAACCAGTTATATCAAAAATTCAAAAAGTGAATGTTCACTTTCAAAATACTTTTTTTTTTGGGGGGGGAGGACGGTTCAGGTAAATACATGTAATTTTCAATCGATCCTCAAAAAGATATCAGACTTTCAAGTAGTGCATGTTGACTTCCAATAACAATTTTAAGAGCAGGGAGGGGGGGGGGGTGGCACATACATGTGTATACCATTGAGATAATCAATCATATATTATCTACACGTATTTCTACCTGAAGATAAATTTTGATGCCATTCTGTACCCTAGCAAAATGTTCATTATTCAACCAATTTTATAGGATTCGCTTCGCAATGCATGGATGGGGTTACAGCTGTCCATTTAAGGTTGATTTCCTAAATTGAAAGATTTTTACCATTCTCTTATCTTTTATGTGCTTTGAATAAATGAAAGAAACATGTATTTTATTTCATTGTGGTTAAATCTACTGGTATGGCTTATCCATCCGATAGGAGATACCAGTATCTATATAACCCATCACCAGATATGTTTTGAAGGGCATTTCACTAGAGATGGCTTTTCCTTATCCCGAGGTTAGCAATTACATATGGAATACTGGTATGATTAGAAAGAAAAAAATGTATTGAAAAATCTTCAAGCCTACCTGTAGCTTTGCTTTAGCTTTGGTACCCCCCCCCCAAACGTGGATATGACTTTTATTCAAATTAATTACTAGATTATATGAATGTGTATGCCCATAAACATTTACATGTATGATGTAACGGATGTGAAATGAAAATGTGTTTTACTTGATAATTGTTGTGAATGTTAGAATGCATAAGGTATATGTATATATATAATAAAATATCTTTTGTGTTTTTTTTTCTATTTGATACAAAACCTATTAGAAAGCATTGTGTAGCCTGAAAATTTCCGGATGCAATCTTTGTCTGTAGCTCCTTGATAATTGTTATCCAATATTGAATTTGTATGAAAACTGCTGCAAGAGCTCTCTTAAGGAAAAATGAAAAAAAAAAACCTCAAGAGGGCAATAGATGTTTGAATTGAATGTCAATTTTCAGAGAATTGGCTGTTACAAAAAGATTAACATGTACTAGTTTTTAAGTTTGAAATGTTATGTAGATGGTACTCAAGTACGTATTATTTTCATAATTGGTCCTACATGTAGGTAAAAACAATCTTTAATATTTAGTGCAGTAACCGGTCATTCCGAGATGAAAGTAATTCAAAGCAGCAAATCATTACACACTCGAAATTGGCAACATGATGCCAACAAGAAAATCATTGTTTTGAAATGCAAATTAGCAACTTTAGGGAAAGTTCTTCTACTATCATACAATTTGACTAAACTTACATGTATATTATTTATTTCAAAAGTATACATGTATTTTAAAAGTATTGATAATGTGATAAGCATTGCACCTTAACTAGAAAACAAACCACTTCAGGAACGTCCAGTATCAAAGGAATCGGATATACCCCCATTTAAGTAGTTACCCTACATGTATATAAAGGAGAGATGATCGTCTATTTAATATGAGATTTGGTGCTATCTTCCAACAGGTATATGCAGAGTTTTATCCTGAATCGGTACCCAGTGAAAAGATTTTTATATTGATGGCAGCCCCTCTTGTCATCCTGTTAGTCTACATCAGAAATCTAGATGACTTTGCTCCGTTGTCATCGATTGCCAATGTGCTCTCGCTGGTTGGAATAGCTATCTTATTTGAGGTATAAAGCATTTATGGAGTTTCCATTTTCAGTTTTGATGGTTTTAATACAGTGCATCCCCCCCCCAAAAAAAAAAAAAACCCACCAACCACGTTCCTGAGTCATTTCTTCCAGTGTAGGAAAAGATTCATGATACTTCATCACTGCCATCATTACGTTAAGTTTTTCTTCTTTATCTTGATACCTCATGTGATGTACCAAGTGCATTTATTAATGAGCGAAACGTGTGTAAAAGTTTGATGCAAAACTTCAATTTGATTCAATTTAATTGTTAATCTATTAAGTATGAAAGCAATTATACAAACAAGTTGAAAACAATTTTTTTGTAAAAAAAAGGGAAGGTGATATTATAAGAGATATGCCTAATACATATACATGAACAATTGATTGTATCTTTTTGTTCACTGTACATGGAGTGCCATAGACTTTATACAGTTATGCCAGATTTTGCAGTTGTTTCCATCTTTTATGGAACCAAGCCCTTTTGTCTAATTTTCATGATTATGTTACATTTTAATGATATATGTTTTTTCTATGATATATTTGTTTCATATTTTTATGTTCTGTGCAGTATATGCTGACACACTTTGGAAGTGGTAATGGAGCATCTTTCAAACTAAGTGAACTGACATTGGTTGGCGATGTCAAAGGTATTGCTTTCTTCTTCGGCACTGCCATGTACTCATTTGAAGGCATTGGTGTGGTGAGTGAAAACATTTTTGAATTGTTTTTCTCATAATAAATAATTATGGTGATGGTGGGGGTGGTGGTGGTGGTGATGATGACAACGATAATGATGATGATGATGATGGTCATGATGATGATGATGGTGATGATGATGGTCATGATGATGACAACAATAACAGTAGTTATATTGATAATAATTAAAATTGCACCAAATTCACTCTGCACAGTGCCCAAGATGCACCATAAGAGTTGCTTCCTTTTGTCATGGAATCCGTGTTCTAGCTACAATGGACGGCAGTGGTCGGGCCCAACCGGCTCAGATTTCTGACCACTACACATGAAAAATACTGCTTCCGACCACCATTGATTTCAAATGCAAAGTGTTTCAAAACTAACTCCTTGCAAAGACGAACTATACTTGCATTCATGGCAGTAGTAATGTTTGGTAACAAATTTTGATATAAATAGAATGATGAGAGGAACACAATTATGTATCCTATCTTTGTGTTAGGTATTGCCTTTAGAGAACAAAACCAAACATCCAGAAGACTTTCCCAAGGTGTTGCAAATTGGGATGATCGTAGTAGCATTCCTGTACATCTCAACGGGGACCTTTGGCTATCTTTGCTTTGGAGACCAACTAGAGGACACAGTTACAATTTATCTACCAGATAATGGGTGAGTACAGTTTTTCATTTTTTTTTGTACATCTCTCAACATAAAGATAAATACCTGCGGCGACAGTTTCAAAATGAGTTCCAACGGAATCCAAGTATCTGTATACGGTGGTGCTAAAAGTTAGCGAATTCACCGCCAAATGAACATATTTCAAGTGTTCAAGTTCTGCCATGTGTTAGATATTAAATTGTGTGGTCAGGTGGTAAAATATTATATTCAGTGGCAGTGGCGGACCGTGACCCGGAGGAGACAAAGCATTGGAGGGCACAGTATTGTTCACAAACAAAACAGTGCCCCTCTAATGCTTTGTCTCCTCCAGGTCACGGTCCGCCACTGTTCAGTGGTGTTTGTTTTGTCCAGGTTCGCCGAACAGACATTTTTAGCATCACTGCATATGAAAAAAAAATATATGACATTTATAAACCCTAATTCATGCTTGAATCCCATTTTTTTTTCATCCTTTGCTAATACATGTAGTTTATATACTGCAACCAAGCTGTTATTTGTCGGTGCCATCTATATATCATATGGACTACAGTTCTATGTACCACTGAGCTTTGTTTGGCCACCTATACGAAATAAAATTCCTCAGGAGAGGTATCACACTATAGCTGAATATGCCTTCAGAACAATGATCGTCATTATCACAAGTAAGTACACAGTTTTCATGGAGTCAAAGATTTATTAAATTTTGCTCCTCAAATTGGCAACAATTTTTAACTTTCTTCTTCGAGGTACACAGCTTTTGTATGATCAAGGTTGATTAACATTTGCTCCTCAAATGACAATAATGGGTTACAATATCAATCATATTTTATAATATTACCCGTCCACTGAGGGATGCTAAAAATTATAATGAATGGTTGCCGATTTGGATAGTTATACAGTGATTTTTTTTCTTGCATTGCCAATTTAGATTGTTTAAATGATTAGCTTTTATTCAGGAGTGCCAACATATACTGTAAATGGTATCTTTAATTTGTGTGTTTCAAAGTTTGTGCACCATCCACATTCATTATCTCAAAAGACTTTGGGGTTGACCAATTTTTCTAAGCATCCACGATAACACAAATCGCCAGGGAAAATAGGAAAAATTCAAGAAATATTTGAATGAATGCTGAATTTCAAGCACAGGTATGAATAAGGATTGGTCAGTAAAACTAAATGTGAGATCTCGGGGGTTTAATGTGGTTTGTAATAGCTGTGAATGATAAACTCTGTGATTGATATGTGATTACAGTTTGATAGTCGATCAGTTTCCAAGAATCAACAGTGTCATGCAGTATCGACATCATATTAAACTTGGTGCATGTAATGGAACGCTTAAATTGATGTTAGAAGTTCTTAATGAATTTGTTTTTAATTGATTCATTTGTCTTATCTACCCTTTGTAGCCTAGTAAGTGATTTACACACTGTTTTTGTGAGATCTAAATAAGTCACATTATGATTATTTTTATTATTATATTGTTGTTTTATTGAATTGTGTTGTTGTTACTTTCCAGTGATCCTTGCCATTGCCATACCACAACTCTCCCTGTTCATCTCGTTAGTCGGAGCCGTGGCCAGCTCCACCCTCGCGCTCATCTTCCCTCCTCTTATAGAAGAACTAACGTTTGGTTTCCATAGTTACAGGACACCATCGTCGATCATGAGGTTAATAAAAAACATCCTCATCTGTTTATTTGGTTTGATTGGATTCGGGGCAGGTACGTTTGTCTCCATCCAAGGTATTGTAGAAAAACTATGAATCTATTATGCTTTTCATTCTGCACATATTTTCCTTAACCCTGGGGTTAAGCTTAGCCCACTTCGCTTACAACGTTTTAGCTTAGTGGGCTAGCATGGTAAAAAGTGCGGTACTATCTTGCCCTGCAAAAAAAGCAGGGTTAGCTGGCATATTGCTAGCACCACAATTGCGGTGCTAAGAGATGCAGTGTGAAACGAAACCGGGCAAAAGAAATATGGGGCTAAGCTTTAGCCAATCACAGAAGTCCAAATTGCATGTTAGTCACGTTCTGTGTGGCAAAGTCATCAATATTCATGAGCTGTGTGATAGTCCAGCGTTAAGGCGTTAACCCCAGCTATGCAAATAGTATGGATTTAAGAAAGTCAGTGTGAAACCAAAAAAAGAATAGTATGGAGTTAAGGATAGTCCGGGGTTATGGATAGTATGGGGTTAAGTAACTGCAGTGTGAAAAGCATGTATGTGTTTTAAGGGGAATTTGACACCATTTGGATATGAATCATCCAGAGTAGACCAAGATTCACCTGACGTTATGTAATGTCACTGGAAATTGCCATATGGTGAAGTCATTATCTTGCTTTTCCCTGGCCTGCAATTGCCTGCGGCTACGCAGGCTTGGCCGAAGAATTTCCCTTTGGGACTCCGAGTTTGCTTTCCCCCAAAGATGTCTCTATTACAGGTATTTCAAATGCTTTGCACAAAGTATGGGACCAGCAAAACATTATCAACTCCCCATGAAAGCTGGCACCCATTGGACTTAGATACAAAAAGGGATCTTGTAATAAGGTATTCAATTATCCTGTTTGAAATAAATCGTATCAACTCTGTACAAGTCCTCCTGAAAACATCTAGATCTAGTAGGCAAGAGTTTAAATTTATTGATCTACTCTACCCATCTTTAATTATAGAAAGCTGTTAAGTTTTACTTTCTAGCCCAATGACAACTGAAGCTTGTTCATTAACAATTCTATTCTTATGTGTCAGTGCAATATAGTGCTATACCCCATCGCTCTCGACCCCAAAGAAATCTTCTTTATGATTTTGTGTAATTTTTAATTTTCTCTTTTTATTATGGTACGGTACCGGTACATTATATCTTGTACATTTAGGTCCATATGATTATTGCAGATGTATGGTAAATGTTAATATTAAAAGTCATCTATACTTTGACTTAGTGTATATTTGGATTTGTGCTTGTGCAACAAATCAGTAGTAGTTGTATTGTGTATTGGCTTGGCCATGATTGAGCATTTAACCATATTGCTCATATCAAGTACTGTCTTTGAATTTTAGATTTATCTTGTGATTTTTGGGTTATTATCATATTTAATATGGAAAAGGCAAAGAATCATTATTGGTGAATATAATTTTTTTTTCCTACCAAAGATTAAACTCAGAGAGAATCTTAGAACCGATTTGCTGCATTTATATAAGTTGTCCCCCCCCCCCCCCCCCCTCCTACATCTCAGGGGTTATTGATGATTATGCATTAAAAGATGTCAAAACAATGAAGCTGAGACTAGCTAGATGTTTTTTAATAGCATGGTGGGATTACAGGCCAATGAAAATATGGAAAACACAAAAATATTATACCAATATGATGAAATAAAACTAGAAACTTCCTGACCCCAAAATGGAACAGTTGTATTTCTAGACATAAAGAATTACTATAAAATCAAGAGAGTTGGTTGATGTCACTGTCGCAAAATCTTAACTCTGATATTTCCCAACACTTTCACATGCCCTCAAGCATGCCTCCAGTTTTCAAAACCAATGCAGATGTTAAAGTGTTTTGTTTTCCTTCGTTTAAAGAAATGATGATAATGATATCTTGATGACGAAACCTCTTTAAGAATCTTCCGTTTAAGATGAAATGTAACCATAATGGTATGCTACATGTATGTATTATATGTAACCTAACATGCGAAGAGCCATCTTTTTCCACTTATCTGATTTGAATTTCCTGATATATGAATAAATATATATATATGAATAAATATATATATATATTATTTATGTTCGTAATGCGCCTTAACGCCCTCTACCTTCGTCTTTACTTCTATATATATATATATAATATATATATATATATATATACATAGTAACAAAATATGCTGAAGATCAAAGGTAATGCTTTCAATGCCAATATAGTTTTTATTTACTCAATACTTATACATATATGATATATACATATATATATATGTTATACATATATGTATAATATATATGTTTCTGTATGTTTGGTTTTTTTAATGTTTTTCTTTCTTTTTTATGCAAGCCAATGCAGAAAGTTTTATTTTATTCAACCAGACACAAAGTCAAAGGGATTTTTTCAAAGTATGGAGGAAATGTTTTTTTCACACTGTAGAGAGGAAATACCTTATTAATATGAAATGAATAATACTGTGGAGCATTTTACTCTTCTGAGATATGTATGTGCAATGATCATAAAGACAACTGCTTGAAATTGCATATTTTTGCACACTTCGACTTTTTAGATCAAATTTTTAAAATTAGTAATTCAATATCTGACATTTTACAAATGAGAATTGATAATTTTTTACTGCTGTTAGCTGGCATCAGAGAAAAGTTTTGAAACCTGTTTTTTATCTGAGTTTCTTAAAGTGAAATAAAGAGGAGAACCTTCATGTACTAGTAACTTATAATTTCATTACTGATAGGGCTACACTGTAAAAAAAAATGAAGAAAAAAAATGAATGGATAAATTTATTTTATGAAAGTCTTCCCGTGTATCTTGTATCATCATCATTATTATCATTATTATATTATTATTATTGACAGATGACAGAATAAACAAACAGTTTTCAAATTGATAATCTGTCTTCCTTTGATTGTACACCATGATATGGGTTCTGATAATTAAATAAAAACACTTGAGAACTTATTTGGTTGATGTATGCATAGGAATTTGTACATGTATATGATATGCAAACTGCACTTTGATATGTTTTTGTGAGGTGATGCCCATTGAATGTATGTTATTGTCTATGTGTAGTTCACCATAACAATGTGATTTTCCTTAATACTTTATCGGCCGTCCACATACCCAGGGCCCCGTCTTACGAAGAGTTAAGATTGATCCAATACACCACAACTATGCAGCCGTGATCTGGCAAAACTACGTATCTCCTTTTTTTCCATTCCGAGATATTCGAGCTTGAATATTTTACATTGCTTCTTTTGCTTTTCTTAGAATAGTGGAAAATGGTATATCGATTTTTTTTGTTTTCCTTTGATCTGCGGAACTTATATAACAGGGTTGGCAGATTTAAATCACATTGATTTAAATCGTGATTTAAATCGCGATTTAAATCACCATGATTTTTTTTAAAAAATCATTGATTTAAATCACTTCCATTGAAAAATGTACAAATCATGGACAAAGTATTTGTTCAATGCAGTTTTAATTCTTCAAATCAACTGAAAAACTTTGAATTAACTTTATATCAACAAAAGATCAACAAAGTCTTCATATCTACTTAAAACAAATTAAAATCAAATTAATAAAATCAGGTAATTCCTTAAAAACTACAGATGTATGTTGTCAATAGGTACTCATTTTTTGTAAATTATGTCGAGTTTTTCTTCTGAAATTTTACATTCTTTGTCAGTTATTATTAGTCAATTTCTTTCTTAACATAAAGTTTTCACATAATCCAAAGACTTTTCAGAGAGCAGTTTGTAAAAAAAATATATATAATATATAAAAGTCAATGAGAAAAGGTTTGTTGGCAGTTTTCCAGTTTTGATCCTTCGCCTACACATAACTACTTCTGTCATGTAAAATAAAAAATGATACCTGCATGTAATCAACATATTTAACATGCCTCTTATTTCGTATTATTACTTATCATACATTTGATGTTTTAAATAACATACTGGTAATTATAAAAATCATATTAACATAATGTAGTACAGTCATAATTTGACTGTTGAGAAAAGCTTTCTCTTATAAACCTTTTAAGTCACTGTAGCCCATTTTATGTTCAGTGCTACAAATAATGGAAGTTTTGTATGCATGTAATAATGGAAAGAGCTCTATAACAACAACTTGCAAAACTCAGAATAAACATTTAACACTGCATTTAAATGTTAAGATGCAGGTTCTTCAGTTACAATCATTGGCAGTTGTTAGCTGTGTCTCATTTAAAATAAAATACCTTTTTTTGTAATACATATGTTGTAATTTAAGCAGTTTTGCAGAATTTTTTATCCTTTAAGTTAAAAGTAAGTAGATTTTTGTTCATACTTCATGGATCAAACAGATTTTTTTGTACAGAATATGGGAATAAAACTTGTAGATTAATGTAAAAAATCACAGTAACATAATGTAGTATAGTCACCCCTTGACTAAGTTATCTCTTATACTGTTCTCCAAAACTGAGAGTTTTGTACATGTATCTATATCTATAGCAAGAGAAGAGCTTTTTATCAAACTAAAAAGATCCTAAACATATACAGTTGTAGTCTCTCTGACTATTGTAAAGCTGTGACTAATTGAAAAAAAAATCATTGATTTGAATTATTTCTCTTACAATATACAGCTGGCAAAGGGTTTGTTGGCAGTTTTGATAAGGGATTTTTTCTCTTGGATTTTTTAAATATTTGAATGAAAAATCCCAGAGGGGAATTTTCTCTACTCACTGGGAATTCCCTATGGAATATTCCTTCATAGGCCTATGTATGATAGAATTAAGTTCAGATACATGATTCCTCAAATTTATTTTTAATTGTCCATTTTTACTGGATTTTAATTACAAAATATGTGGTTAAGAACAATATTAGGGGTGAAATGTATAACATCAATATTGATGTCATTGTAAGAGTAAGGGGGGGGGATAATTACCCTTTTTTGAAGGAACTTTTAAAAAATAAAAAAAATAAAAAAAATCTGATTTAAATAAAAAAAATCTGATTTAAATAAAAAAAATCTGATTTAAATCAAATAAATCTGATTTTTTTGATTTTTTTTAAAAAAATCAAAAAAATCGCCAACCCTGTTATATAAGCTATTGGCACCAAAATCTAGTTGATTTACTCATTTAATCTTCTAATTTTCCACTTTTTTTAAAACATACGCACTTTTGCCTGATAAAATCGATGACACACTCCGAGCTTTTTATCAGGCAAAACTACGTATGTCACAAGGTACGCGGCCGCGTGGCAAATATTTACCAGGCAAAACTACGTATGTCACAAGGTACGCGGCCGCGTGGCACATGTTTATCGGGCAAAACTACGTATGTCCTACGCATGGCAAAGTTTTATCAGGCAAAACTACGTATCTCTTAAACATTGCAAAATTATCAGGCAAAACTATCAGGTGTCTTTGCCGCGCATTTTTGGAAAGCCAGCAATGTCTAAAAACTAAAAGACATGTTCGAAATGTTCTCGATATACAGATGTTTATTCATACATTGACTGTTTTCTTGACAATTCAGTATGCTTCTCTTTGCTTTCAAAGGACATGCAAATTTCCAAAAGAAAAAATTATGACATTGATGGATTTCCATATTCTTGAGGTTGATCAGATCAATCATAACTCTTTGTAAGATGAGGCCCAGGTTTACTTAACTTTATTACTCTGTTTCATTCGGTAGCTAATTAGGCATTATTACTATTAGGATCTCTCCTTACACTTTCACATGTCATACTTAACTTTATTACTCTGTTTCATTCGGTAGCTAATTAGGCATTATTACTATTAGGATCTCTCCTTGCACTTTCACATGTACCCTGAGCATGCCTTGAGTTTTCAAAACCAATGCAGATAAGATGTGTGATCATGATTTTGCTTTTCATTTTCTAGGACATGAAAAATATGGTGATAATAAACACATTTTTTTGGTATTGCAGTAGTAGAGATAAATAGACAGTAATATTAATGATGAACTTTGTTTTAAACACGTAATTGTGAACCACTGTTGGTTTGACTGTACACATTCATAATTTATGATCTCATGAAATAATTAAGGCCATGTAGGTCCTAATACATTACCATTGCGTAGATGAACTCGTATTATACATGTGATTACAGTACTTGAATATGCAAACATACCTGAATGCCTCTTACACTGTGAAAATGCAAAAGCAATGATCTATTTCGTGTGTAAGTCGTTTTTTTTTTTACAGCTTAAGCTTTCTTTAGTGTAGGGCCATTCTGAAAAAGGCCTATAGGTTCATTGGCTTCTTCATTGATTTAGGCTGTACGAGAAGCTTCACACCCTCGGGTCACACAAAAACCTTGTACTGAATGATGTGAGAGACCTATAATTTGTACCGTGTCTTAGGGGGTGTTCCAAGAAAATATTTGCAATCAATCGCAAATAATCTGTTGCAATTTTATAGTTGATTGGTAAAATGCAGAATTTGGGAGATACGTAGTTTTGCCTGATAAATCACCTTCTTTTGCGGCTATTGTTCTGGCAAAACTACGTAAGTAGCCTTACATAGTTTTGCCTTTTAATTCTCGTCAAAGCTTGAAAAACTACTTTTGTAAGTCGACTTACGTAGCTCTGCCTTTTAAATTTAGTGATTTTTTGAGAATTTTACAAAAACTGGGTTTTCGAATCTCCCTAAATAATTGGAGTTATAATTTGAAATTTTGACAGATGAAAGAGCGTATTCAAAATTATAAGAAACACAAAAAAACTGAAAAACGCCAAAAAATGACTTACGTAGTTTTGCCAGATCACGGCCGTATGGAAAGCCAGCAATGTCTAAAAACTAAAAGACATGTTCGAAATGTTCTCGATATACAGATGTTTATTCATACATTGACTGTTTTCTTGACAATTCAGTATGCTTCTCTTTGCTTTCAAAGGACATGCAAATTTCCAAAAGAAAAAATTATGACATTGATGGATTTCCATATTCTTGAGGTTGATCAGATCAATCATAACTCTTTGTAAGATGAGGCCCAGGTTTACTTAACTTTATTACTCTGTTTCATTCGGTAGCTAATTAGGCATTATTACTATTAGGATCTCTCCTTACACTTTCACATGTCATACTTAACTTTATTACTCTGTTTCATTCGGTAGCTAATTAGGCATTATTACTATTAGGATCTCTCCTTGCACTTTCACATGTACCCTGAGCATGCCTTGAGTTTTCAAAACCAATGCAGATAAGATGTGTGATCATGATTTTGCTTTTCATTTTCTAGGACATGAAAAATATGGTGATAATAAACACATTTTTTTTTGGTATTGCAGTAGTAGAGATAAATAGACAGTAATATTAATGATGAACTTTGTTTTAAACACGTAATTGTGAACCACTGTTGGTTTGACTGTACACATTCATAATTTATGATCTCATGAAATAATTAAGGCCATGTAGGTCCTAATACATTACCATTGCGTAGATGAACTCGTATTATACATGTGATTACAGTACTTGAATATGCAAACATACCTGAATGCCTCTTACACTGTGAAAATGCAAAAGCAATGATCTATTTCGTGTGTAAGTCGTTTTTTTTTTACAGCTTAAGCTTTCTTTAGTGTAGGGCCATTCTGAAAAAGGCCTATAGGTTCATTGGCTTCTTCATTGATTTAGGCTGTACGAGAAGCTTCACACCCTCGGGTCACACAAAAACCTTGTACTGAATGATGTGAGAGACCTATAATTTGTACCGTGTCTTAGGGGGTGTTCCAAGAAAATATTTGCAATCAATCGCAAATAATCTGTTGCAATTTTATAGTTGATTGGTCACTTTTAACTTTAGCAAATCAGATTACACTCCTTGTTTCAAAGAGCTGAGTAGCAATCAATCGCAAATTTGCAATTAATTGCATGGCATATGCTTGATTTCGGGAACCAAAATAGACTTGCGATTGATCGCAAGTATCTTGCAACGCCCCATTAGGGAAACATCATAGAGGTCTATGCTCATAGGCTGGAAGATGGTTGAAACATGATTGTCATTAATCATTTACAGTTATTTAGAATATCTCTATATTGTCTTTTTTCCCCCTGCAATACAGGGAAGTTGTGGTTTTGATATTTCAGATAACTAGTTTTTGCTTTTCCAAAGTTTTTATTTGGAAGTAGGGGGCTTCCAAATAGATAAGGACTTACATGTATTAATGTGTGCAATGTCAATTCTTATTATTTGTATGTATGTAGATTCCTTGTGTAAAATAATAAGTTCGAGAGACAGACATATTTTGCTTCTCTGCATGTGTTTGATAGAATAGAAATTAGTCTGTTTGCTCATGGTTAGGTGTTATCTAGAGCAAATTAGCTTAATCAATAGTTACTTGGGTATTATTAACTAAGTTTTAAAGACCCAGACCGGACTAAAAAATGAAATTGACAAATTATATACCAATCAAAAGCTTATAAGCTACTAAATACAGCAATATAGGCTTTATTCATTTTCATCCCTTCCCAGCTGAGTATTTTGCTTAAGAATATTCCAATATAGCGGGCTTCGAACCCGGCTTAGAAAATAGGCTTTATTATGCTTTTCACCTGCCTCGAGACTGTGACGTCACGTTGTGTAGAAGCGTCGTGATTCCATAGGTTTGTACACAGAAAAACTGGGTTCTTTGTTTGCTTTCCAGATTACACATTTCATTTTCTTCACTTCTATCACAGAAGGATATTACATATATTTTTTCCAACAAGCTTGAATTTATGAAATCTACAGTTTTGAACTAGTTTTTTGCCATATTTTATTTCCTGCTTATTTGGCACAGATCTCAATTCTATCTGCATTCAGATTATAACAACATTTCCTGACATAGCAATTTAGGCCCAATAAGAGCCAAACAAAGAAATCACAAAAAAGGTAGTGAATAGTTGTAGGTTTCCATCTTTTTGAATAGTGAATAATTGCGAGTGCCAATTTCATCTGAAAACGAAAAAAAAATTGGATTCATAACATGGAAATGGAAGAAAATACCCAATGCTTTTGTACACAAACCTATGGAATCGCAACCCTCCAGACACAACATGACGTCATCATTTCCAGGCGACGTGGGGGTGCTCAATCGAAGCGTACATTGGAGGAGAAGTTTCTTTGATTTTTATATATTTTTAAGAAATAGAAGGAGATATATGAAATATTTTTTGTATATTTGTATTCTATGAATCATTACCTTACTTTAGATGATTGTTTTTACACCGGTCAGGGTCTTTAAAGAAAAAAGTAAAGATCATAATACCCAAGAAACATAGGATTGAATATAAAACAAACATAACACAGCACACTGCAAACACAAGTATTTTGCAGGTAGCGCCAGTGTTCTAAGTGAGCGTGCAATGGACGAAATCATATGGATCCAAAACTGCACAATGAATGGATCCAAAGTTTCATGAATGATACGTCATTGTAAAATGGGCTGAATGATTGATATCAAACGTCCAATCAATTACCATAATCTATCTAGGTGTTATATGATACCCAATTTTGTTAATGGCAGCTATTTTGCTTAACCGCTCACATTGTGGCACTGTGAATGTCTGTGTTGGATATGAGTGCTTTGCAAGTGGCTATTCTTATAATTATGGCCAAAAAAAACTTCTTACCTTGTCCCATAGCCTGAACTGGTTATTACTATGGTTCATACTTCATTATTACTATTATTAACCAATAGTATGTTTGAACAAACAAACCTGTTTTGATGTATTTTGTGTGTGTTTGAGGTTGCATTATTTGGAGAATTTACAAACTGACATCTTTGAACCAGGAATGAATTTCAAAGAATCAATTTGTACATGTATGTAAAATAAAAACAATTTTATTATATTTCCAATCGTTGGTGTGATGTCTGTATTATTGTGTGATGAAGTTTTTATGAAACAAATACCGGTATGAGCTTGGGTGGTGTGTGAGTGATATCCCCTCCCCCTCTAATGCTTCTTGTGTGTCGTGGGTTCGAATCATATCCATGTTATGCAAGAAATTCATCCACACTGCTGCACTCGACCCAGGTGAGGTAAATGGTTACCGGCAGGAAATAATTCCTCAAAAAGCTGTGCGTACCAGAATTGGTAGACTAGCTTAGCCGGGGTAATATAGGAGCGCCTTGAGCACCTAGCAAGGTGGATGCATGCGCTATAAAAATCCTATATTTATTATATTTTGGATCGAAAATTTATCCTCCGGTCATTGGCTAAAAGAGCTTCACGTAATTATGTGTATTTTCAACTATTTTGGAATGTTGGCAGCTAGGCATACTATTAGGGAAAATTACATCATTTTTGTGACATCATTTCCCGAAATAGTAAAACTATTTGGAGAAATGACGTCAGGGCGCCATACGTCTGATTCGCGTGATATCAATATCACCAACATTCAGCGGGGTATATACGACAGCTCGAGTGCTTACCATGGGCGACCCTCGCGACGTCGCGACTACGTTTATGTTTCGAATTTTTCAGACATTTTCATCGACAATTAAAACTTGGATTTCATAAAAATTTGATATTATATAAGAAAAGAGCACAAGACCATCAGAGTGACAAGAGAGGATAAAAGGTAAGCAATTATTCTGGGTTTTTTTTCCTTTTGTTTAAAATTTTTGATCCAAAATATAAAACAAATATACTCTGCCATAATTTTGAGTTTCTGGTTAAAACTATGGGCCTCGGTGCCTCCAGTAGTACTACTATTCTGGAGTCATGTCTTGCCCATAGTTTTAACCAGAAACTCTCAAGGCAAAGTATATTTGTATATTATTATTGTAATTATCACTATTGCCATCATGATCGTCATCACCACCACCATCATCATCATTTTATCATCGTAATAACAATAATAATAATGGGTATTTAGGCGCTAAAAACAAAAAGTACCATACCACGTACAATGTAGGAATAACAATTTAACATTTGCAATAATGTTCAAGATAAAAAGGGAAAATCAATTGAGGAAAAAAGTATGTCTTAAGGGAAGATTTGAAGCCAAGAACAATGGAAGCATTGCTTATTGAAAGAGGGATAGCATTCCAAGTCTTTGACAGCTGCTACAGCAAACCGTTTTTCGGCAGAGGAGAGTTTTGACAAGGGAATGCAAAGTCTGCATGTGTCAGTGATTGAACGAAGATTACAAGAGGGTGTGTATAATTTGATGGTATTATTAAGATATGAATCATCAGCCTAATCATCATCATCACCACCACCATAATTATTACTGATATCAGCATCAGTGTCGGCTTTGCAACGTAATAATTGTACAAAACCATAATAGTTTTCATCACCATCTTCTGTTTCATCACAATTCTCACCTTTTGATTGAAACATTTAAATAAATACATGTAGATACCAAACAAATACATTCTTACAACATTTATTTTTCCATGACTTTCATGACTTCACAAATCATCTGCACAAAACATTATTTCTACATAACAGAATTCGACATTCATTAAATACATCAGCATCTTGATTCAAATAGAAAAAAAATCTTAAAAACTGATTTAGTTATCCTTTACGGGAACAGTACTAGTGATACATACCATGGTCTGTTTCAAAATTAAATTACAAACCAACAGGGTACTGTGACACAAAGTTTAGCGATTGATCATACAATTGATTGTTCACAATGACTGTTCATTAAGGTCAATGCAATCAATCTTTGTTCTGAGCTTCATGTTACAGTGCCCAGGGTCCTGTAACATAAAGCTTAGCAATTGATCGTAAGGCTGGTTTCTACGATTGATGACATTGATAATTTTGTATTATCATTTGTAAAAAGCAGCCTTATAATCAATCGCGAAACTTTGTGTTAGGGGGCTCAAGAGACCAAATTTATGACTGGCTTGATTATGTTCATACCAGATATGCATGTTACAACTTGGATATTTATGAAAGTTTAACAATTCAAATAGGAGCAATGTCTTGTCATTTTCTTATCAATTAAAACGAATTCATGACAAAATTTGAAGTTTAACAATCCCCCTGTGCAAAGATACCGTATTAAAATAATTATGCTGCAATGATTAAAAAAGGTTGGAAAACCGAATTCTATAGTGTCAAAATATTGAAACGATGTAAATTAACTCGTGCAACCCTCGTCTTGCACGCATAATTAGATTACAAACGGTACTTTCATGATTTGGGAGATTATAAGTATTTTGCAATATTTCTTTTTTGGTCATATTTTGCAGTCTGAGTTATGAATGCAGCATGATAGCAAGGCTCCCCCCTTTCACAAAGACTTGGTATAATAATAACAAATGCACAATTCTTATCACAAGTGAACTATCGGCCAATCAAATTCATGGATTTCAGTAGCTTTAAACTGTTATATTGCAAATTTGTTACTGTGCCAAGCTTTGTGAAAGAGTCATCCAGAACCTCTTACACACGGAGCAACATACTTTTAGGTAAATGGTGCACTTTTAATTAATTCACTAGTGAGCATTTTCCAGTACAAATAAACAATATAATATAAACGATTCCAAAAGCATTATCTGACACTGGTTTAAATTAATGAGCATCCTTTCCATCACAATTACATAGACCAGAAAAATATGAGTTTTAAAACCCACAAGTAAATACTTGATGATTTTGGTAAATACCAGTATCATTCCATCTATAAAGAAAATATGAAATTATACCCCAGCATGACAAGTACATTATCCAGAAGCTAAGAAATTTCTACTAGATTGTAGTACATAAAAAGAATATTCACAATGTAATCTTGAATCGTAGTTAAGTTTTGAATCTGTGTAATGAAGATAATACATCACTTATATAGCGCATAATAACCAAAGTTTCTCTATGCGCTTTACAATAAAGAGAGTATGAGTACTTACTGTAAGAGTACTAATAGTAAGCACAAACTGGCCATGCATGCAATAGAAGAAAAATCATTCTAGGATCACATTCACTTGCACATACACTTTAATAAAATGGGAAGCATTTTAATCAAGGTTAAAATCAACCTCATCAGGTAATTCAAGCCCGAAAGTCTCTTGAAATTTATTGAATATATCCATAGCAAAGATCTCATCTTGACAGTCTGTAGCATACAAAAAAAAATCATTATTTTACACGGAACTGGTAAATTTCATGTAATTTAAATTACATTTTATCTCCTTAGAGTCGAAGCGTGCATTTCATATTTACAACATGTACAGAATATACTCTAAACAAGGTAGATTTGGTAGAATATCCCTCAATATGCAAAATATAATCACCAATGTTTATTTGGATGAGTTTACAATGTACATTAGAAGTATAAAATGGTGCCTAAATAGGTATAATAATAGACTCTCATTCACATTCATCTTTGCAGGAATGGACATCATTCACAAAATACCTTTTTTTTAATGAGGTTATGTCAGAAAGATAATTTTCCAGTCAAAGCTTTTCCATGCATCTCTGCAATATATACTAAGGAAAGCTAGAATGTTTCATGGAAATATTCATGGCGCCATCTTACTCAAAAGAGAAACTGTGAGACACATGAAGACACAAGGAATCACAGAGCACCAGAGATAGACAGGGAGCCTCAGAGATCATGGGAGACACATAAAGATCCTGGTAGACTTAAGGGGGCACATGGACCATGGAGAGACACAATGAGCGAATAGGAATGTGGTGGTGCAACTCTAATATCAGATGATTGTCTATCTGTGTTTTAGAAAAAGGAAATTTTCATGGAGAAGGACCTTGGTATTTTATGGAGGTATCCTGACAGAAGATTTTGATATTGTTGGTGAAGTCTGTGAGATCATGCAGGAAATTCCTGCATATAGCTTCCCCAAAGCTCAAGAAGCTCTCAAAGAATACAATCCTGTTTCAATGGTCATTGGTAAAGTCTATGCGGTGAGCTCCTGCGTATAGCTCCTCCAAAGCTTCATGTGGTGTTTGAATGTTTCAATGGTCTTTAGTAAAGTCTATGCGGTGAGCTCCTGCGTATAGCTGCTTGAAAGCTTCATGTTGTGTTTGACTGTTTCAATGGTCATCGGTAAAGTCTATGCAGTGAGCTCCTGCATATAGCTCCTAGAAAGCTTTATGTGATGTTTGAGTGTTTCAATGGTCATCGGTAAAGTCTATGCAGTGAGCTCCTGCATATAGCTCCTAGAAAGCTTTATGTGATGTTTGAGTGTTTCAATGGTCATTGGTAAAGTCTATGCGGTGAGCTCCTGCGTATAGCTCCTCGTAAGCTTTTTTGTGATGTTTGACTGTTCAAAGTCTATGCAGTGAGCTCCTGCATTTAGCTACTCATAAGCTTTTTTTGTGATGTTTGACTGCTTCAGTGATCATTGGTAAAAGTCTATGCAGTGAGCTCCTGCGTGTAGCTTCTGGTAAGCTGGCGTAGCTCCTGGAGACTGTAATCTTCCGGAAGAGGGAGCTTGGTGACATGAGGAGCCAGAAGACGCGATGGAATGAGAGGATTAGGTTGCCTGGTCGGTGAAGATCCCGCAGCATTAGCGAGACTCTCTTGCTGCAAAGTACAAACAAAGAAAAGGCCATATTGGTAAAGTACTTCTATTTACTCTATTTCAAAAGAAGCATTGAGATGTATGTTGAAAATTCATTTAGAATGAGAAAAAACCTCTCTAGATGCATTTCCTTCATGATACCCCCCCCTCCCCAAACCCAAGGGCTATTCCATGAAATAATGAGCCTTTTTGTATGCTCATTCCAATTTTATCCCTTTGATTACATTATGAATTTTACAAACATACCATGAAAGGAATGCATCACATATAGTGATAAATACTGAAAAATGAGGTTATTGTTTTTCTCTTGTTATTTGCACAACATTACAATATTGCAAAGTAGAGTAGTGTACACCCCCTTCCCCTTTCCACAAGTTTCTTTATTTTAAAAGAAATCTCAGATAATAATACAATACATCTTAGACAAACATAATATTCAAACCATCACTGTCTAAGGCACAATTACTAATTTGAGGCAAACATTTCATGACATTTTGTTGCACATCAGATTAAAATAAACAAATAAACATACTAGTACATCAAATGTAATTTTTCATATTTGTGTAGGGGCAATGCCTAAACCATTGTTAATGGCCACACAGAAATGTTGTTAGCACTAACCATAAACCAACAGAGGCCATCACAACGAGAAACGTTGCAGCTCATGCCTAATGTCACAAACTGGCTATTTATATCTTGGATCAACGTTTGATATCACAAACCAAAAGATGCAGCTAGGCCTACTGTAAGTGCTCTGTTAGCGCTTATGTTTCCGTGCAGCTGGAACAGAGCAGTGTATTACCTGTAGAGTAAGGACGGCTTTCATCATGTTTGCCGTTCGTTTGGCCATCTCTGAACGGCACACCCTATCCTTGACCGTCTGACAGTAGACCCCGCCCACACGAAGGCAGAGTGATGCTATGTCAGGGTGAAGCTTCTCAACCTCAAAGGTCGTCGGCTCTCGTCTACCGAGCTCGACCAGTCGCTGCAGAAAAGGTAATGAAATCAAAATGTTTAAATATTAATCAGAATAATAACAATGATAATAATGATGATCATAATGATAATAATGATGATCATAATGATAATAATGACAATGATGAAATTTACAATGACAATGATAATAATCATATTCTGCTTATCCTATAAATTGGGCTTAACCCCAACCTAACAGGGGGGGTCAATTTGACATAAAATGTCCACATAAAACATATAAAATACACATTATTTCGCCCAGGCATTACAAACATTACACACAATTTATAACCTTTAAAACAGTCAAAAAGCACTCTTCTACGACTCGAGTATATTAGAACTGTTCCAATGCTACCTCGTGCATGTAATTCTCACTAATGCCCTCAATGATAGGTATTATTAAATACCATAACTGGATGCTTCAATCCAAGTGAGACCATAGCTTTACCTCATTAATATTGATGAAATCCAGGTAGACCTGACCGTTTGTAGACCAATCCTGAATGAGTGATGACCGTTCGACATAGCTCAGCTCATCTAGTACCCCTTTCAGAAAGCCATAACTCTCTGAAAAAGAAGTCAAAGGCCTGTATTATTCCATGTACTTCATGTTGAGTTTGGGTCTTTGGCCCGTATTCTGAGGTCGGGTTTAACTTAAACTCAGGTTTAAAGTTGTGGTTTAAGTATGGAAAGCCAATTGTCACATAAATCATTAACAGTAGAGATATCATACTTCAGCTCATTCGGCTCTCAAATCATTCATAATTGTCTAGGAAGTATAAATAGATGATTATCTTCACCATCGATGAATCAGGAAAGAGCACAGTAAACATAAGAAGCATAAAACTTAAAATGTTGATACGTTTGGCTTCCCATACTTAAACCACAACTTTAAACCCGAGTTTAAGTTAAACCCGACTTCAGAATACGGGCCAAAGACACAAACTGAACATGAAGTACATGGAATAATGTGGAAGGGCAATTTTACATGGACAATGGGTTATTTATTTTCCAGTAAAAATCTGGTGTTGGTGTGGTAGCAACATGAAATCTGATTGTGATGCAACACAACACCAGCCTAATGACATACATGACATGAGGCTGGTGTAGAGATTGACCTAAAATAAAAAAAAGATGTATGTCATCTGCTACCCCTGCTGAAGATCTGCATTCAATTTTACCAACATCAACCCCGAGGGATTAAGAAATCATGCTTTCAAGTTTGGTGTGGGTATCTCAAGCTCACAAACTTTTAGAGTGATGATTGGTACAAATCACAAGAGCTTTATACATTTCAATGAGCAATAATATTGACCCATTTGCTTTCTTGAGATGATTGAAGACTTTGCATTCTGAACAAGATTTTACTGCAGTTCCTCACCAATTCCACTTTCATCACCATCATCAACACTTCTCATGTACAGATGAAACATCTTTGGAAGTGCAAGCAAACAATGGGTCTGTGGATGTGCGGATATTAGGGTGAGATGGTCTATGGGAAGCAAAGCTATCCTTATCATATTTTAGCATCTGGGGGGTGTTTCTCAAAGTCGCACTTAAATTCTGACGCGTACTTGATATGCAACGCGCGATCTTATTGATAAATACGCAGTAGTGCGCGTCCCCATGACACAATCTGACCAATGCAGTCATTCCTTTCATATAGTATGCAACTCAGTATTTAAGTGTGACTCTAAGTCATACTTAAATCTTTGTGAAACACCCCCCATGTTATGAAAGCTTTAAAACAAAAAGAGGTAATTTAAAGACAATCCCCTTCTTTATGGGGAGCCACTTGGATTGGACCTGGATAGGACTTGGACTGGACCTGCACTGGCCTTGGATTGGACTTGGTTTAGAATTGGAATGGATTTGGGTCTTTTCTTTTCCCATCTTACATAAAGAAAATATATAATTGTAGATCAACATATGATAATAATAATAATAATAATACTTGAAATTTATAAACACAGAATATCCGGTGAAGACTCTCTATGCACTTATCAAATCACTATATTATAAGAAAAAACAGAAATGATATCAGCATGATATTAGGTACTAACCATTGATGATGGCATTAGCAGCTATCTTCTTGATCAACACCATATGACAGTCATTCCACCTTCCAGCCTTCAGGAGATGCCAGGCTTCCTCTCTCTCCCGACCTTCGTAGAGTGCCCTCAACGCCTTGGCATCATGGATCCACTCCACGGGTACATGAAGACGCTCGACCAGAAAGCTCTCTTGGACGGTCAGCTGGTTACCAGTCAGCTCGAGGGTGATGTGACGCTCTAGGAGTGACCGGACGAGGTCCTCTCGGGCTATGTCATTGGGGATGTGGAGGAGGACAAAGGCCGCCCAATGCCAGAGGCCGATGGATTCAAGCTGCGAGGCGTAGCTGACGGTTAGGTGTGCTTGGCGATGGGGAGAGAGGTGGGTGTAACCTAAGGCATGCAGGACTTGCAAGACGTGCCAGCTATATAAGAAAACAAACAATTATTATATTCATCATTACCTTATTTCACTAAATTTCAGGGTATTACTTTCTTGAGCACACTTTCACTCTCATTGACATTCGCATGATTCCTTTCTTCAACTTAAACTATTCCATATTGATGTTCATCATTAGATTTCTACATTATTGATGGAGTTAGTATTTTGTCTTCACATGTATTAGGATCTATATCACCATTTTATAGCAGACAATAGAACCTACCTGAGTCTATAGTCCAATTGGTATGGCGAATGAGCTGTGGGAGCTAGGACGTTGTGCATTCGATGCGTCTTGTCGCAGTAGAGCTTCAGCAAATGATAACACATATCCCAGACGGGGAACCTATCTCGACTAGGCATCAGACCGTCCCCATCGTCCATCGATTCCAAGGCACTCAGGTCTTCCTTGTAGAAACCGGGATTGCTTTCCATGTATGGTGGGCGGGGAGGGAGGCAGTAGTCACCAAGTGCCGATTTGCCTACGATCAGAAAGATGTTAGAGTATTTTAAACAATCACTTGAAGGGGGGATATTAGAAAAATTCAATGCACAAGGTATACAATTCAATAGAAGAAAAAAAATATGTTATATATGCACAGATTTTGTGCATGGATCATCTGGTTCCAGTGGGCAATGAGCTAAAAAACTAATAATTGTTTATAGATTGTAATAATTTGTTGCGCAGTCAAGTAGGAATCTCAGCTCTCACAAATAAGAAAACTTCAGAGCTGCCAACCTGAGTGAAAACATTTAAAGTATTTTAAAGCTGAAAATCAATATTTTGATGAGGAAATTGTTACTTCCAAAGAAATTCCACAGAACACCACATAAAAACTAAAATTTTGCATGAAACTATCAGTGTTCTTGTCCATTTCAGTGCAAAGTACTGAAAAACAGTATTAGTTGATAGCTTTGGAACTCAAGCAGAAAAATTATCGCAAATGATGTTTTTCACTCTTGACAGACCCTGAAGCTTAATCCCTTCTACTCACCAGTGAAGCCGTCCTCAAATGCCTGCAAGCCATCAGCAATAGAAGCCTCCTGGTAGTTATGATACCAGAGGTGAACAGCCAAGGCTCTCTTCCAGTCCAGATCCTCGCAGACATTGACCGCTCCTCTCGAAGACTGCCATACCAACTGACCAGCAAGTAATGAATAAACCTTCAGGTACTCATCGGCGATGAACTGGTCAGCTCGCAATTGCTCCCAGTGGATGAGTTGTGTCCCCACCAGGTGGCGGGCTTCGTGGGTGGCACCAGCCTGGGCAAGGAGGAGCGCTAGTCTGTGGTCGCCGGATTCCTGCGCCTTGAGACACGCTTCGTTGATCTGCCTGCCGGTAAGGAGCGCAAAGATGGCCTCCACGTGACCTAGATGCCGGAACTTGGAGTCCTGGACCTCATCGTCAATGTGCTTTCTGCAGGAGTCTGAGAGCCACTGTGACATGGCTTTTCTCCTAGCCTTGCGATATGGGTAGCTTGTGGGATCCAGTGGACCTTTACCTTCTTCTTCTGGTAGTTGACCCCACAGGGCAACCATGAGAGCCCACACTAACCGTGTGTGTTCTAAGAGTTCTGGATCATACCCTGTACCTTCCTTCTTATCTGTAACAGATTCTTTGGCATACCTGTGTAGGGCATCGATACCAGATTGAGGTGCGAATGCAGGGCATGGCTGCGCTGTGGAACACATACTGTGGTCTAATTCTACCTCTAGGGATCTTTCATACATTCTTGACGTATGACCAGGCTTTCCAAACATGGGTGCAATGTTCACTTTCTCAAGAGTCACTTTGAAAGGGGAACTTTCCGTTGCTGGTTTGACCATAGACTTGGATGTCAGCAGCGTGAAAGGCATGGGCTCTTCTTTGATCTTGGGTCTGAACCCCTGGACACCAACAGCTTTCCCAGAATGGACAAGCGTCCAGTTCGGTCCCCATCCAACCCTAAAAGAGCGACCCATCATAAGTCCTGAATCAGCTAAGTGATCATGGCGCTCAAAGACCACAGAATCTTCCAGTGGAGCCATGCTGAGGTGGGGGCGTGCACCGACGATCTTTGGGATCTTCTCTTGAGGACTCATCCCAGCTGGCATGATAGGAACTTGATCTCTGGTGTCCATAGACTCTCTCAGGAAGCGAGGGATAGGGCTTGCCACTCTACCTTGCAACAGTGGGGATGACATCCCAGCGAGAAACTTGGCCGGACTTCCCATCATGCTGGCTTGCCACATATCTCCTGCCTGCTCTCGCTCAAACAAGGGCTCTCGTGATGGCCTTGGTATCCTCCTTTCTCCATCCCTCCCTGGGGCTTTGGCGAAGGATCCAGAATGCGCAAACGGTTCTTCCTCCTCCTCGGCAAAGAAAGATGCCTTCATGACTTGCATCCGGTGAGAGCTCACTCCGATGGCTTCAGCCAGACGGTGGGAGACGTCTAACGACCTTTGACCTCCCTCCATGACCTCATCGGGTCCAGGATGCTGATCAGTATCATCACACGGCATATAGGTGTCAAAGTCACCCGCTGGAACAAAGAGCCATAAATCTTTTATCAAAATCTCTTAAAAAAGATATTTGCATGAACTGATAATCAAAGCTAGAAATGTCCTCTTGGTATTCACATCACATCTTACGTTGTTGATTAAGAACCAATGCCTCAATTACATGTAGTATGACAAAGATTCTGGCAGTCATTACATCCTTTGTAATGCATGAAAATGGCAATATTCGATAAAAAGTGGTTTCCATTTCTAAAAAGTAGTTTTACTATTTCAAAATTAGTACCAAGCAACTGCAATGGGTCTAAAAACCTACCTTCTCCGGCCATGTATTGGTCTTGGATCATCTGACCCCCGAGACCTCTGCTTCTTGGGACAGACCGGTCAGATACTGTGTCCATAGCAAGCTCAAGCTCTTCTCTCATTGGTTCTTCAGGTAGGTATTGGATGCTTCCATTCTCTTGTAGGGGTGCTCTGGTGCTGCTGGATTTTTGTTTCTCATCCTTCTGCTTGGCTGGGGGAGGCTTGGTTGGTTCCTTGGCAGGGGCTTTATCAACCTGTGTGTGAAGTGGACAATATTGGGTTTTAGTAGTGACAATGTTGATCATGATCATCGTCATTATCTTCCTCCTCTTCCTAATCATCATCATCATCATCATCATTATCATCACCAGCATCATCAGCATCGTCGTCATCATCAGAATCATCATCATCATAATCATCACAGTCACCATCATCATACTCACTGCTGTCATCATCACTATCATCATACTCATTACCAGCACCATCATCATCACCAGCATAATTGCACCATCATCATCTGTCCATGAAATTCTTTGAATTCTTTAAATTTCGTGTGCATCCTTTATAAACTAAAATCTTCTATTTCCCATACAGCAGAAAACTGGAAAGATTAGCCTTGAGGTTTTAAGTATACAATACCTTTTTAACCCCCTTTTGCCCTTGCTGCTGCTGGGCCTGTCCTCCGTCCTCTTCGTCGCTATCAGTTAGACCATACTTTGAAAAATGCTGGACCTGGAACACCCACGATCCTGTCTCAGGACGGTATTCGATGAACTTTGCTCCAAGCTTGGCCGTTGCTCTCTCCAGCCTTTCCTCGTATTCCAGGGAAACCAACCTTTCAGGATCCTGGAAAAAATAAGTCATCAAGTGAAACAACATCTCTAAGTTAAGTTATGCAAAGTATGGCCCCGTACCACAAAGCTCAACAATTGATCGTACCCTAAATTGTCAGGGCCCCCGTCTCACAAAGAGTTACGATTGATCTAATCAATCTCAACTGTTCGGAAATCCATCCAGGAAATTATCTTGATCTCCTTAGTACACAAGGAACATCACACTGAATCTTCAAGACAATGATGAATGTATGAATATACATATCTATAAAATATTTTGAACAAATTTGCATTTTAGATATTGACGTTGCTGGCCGTCCATAGTTGTTGTTAATCGGATCAATCGCAACTCTTGTAAGACAGGATCCAGGACTGAGTGTACATTGGTCAACCAATTAGTGGTCAAAGCAATCAGTTGAAAAAATCATTTTATATATAAACAAATGAAAATTGGGTCAATATGTTCCTCATCAAATCAAACGTAGTTAAATAGACTTTGAAGTATGCATCCCGCTCCCCTCCTTTTCCATCGATGAATTCCCCATACCTTGATCGGTTGTCTCGTTGACTTGTCAATGGGCCAGGTCTGGTCTAGGGTCACCTCTGCTTTCTTGTTGAGTCCTGTACCAACATTAGGCTTACATGTGTCGTCTGGGTAGATCGTGATCTCCTTCCGTCTGAAGTGAACTGCACGAAGGAGAATATATTTCAAAGCATGAAGGCAATTTCATAAACCATTTTGTACACCCAACCCACATTTTTTTTTTGCATTCTTATTTCACTTCACGGCCCACAGGGAGAACAGTTTTCAGAACAAGCAGCTTCCCTGGACAATCTATTATTATTATTACTTCATGAACTACATAAGCCATGATGATATGAGAACATTATACAACTTCTTCATATGAAATAAAAAAATTAGGTAAGATTCTTCAAATTTAAATCAAAAATAGAATAAATTGACTGGATTACCTAATTATCAATACACAAATTCTTGTGTCACATTACCCACTCCAGGTAAAAGGTCACCTCTATGCCACCCCTTTATTTGGTCTCCGCTTAACATGGAGTCAATATCGGTCGCGAAGAGCAAAGTAACTCTCCCCCAGATTGCGTATGTTGTCCGCAAGCGGATTGACCGATTCTCAGATAGTCTACCATCATGGCTAAACCCATCAGGTCTCAATCAACTAGATCTAAATGCCACTAGGCTCAATCATCACTCATACTCAATTGTGTTAACTGTCATTCAGTCTAATGCCCAGATGGTATCCATTTCCACTTTGTCGACTTACTCCAGCGCAATTTGTCAAATGAAGTTTGATTCACAAAAAAGTTCATAACATCACATAAATTAAGTGTTATCAGACGAAGTTTATGGACCCCGAAAAAATTGAAATACATCGCAAGTAATCGAAATATTTCTCAATGAAAGTATCGACTTCATGAACTTACCAATGTCATCTAGATTGAGGCCTTTAACGTTGGTCATCCCAGGGAAGAAGACACTACCGTATCTCTCTCTTCCAACAGTGAAATCATCCACAAAGCAATTCCCGTCATCATCGGTGAGGTCTGCCAATTCTCTGAGGGTGGGGATGGTATAGTAACCCGTGCGACGTAGGACCACCTTGGCGGGGTGGGGCGGGGGTTGGTTCTCTTGATCCAATATCTCATCTTCACCTGTGATGACAAAGATTATTTCAGTGAAGGGAGGGAATCATAATATAGTGCACAGAGTACTATTATCTTTATAGGGCCATTTAGTGTGGCATTAAGATTGAATATTTTTTGGTCTGCACAATATCAGAGAGTATTTTACCAATCATAGATATCTAACTAATGGCCCTGAGGCTTATCTTCAAAACTTGAAGTATCAATGCATCCATTTCATTTGATTGACTGTACGTGTCTCATGTGTCTATGTTCGATGTAATTATCTTAATGTTGTTGTTCTCTGTAATGGAGCCCCTTGCTCGACAAGCGTAAGCTTCTTGAGGTTTTCTAATCTTTGTACATTTCATATTGTAACATCTGAAGTAAATCTAAACATCATGCCGTATCATCCCACTTGACTGATGATATCATCCAAAATTTAAGAAATTTTAATTCTCAAAATGGTTAATTGTCAGTGTTGTGTATTTTATTTATTTCAATGGTCTATCCTTGTGGAGGATATTGTGCAGATAGGGACAGTGATTTTCAGCTTCAAAGACTGGTCTTACATTTCTGAAAACCTGTAATTCAATTTCAAACTTGATCTACAATATAAATTCAGTTTTTTCAAAGAAAGTTCACATTAAAAAACATGAATTCCATCTTGCAAAGGTAACTTTAATGAATTTTCACATGCAAATAACCAAAACGGATTCCATTTTGATTTACCTTATAAGCAGAAAACCACTGTCCATACATTGATGACTAGCAGAATTAGTTAGGTACTGGAGAACCAACTGGTATGATACGACCTCAGACCTAATACACATACTGAATGATATAAAATAATGACATGAAATGACACTCACCTGAGACCTCTAGAGACACATCACCCTGGCTTCCCCTGCTGACATTGAGAGGCTCCTTGGTGGATGCTGGAGGGGATCCGCCCGGAGAGAGGGAGCTGACCGGTGGAGGTGGAGCAGCACCGGAGCCACTGGGTTTCCTCTGCTGTCTCTTTGGCTGTGCGTTCATAGCATGGATCGTGCAGTCAGGGTCCTCATGCTTGTTGCCAGGACTATGGGATAAACAAAACGTATTACAGTCAAAAGTAATAATAATACTATGCAACTTTTATATAGCGCTTATTACAATTGCTTCTAAGCACTGCAAACTATTACCCCGGCTTTAGCACGGCTATCCTAATTGGACGCTCGAGCATTCAAGAAACTACGTGTCGTGTGGTCCAGTGGTTAGAGCATTGGACTTATAATTGCAAGGTTGTGAGTTTGAATCCCAACTCTGCCATTGTCTCCACTTTGATAAAAAGGCCCGAGAGTGATATCTGTCATCTATAACATCAGCCACTATGACTGATTAACATAGACGTAAAATGTTTCCTGGGTAATATACCAGCTTGGCGTTTACCAGCAAAATGCTGTCCAGCCGAGTTCCTACAGGAGTTACATGTGCTATAAACAGAAACAATAAACAGAAACAGAACTCCTTCCTACCAGGCCAATTTACTACACCTGGGTCGAGTGGCAAATGAAGATAAAGAAGCGAGTTCTGCGGTGGGATTCAAACCCAAGACCTTGTGGTTCAAAGTCTGGAGACTTATCCACTGAACCACAACACCTCTAAAAACCTGTGTTAGTGGCCACAACTCAATAGCTGCCACCTGACTGTAGTGACCAAAAAAAAAATGATTCCCACAGAGGAAGATTGTGTGTATAAGAACCTGTGTATGAAGGCTACATTTTGTGTTTTCCTTTTATAGGTAGTCACTATAGACAGGTTTCACTGTAGTAAAATGTAATAAGATGAGTGATTTCTATCTTTGCTCTCCATGTGGTTGAGTCTTTTGTTGATTTGCATTGAATATGAAACCATGACAACCAAACTTATGTATTTCCAAGAATACTCTGAATACCATCCTGGTGAGCCCTTGAGATAGCAATACTACTTTGTCAATTAAAATTTACAGACTTTAAAGCCCAAATTCACAAATAATGCTTATTAAAAAATGTCCAATGCTGACGCACGCTTCTGTCACCGTGCGCCAAATTGACGCCTGTTGCCATGATGGTTAAGTACATGTACACTATTTTATTCATGAGTCCACTGTTTAAAGAGTGGATACTTTAATTCAAAACAGTGGACTCATGAATAAAATAGCGTGGATAACCATGGCAACAGGTGTCAATTTGGCGCACTGTGACAAAAGCATGCATCAGCACTGGACATTTTTTTAACATACACAGTAAAAACCACCTTGTGAATTCGAGCCCTAAAGTTGGAATCTTTTAAAAAAGTCCACCTGTGACTAAATAACTACTCACAACAGTGAACCTCATCTCTATTTGATATGTGTTACATGAACCTCCCAATTTCATACAAAGGTGGAAAAAAAGAATGAATGAATTTCTAACCTTTCCATGGCAGTTGTATCTTCTAAGACCTTAGGTTTGTTGAAGAGGGGAATGTCTGAAGTATTTGGTTCCTCATCGCTGTAAAAAAAAATGGGGGGAATGTAAAATAATCAAAGTTTAGAGGCATGCAACTCTCATTTTCATTTTTCTTCACGAACTGCTCAAATCATGACTATTTGAAACAGTTGCAAATTTGATAATAATCTGCGCAGTGCAAATCTCATAAGTTCTTTTACATATAACCTTTAATTCCACCATCCTAATGAATTCTCAAATTCTATAAAACCATTTATTCAAGACAATAGACTTGATTTATCACTGTCAACCTGAAAACAGGTTCCTCACACAAAATGCTTTCCCGAGTCAAATTCATTAAGGAAACTCATTGCAATTAGCCATCAGTATCCAATCTACAACAGAGAGAGTACAAAGAAATATAATAATAATAATACATGTAATAGGCATTTATATGGCGCCATCTATCTACAAATATTATATTCCGAGGCGTATAAGAAAAAGAAAGAATGAGAGAATTTGGATAAGTATCAAAGTGCCAATAATACTGTAAGAAAAGGAAAGACTTCAGTTTAGATTTGAAAGTCTCCAGTGATGATATAATTCTTGAATTCAATAGCAACTATCCCAAAGGGAAGGTGCTGCGGCAGAGAAAGCTTGTTCGCCACAGGCTACATGTGGTTTGGGAGTCTTTACCCTTTGAACCCCATAGGCCGGTATTCCGGACTACCAATTCCGGCCAACCAGTTAATGCGCATATACCCGATAGGCCGGAATTACAGCCATGTGACTTCAAAAACATGTCAGGTGATCTTTTAAAAATGACGTCATCCTTCTAGTACGGGAAGGAATATTTAGTCGATAATTTCAGTCAAGGTTGGCATGATTTTGGAAGGATTTAGCATAAAAATGGTCAAAATATGCCACTTTTTTGTGGTTGCTTGTGTAGTATGTGCGGTAATACACGGTGTAATACGCGGCGAGTCACATGCTTACTATGGGGAAGCAATTGGTATATTTGACTTTGGTGAAAACAGTGATTTTGAGCCCAAAACAGACACGAAAGTTGATATTTCTGTTTGTAGACTAGGTCTACGAGAAGGTAAACAACTTCAGCCGGCTTGGTCCGGGTACTAGCGGGGGGGGAGATGCCGTTGGGTCTTGAATCATGGGAGTTGAATGTGGTCGATAAGTGCAAATAATTCAGGGTATGGGTCACCGCCGCCCCTTATAATTCAGGGTTCAAAGGGTTAAGAAGCTGCTGAAATGATGATCTACAACTACGAGCTGGTGTATAAGGCACGACAAGGTCTTGTCAATATTTTGGTGCCATACTATTTGAAACTTAACATTAAAGGGTAATGGAAATGAAAAGAGGTACACTCACTCTTTGTCGGGTGTAAGACGAACCGATGCATTAGACTGATCTCTTGGGTAGACTGGAAGGGGTGAGGCAAGCTCATCAGGTTTGACTGAACTCCTAGAACCATGATAACTCTCATTCCTAGAGTCCTGAAGCATTGTGGGAAGCAAACAGTGTTATTAATTTGTAGTGGAGGATGGGAGAGATAAGGGGAGAGGGATGGGAGGGGTAGGGGTCTGGAATGCCCCATGGGTAGACTGGTAGGGGCGAGGCACGCTAAACGTAGCTATCATTTCTACTTTTCCTAGAGTCCTGATACATTATAGGAAACAATAAGTGTCATCAGGTTGGAGACTACAAGAACAGGACATGAGGCTGTAGAACAGAATCTACCTAACTTGCCTTCAGTTTGAAAACAACAAACCAATATCGCCCCACACTTATGTTTTAATTTAAACAATAACTTTGTTTGAGAGTGATTTGGACAGCACAATAACCCAAGATTGTTTTTCAAATATATTTTTTCAAAGTAGAAATCCTTTTTATGGTATGTGCACAAATAGGGGCCTCACTGATAAGAAATTTCATTAGGAAAAAAATATGTCATATTGGCTTACATCCTGACTTCCTTTGTTTTTTATGACAAGCTTCTTGATGCTTCGTCTGGTAACAAACGTTTCAGAGTTGAGAGTATTGTCTTCTTCCTCTAATCCATCAAAGAGTTTAGACTGAAAAGAAAAAAAAACAGTGTAAATTATCATTATCGTACAATACCTACTTAACTTGTTGTATGTGAGAGATTTGCTGACCACAGGGTAGTCAACATGATCAGTGTTTCTCTTTCAAAGTGGCCACAAACCCCATTTAAACACTTCTGTTTCCTTGGGATCTCACGCAGAGTGGTCTAGTGGTTAGAGCACTGATGTCTCTAACCAATAGTTAGATCATTGGACTCACGATAGCAAGGTTGTGAGTTCAAATCCTCGCTCTGCCATTGTCTCCATTTTGATAAAAAGACCCGAGAGTAATTTCTGTCGTCTAGAAGGTCAGCCACTATGCTTGATTAACTTGGACGTAAAATGTTTCCTATGTAACTGGTTATATACCAGCAAAGATCTGTCCTGCCGAGTTCCTACAAGAGTTACCATAACAGAGAAACATAGTTCAACTGATTAATCCTTATTCTTTCCTGTGCTTGGTATTCATTGTCCATGTTAGACATTTCTTGAATTGTTCAATACTTACTTTAGGCCCATGTCTTATGAAGAAATTGGTTGACCCACAAGCTCATCATAACTCGATTCAATTTTTTGTTTTCCCACAAGCCAAATTCACACATGAATTAATTTTGAAGTTGATACCTCAAACGGTTATTCTCTCATCATTGAGAACAATATATTTCCTTGTATGGAATGACCTCTGTGACCTTTGACCTCATGACCCTAAAAAATGATGAACATTGGTAACGCATATACTGAGAAATGCACAAATTGCCTACCTTTCCTCCGCCTCTCTGTAGCAGCTTCGGTCGTAGCTTGGCTCCTGGTCTCGCTGACACCTGCAAGATTGAATTCAAATAGCACTTTAATCACCAGTGCAGTGAAACCTGTCTATAGTGACCACAAATAGGAACGTAAATGTGTTCTTTAAAGACAGGTCCTTATACATACACGTACAATCTGCATCTATGAGAATCAAAGATTTTGATGTATTAAAATCAGAGTTAAAGACATGTACAAGCTATTCATTGAAAATGGATCTTTCCACATGCACAGAGACAATTTGTATGGTATTATGTGTATGTGAGGGCTAAATACTGTCATTAGTTTACACTGAAAAATATTCTGGGAAGACATACATGTATACTGTAGATTTAGAAATGAAACTGCATGAATTTCTCAAGGATTATCTGTTTGGAGCATGTGGTGGAGTGGATAAGTCTTCTGATTTTGAAACAGAGGGACGTGGGTTCCAATCCCAACCATGGCGCAATATCCTTCAGCAAGTAAGTGATCCCCATTGTGCTACACTCAACCCAGGTGAGGTACATTAGTACCCTGCAGGATTAATTCCTTGAATGCACCAAGCACCTTTCACAGCTAGAGCAAGAGCCCAGTAATACATAGTGCAGTGCACCATTAAATAGGCAACTAGATAATGGGCACCTCATATATGCTAGACACATGTATTATTTTCATCATTTATTCATTATTTTTATAGTTACCTTATAATGTGATGGAGAGCTCAGTGACTTCTGAGAGGAACTTCCAGGAAGAGCGTCTTTCTTCTTATCAGAATCCTACAAAGATAAAAGAATGAACAAAGTACTGCCACTGATTAAGGTACTGCAAAAAAAAAGTTCAGCAAACAAGGTGGTTCACAAACCACGAGTCTTGCCTGAATTCAAGATCAATAAAATATGCAATATGACTCCTAGATAACGTTTGACTTTATCATCCTCAAGAACACATATGTGGCATTACCATTACTGATGCAGAAATTAAGAAATGAGAGCAATTTGAACAAAAACTCAATTTTTTTACCCCTAGATGACCATTGACCCCATCTTCCTCAACACACATGTGGTATTACCCTTGGATAATTTTAGCTAAGTGTGATCAAAATTGATGCAGAAATAAAGAAATGAGAGGAAGTTGAAGAAAAACTTCTAAAAAGGATGAACATGACCTTTTATCATGACATTTTACCCCATCATTCTCATTAGGTTACATGTGGCATTGCCCAAGGATCATATATACCAATTATAAACATAATTGATGTAAAAAATAAAGAAATGAGAGCAAGTTGAACAAAAACTTTACCATTTAGATTAGACTAACATGATTACTAAGTCTCTGCCGAACTTTGTTCAGGCAAGACAAAAACTTCTAAATAAGTAAACAAAAACAAAAAAATCAAACAAAAGAAACAACACTTCCAAGAACATTAACTGCTAATACAAGGAATCATCTCTAAACATTTTAAATTTCTTGGCTCACTGTTGGGGTTTTCTTTCTCAAAGCAACACTTTCTCTTAACCTGTTGACTATTCGGAAAAAAAATCTTACAAATTCTTTCTACGTGAGACTGCTAAGTGAGAGCTATTTTGCTGACTTACCACAAGTATGTTCTTGAAGAGAGGGTTGTCCCCGTAAGGTGAGTTGAAGAGAGTCATCAACTGCTGTTGGACTTGAGTGTTCATATCGACATTGGCTTGTTGACTGAAAATAAAAACAGAACATTTCATCAGGGGGGTGTTTCATCAACATTTTTGTCCGACAAGTTGTCAGATCTGACAACTTTTCTGGACTTTGATTGGCTGAGAAGCACTGTTACTATGGTAACTGTCGGATAAAATGGGACTTGTCGGATAAAATGTCTGACAAGTCCTTTCATGAAACGCTCCCCAGGTCTAATATATACATGGCTCTCAACACCATCATCTCCATCACCTAGGTACAATCACCATCTCCACTGCCACTATCACTTTCATCACCACCATCACCACTATTTTCACCATCATCATTACCATCATCACCACCACCACAACCTTCATCCTCATTATCATAACCACCACAATCATCATCATCGTCATTGTCATCATCATCATCATCATCACCACCATAATCATCATCATCACCATAATCATCATCATCACCATAATCATCATCATCACCATAATCATCATCATCACCATAATCATCATCATCACCATAATCATCATCATCACCATAATCATCATCATCACCATAATCATCATCACCACCATAATCATCACCATAATCATCATCATCACCATAATCATCATCATTACCATAATCATCATCATCACCATAATCATCATCATCATCATCATCATCACCACCATAATCATCATCATCACCATAATCATCATCATCACCATTATCATCATCATCACCACCATAATCATCATCATTACCATAATCATCATCATCATCATCATCATCACCATAATCATCATCATTACCACATCCTCATCTTTATAACCACCACCACCACCATCATCATCATCCTCCTTGTCATCATCATCAAGTGCCCTACTCCCCCTCTTGATGAATCCTACAGTGAATCTACGACTGCCTTGTACTTACCCTCCTACACCTTGAGCAGCTCCGATTCCTCCACCAGTCAAACCAGTAGTGCCTCCCAGACCACTGCCAAATGTACCTGAGAAATCATATCAATAAAATATCATAATAATAGTAGTAATAACATACCGCTTTTACACCAGAACGACATCTCTAAGGTAGAGCTATCAACATGAACAAGAACATTTCAGTATTTTATAAGCTGAAAATATGTAGATTGGTGAGAAAAATCAGTATTTTTAAAGGAATACATATACAGTGCAGAACAAATAACATTGAAACAGAAATCAGTATTTAACATTAAACTTCAGTATTCTTCTTACTTTCAGTAATAAATACTGAAAATAAGTACTATTTGGCAGTTCTGCTAAGGGCTTTACAGGTAAATTATTACCCCTGTCATCGGATCCTAGCAGGCCCAAAGGAATTACCTGTGGTTCCAAATGTTGTCCCAAGTCCCGCTGGCTTGTTACCTCCAAAGAGAGAACCGGAAGTGCCCCCACCAAAGGTTGAACCTAGGTTGCCTGTACCAAAGGTACCGCCAGACAATCCCCCTGTACCAAAGCCTGTAGTCCCCTTGCTACCTCCGAACAGACTGGACCCAGTACCGGCACCGCTTCCGAAACCTGTTGTACCTTACAAAATGTTATGTGTCATGAGATATAGTGTGTTCTACTGAAGTTTGGAATGCTTATGAATATTCAAAGGTATAGTGTGAAGAGCAAGCTAAGAATTCCTAGTTTTCTGCGATAGTGAATACTGAAGAAAAATTCACAGAATTCAGAAGGAACAAAGAATGAATCCCCCCAAAAAAACTAAAAAATCTTGAAATTCTAAGAAAAATCCAATAAACAAAACAGCATATGTACCCCCCCCATGTTTTACAAAGACTTATCATTGAACCAATCAATCATAACTCTATGGAAATCCATCAGTGTCAAAAAATCTTCTACATTAAATTTGCAAAATGTCCTTCGTAAACAAAGATGAACACACCAAATTGTCAAGAAAGCAATGAATTTATGTAATATCCATCATAATTAGAAAACATTTTCAACAAACATGCATTTTAGATGTGGGCGATGCTGGCTTTCCATAAGGCCTGGTCACACCGCCCGAGCGTTGATGGAGCGGAGAGAAAAATAATCATCACCGCTCGCTACCATTCACCATTTTCAATTTCGATTGTTTTTATTTTGTTTTCGATTTTTTCCCCCAATTTTGTGAGCGAAATTCGACTCTCTTTCCCTTCCGCTCAACAACCGCTCCAACAACGCTCGGGCGGAGTGACCACGCCTATAGTTGAGATTAATCCGATCAATCTCAGCTCTTTGTACAACGGGGCCCTGAACAGTGTTCAACACGTTTTTGTCAAGCTTTATCTGCATTGAAATTTGTGTTTTTCCAAGATATTTACTTTTTACAATGTAAATGTCCCTGAGGAACTAAACAAAACCTGAAGAATCCCAACGCAATGTTTATAGCACAGAATAACACCGAATATGTATTTTTGGTAAACAGAAAACTGGGGTCTCAACAACAAGCTGTCAAGACGATAGTTGCAACAAACAATTATTTCTTGAAAAAGTCTTTAAAATCAAGGCTAATTGTCAAAACATTATCATACATCTAGATCTGGTACATTAATGTCAACTTATCTTTGTAAAATCATGAAATCTTAGCTAAAAATTGATAATTCTGATGATCACTCACACAGAAAAGCATATGTGGGACAGTGCATTAATATTGCTTCAAAAAAATACCCGACATCTGATGGAATTCCGTGGTTAGTTTGCTAATTTCTCAGTAATTACAGCATTTTCCTACAGAGTTATTTGGCACATATTTTTTATCCATACATAGAAACACTTTGGTGGTAATTTCATTGGATTCTGTTCGAACTCATTTTGAGATTGTTACCACAACTGGTATTTATCTTTAACTGTGACTAAGTACGAAATGAAAATTTTAAAGTGAATGTTTCCACTCACCGAATCCTGTACCTGTTCCGGTTCCTAGGGTTAGCCCTGGCTTGCTAGTGGCTCCAAACAGACCTCCGGTCCCTGTACTGGTTCCAAGACTCAGACCCGTCTGGCTGGCGGGAGTTCCAAAGTTCGGGGCCGTCTTTCCGAATAGGCCACCCTGCTGGTAAAAATTTGGTAACAAGAGAAAGTTGGTATAAGGATTTTTGAAAAGGGTAAATAGCCACTAGGTCTACACCCACTTTGTCAACTATCCATTTGGTTTAATTAATTCACCAGTTCGTCTAAAACCCATTTGGTCTAATTGCCATTTAGTCCATTCACATGTACCATTTTGTCTAACTTTTCCAGGAAGGCTATTCCCATTTCATCTGACATCTATGTAGTCCATTATTATTATTATTATTTAGTCCATGTGATTAGACAAACTGTTTATATACCAAATTTTCACTTGCAAAGTGCAAAGTAATGAAAACAAGGCAAAAGCAAGTTTGTGTCTCGCCCACTTATGAAAATAACCAGAAATCGTTATTTGCCAGGGCACGCAACATAATTGTATCGAAACTTCACTGTGAAATGACTGGGATGGAATAACACTTGTCATAAGAGCCTTTGACATAAACTTTAACGTTGACCTGAAAATGACCTTTGACCTTACCATGTGACCTCCGACTGCAGCATAGCATGCAGGTCCCCCAGTCCATCTACCATCAAAGTTTGTTTGAAAAGCGACTTACGGTTGTGGAGTCATGTGTCATAAGGTTTGTGACGGACGGACAACTTTTGGATCCCTACATTAGGTCTCGCCTTCACCTTTGGTGGGCGAGGCAAAGAAGATAAAGTGGAAATTAGACTGTCTGTGTACTAGACTAAAGTTAAACCATGTGAATATTTAACCAAGATGAGTTTGGAGCAATGGTAATTAGATAAAATTGATAATTTTTATCATCAGCCAACAACTCACCCCCATCACCCCACTCCCTCTATCTCTATCCTAATACCATCAGCACCATTACAATTACTTCATACCTGGGTCTGCTGTCCAAAGGTACCAGTTCCGAATCCTCCCGTACCAAAGCCAGTTGAACCTGTTGAGCCTGGGGTGCTTCCAAATAGACCGGTGCCTGGGGTCTGTGAGGTACCACCAAATAGACTCTG
Source organism: Lytechinus variegatus (assembly GCF_018143015.1). Taxonomy (NCBI): domain Eukaryota; kingdom Metazoa; phylum Echinodermata; class Echinoidea; order Temnopleuroida; family Toxopneustidae; genus Lytechinus; species Lytechinus variegatus. The sequence continues at coordinate 39,021,121 of NC_054740.1, read as the reverse complement.
TCAATTGATACAATCAGGAAAACATAATTCAGCTGAACCTAGAGCTTGCAAATAGGTGCAAATATTGATGATTAACTCCCAATAAGTCCTAATGACAGATACACCTTTCTGCAAATGCTGTTCTCTACAGCTGGAAACCACAGCCGTGGTAGATAAAAGCTCGTCAATAGCTTTTGTAAAGGCTCATATACGTGAATCACACTCCAGCATCACCCAACGTTCCAAGCTTACACTAAAGTACAGTGGCTGTCGAATCTCTTTTCTGCTGTTTATTTCTTGTGAAAATTCAGAAACATCTAGCCATCACTCTCTTAACATTTTTTTGAAGGAATCTTTGAGAATGTATCTAAAAAATTTAGTAATTCAATATCAGATAGCTACAGAAAAAAAAAATCTTGAAATTTTCAAGCAATCCCATGCTCAAGAAGTGCTTTAATATCAAAAGGGAAAGAATTTACAGATATCTGATTGCGATCGAAAACCCAATCAAAATAAATTTTAATGTAAAATCACAAATTCATCCAGAAGAACACAATGTTTATCGTATAACCTCAATAACCAAATTGTTTTAGGGTACAAACATTCAAATAAACTAGTATTGATTCTTAATGGTAAAAAAAGTACTACTGTAGGATGATTACCAAAGCTTAAAATGGGCTTTGTGAGTGAGTTACCTTTTGTTGGGTTGGGTTCTGGCCAAACAAGCTTGTCCCTGACGACTGTCCGAAGAGACCACTCCCAGCCGTACTGGTTGACGTCTGGCCAAAGAGAGGCTTGCTTCCAAACAGCCCGCCACTCTGTTGTTGTTGTTGCTGCTGTTGCTGGTTGTTGTTGCCACCAAACAGGCTGGTGCCAGTGCCAAAGGAGCTGGGAGCTGTTAGTTATGAAAAACAATTCAGAGAAACTGTATGTCAGCAATCATGAAAGAATATAATAAAAAATAAACTTTAAGGCTTAACAAACAAGAAAAGTTACCTCGAAATTTCTGGCTACCTAACAAAGCCTTAATTTTATAGTATGTTGAAAATAAAAGGTGAATTTATTATTTTAGGTCATCAAGTTATGCAGGGAAACAATCATAAAATATAAATTGCTTTTGTCGCAAAAGAGCTCAGTTCTTTTGGTCAACATTGCATTTTATGACATTTATCAACTTAACCTTGAATAATTTGATTCCACTTGATCTTATGAAATATCCTTGACTATTCTCAACTCATATCCAATGGTAAAAAAGAAGCCAACTGTATAATAAAGAAATTGCCTTCATACCTTTAAACTGCATCAACTAGTATTATATTTTAAAATTCAAAGTAGTGTTCAGATAATTTCCTGAAGGAATTTTCGAAAGAAATTTTTGAGGAGAGCCTTATTGTGTGAGAACTCTCACAAATTTTTAATTTCCTTTAAGATGATCAGAAGATACCCTCTTTTCTAACATAAACAAGTGGAACACTCTGACAGTCTCGCCTGTATTACACAATTCGATATAGCAGCAGTGCTGACTTTAAAAACAGCTATTGAATAATTATTCACAAAAGAAAACATTCATATGATAATAAAATACTAAAAATTGGGCAGGATGTTCAGTAATACTTCATTCTTATGTGTAAGTATCATGAACTAGGTCCATATACTTTCAAAGTTATGACATTTCAAAAACTTTACCTTGGTTTAAAATTTCAATATTGATTTCCCCAACATGGTATAAATTAATTGAACCTAAATGACCTTTGAACTTGGTCATTGACCTGAAACCAAGGCAAATGTTTAGTAATATTTGGTTCCTTATGTCCAATGTCCATATACATTCTAAGTTAAGATGTCATTTCAAAAACTTAACCTTAGGTTGCTCTACTATGTAGGTGAGACAAAAACACATTCTGATTGTAACAGACTACTTGGCAGATTATACTTACTGCCTCCAAAAGTGCTCTTGCTTTGACCAAAGTTGAATGCGCTGCTTGCCGTGGAAGCGGGTTGCCCAAATAGACTCGGCTTGTTGTCTGTTGAGGTCATTCCTGTTGCCCCTAGCAACCCGCCACCAGAGGATCCACCTTTCCGATTGGCCAGGTAGTCTTCAACTCTCAATTCCTGCAAGAATATTAAAAACAATGAGAAAAAAAATCTCACCAATTAGATTCAACGAATACTTTGCTATCGGACACACTTCAAATGATTGACTGGTATATTTTGTCATTGCATTCAATGAATTGGTGCTAGTCAAATAAATTAACACTTTCCTTTTCTCTTCCTGTCCTAATTTATTAAGTATTTATTGTAATGATTTGTAATTGTTCTGAATTTCTGTTAATATCTCTACTTGACTTATTCTTGTAATCACATGAAATGTACATATTCACTCATTTGTATTAGGATTTTGTGTTGATTCCTACATAAAACACCTAGAAACACTTGATAATAGTGCTATTATGACATATTATATGACACACCTCAAATGATTAATTATTGTATTATTTTTCATGTCAGTAATTACTTGGTGTTTGGTGTTAAAAAGATGTCTACTTTGCCATAGGACTCACCTCGTATGATTCATTGGTGCATTCTTTCATGGCAGCGTTGACTTGGTGTTAATTGATTTGGTGTCTGACATTAATCAATAAATGAAAGTGTTGCTATAGGACTCACCTCAAATGATTTATTGGTGTATTCTTTCATGGCGGTGTTGACTTGGTGTTTGGTGTTAATTGATTTGGTGTCTGACATAAATCAATAAATGAATATGTTGCTGTAGGACTCACCTCAAATGATTTATTGGTGTATTCTTTCATAGCGGTGATGACTTGGTGTTTGGTGTTAACATTGGTAGATGCACCATTTTTTACCATTGTATCAGAACCAGTGGTAGGCTGTAAGAAAAAATACATCGATCCAAATGGTTAGAGTTTAGTTCTGGTTGTAGAACTATTCACACATGACATCACATACATGTACAAGATGACACAAAGTCACACAATCACTCTTGTACATCTATAGTGTTCATTTATTACGATTGGAACCAACGTATTCAGATTTAACCATAACTGAGGGAGAGGGGAAATATTACATGGAGCTTGATAATCTTGCCCTTGAAATGCTCAAAGGAGCCCCCCCAAAAAAAAACAGATTCCAAGAAATCCCAATTCTATTGTGCTCATAAAGCTTGTCCAATGTTGTTGAGCATAAGTTGTGAAAAGAACCCCCCCCCAAAAAAAGATGAATAAATAATAAATAAATCATGAATAAAAAATACAATTGCCATGCAGGGGAGGGGGTGCTCCAAGCCCCACCATGACTCAAGTTAAAATAGTGAAAAGATATCTTCATTAAAGAGCAACATTCTGATTTCATGCAAAAATTATCTGTACATTGTAATCAATGAAACCTCACAAATTTCTTCAATAGTGTCTTTTTTTCGTCAATTATGCAAGGGACCACATCAGTGCCATTTTGGCCTGATCATGCAGTCAACTGGTGAGATCAAGAGATCTCTTTAATATGATCTACCAAAGTAGACAGGCCTACTTTGTTCAGGGATAAGGACTTTTAATTCAACTTCAGGCGATTCTTGTTTTATTTTTAATTGCAGAACATAATCCATTTGGATTCAAAGTCGGTATTAATCCGATTCAACTGCTTTGGTAGTTAAGGGAGGGGAGGGGTTGATTGTTCGATGTCTGATCAATTATAGGAAGCAGCCGCTATTAGGTGATTTCCTGGAATGGGTTCAATGTGAATTTTCCCTTCGGAGACACCATACCGACCTTGGTAATGACTTTGAATTAATTTCCTGTGCGTAATGTGATCTCCTAGCCTCTCGGCAAGGCAAACAAAGCCCAGCTTGGGGGCAGGATTTATTAAAGATCTCCATCTACATCCAAATTAACATGACAGAAAGGACAAACAGATCAAGATTTAATCAGGGGTTTTCTTTCGTGAATGTCTCCAATGTTAATCAAATTGCTGGATTGCCTGAAGTGATCTACCCTCTTTTAGTTTTATCATGGGAATTGATGAACGTGTGAATCTTCTGGAAGTCAGGTGATGAGATACACCAAAATGACAATTTTTTTTTTTTTTAGAGACTGCAATTTGTCCAGGTAATGAACCAAACTCCTCTATGTCAGCTTTAACACATCTTAAATCCATGAAATTGAAAAATGCATAATAAGAATAGCATGCTGTATTTCTTCACTGTCTTTTCTATACTACTGAAATCTATTTGTGTCTACATCATTCGCTAATGCTGCAGTCCCATTTCCCCTACAGTGTCCGCACGGTGAGTCGAATACAGTCATTTTTGTGGCTTCCTATATGAACCCCATCCAGGAAGCTGGTACAAAAATTATGAAAACAGCTTTTTTTTTAATCGCTGTTCATATCTTAGGCAGAATGTGACTGCGCAAGAATAGAAGCTGCCATAACATGTACAGTATATGGAAGCCTCCCTTATTGTATAAAGACATTGAACACATAATATCAGGTAAGAATATGCTAACCTTACTAATAAGGGTGTGAGTGATTACAAATAAAGAGCTGAAAAGGGGCTGAAGAGTGTTGATAAAAGCTGCCATACTTTTGAACAGATGAAAGCTAAAATAAGTTAAAATTTAAAAAAAAAGCTGAAAAAGGCTGAACTCTCACACACCTGTCCTAAATCATGATCAATCTTTCCGTTTTGTCACCTACCAATTTTTTTTCCACCTCACCCTTTCCCTTTTCGGCCCCTATCACCTAACAAAACTGTGTAAGAATTACACTTGCTTCCGTTTCATATATTTATCTTCAAACGATGGCTGGGATACGTCTCTATCAACACACATGAAGTGCATGAAAATGTACATTAATATACCCCACTGTACCCTTTGTTCTTAGATGCAAAAGTGCTATAATTGAATCATTTCACTTCTCATGACAGATATGGCAACTGTTGCTTGCACAACATCAAGTAAATTTATCATATCACTTTGTCTGATATTTAAATGTGGCAGGCAAAGTTCAAAGAGAAAGAGAGAGAGAAAAAATGTAAATATCAATGTTTGGACATTCTCCACACCCTAGGGTAGATCAAAGGCATGTGCCCATAATTCTACTTGTGAATAAACCAAATGTACATACATGTATATTAGAACCAAGTGGTCCCAGTAGTGCATATGGACTATACTCTGAAGTCCTGGGGGGTGTTTCATCATTATTTTTTGTCCGACAAGTTGTCAGATCTGACAACTTTCCTGGATTCTGATTGGTTGAGAAGCACTGTTACTACAATGTATAGTAACTGTCGGATAAAACAGGACTTGTTGGATAAAACGTCTGACAAGTCCCTTCATGAAATGCTCCCCTGTTTAAATCAAGCTATGGTCTGAATGCTGTGCTCTAATTATGGGATGCCAAAAGTATCCCATCGTCTAAGTTACAGAGTTTTCTTTTTTCTTTTCCTGTGTTTTAATTATGAGGAAAACTATTTTTAATAGTCATTATTCCAAAACTAGTTATATATGCATCGAGCACCAAATTGTTGACAAACAGAAACTGTACTAATTAGAGATAAATTTCACAACTGGCTATCCATATTAAATCATAACATTAGACCAGGGGCCCGCAACACAAAGTTTTAGGGATTATTGTAGAACATTTTTTTTTCAAAATAGTGAAAATCAAGCACGCAATTAATCACTAACCTTTGTGTTAATGGACCCAGGTGGGTGTTTCATAAAGCTGTTCGTTATGTTACTCATGAATTTACGCACAACTGGAACATGTTCTTAGATGGTAAGTCAGATAGAGATATATCATTTAGAACAAGAAATGATCACCAGTCATCATGAAATAATTTGCAACTTTAACACCCACCAGAGTCTAAATTAAAACTGAGATTCAGAACACGGCCAATGGGAATATGATCATTCCATATTCAACGGGATAACACTCTTGCAACCATCCCTAAAATGTCAGAACCGGTCGTTCCCAAAACATCCATGCAAATCAATCTACACAATCCAACATGAAAACTACCCCTATTCCTTCTCCATCCAACGTTATGAATTACTAAGAAAAAAAAATTGGAGTATTTGGAAGGGGGTTGTTGTATTCCCAGCTGTATTGAAGTCCCAGGCTGTAGCTAGTGATAATCTGATATCTGTATTGAGATCAGGCCGTGAGTCAGTTTTATAATGTTCTCATCGTCATGATGACAAACAGGAGGAGAGTCGGTTACATCTCGGATGACAGATGTTGGATTGTGAATGTTTAACATTCAGGGGGGGCATTTCATCAAGTGATTTTCACTGCTGACAGTTATAAGCTACTGGAAATCCTCGCACCTGATTGGCTATAAAGAGCATATCAGACATTGGAAATCACTGACAAAGCGTTTCGTGAAATGCTCCCCATGAGAACAGGGGTTCTCTGCCAAATTGAAACCTTTGTTGCGGGTAGAGGAAAGGGGAAATATGAAAGGATGAACATAAAATTTCAGGTTTTCTTACAATCGCACAAACTTGTGTATCAAACTCAAGAACAAATATTGAAGATGTTCATAAACACTGATGAAAATCTTGAATCATCCTTCACAATATTAAAAGACAGGTGGTGCACCAAAAAAAAAAAATTAATGACACTATTATGGTGGTTCAGTGGAAGAGTGCCAACCTCATGAACAGAGGTTGTGGGTTCAATCCCTATCTGAGTTATACGAAAGACTTATAAAAAAGTGAGCTTCTGCCTTCTTGCTCGACACCCAGCATTTATACTGGAGATGGGTAGTATTAGCATATTACCAGGGGTGGTATTCTGAGATCCATTTTATCTCAGATAAAATAAAATATTTTATCTCCGTTAAAATCAGTGATATAAAATACCCTTAAAATCTCTCCGAATTGGTATTCTGAGAACCATTTTATCTTCATTTTATCTCTGTAAGACACACCTATTTTTTAATCAATATCCAATTAGAAACGCGCTTTCATAGCTCTCTCATATCACTCAACCAATTAAAATCCATTCCGCCAGGAGGTGTGGCAAAGGGGTGAGATTGCGTCAATTTATTGACTTCAAATACGCTTGCACTATACGCTTGCGCGTCTTTACAGAGATTTCTTTTTAACTAAAAGGACAATACTCTCATCTTTTTTCGAAGTCTATATCGCATCTTTTCAAGCATCATTTCAAAGACAATATTAGTCAAGAAAAGTCTTATGAAATACTCTCTGATTGTACAGGAACAACGTTAAGGTGTTATTCTCAATAAATATATAACTTTTCGTCATTTTCATGTCACCATTTGGGGTTAATTCACCTAGAAATACTGGTGAAATCAACGTCGCAGAGATAAAATAGCCTCTACCCTCTTTTAATTTTTTTTTTTTTTTTCTTCAAAGTAACATGGGCGCAAGCACATAATCTGCGTTGCATGGCCAGATACGCTATGGGTATGTGTACGCAGGCATTGTTCTGTTGCGTATCATCTGTAGATACGCAAGATAAAATTTATACGCAAGATAAAATCTAAAATTTTATCTGAGAGATAAAATCTCATCTCAGAATACCAATTTCATTTTAAGAGATAAAATAAAATATTTTAAAGATAAAATGACCTCAGAATACCACCCCTGGGCTCCTAATGAGAAGTGAGAGGGGCAAGGCCATTTTTAAATGGGCACTTTCAGCTTGGGGCAAAGTGGCCTTGAATGCCCCAGCATTTCAAGGGCATAACAGCCAAGCAAAGAGGCATCCATTGCCATCGCCCTCGATTAATTTGAGCCCTGTTACTACGTTATGCAAGGCCCACTGGAGAAGCAGTTTCCTAACTGAAGTGATTACCCTGGGTAATAAAACATCATTAATTCATTATTATAACTTACTGCTTTATTCATTATTCTAACTTACTGCTTTATTTATTATTATTACTTACCGCAAATTTGATAGTGGTGCCATTCTGCTGCTGGGATGACCCAAAGAGTCCACTCCCCGTGGTCCCTCCAAAGAGACCCCCTGAGGGCTGCTGGGTGCTCGTCTGACCAAACGGCGTGGAGGAGGTCGATGACTGACCAAACAGACTCGTGTTAGAAGTGCTTGTACCAAACACTGTGTAGAACAAAACCAGCATACAAGTATACTACATTTTATTTAATTTTTTTGAACAGATATACAAAAAAGCAGGCACATAACATGAGAAAAAAGCAGACATACAAAAAAAAATCAGACATATGTACAATACATACATGTATGATGTACAAAAACAGACATAAAAGGCAGACATATACATGTAAATATAAAATACATTGTGAATAAATATCGAACTTTTTGTGTTTTGAAATGAGAAAGCAAAATGTAAATCAAGATGACAGTGCTCCTTTTAAGTCAACTGCTTGGCATGTTCTAAACAGAGATGTTGTCACTGCCAGGCAGAAAATCATCTGTTATTAACAGCAGTAATGAAAGTATAGAAAATTAGTAGTACAATGAATGAAGTTGAACAATGCATAATGCAAATGAAATGTGTTCATAATGGAAAGAGGAAATAGGAGAGGTGCAGAGGTGAAGAATTGTATAGAGACAGAATAGAGAAAACAAGAGATAGACAGAAAGGCAGACAGAAAGATAGGCAGACGAAAAGTCAGATTGATTGGGATTTATGGGAGAAATAGACACATGAGGTGAGATTTGAATTATACACATGTATATGTAGCTAAATACAAATTGAGAAATAATTATTAGATAAGACCATACCCTATGGGAGTTTAAGAGGAAATAGTAAAATAATTATTTTCCAACATGTGCATACAAACCCTTACTTTTAATAAAACTCAATTCTGAAAGGTCAACATGTTTTATAACACGCAGATAAAAGTCAATGGTCTATAAGTCAGAAGGACACGCTTGCTGAGCACAGAGCAATCAGTCACAGATCAGTTCCATGACGATGATCCCTCTTTAATTTGGCCTTTCCCTAGACCCGAGGATGGTCGTCCCATAGGGGTGCTTCCCAAGGAGAAGTGGCAGATTGACAATGTGGATCCCCCTACTTACTTCAAGGATGCCAGACGGATACTCAAAATCGCAGGATCTCCTAATCGCATCAACCCGCCAAGGGCAATAATCATTTGAGTGGGGGTTCAACAAGAAGACAAGAGAGAGAGAGAAAGAGAGAGAAGGGGGAGATTAAAAGGGGTTCCAAAAAGAAAGAGGGAGCGAAAAATGTATACAAGAGCATAAGGAGGGAAAAGAAATAAAATGAAGGGAGGAGCAAGGGAAAAGAGATAGAGAGAGGGAAAAAGATAAAGGGGGTCCAGCAAGAAACAATGAGTGATAAACGTGTGTAAAGACAGAGCATAAGAAAGAGGGGAAAGGAATGAAGGGAAGAGCAAGAAACACACACAAAGAGAGAGAGAGGGGGAATAGAGGTTGTCCAACAAGAAATAGGCAGTGATAAATATATATTTAAATATAAGAGCATGAGAAAGAAAGTAAATAAATGAAGGGTACTACGAGCATGAGACAAAGAGATTTAGAGAGACAGAATGATAATCCAAAGAGAAAGAAAGAAATAGAGAAACAAACAAAATGAGGGATATTAAAGAGACAAAGAGAGTGAGAAAGAGAGCAAGAGAGAATTAAAAAGATAGAGGGGTCTAGCAAGATAGGGAGTGATATGGAACTATTAAAGAGACATGAGACAGAGAAAGAGATATAAAAAAAAAGCAAAACTTGAAAGACAGAGGAAGAAATGAATGTGGGAGTTTTGAGACATTGCCATGGAAATAAACCAAGACACCCAATTCTCAGTCCAGAACTTGGGAGGTTCAGCAGTTCATATTGTCTGCCAGATTCTGTCAGTTAAGCCTGAAGAAGAATCAGTTTCAGATCATTTCTGAAGCGATTGGGTGTACCGATGTCAAGCTATTTCCCTATTTGGACTTATTAAAAACAAAGAGTTGTTTTCAAACGGTTTTGAAGGAATTATGCAAACATGAAAAGTATTGAAATAATAGTGCAACCACCCAACAGTGATTTAGGTAGCCATTGCGTCAATGACAAAGAAAAGAGTGATGAACAACAAAAGTACATCTCGAAGATACAAATCTCTTGCTTGACAAATTGATAGTACAAAATTTGGCCGACGTCACACATTGATATCATGCTGCTCTCCTTTGATAATGAAAAGAGAAGTGACAAAAATGACATTTCTTGTACGTGAAGTAGGCATGGGACTAAAATCCTGGCTACCCGGGTCCTGCCCGCTGCCCGGAAACCTCAGGTACTTGGGAAGAAAAATCCAATACCTGATACCCGAAATAGCATAATTCCAAAACGTGACTTGAATATCCCAAAATGACAAATATCCCCAATATTTGATCAAATACCAGCACATCAACGACAGACACATCATATTTTATGCAGCAATCCTCCGCAATGGCGAAGACAATTAGCGTGTCAGCGGTTGAGAGTTTGAGACGTTATGGTGCCAATGAAGGCACAAATTAATTTCAACAAAACAGTCAGATTTTTTACAAAAATGTGATTGTTTTTTCCGCTCGTTTAAACTATAAAAAATATTTTTGTGATAAGTATCTTCACTTTATATCATTTAGATCTAAATGATCTTTTCAATGAAAAAAAGTATTGTTTTTAACAGTGTTAGATTAGCATTATCTTCGGAGTATTTCTAGCCAATCATGGGGTTGCTCCACTAGTCATATTTCATGCAACATGATTTTCGGGTACCCATGTAACCCCCCCCCTGAAAATTACCTTGGGTACCCAAGACAAACATACCCGAAAAACCTAGGCCTGACGAGAAGAGAAAAATTTGTCTGTTATTTCTCCTGAGGTCAATTGAATATCTTGATGGCAAACATCAGCAGTGTTGAGTAGGTGTGATCATTAATAATAGGGGAGGGGTGCTTTCCAATGAGTCCCCCCCCATGCCTGTTATTTCTCCTGATGTTAATTAAAATCATTTGACCATTTGAGGGGCACTTTACAGGCAGTCCCATCCCCCCCCCCCCCGGGCCTGTTATTCAAATTGAAATGAAAGTTTGAATATCATGATGGCAAACATATAAAGCAATATTGAGTGGATATGAACCTAAAGATTACTGAAAGGGTGCTTCCCCCCTCCCTCCCCCCCACCACCCTCCCATGGGGCCACAGCACAGCTATAAAAACCTTAACCTAGTGGGTTATTCATAAAGCTGTTCGTAAGACACGAATGACTTTACGCATGACTGGTGACCCCTTCTTGTGCTAAATGATACATCCCTATGCCATTCATTTAGGACATAACATGATCCAGTTGCTCGTAAAGTTGTGCGTAACTTTAAAGCAGCCTGGATACCGCCTTTTTATTGCCTGAGAGATGCTACATATATGTTGATAGTATCATTATCATTGGGTGATTTCAAGTTCAGTGCTGACCTCTTGGTGTTGGTGTTAGGTCAATTTTTACACGATTATAACACCAAACGTAGAATGAAGATGGCCCCAAAAAGTCACTCACTAGTTGTTGAGGTGTCAATAATGTGATCTGGATCAGTTTTACAAACTCTGAATAAGTTTTGGAGCTAGGGGAAGCAATCCAAATTTCAACACCAACACCAAGGCCAACACCGGACTTGAAATCACCCAGTGTGTTTGCAAGAACTGCTAGAAAAAGAACTCAAATCTTGTACTTACGTGGTTTGTTGCCACCTCCCGCACCAAAGGCGGTGGAACCCCCGAAGGACGTGGACGCAGAGGGGGTGGGGAACAACCCACCTCCTGTACTGGTGCTGGTACCTCCAAATAGACTACCGGATGCACTTGTAGATTTACTCCCAAAACTGAAAGCTAAAAAAAAATTATACAAAATAGATCAATTATTATACTTTATATCAGATATATATATCTTCCAACTCCAGAAAACTTGAATACATGTACAAATATGGGGCAAGACTCTTTATGACACATGTAGTCTGTGTAGGTGTAGGGGTTCACAGGTGCATATCCTACTGCTAAAGAGCTCTTGAACAGAGCCATTCACTTATCGCCACACCAGTATACTGCATGTTATAGCAATTGAAATTGAAAAAAAACAAGCTGAAACAAACAAAATTCTGCACTTTTAAAATGTTTGGCAACAATTGGCTAAAACTTGATCCAAATCTGGGTAAATTATAACCACCACTGTGTAATTTTTCACCCAACACACACACACAAAAAAAAACAAGTTTGTCAGATTCTGACCAATATTTGTGTGGACAGTATGTTGTCCAATATGTAGTTAAAAGTTTTGCCTATAAAATATTTAAGTTTGTGACAATAATTACACATCTCCCAGGTTTTAAATTGGGGGAGGACAATCCAGCTTCCCCCTCCCTGTTCTCACTCTTCCTCTCTCTCTTGTTCTGTCTCTCACTCTGTCTCTCTTTTTCCCTCTCTCTCTCTCTTACACTGTACTTTGAGCACATCTGTGGTTTGCCTTTTCAAGGCATGAATTCTTCGAAGGGAGATACCCGATACAGTGTCTAGTGAAATCCGTCAATCGAGAGTCGGGTCGCTTGGGACAGCCCCACACGTCACAGAACATCAGCACTCTATCAACAAACATCATCAGCACAGTCCCCCTATTCTGGGTTCATAAACATTGCAACATTTTCTATTCTTCTCTTGCCGACAATCAACATGACTGTACTGCACACGAGCTGCACAAGTGTTTTGTGAAACATCCTGTCACTGATTTTTCACTGACAAAATTTGGTCTGAGCCAATCATGTTCAAGGATTTTAGTAGCTTATACATGTAACACTTATCAGTGAAAATTATTACTTGTTTCATGAAATACTCCCCAGGGGAGTGTTTCATGAAGCATCTTGTCAGTGAAAGATCTGCTCTGAGCCTATCAGAAGCTAAAGAATTTCAATAGCTTTTAAGAAGAAGTCAGTGGAAATACACCATTTGTTTTATGAACTATGCTCCCCAAAATCTGATACATGCTTTTAGTGACACCATGAAAAGTGCAAACTTTTCTACGCCATGAACAGACAAAAAGTTTTCTTTTCTTTTTTTCAAAGAACAGGGGTTGTTGGGAGGAGGTATCACAGGATCTTGAAGACTAATGGGTCACTGTAAGAATCTTGTGATCAGTTGCTATTTTCAGTACCTAAATCACAAGCCATGAAGTTTTAAAAGTAATTGCAACTTTGTGATTGATTTACTGCTTCTTGAAACAAGAAGTGTAGTCTGATTTGCTATTTCTAAGAGATAAATCAATTGGAAAATTGCAACAGAATATTCACAATTGATTGCAAATGTTTTCTTGCAACACCTCTAGTAAAGCATTCATCTTAGATATTCATCCGAAGTGTGTGCTTGTATTAAAATAATTAGAAATTTACAGGTGGCTCTTTTCTTGTTTTTTTTCACATGTAGATATAAAGAACTGCTCTTTAATAGCCCAACACCCCTTCGGCCTGCACACACCCAATTATGTACATGTAATTCTACTCCTGAATTAAGATCAGCTTAAGAACTGAAATTATACAATGAAATGAAAGTTAAATGTGCTCTAGGGGATTTTCATTATCTATAATTTCTTTCTCATTTACCACTCATGTACACCTACTCCTAAAGACCCCCCCCCCTCCACTTTTCTTTCCTATGCCCTTGGCAATGCTCAACAAAGTGCACGCTCCTTTGAAAAAAATGAATATGACAGGTGTGCACATTTTTGTTCGAGTTAAAATCACATGAAGTGAATTTTCTTCATGACTTTGCACTTCCCGCATCTATCAAATTTGTCCCAATACCACAATAATCAAATTAGGGTCGGAGACCCGATTGGCACATGAGGATTACGGCCATTGAGTAATTGAGTTAGAAGCATGTATTATGCAATTAGATGTTTAATGGCTTGGATTCTAATGAATCATCACTTTTTCTTTACTGGGCTATTAACCGTAATGAGAGTCTGGAGGGGAAGCTTTAACTTTCCCCCCTTCTCTTTTATTGCCCCCCAAAAAAAGAAATTGGAATATCCCATGAATGTGACAGAAGCTGTAGCAAAGGAAATCATTAAAACCCTCACATCAAATGTCCATCTGCAGGGGGGGGGGGGGGCAGTGAAATAAATTTCTACTTGGTCTAAACCCACATTGTCTGTTTTCTATTTGGTCTCATCCCAAATAGTCAAAAACCTAGTTTGTCTACAACTAGTTAGCCTACTATTCCATCTGGTGTAATTGCCACTTTAATAGCCTGTTAAACAATTTCTCTGATTGCTAATTGGGATATCAGAATATATCAACTTGGTCTATCATTAGAGTAACTGAGTGAAAATTAATAAATAGATAAAGTGTAAAAATAAGACCATCTGGGAATTATAGACTAAATGACAAGGGGGGTGTTTCACAAATATTGAAGTATAACTTAGGTAGCACTTAAATGCCGATGCATACATGATATGCAATGCGCAGTAGCGCGCATCGTCTTGGCAAGATCTGACCAATGCAGTGATGTCTTATATAGCGCATGCAATTAGACATTTAAGTGCGACTTTCATGTATTTAAATCTTTGTGAAACGCCCCCCCCCCCCCCCCGTTGACTTTTGGACCAAACAGTAATTAGACCAAATTGAGAGTAGACAAAGGTTTAGCCATGATGTTATCAGACGATCTGAGAATGTGACCTTCTGTTAGTATACCAAGTGCATATAAACTGTCATTGATTGGTCTTATATCAGAGAAAAGAAATCCTTGTAGTGAAAACTAACTTAGAATCAGAGTTTTGTTCATTTCTATTCCAGAACAAAAAAATCACTGTGTTCAGAAATAGTTTTAGTTGAACTTCTACTTTTTTTCTCCTTATCATTCGCCAAGATTCCTAGTGAATAATGCCATAACCTTGTTGTAGCTTGGTCACTGAACATTGTGATATTCAACAATGAAACAAATAATACAGTTGTCAGATATTATTGATGTATTGTCAACACAAATTTTGAAGCACAGTATGAAAACTTGTCTTGGCTTTTAAAAAAGAACCTACCTGTACTGCTTGGCTGTCCAAACGAACTGGTTCCCCCGCTGAACAGTCCACCTGAAGTCGAAGTACTAGGGTTGGATCCAAAAAGTCCTCCTCCTGCAGGGGTGCTTTGTCCAAAGGCATTGGGGGTCCCGAAGCCTCCGGTAGCAGGCGTGGCCCCACCAAAGCTGGTATTCCCTGGAGGGTAGAAGTAAAGACCAAGATCAGAGAGGTGTCTGGGGATTCCCCCCATCAAGCCATCGAGGTAAAGCTCTGAGGCTTCTTGGGAGAGGGGATGAAGCATCCTTCCTGGTTTTACAACACAGTTTCCAGGACACTTCCTGCAGTGTTGCAATCGCTGCAGGTGCTACAATAGATGCCCCTCAAGTCATCATCCTTTTACATTTGATAAAAAATCTTTACAGTAATCAAGTCCTTCATCAGGAGAGGTACATGTAAGCTTCTATAACACACCACAGACCAAAGGCTTTCATTTTACAAATAACTTGGCATTTCAGTGCCACACAGTATCAGAGACTTCAGAGTCCCTCCGGTTTAATGAGTTGGAGCTATCGTAATATAATTTTGATATTTCCTCCTCTCAAGAACTGTAGCATAAAGGTTCTCTAAAAGCACTAGGTGAGAACAAACAAGAGCTTGATCCAGAGCTGGCTAAACGGCACATCCTACTTGACTGACGTCGAGGCAGACAATCCCTGAAAAAAAAGGTGGCAGGAGAAATGGGGAACATCCCCTGCACACTCTCCCTCTCCAGTGAGTCCCCGGCATGAAAATGAATCCACAAAGATAAGCCCCGTGTCTGCCTACGACCTATGGCTGAATCAAGGACCCCAGGGGAATGCCCACACGTTATTCCCCCACACCGTAACAGCACAGGTTATAATTACGCAACTAATTCGAGGTGACTTCTCAGTTTACATTTGCCTCTCACCACTGGTCCCGCGAGTCTACAGCTACCCAGCCAGTTAAAAATGTCATGGCACTTCCGCCAATGATCTTGGCAATGTTTTGCCTGCCCTGTTTCTCTGTCTCTTTCTCTCCCGTCTCTCTGTCCTTATCTATGTTGCTCTGTCCCTCTCCCTTTCATTTTCACACTCTCTCTCTCTCTTTTATACATGTATCTCTGTATCCCTTCTCCCTTGAATTTCCTTCTTTGTCTGCACCCCTTTTACCCCCCCCCCCTCCTTTTTCTCTCCCTCTATGTCAGTAAGTCCCCATATTATTCTCCACATTCTCTACCTTTAACCCCCCCCTTCTCACCCAATGGAAAGGGGAGGGGTTACATGTACCAGTGCATGTACAGTACATGTAAATTGTATGGGGGGGAGATCATTGATAAATTTACTGACAATGAGTAAAGATTTTGACCCAATAACACTTGGTTCATTTCGCAATATATTGCGAAATGAACTGCAGTAATATTGGGTCAAAATCTATACTCACTGTCAGTAAATGTATTTTTTTATATTTTTTTTTTTTGGGGGGGGGGTTATTAAAAATTCATTACTTTTTCTTTAAAAATGGACTGTACATGTACCTGTGGAGTAGTGTTCTGAGAAAGCATCAGAAGAGGGAGTGCATTTTTAAAAGGAAACAAACTTATTGACTCATTTTATCCACAAGTAATGCAATACATTGCAGCTTGAAACTTTCCTGCAATTAATGCCCTGGTAGAGTTTTGTGAAAAATACAGTAGGCGAAACTTTAAAGTGTCGTAATTTTTTAATTTTATATCTGATTCTGATGAACTTTTCATGCTTGTCTGATTTTTCTCTACTACAATAGCCCAGCTCCTGGTCAAGCAAAATCTTAAATTATTTGAAGGCTACTCTATTAACCCTATCTAGGCCGGGGTATTTTGGGTGTTCATATGGCCGGGGGGGGGGGGGTGGGGGCTCCCAGGCCCCCCCTTGAGATCTCGGCTGTCGACCGCGCGATCGCGCCAAAAATTGGCAGGCAGGTTGTCTGCATAGTAGTTTTTTTCATGAGAATTGTTATTGAGTAATTACATGTATGCTAATTTATGCGTAATTACTATGCGAAATAATACTTTTTCCTCTAACTCCATAAATAAAGCTTTAAATGTTCTAATTCTTGGCATAGAAACTCTTTGTGGTGTTCTTAGCTAGTTTACATGAAAAAAAATGTGATATCAGATCAATTTCTTATGTATTATATTGTTTTTTGCAATTTCTTATGTATTTCTTTGTTTTTTGGACCCTTTGTTTTTCATTGTCTTTTCAATGAAATTCATTGGGGACTCTTCTAAGATCATAAACAGCATAAAATACATACATTTAGACCAGCAAAACTAGAAATAATCATACATTTATGATTTTGGTTGAAAACACAATTTACATTGACTTTGTACACAAAATCATGTTTTTGAGCAATTTTTGGTCTGACATGCACTTTATACATAACGTTGCGTAACTTCGGAACCGCGTACCCGGGTGACGCAAAATTGGTCTCAAAAGTTGCGCAAGACTTGAAAGTAAAAAGTCAGCGAGCAGCGCGGTCAAAAAAATTTGCGCGACTCGTTGAGGGGGGGCCTAGATAGGGTTAAAGGAAGCTGGTTGATTCACAATTTGACAACATAGTAGGCTACAGTGGGCGTTTTCACGTCCGATATTTGGTGTTGGTTTAATAATCGAGTGTGAAAATGCTGCTACATGTAGATCGAACTTCAACACCAAGCTCGGTTCATAACAGAAGTATACATATATATCAATGCACTGTACATGTAAGTTAACTACATGTATCATGATTATTTATAGTTCATGACAGCACGCATCCACGCTGCATGCACTGCCAATCATCTCAACGAATAGTTATACATGAGAAGTCTGGATGGCAAAAGTGTAGAGAAGGTTCATCATACAGAATGCCAATGCTAAAATATTACACAAAAACAAGTTCAAGTATCTGAATATTGCTCATTAAAATCTACAAGTATTTAGAAATCATAAAATGTGCAGGCCTTCAGCTTCTCAATATTTATGAACATATATGGCTTGTTGTAATAGAGGGGGGGGGGGGCAAATGAGTAGAAATTTTCTGCCAAGTTTAAAAAAAATACTTGAACTTCAAAGGTCACTATCATAGAAGCCATTGCCAAATTTTCAAAAAAAGGGGGAGGGGCCAATGCCCCTTCAGCCATCCCCCTCCTCCTAATCTGCCCCTTCTTGTGACCCCTCACCCATGCTGATATGCAGGAAATTTCTAATGACAATCATAAATGTGACTCATGACATGCATGCATGTTTTCAATCATCAAACCTGTGCATTTTGGGAACAAAAATTATGACAAGTGGGAAGTGGCGGAAAAGATGGAAACTCACATTTTTACTGGAAAAACAACAACACAAACCACAGTAAACTCCCATCAGATTTTGTGCATACAATGTACACACACATATGGACATCACATGTGTATGAGAGCAGTATTCTTTTTATATTACATGCATGTACATTATTTCTTTTATAATCAATTGATCTCATATACATGGTACACGTAACATGCCAATAGAATCAAATTATCAAATTGGCACATACATGTATGTGAATAAACATTTGTAATTGTATAGGCCATGCATGCAGCAAAACCTTGATTGATACTTTACTCCTATTTGTTCTGCTTTTATTTAATAAACTTAATTATTGTCAGGTTGAACTTCTTCTTTAAAGCAATTTTGGGCTAGCACGTTGTGAATATCGGAACCACAAACACCGGCTCATATTTGTGAAACACTTCAAAAAGAAAAATTCATTTCACGTGCAAGCTTTTCATGTTACAGATATTGCACGAAGGGGGTCATAATGCCCCTCCCCCACACCCCTGGTCAATTAAGGTTAGAAATTTAATTCATGTGAAGTTTTCAATAAGAAGAAAATTCATTCCCTAAGTAAAACAAGTCAATTTTGAAAGTCTTTGGTCAAACTAATTTGAATTCTTCATTTCATTGGTTCGCGAGTCTCTGCTACAAAAATCACCAACAGGAATCATAAAAAAAAAATGTCTTGAAATAAATCACTCAGGCTGATTGTCAATACACTCCTGACCTTTGTAAACCAACTGCAACAGAGTGTGAACTTGCCAAAATCATGCCAAAAGAATTTTACCTCCTCAGAAAAATGGTCATATCTCATCAAACCAAACACCCCTAAAACTCAGATTTTGTATACAGGTGTATAATCCAAATTCCAAGAGTGTTGAATGACAATTTATTCCATACATGTAGGTGGCATACAATAGATTGGTAAAATTGACATTCAAGAACATCACTTGTGCAATCACACTGTCTTGTCTTTTGACTATTAAATGCAGAAGCCAGAAGGGCAATTCCACAAGATGTGTATGTACATGTACATCTGACCCCCTATACATGTACATGTATGTGGGACCTTCATGAAATTTTCTTTCTCCAATTTCTTGGTCTTTTGACAGTCTCCAATGCTGTCAAATGACCATGGCTTGATCGGTTTAAAAAGTGAAGTAAGACTTGAGAAAAATGTGGGTCAGATGTACAGAAAGGTTGATCATTTTATGGAAATGCAAGTTTTCAGGCAATGTTTTCTACAATCAGTCAAAATAGTAATATGACATCATCTTTAAAAAATGAACTTTTGGAATATCACTTTGTTTGCAAGAGTGACTATTTTTCTCTATTCTAGCAGAAATTTGATTTTTTTCAAGTTCTACACTGCTGGAATTCCAAGTTAAACTGTGTGCAATTTCCATGCCAGAGTCAACGCAGACCTAAAGTTACCTTAAACCTAAAATTTTATCCTTACAGGTACTCATTGAAATTCTTCTCCATTATATATCAAAAGTTTGTGCGGGCACATTGATCAAGTTTTCAAGCTATTTTTTTACAATTTTTGTTAATCCATTAAAAAGCAAAATTTATTCTCTTGGAACAACTTATAATGGGTTTTGGGGTTGAGGGTCATAACTGACAGCCACATGCAACATGTGTCCATATTGCCCCAATTGAAATTCCCCTATATGAATGCTTTTGGGTAACTTTTTTTTCAAGAGAGGCCCCAAGATCTGTGACATACAGTATCCCATAATATTTACATACTGTACACAAATTCAGTATTCTAAACACACACCAATATTGATATCTTCATCGAACATACCATTGCTTGTTGCCTTGGTGGGCAAAATAGTAGCCTTCAAATGTAAGAAATGGCCCTGAAAAAATCAACATTAAAAATAATAATAGCTGGATTTATAAAGCGCTTTTTGTCTGAGGATACAAAGCGCTACGATTATTACCCCAGCTTTAGCTCGAGCTACCATCACTGGCTCTCAGTGCATGCAAGGAATTACTCCTGCCGGGTACCCTTTCACCTCACCTGGGTCGAGTGCAACACAGTGTGGATAAATTTCTTGCTGAAGGAAAACACGCCATGGCGAGGATTCGAACCCACGACCCTCTGTGTCAATGGCCTATTGTGAAAATTAGAAATAGCCCGGAAAAAAAGTATTAAAAAAAAAAATCCTACCCTAATGTGCATTAGTGGTACAAACTTACCTGTCCCAAATGATGATGTCCCCCCAAAAGGGGTTTTACTTCCCCCAAACATTGCACTGACTTTTCTCCTCTAGATTGACGTTGTTTTCCGCTACTAATTTAGAATAAAACCTAGATGCAGGAGGAGGAGAAAAAAAATAGAATAGAAAAATATCAATTTACATTTTTTTTCCATTTACATCTATCTCTTAGCTGATCCCTCCACTTCTTTGGAGATTCCAGGGGGAGGGGGGTGTTTCACAAGTCGCACTTAAATGCCAGCGCATACATTATATTCAACGCGTGATAGATATGCAGTACTGTGCGTCCTCATGACACGATCTGACCAATGTAGTCAAGCCTTTCATACCGTACACAACTCAGTGCGACTCTCAGTCATATTTAAATCTTTGTGAAACACCCCCCTAGATTCCAATGAAATATACATATGATCTGATACTAGGAAATTTAAAGAGACATAGATTGGGAGAGATGAATTTTGTAAAGAAAAAAAGACTATGAACTTCACATGACAAGCAAGGTGGATTTTAAAGGACATGTCTACACCAACAAAAAGTTGATTTGAATATTATCCAATGAAAGTAAAAGTTTTGACAGAATGTTACACTTGAGTGAGAACTGTCCATTTTTGTAAAGCTCGCAGAGTCAAGGGGAAGGGCGAAATCAAACTTACCATGCGATACATTTTTCCTACATTTCCCTTGCACTTTTAGTCAATTAAGATAAAACAGATACATTCAAGCATTTTTAAACAAATTTTTCCACCCAAATTGAAATTTCAACACTTAGTAAGCACAACTTTTACCCTTTTTGTGCCAGCTGGATCTGAGGACATAACTAAATCTGAACAAAAGTTTACATTAGACATCTCCAGCACTATTTCACTAAGTTTTTACTATTCAAAGTGGGTTGACATTTAATTTTTCATATAATAATTGTTTCTCCACACTTGTCCCAAGCTTGACAATGATTAACAAAATAAAAATCAAGCCTTATTCATTTTATGTAAATCACAGCTCAGTGTAAATAAAATATCGTCTTGATGGCCTTGGTGTGTGGGGGAGTGGGGCGGGCGCAATGCACTTTTCGAAGTGTATTGGGCAAGGAAACAAGTTAAGAGGTCAAAGATATCTTCAAACCAATTTTGCTTGCTAAATTATATGTGTTCTTCATAATAAAGGTTTACTTTTATTCGCATACATGTACATGTAGCTATTTCAAAGTTCTGCGCAAATCATTTTTCACTAACTTTTCAAAAATAAGTGGTGCTCACTCAAGCGGAAATATTTTTCGATAGTTATATCGTCATTTGCTTAAATGGATCTGTACCAATGATAAAATGTGGAAAAATCTTCAGGATATTACAAATGTATAATTTTACAGGATTTCTTCAAAGTGTAAACTTTTTTTTGATACGCACTGTAGTTTGGGCAGCTTGATGGAAAACGAAATAAAATGTGATGTCATAACCATTCAATCCTGAATTTTTTATATTTTTTATCATGCTCTGTTTCGTATTTTATTTATTGTATAATGTATAATGATTGTTTGTTATATGTACATGTACAAGAAGTTATGAAAATAAAAAACCATTGAAAGAGAAAAAAAATAATATTCTTACTTTACACAAAGTTTCACTTTTTTTCCATGCTTCTATCAGTCTCAAAATTGGTGATTTAGAGTGAACATGAAGTTCCTCACACGTATAAATAATTTGCTGCCGATTTCAAAACATGGCATGCGAATGCGAGAGGTACCAGGTCAGGTCCGAGTTCGGACCCTCGCGCATGCAATGTTTTGAAATCGGCAGTGAATTATTTATACGCGTGAGGATCTGAGCATGATCGGTTCATCACGGACGGACATTTGATAGATTTTGAAAGTTT
Organism: Lytechinus variegatus; assembly: GCF_018143015.1. Taxonomy (NCBI): domain Eukaryota; kingdom Metazoa; phylum Echinodermata; class Echinoidea; order Temnopleuroida; family Toxopneustidae; genus Lytechinus; species Lytechinus variegatus. The sequence goes on along the minus strand of NC_054740.1, from coordinate 38,998,676 downwards.
TGAAGGCTTGTAACAAATTAGGAATAAGATGAACAAGGTTCCTTTGTGTTTTATAGTGAAGGGTAGGACAAAGTATGCTGAATGATGAAAAAAGTTTGTTGCCATGGTTACCTACAAACATAGGTATCCACTAAATGTGCCATATCACGGACGGACATGATAGAAATGTGGTTTTTAGAATTTTTGTACATTTTTATTGTTTCTATCTAAACAGCTTTACATGGACCAATAATTGTTAATGCAACTAACACTCGGGTATGTTAGCTTCTATGTTCAGCATATTGAATTCTTAACCAATATCAAACTTCTGAGAGAATTGCAAATATTTTCCATCACGGACGGACATCTCGGACGGACATCACGGACGGACACTATCAAAATACAATGGAAGAACTCTGTAAGAAGTTCTTAATACTTTTTTGGGTAAACAAATGCTATTGTATTGATGATTTGTACATATTTTAATAATATTAAACAGTATTAGTGGCACAATCAAGTTGCTACAACTTCAATCAAGTTGCTGCAACTTGATTTAAGATGTAGCAACTTGATTTCTATGCTAGACCCTGGGGGGGCCACTTCCATTCACGAGTGGATACCATGCGCGACCATGGGGTCTCGAAAAGCACCCTAATCACGTAATTTCCATATTCTGAAAATGCACCCCTTAACAAGTATTGGCGTGTGAAACCCTACCCTTAACAAGTATTGGAAACAAAACGATACTCTTGGCAAATATTCCCTGAAATTAACCCCTAAACAAGTACAGGAATGTTTTATTGTTCCGGGTCCTTCGGTCGTCGGCTTTACAGTAGTTTGGTTTAGTACGATCCCACCTTCTGCACCTCGCGCAAATCGGACTCTAAACACGAAGTGTTGGGGCAAAAAGGACATCCTTTATAAAACATTTTAATTTTGTTTCATCATCCCCACAAATTCGACCCTAAACACGTAATTTCCTAGTGAAATAGATACCCTTTTTTCATTATTTTTGTGTTTTTGACACCCTTATCACGTTACGTACGTAACGTGCCCTATCGTGAAAAAGACATCCTTTTTACGTGTTTTTTGGTCGCGCATGGTATCCACTCGTCAATGTAAGTGGCCCCCCTGGGTGCTAGACGCACAGTATAATCTAGACATACGATTGCTCTAAACACAGTTCTTGTCAAAATCGAATGTAAAGAATATTGTCTTTTTAAATTGTAGAATACTAGTAGGTTCAAAATCCACAGCTAGTTGATTAATGATCATGTTGATTCAAGTATTTTTTTCCAAGAGCAAAGATGTTTTTTTTTAAGGTCCAAAAACTAAATTGAAAAGATCAACAGGTTGCTGATCCTTATGCTTGTTTGTTGGATCAACACTTGTCAGGGGCTCTCTTTAAATCCATCTTTTGCACATATCAAAGCGGAGACACCCCATAACATCAACAGCCCTCATGTATTTAGGCCCTGACCGAATCCAAAATTGAACTTGATATTCCAATCCAAAGCTTATTAAAACTTCTAAACACTGCAGTGCAAGCTTTATGCATTTTCACAGTTTACCAGATAAGCGATTTGCTTAAAATTAGCTCCAAAATGGACTTCGAAAAAAGGTATTCATGTAATTTTCACAAACCTCAAGACTGTGATGTCATGTTCTCTTAGAAGCATTGTGAAGCCATAGGTTTGCACAGTATGGAAAAATTGATTTTTCTACTTATCAGATTATGCATTGCATTCTACTTCTTCTCCATCACTTTCTGCAAGCTTGAATTGGTGAAATCTACAGCTTTGGAATTGTTCTTGCCATACTTTGTTTCCCGCTTTTTTGGCATATACATGTACATGTAGCTTTTCAACTCTATCTGCATTCCAATGTTTTAAAAAAAATTCTGACAACAATATAGCCCCAATAACGGCCAAACAAAGATATCACAAAAAATTGTGAAGAGTTGTAGGTTTATTCCATTTGAGTTCTGAATAATTCTCAGAGCCATTTTTCACTGCAGTTAGAAGCTAAAATTAAATTCATAATCTACTCAGCAAAGTTTCTCATTTGCATATAAGAATCTTTCCACAAGTATTTCACTCGTCCGTCCGTGATGAAATTAATGTCCATCCGTGATCATTTTGATTGATTCATTATATGCATAAAATGTATGGATTTTAGCTATGTTCAAATAAAATGATGTACAGTGTCCAGTGAAATACTTCTACACACTTTTATTTCTGTTTTTATTCTGATAAAGAATAAAAAGCTGAATCCATAGACATTATCCTAATAAAAATGATCACGGACGGACATTAATTTCATCACGGACGGACGGAAATGTTAACATCTACAAGGAAAAATTATTTCCCATATTTCTTTCCTGCTAATTTATGTTTAATGATAGATAAATGTTCAGAGTGCAAGACCATTAAAAAAAATTGGAGTAACTTTGAAAACAATAAAACTAGAGTGAAATGAATTTGAGTGAATTAACTTTGTCCGTCCGTGATGAAATTAATGTCCGTCCGTGATCATTTTTGATTGAGTTTATGATATGGATAAAATGTATGGATTTCAGCTATGTTCAAATAAAATGATGTACAGTGTTTAGAGAGATACCTCTACACCTTTTTATTTTTTATTTCTATTCTGATAAAGAATAAAAAAACTTTTCATCTTTTTTTCCATCACGGACGGAAATTTCAAAATGGAAATGTTAACACCTACCAAAAAAAATTACTTCCCAATATTTTTTTTCTACTATATTATGTCTGATAATAGAGTAATGTTCAGAGTGCAAGAACATCCAAACCAAATTAGAGTAACTTTAAAAACAATAAAACTAGAGTGAATTTAATTTGAGTAGAAATGTCCGTCCGTGATGAGAGGTAGCAGCACCCCCATGAATAAAATGGACTATTCCGGTACTTTCGGAATCATCAATCTTCATGAAACTTAGTTTTTTGAAACCTGAGATATCAAAGATTATTTTAAAAGCAAATTTGATAAAAGTACCTTAAAAAAAAATTTTCACCTCAATGCGAACCCTTAACCGATCATGCTCATCATCATGTTGGCTACCTTGGGCGAAGTTTGTGCAGGCTCCACTTCTCTACCGCTACACTATGCTTCACCTACCCGAACTTCTTCTGGATGGTGAACTCGATCGGATATTCCGCGAGACCGATCGCATGCAATGTTTTGAAATCGGCCATGAGTAATATGTGTGAGGAAAAAGATACTGGCCAAATCTTACCAATGTTTAGGATAACCGGAGGATGGACATGGAGTGAAATATGGGTTAAGAGTTAGAAATTAAGCTTTTTTTTCTCGTTATATTTTTAATTTTAACAATAAACCACTTTTTGATCCCACCTTGACCTTTGTCACTCAGAATATCCGATCAAGTTCACCATCCCGAAGTTCAGGTACATGTACAGGTTGAGCGTAGTGTAGCAGTAGTGAAGTGGAGGCTGTGGAGCCTGCATGAACTTTGCCCGAAGTACATGTTGGCTCTGACTAAATCACTAATTTTGAGACTGAAAGAGGCATGGAAAAGAAGTGAAACTTTGTGTAAAGTAAGAATATTAGGCCTAGATCTATGCAGTATGCCTAGTTTCAATTGTTTTAAAGATCATAATGTTGCATGAATTTTATATTTTCCCCCCATAAAATCCCACCTTTGTCACTCAAAATATCAGATCGAGTTCATGATCTCGAAGTTCAGGTAGGCAATGGTAGGGCCTAGATGGAGCGTAGTGTAGCGGTAATGAAGTGGAGTGGAGATGCACAAACTTCGCTCAAGCCAAGGTAACCTAACAATTATGATTACAGTTAAATTCAGGTCACACAACCATCGGCATAAAAACTAAACTTCTTCTTCTTCCAGGCTGGTACAGTCCGCCACTGGCGTATTATCGTACCTTAACTAAATTAGGCCTAGGCCTACTGCTTGGATTCGGATTCTAAAGTTTAGAATCCGAATCCAGGTAGGCCTAGTAATTTAGACTAGGCCTAGGTCTAGGCCTAAAAAGTAAACATAATAGGCTATAAGTTAACACTAACAGCCAGGTCACTCACCCTACGCAGATCTCGGCTAGCTCTGCTCAGCCAAGTCGTCAGTTACAATCACTTCTCACCCTCACAGACACAGTCGACCAGTTAAACTCAACTGTTCAAACAACAGTCATAACAGCTCGACAGTGCAGTGTATCTACAATACATTGGCCTCATCATGATTCGGCCTCATCACATGCATCATGAACTCGCAACTTTCAAAAAATCCCGACGACGGGCGACAACAAACTCATAATTTGATTGGAAGTTTATATTCTGAAATTTATATACTGGTAGAGTACCAAACGTTACGCCTGCGTCATCTTGCTTCAATACATAATCTACAGAAATAACCTTACCAGAACAGAACTTGAAGTCAAAATATCCAGTTTAATCTAGCCTCATTTCCGTCTGAATCTGGTATAGGGCCTACGGTACGGTACCGTATATTGCGTTTTTGTACACATGTAATCGTATACCCGCGCCTCGCTTAGCTAGCTCGGGAGCGAATTTTAGCGCTTGGTATCGCAGAGGGAGCTTTTCAAAATGGCGTCAATCCAGAGCAACGAAAGTTCAGAATCAGCCGAACAAAAAGTCAGTTCCACAAAAGAGAGCTCTCCAGAAAATGTTGAGAAACCGTCTGCAAGAAAGCCCATTAACCAGGTCTACTATGGTAGAAGTTTCATGCGAGATATATTTTCGGAGTCAATTTTAGGTACGTAACAAAAGTTAAACGTTGGTTGACTTGCCCAGTGTCGCAAGCGGCCACGCTGCGTCGACCGACATTTAGGTCCCATTCGTTGTTCTTGATGTTGGGTGTGCAGGAGGCGCGAGAAAAGGCCAGGGGAGGGCTAACCCTGCCCACTTGTTCACTGCTACCACCCTGCCTGTGGGGAATCTACAGGTAGGACTATGGTATGCCAATGTGGTACAGAGTCAGAGCACACACTTTAAAAAATCATTAAAATATCACTTTTGTGACCAAAATTACTAATTTCCATACAGTTGCAATTTATTTTTCATTAGTAACTTGGGAATAATTTTTGTATTCACCAGATCGCTCAAAAACTTGAATTTTGGGCATATTTTTTGTACGCCCTCTATTGGTGGAAAGTAATATGGCAAGAAAATTTTCATTTTTTGATCTCTATTTTTAATTAAGAAAAAAATAATTAAAAGAATCAAATTTAAATAAGAGTCAAGTTGTATGAATAATAGGTGTAATGGAAACTTTCAGTGTAAAAAATTCAAGCATTTGCCCCAAATAAAAAGAGAAAATAAGCCAAACATTGCCACACATGGACATGATGGAGATATAAGTGAGAACAAGGTTATATCATAACCTTGTTCATTGAATGAGTGAACCTGCCCCTGGGTTACATGTACATGTACATTGTAGGGTAGCCAGGCGGCTTTGTGAGAGTAAAAATCATTTACTAACGATGGTTGCTCTCAATGAGGTATTCCTATTGATTCATGTGTGTCAGCAGTTTTAGTGACCATCTTTTAATTTTAAAATTTCACGCAGCACAAAATGACCTTCAGTCACCTTTTTTAATGTTAACCTTTGGCGAGCTTGCCAAATATTACATGGACAAAATGACAGTCTTTTATTTTTAGTGACCATCTTTTTTTTTTACTTGTCAAATCTTACGCGGGACAAAATTACCATTTTTGTGATAACCTTTTTTGGGGTTTGACAAATTTTACTTGAGAAAATGCACTCCCCCCCCCTACTTTGGAAAATCAAAGATTAAGATCATGAGTATAGCTTACATCTCAGAGGCGTTAACAGGTGGGGGCATGGCTGGCCCTCTCCCGAGTGGATTTCACCAGAAAAAAAAACGGGGTAAGAGCAAAGAAAGGAAGAATTTTATTGATAGAAAGAAAGGAAGAAACAGAAAAGTGAAAAGAAAAGGGAAATGAGAACATAAAACAAGGAAAACGAAAAGAAAATATATAAAGGAAGGAAAGTCATGTGAGAAAGAGCAAATAATCCTGGGGGGGCTACTCAGATAATAAAAATAAATCTGCCATCTGTAATTAAACTGGATTAGTTAATATCCAGAGGTCCCAGGGCTACATGTACATGTACAAGCGGGGGTAACAAGGGTTTGGACCATGGCGCTGAAATGTTCTAGGAGGAATTAAAGGGAAAAAATGTAACATTGTCTAAAATCTATCTCAAAGTTAGATTCTCATGATAAGTCTTTGTCTTGCTCGCTATGCTCACTCGGGACTTACATTACGTAACTTTTATCTTCCACAAACGACATGTGCTATGCCCCCTCTTATATACCCTGTTATGCCCCTGCACAGACTTGTCATTTATTTCGATATTTAAGCGTCATAAAATTACAACAAAAGAACGCCCTGAAATTGAATAAAGGCCAAAAAGCGAGCGTCATGTGACAACACGCCCTGGATTTGCATGTACAGGATCCTATGCACAACAGCCGTCGCAAGAGTTGGCCAGAAGAGGCGATGAAAACACAAAATTTGGAAAGAAAAGAACCAGAGAGTACCCATTTTACATTATAATTAGGAAATTAATATATAATGAATAAGTTTAATTAGACCTAAATTTAGGCCGTAATTTATAGGAATGGACTGGAAATTCAAGGCCAAAACGTACCCGTTTGGCGTCGCTTTTCCCAACACGCTTTGGAATAGCGGTGTCGCATCAGAGTGGTGTGTCATGTGTGTGTAGGCCGTCAAAACCTGAAACTTTCGCCCGAGATTTCTACTTTCCTTCTAAAAGATCTACCCCTAAATCATGTACATGGGATGCAACTTCATTTCCAACATTTCTGCGCCATCGATTTTATTTTTAAACAAGAATTCATCAAAAAAATGAGAAAAATATCACGAAAAGACGGAAGAGACTTGCCCAATGTTTACGCCGCCATTTTGTTTCCTATTGTTCTTCGCCAGTGTTACAGACGTGTGCGTCGCGTAACGTGACCAGGGCTCAAACCTCTATATCAATTTGTAACTTTCCCACAGCTTGGATTACAGGCGCATGCCACAACGCCCAGTACCTGTACTGATGTTTACTTATTCTTTTATACTAGCAAAAGAAATCACAAGTACAAATTGATTTCTATGAAACTTACAGATTTAGATCTACACAGTGTTGCACAAAATTGGTTAAAGGAGAATGAAACCATTGGAACAAGATAGCTTGTGTGAAAACAGAAAAATCAAAGAAACAGATCAACAAAAGTTTGAGAAAAATCGGACAAATAATGAGAAAGCTACATTTTATGAGCATTTGAATATTGCGATCACTATTGCTATGGAGATAGCAAATTGGCAATGCGACAAAGATGTGTGATGTCACTGATGAACAACTCTCCCCATTACTTTAGTATATATTTCACTTGAATTGCCTCTTTTATGACATCTATCCATAGATCATGTGTTCTTTCTACATGAGGGCATGTAATACATATTTTTTAAGAATACATAATGGATAAAGAGTTTGTATCATGGTAAGAAAAAGCAAAAAGAGACATTTTGAGGGTATTTTATAGTCCACCAAAGGGAAAGTTGTTCATCAGTGACATCACACATCCTTGTCGCATTGCCAATGGGAGGATCTCCATAGCATTAGTGATTGCAATATTCAAATGCTCATAACTTTCTCATTATTTGTCCGATTTTTCTCAAACTTTCTTTATTCTTATTCTTTGATTTTTCTGTTTCTACACAAGCCTATTTGTTCCAAAGGTTTCATTCCCCTTTAAGTATCCCATATTTTTAATATTTATTCGAGTCTTTGATTCAGAAACTCTGTACATGTAGGGAAGGGCCTGGGAACAATTTTTACAGAAGGGGTACTGAGTTTTTGTCTGAAAAAATTGAGCAAACAAAATGTTATTACTCAAAACCAAATGTAGAAATTTAGAAAAATTAGACAAGAAAAAAAAATTAAAAAAGGTTTTCATTATTAAATTGATGGTTCTGTTGCTTTGCCTTGGTCAGAAAAAAAAAATTAGACAAGCCAACTAAAAAAAGGGGGGGTGTTATGGTCCGAAACAAAGAAGATTAAGGTCAGATCTCTAGTGTTACATTTTTGTATATGCAGCACCCCCAGAAAAATCCTTAGGGGTGCTTTATTGGCAATGGTGCAAGCTCAGCCTTTTGTCAAGTTCTGGCATGTCTAATTCCAGGTCTTTTCTACCGGTAACTTAAAAACAAGTTATTAGGGGGTGGGACCTGAACTGCAGTCTTGACTTTAGGGATAGCTTAGGCTTAGTTCACTTTTGGGTGAAGGAGTGAACTAGTCTTAAATAAGCCTAATCACTCCAATCCGGTCTTCCACTTTACTTCCTGGTTCCAAGGCCGCGTTCGACGATCAGCAGTTGTTCGCAAGTTTAATAGGCGTTTTTCATACAATGTCTTATTCGTGCTGTAGACTGTTATTATTCTTAAAGAGTAGATGGCCTCCCATCCACTGTTTTGACTAAGATTCTAGGGGAGCAGGTCTGAAAATGAGGGTTAGCCTAGAAAACAAGGATGTCCTTATACCAAGACAAATCCTGTATTGAGAAATCATGATTGTCAATGTTTCTGAGGAAATTTCTTTAACAGGAATTGAGAATGCTTAAAAATAGACTATGTGACCTCGATTGAGTTGATTCGCACAGTTATATGACTTGCCATCGTACATTTGGGGAATGAAGCCAATAATGTTTACAGTGACTAGCGCAATCGACTGGTGCCCGCCTGGGGTCTGCCCTTGGCAAGTGAATGGATGAATAGCATCCAAGGCCATGTTTTTGTTAACCTTGGATTTATTTAAACCTGCAACTGTGTTTTGATATTGTATAATGTTGTCTTCTTTTACAGGTTTCATCTTCTGGAGCGTTCTCCATGGCTTTGCACCAATGGTATGGTTCTACCCCCTCAACATGCTTGAGATCTCGGGGTATGAAGCTCTCGCCGTCGTCTGGTTCTCACCAATCCTCTGCGCCATTCCTGCCATATTCGCAGCCCTGCAGACCAGGACGGGACTGTTCTTGCTCCGGGCGATCATGGTGGGGAGCGTGGCATCCTTCCAGGCACCCACAACGTTGACACGCCTGGTTGTACTTACAGCCGGCAACTTTGCACTCGTGCTCCTGTGGTGTGCAACCTGGTGGCATAAAACATCTCAACAAAGGTTAGCAACATTCATTGGTAAACTCTCTAGTCTGTGATGTATTCTAATTTCCTCTTTTTTTTAAATAGATTTACAGATACCTGCTAATGGATAAGCGAGTGTTTCCATAATGTTACCTTCAAGTCAATTGTTGTGGTGGATTAGGATGGCGGTGACTTTAATTATTTTTTTTTTTTTAATAATGTGATAAATATAGATACATAAATATGCCAAACAAGATTTTTTTTTAGAAAATAAATTTAATCTGTTGTCACATGAAGGAGCAAACAAGATAGTTGAAGCTTTTTGACTGCTAGCTGCTGGTCTTCATCAGGCAACTCTCATATTTCTCCTTCGTGTGACCACAGATAAAGTTTATTCTCTCTTTCAAGTACCACAATGATCAATATCTTCTGTACGAAAAGATTATTGTATAGCATTGCAAATGAAAAAAGGTAGCTTTGCGATGCGTCACCTGTGGAACGTTTCATCAACAGCTTTCCTTTATTCTATTTAAGGCTTAGAAGCACTGTACCTACATGATAACTGTCAAATAAATCCAAATTTGTCGGATAAAACGTCAGACAAGTCCTCTCATGAAACACTTTCCAGGAAGATGATTCCCTGTCATTGTTTCTTTCTATCAATTGACTGCAGAGTGGTGTCTTTCTGGGGATCCATGGTTGGGTTCCTAGCAATGTTAGCATCCCGTATCTGGTACGTCTCCATCAACCCAACTTGGAGCGATAATACAAGTAATACCTTCATCCTCACCATCGGCGCCATCGCTGTGCTGGAACGATACTTCGCCGGTAAGGATATACACTTTTTGATGTTCACAAAACTCGCACATATTACAAAGCGTATATTTAGGGACCTTGAAAAGTTCATGAGTCTTGTTTACCTTAGAAATTCCCGACCCTGGAAGAAGTTTAAAAAGGTGATGGATGTTTTTAACCGTTTGAACCCTTTAAACTTTGCTGTTGCTTTTCTCTTTTTGAAAAAATTGATATCCACATGTTTGCATTCTCTGCTTTCAGCATCTATAGTGGGAAAAAATATCCTAAGTTCCTGGTATAATTGTTGCTTTTCCTGGAAGCAATATTTTGGGGAAAAAATGCACCTTTTTGTGAGTTTACAACAACTTGATCCAGATAAGCATTTTGAAGTATGGTAATTGCGTTCATTTAGGTTTTCATTAATCTGGTCTACTAGCTAATAATCTTATTCTCTGGTAATATAACACCAATTACATCATGGCTAAATCCACTTGGTCTGCTATCAATATGGTCCACCGTAATTACCATCTGGGCCCTGTCTTACAAAGAGTTACCATTGATCGTAACTATGGAATTCCATCAGTGTCATAATTTTTTCTACAGGAAATGTTCAAAATATCCTTTGTAAACAAAGAAAAACACCAAACTGTCAAGAAATCAATGAATTTATGGATATATATACAGTACATTCATATCTAGAAACATTTTTGAACAAACATGCATTGTATGTGTTGACATTGCTGGCTTTCCATATTTGCGATTGATCGGATCAATCGCAGCCGGGCCTCAGGTCCTGCTATCTTGGTATGACTCTTATTTAGTGTAATGCCCAGGTGGTCTCATTTCCACGTCTACCTTTTCTTTTGCACCTTGTCAACTGAAAATTTGGTTTGAACATAACATCTAATCGTGTAGACTAAGTGGTATTAGACCAAGTGGATATCAGATGAAATATAACGTAATTGGAATTAGACAAATTGGTGAATGGGCTTTATGGCAATTAGACCAAACGGTAATCTGGGCAGTGTTTCATCAACAGTTTTGTCCCATAAGTTGTCAGAGCTGACAGCTTTCCTTGATTTTGATAGGCCGAGAAGCACTGTTACTATGGTAACTTTCGGATAAAAGGTCTGGCAGGTCCTTTCATGGAACGCTCCCCAGAAGAGCTCGTTGTAGACCAACTAGTATTAGACCATATGGGATGAGACCAAACACAGAGTAGACAAAGTGGCAATTTATCTTCATTGAATGTATTCTTTTCAGCCGAGCCAAAGAGTCCGGAGCCCAAGCCGAATGCTTCGATATTGGGTCATTGGAAGAGTATCGGTGTCGGCTTTGGGAGTCTTCTGTTCGTGACGCATTGGATCTATGGGGAGGTGTCGGTGGTCAGCCGGTGGTCAGTTACTGGGTATCCCATGCCGGGGCCACACCCATTCCCAGCAAGGTAAGAGATCACCAAATAATAATATTGACACTTTTTTGTGTAGCACAAAATACGTCAGGGGAAAATTGGAGAAAAGGAGTGGAGATGGAATGGAGAGTGCTGGGTTCCTCATTGTTTACATAATGCCAAATAAATGTGTTTTCAAATTATTTTCAATGAAATGGTCAATGATTCCACACTGTCTATACAGTTTAGGAGTTTGACTTTTTTTTTCAGTTGCAAAGCATTGTGGGAATTGCTGCATGAAACTTGAATGGCAACCATGCAATCAGGGGCTATTAACATGGTAACAGAGTTAAAGGAGATGTTTACCATGATGTAAAGTTAGTTTTCATAAAAGCAGAGAAAACAAAAGAAACATATTTTTATTTTTTGTCAAAAATTTGTCAATGATTAAGATATACTGTAAACAAAATTTCGACTTGTTGGGTTTTCTATAATTGTATCACATAGACCATGGCCTAAGGTACACTGAATCTGGCCGTGTTTCTAATGCGTTACAGTAAGCATCAAGGATAAAAAGGAGGGAATCAAAAATGAAATTACCAGAGTCTGATCAGATGCTACATTCCTTTAATCTACATGTACATGTATGAAACTAGTTTGAAATCCACTGATATCCTTTTGATCTGCCTCTGTACACATGTATAGATAAACGCTGGAGAAAACCTTTTCCATTGGAGAAGGAGTTCTCCAGCAGCTTTGTGACTCAGAAGTACCGACCTCGATTCCATCCCTGGAAACAAACCTTTCCAACAAGTATTCATCCAAAATCATCACTCTCTCCAAGAATATTAACATGGTTTTTCAGATCATGTTGATTCTCTTTAATCAACTTTTCATTTTAACAACTACATGTATTTATCTAAAATCATCACCATCCTAAAGAATGCTAAACTTGTTTTTTTTTTTATCAAGTTTATTTTCTTCAATGAACTTTTTTTTTCAGTGCTGCAGTATTTCTAGAAATCGTCACCGGTGTTCTGCTGTCGACCAAGCTGGAGCTTGTCACAAACTTCTTATGGGTTTGGTTTATTGGGGGACATGCAGCGATTGGACTATACTTTCTTTCAGGTAAAAAAAAGGATTTTGAGGTATTACAAACTTCTGTCTCTTAGATAACTTGTATTTCCCTAATTTCATTAAACAAATGCGTTTTCACAGATTCTACTGTAGCTATCGCACAGTTAACAAAAGACTTTAATAATGCATGACAACAAAACGGGAGTTTTGAGCAAGTTCTGACAGCTAGCCTGGAAAACTTTTCATTTTATAAAATCATTGAAATTCTAGCATTATTTCAGATCAACAAAATTTTGTTATTTCTTGACCATTCTTTGTTTGGGGTATCAAATTAAAGAGCAGAATTTAACATTTAGACATGCAAATTTCTTTTTGAAATTTAAATACCCTCTGACAAGTGACTTTCTCGTACCCTTTTTTCTAAATTGTTTTTACTCACACATGCATGAATGAGGTTTCTTCCAAGTTATACCAGGTGAAAGAGGAGATTGTAAGCTTTACAATTGTAGGTAATTTGCATTTTGTAATTTTGATGAAGTTGTGATAAATCACTGATAATTCTCGGTTTCATTAATTTTTTTTTTTTTGATGACACACTGTATCATTTGATCTTATGTCCAGTTTCATTTATTTTCCCCATTTTTTTCCCTCAGGCTTCTTCTCCTTTGCCCTTGGTCTCATCTTCAGTCTCTTCATCATGGCCGGGTGGCCTGAGATGAGTGACCGCTTGACCAGCTGCCCTCCTGTCAAGACGCTGCTTGTTGTCATGGCAACCTATCTGTTTGAGATGCTCTTCTCGGTGTGGACGGTGGCCTACAACTTTGTGCCTTATGGATATCTAACCAGGTAGATATTCCTGAGAGCAATTGCAATGCTATATATTAGGAACAAATTGGGGGGGGGGGGTGCTTTTCACAACTAGCTGCCTAGATCTGCAATATTATTAAGCTATACGAACGGAGTGAATGATTATTTTCTGTGGCTCTTTTAAAAATCATTTTTCAGGGCTCTTTTGAGCACTTTGGGGGAAAATTTACCTTGTACCCCCATGAAAGTTTTCCCTGCTATACATGTGAAGGTAATGAAATAGTTCTATGGATTAAATTTTGGTAACTTTATAAACAGATAAAGCAAATAATGCAAAGATGTCATTGTAGTTGATGATAGGCAATTCCGTTAAGTGCGGTGTGTGCGTAAGACCCTTCTACATTTGGGTCCTACTAAGTCATGCAAAAGAGATGAATATTCTGTAAAATTTCCCTTAAAATATTGATATAATTCAAGTGTTTCTGACCCCAGAGTAAGACGTGCAAAAAGGTTTAATGTTTTATAGAATTGCCCTGATTACAACAGATGTGGCCCCCATCTCTTAATAAGGTCTAGGGTTCAAACCATACCCCCAGGCACTATTTTCCTTCAGAAAGAAATCTTTCCCTACTTTGGTACACTAAATCCAAGGTAAATGGGTACATGGCAAGATGCACTATGGGCTGGAAGCGGCAAAAACGAGTGTAAACTTACAATTTGCAATTACAGTTTGCAATTACAATTCGGCTTCATATCCTCTTGAAGAACCGCTATATGAATCCAGGTATTTATCATTATTACTTTCTTTTTACAGGGAGCAGAGTGCCATCCTATTGGTGTTCTGTGTGTTTACGATAGGTCGAGCCTTGACCAAGGGATCGCCAAGGAACACCGATGACAAGGATTGCACTCATATAGGATTCTCCAATCTAGATGGAACCGGATCTCACCAGGCTTTTGCAGACGCCAAGATTTGTAAGTTGAGAATGTTATGTAACCTTGGCACACAAGTATACATCTTACAAAGAGTTATGATTGATTCAATCATCCTCAAACTGTATGGAAATCCATCATGATTTTTTTCTCGGAAAAAACACTGAATTTTCGAGAAATCAATGAATTTATTAATTCAAAACATACATAGCAAATATTTCAAGCAAACATGCATTTTAGTTGTTCATGTTGCTCTCTTTCCATATTTATGGTTGATCGGTTCAATCACAACTCTTTGTAAGGGGGGGCCCTGGGGATGATGATGATGGTAATGGTGATATTGATAATGATGACGATGATCATGGTAATGACGATATTTACGATAATGACTGCGATGATGGTGATAATGATGATGGTGGTGATGATGATGATGATGGTAATGGTGATATTGATGATGATGGTAATGACGATAATGACTGCGATGATGGTGATAATGATGATGATGGTGGTGATGATGATGATGATGATGATGGTAATGGTGATATTGATGATGATGATGGTAATGACGATATTGACGATAAAGATGATGGTGATGATGATGATGATGATGATGGTGATGGTGATATTGATGATGATGATGATGATGATGGTGATGACGATATTGACGATAATGACTATGATGATGGTGATAATGATGATGATGATGGTGGTAATGATGATGATAATGATGGAATGGTGATATTGATGATGATGATGGTAATAATGATATTGATGATGACGATGATGATGATGGTGATGATGATGATGATGATGATGATGATGATGATGATGATGATGATGATGATGATGGTGATGATGATGATGATGGTGATGATGTTGATGGTGGTGATGATGATGATGATGATGATGGTGGTGATGATGACGATGATGATGGTAATGATGATATTGATGACGATGATGGTGATGATGATGATGATGATGATATTGATGATGATGGTAATGATGATATTGATGACGATGATGGTGATGATGATGGTGATAATGGTGATGATGATGGTGGTGATGATGATGATGATGATGGTAATGGTGATATTGATGATGATGATGGTAATGACGATATTGACGAAAATGACTATGATGATGGTGATGATGATGATAAAGATGATGGTGATGATGATGATGATGGTAATGGTGATATTGATGATGATGATGGTAATGACGATATTGACGATAATGACTATGATGATGGTGATAATGATGATGATGAAGGTGGTAATGGTGATGATGATGGAATGGTAATATTGATGATGATGATGATGGTAATAATGATATTGATGATGACGATGATGATGGTGATGATGATGATGATGATAATGATGGTGATGATGATGACGATGATGGTGATGATGACGATGATCATGATGATGGTGATGATGATGGTGATGCTGATAATGATGATGGTGATGATGATGGTGATGATGGTGATGGTGATGATGATGATGATGATGATAGTGATAATGGTAAGGACGATAATGATCATGTGTAGTTTTGGCACACATGTATTTATGATATATAATGATGATGACGATAATGTATTTCAGTAATTCTGATAAGAAGTATAAGAAAGGACCATACTTTATTAATTTTTGCTTAAGATAAAAAAAAATAAATTCTACACAAAATCACAATTATTAGCCACTTTGGTTTGTCAGGCAGTTAACTTCAGACAGCATACCTGGGCGCGCCTAATTGGGATTAAATCTTTATGACTTTCTGTAATTTTGTTTTGGCAGTGATCATCCTGGTTGCCATCGTAGGTATTGCTGGCTACGCATTCCGTCTTCCATCCCACGCGTCCAGATCGGGTGTAGCAAAAGAGAACCCCCAACAGTTCACCAGTCTTATCTGGACAGCACACTTTATGTATGATAACAACGGATGGCCAAGCTATGAAAGGGCGGCGCAGATGTTGGAAGATTCAGGTGGGTCTAAACAGTGCTATATCTTTGGTTCTAACAGAAATGGAATTGCCCTCTCCCAGTATTTCAGATTTTTATTTGTGCCACGATTAAATGGCAGCATCGAGTAACTTACTTTGACTTAATGTTGGCAATAACCTTTCAGAATCAATGTAAGGAGTTCCTATAATAGTTTTGGACTCCGTCTGGTGGAGGGGCGGGGGGTGTTAGTTCCCATTTGTGGAAGCACAGAAAGGCCCGCTATGCCCCCAGGTCATTCTAAGTTTGTGCGCTACACTAGGTGGTTTCAGACCGCCTCGAAGTTCGTCAGTTCCAGGTATTCTCTGATCTGGAAATTTACCCCGATCAGAAAATACCAGGTATTTGGTAATGTGAAAGCAAACTACGCATAATTTCCCCGAAAGAAAATACCTGCTAAATAGTAGGTACTTGGCGAAATTACGAGAACTTTCGCGGGGATTTTTCCAAGGTCGCAGGTATTTTGGCAATGTGAAAGCAATTTACGGGAACTTTTAACCCAGCGTGTTATTGAGCGCAGGCACCGTAGGGTGGCTGCTGGGCTAGTGATTTAGAATCTCGCGCCTTGCCTGCTTATCAGACCATACTGCGCATGCTCGTAACTTCAGGAACTTATCCCGAAGAAATATCTTTCGGGGCGGTGTGAATGCAGGAATAATTAATGGGTATTTTTAGCCTAAAAAAGTTTTTGTAATTTAACAGGGATTCTTATGATCAAGGCGGTTTGAAACCACCTACTGAAAAAATACTTATTTCAGTCTAATGAATCTATCTCATTGTTCTTATTGTTGCAGGGGCTGATGTTATAACACTCCTAGAGTGTGATGCTTCAAAGCCGTTCTTGGGTCATAATGATATCAGTATGTGGCTGGGAGAAAGGCTACGCATGCAGGACGACTTTGGGCCTTCCACCAAGCTCCATACGTGGGGGTAAGTTACCTTTTTCTTCATGCTTTTGCAGATAGTGAAAACATATTCCAAGATCATGGGCCAGTTGCAGAAAAGTTGCGTTTAAAGGCAACTACAACAAATCAAGCGCAAGACCCGATTGCACAAATTTAATGGTTTGAAAATAAGGTTGTGTATAATTTTGAGAGTTGCTTTTGATTGCAAATCTTTCTCCAACTGGATCCAGGAATCTGTTTTCAGAAAAAGACTTGCACTTCTGATACTTACGCCATTATTGTAACCAATATGAGATACAACCACGGCAATAATATCATATTTAGCAGGGATGTTGTCGAGGCTGGCCTGGAGGCCACATTTGCCTCTGCCTCAGCCAGAGTCATGTGTACAAAGTCCATGGGAAAAGGTTTTCTCCAGGGGCCCTCTGACTCGGAAATAGTCGTTTAAAGAAAAAATTATATTGATAATAATACTCTCATAAAACATCTACCTTACCACCCATTTACTACCTACTTGCCACTATTTTCATAATTGATCTGTTTATCATTGTGAAATTGCATTAATTCTCTGGTTTTCATGGTCTAGTGGTCAGGACTCATGTCTTTCAATCAGAGGTTCGTGGGTTTGAATCCAAGCCATGGCATTTTCCTTCAGCAAGAAATTTACCTACATTGTGCTGCACCCCACCCAGGTGAGGTGAACTGGTACCCAGCAGTATTAATTCCTTGCATGCACCAAACGCTGGAAGGCTGCTCAAGCTAAGGCTGGGGTTATGATAATAGTGCAACTCGGAATAGATTATTTCTAGATAGATGGCGCTTTCTAAATGCCTGTTTTCATCATTGTCAATTTCTTTACCTTTCAGGAATTTACTTCTATCCCGCTACCCCATCCTAAACTCAGAGCACCATCTTCTTCCGTCACCGAGGGGCGAGTTATCACCAGCTATCAGCGCTACGATCAATATGACGGGTAACTTGGTGGATTTTGTCGTCACTCACATGGGAAATGACAGAGATGACGAGGATCGAAAGTTGCAAGCAGAATTTCTGGCTAATATTACAAGAAGAAGGTACTACTACTACTAATAATAATGATAAGAAGAATAAGAAAAAGAAGAATCATGATGAAGATGATAATGACAACGACGATGATGAATAATGATAATAATGATTATAACAACAAGAGCAACAGAAAAAGATGATGAATGCCCATATTCTCAAATGAGGTTTCAGTTGTACCATGATATAAAACCATGGACTATGCAGATCCTTCTAGTATCCCCCTTCCTTTTTTGCGCCCTTTCCAAAAATGCGCATTTACTTGGATTTGTCTTAGTGTGCGCAATAAAATAAGCGGAATTATACATAAAAATCTGCATAGTCCATGATTTTGTACCACGGTACAATTGAAACCTCTTTTGAGAATACAGATCAGTTCTTGTAAAATGCATATACTGTATAACATGTTTATGTACTTCCTAATGGACCTTTTTAATTATAATTATTATTTTTCTGGAAATTAGAAATCCTTTTTTGGTAACGTCAGTATAGCATGGATGTAATCTGATTGTTGAATGTATTCTTTACTATAATAACTTTCCTGGTTCTGTTATACCTGAAAGTTCTATCTTGTTGTGATGTTTTTTTTTTTTTTACCCACTATTTTAGAGTCTGTTATACCTGAAAATTCTATCTTCTTGTGATATTTTTTTTCATTCACCCACTGTTTAAGATTAATTCTTTTTTATTTTTTTCTTCAGCAAAAATCCAGTTGTTTTTATGGGATATGTCACATCGCAACCTGGAAGCAGAGATTATAAGAAATTGACAACTTTTGGAAAGTTAAAGGTAATAAAATATTTTATATATAAAATAAAGAGTGAATTTATCAGATTTAAGTGTGGTTCAAGTCATTGGCTCTGTTGGTGGGCTTTGTGAGGATAATGATGCGATGTTGTGGTTTAGTGGTTTTGACTCTCGCCTTGTAATTAAAGGGTTATGTGTTAGAATCCCAATGAGGCAAGGCATCAATCCACATTGACCACTTCCACGTAGGTGTAAATTGGTACCTGTAACGATGTGAATGTCGATGTCATTGGCTTTGCTTTAAAAGTGTTGTGATTGCCCTTTGCCAGAATACTACCCAGGGAGTGGATATTGTGTGCACACTGTATTTGGGCGAGCCAGAATCAAATGACAGGGGTAGTGACACATGTATGATAAGCAATATACTTTATAATAGCAGAATGTGATGATGATGATGATTACGATATTTTGCATTGATGGGGATGATGATGATGACGATGATGATGATGATGTTGATGATGATGATGATGATGATGATGTTTATGATATTGATGATTATGATGATAATCATCATCATGGTTGTGATGATGAGATTGATGGTTATGGTGATGATAATGATGATGATGATGAAGATGATGGTGAAATGAACTGCTTGAAATCTCTACTTTATATGCAGATAATCAAATTTTTATGTATTTGTTTGTCTCTCTCTCTCTTTGTATCCCCCATCAGGATATAGATTCAACTGACATCCACAGATTCTGTGAATACATAATGTACAAAGGATTAAGAAGGTAAGTGGTGTATGTTGTTATTTTATCTTACCCATTGATGAATTTCTTAGTTTATTTCTAACTATTGTTTCAGATAAGAATGCATTTCTCAGTAATTTTCAGTATTGTAATTGGCATGCAGCACAAAATGGATCAAATATTGAACGGCTTTCAACCAATCAAATGAGAAGAATCTTTGCATGAGGTGTACAATGCAGAATATCATGTTTGTGTTTCTGTTTTCAGGTTGGGATACGCCCGGGTCACTCACGGAGGACTTAGCGACACTGAGATCCAGATGGCTAAGTTTGAGTTCCAGATGGCCAAATTTGAGATCCCCAAGAATAGAAAATTTGAAGACAATGATGAAATCATCACAGACAAGAATCAAATAGATGAAAGTGTCAGATTTACAGATAAGTAAGTGACTTTTTCAGTTATTTAAAGTGATGAGAAAGTCTTTTAATGTCAAGGTTTATCGTCATGATATCATCATAGATTCAAATTTGTTACATAATGATAATAATAGACAGTTCTTGTATAGCGCATAACACATTATAAATAACGTCTCTATGCGCTTCCAAAGGACTTGGATATTATTACCCTGGCTTTAGCCCTGCAGCCTTTTACAGCGCTGTGGCATTTCAAGGAATAAATTCCTGCCAGGTACCCATTCACCTCACCTGGGTTGAGTGCAGCACAATAAATTTAACTTTATGAAATCTTCAGCAACACAGCAACAGAAAGACATGTAGGACGGTGGGTTTATTGTCACTTCGTCTAATGTCAATTCATCCGATTAACAACTCGTCTACTATCAGTTGTTCTACCATCAGTTCGTCCATTATTCACATGGTCTAATTGCAGTTTCGTCCACTCACCAATTCGTCTCATAACCATTTGCTCCAATAGCCATTTAGTCCATATACCTTTTGGTCTAATTGGACTATGCGTTTAATAGATCAGTTCGTAGTTACTTCATAGACAATTTTGGTCAAATGACCTTTCATTTCTTTCATTGTGATATGCAGATTTCAAAGCAAGATATTATGTTTAGCTTGCCTTACATAGCAGGATGAAGTAATTGAATCTCACCAGATTATAAACCACCATGTCACTTCAGTACAAATGACCTTCCTCTGATCATGCATAGAATCTGTTGATCATGCGCAGAAAGGCACTACGAACTGGCTTATTGGGCAAAATTATTGAAATAAAATGGGTATTAAACCAACTTGGATATGAGACAAAATGGTCAGACACATTGGTGATTAGACAGAGTGATTATTGGACCAAAATGGTTTTTAAACGAACTGTTGATGGACGTTAATGGCATTAGACTGATAAAATGAAGGTAGACAATGTGATGAGTGGACGAGTTGCAAGAGACGAAAAGGCAATTTACCGGACAGTGTATTTTAATAACTAGGATTAAGACCCTACCCCTAAACTAGAATGTCATGCTCATTCTGCTAATTTCTCAGCAATTAGCAGAAGTTTCTACAAGATTCATTTCATTTCATTTATTGATTTAACCATTTTAAAAAACAACAAAATTACAATGTTCAAAAAATACAAATGCAGCAAGAGAATTAAATACAAAGTAGATATTCAAAGATACAAATATGATTACAATAAAACATAGTACAAAAGTAAAATGGTTAGGGAACCCAGAAGAAGCAAAAGCTTGTTG
Source organism: Lytechinus variegatus (assembly GCF_018143015.1). Lineage (NCBI taxonomy): Eukaryota > Metazoa > Echinodermata > Echinoidea > Temnopleuroida > Toxopneustidae > Lytechinus > Lytechinus variegatus. The sequence goes on along the minus strand of NC_054740.1, from coordinate 38,977,332 downwards.
ATAGGGCTCCCTGCAAGTAATAATCCACACACACACCACACTCATACACACCTGCGCTGCAAGATGAGAGAAAGTATAGGGAGAGAGCGAGGGGGGGAGACAACAGTAAATGGGGAAAGAGAGAGAGGAAAGAGTGAAGAGAAAAATGGAAAGAGATATGACGAAGGAGAAAGAAGGAGTATAGTATGAAGTAGGTATACAGTGAATACTAAGGCTAAGCTCTACAATCAGACAATAAGACTATTACGGCAAAGGGACTTAAAGCGAGAAAGTGTGGCACTGCCCTTGATATTCATGTCAAGAGCATTCCATTGATGAATTGCATTGAAATGAAAAGAATGTTGAACAGTGCACCTTTGGTATGTGAAGTTTACGACTCTGACGAGTGTTATGAGAATGTACATCAGAATTTATAGTAAACAAGTTTTTGAATATATGGGGTAATAGATTATGATGATATTTAAACATAAAAACTAATGTACCAAATGAAACAAGCGGTTGCACTGGTAGAATCCTGAGTTTGTGAAATAGCGGTTTAGTGTGTTCATAATAGAGAGAATGAGATAATGTTCTAATTGCTCGTTTTTGGAGAATTTCTAGTTGTTTTAAATGACTTGGAAAAGTATGTCCCCATGCTGTGTTACAATAAATCAGATGAGGTAATATTATACTATTATATATGGTAATAAGAATATTCAGAGGTAGAAAATATTTTAATCTATATAACACACCATTACCTCTGGATACTTTTAAACAGACATTATCAATATGAGGTTTCCAGGAAAGGAACTCATTTAAAAACACTCCAAGAAATTTAACATTTTCAACTCTTTTTATAAAGTTATTACCAATTTTCAATGGATTTAAGTTGAGCGGGAGCCTCCTGTTTCTAGATCTAAATATAATATAGTTAGTTTTGGCAAGATTTAAGCAAAGTTTATTACTACAGAACCACAGGTAAAGTTTCTCAATTTCATTGTTTGCTGATAAAACCAGTTCATGAATATTTTTATGTGACATTTATTTATTTTTATGTGACATTATAACATTAGTGTCATCAGCATTCAATTGGCACGTATTTTTATTCATACATGGACATACACATACTTGGTCATTTGTTGGATTCTGTTTGCAATCATAGTGAGATGAACTGGCAATTATGTTTGATACTGTTGTTTGTCCTTTTTTTATTGAAGGTTTGGTGATTATCTAGTAGGGCATGGATCTGGAGACCAGCATCGATATCACATGAGTACACCAAAATACTTCACCAGGAAATCACGAGAAGAGTAGAAGAAATAATCAGAAAGCTGCAACATGAAATATTGGGTTCATAACCATTAACTTTGGTCTAATAATTAGATAATTAGAGCAATGTTTCTTGATAATATTAACTTAGTAGATACTATTTCTTTAGTAAAGGGAGAGCGAATTGTCTGGGGTCTGTCATTGACTGTATGTATAAATAGCTAGTCTTAAAATGTATCTTTCAAATGACTTAATTGTTCAGAGAATAAATTAGCCTATAGTTGCATTTCCACAGAGAAATTAAAACTTCTCTCCAGGAAAAGTATTTGTTTACAGCTACTTGGTAAACCTAACCATTGCAGTATGATTGTAATGGGTAGTCAGTGGATCGGTGTGTTACCATTCAAATGGGTTTATATTGCAAGACTACACTTCTGAGAATGATGCATTGTGGGTTAGGAACTAGGCCAGATGTGAGAAGATGAGGACTTGAGGGGGCTCCTGGTTCGTATTTGCCATAAACCAATAATGTTTACTATTTGAAAGGTGTTTTCCAACGGACTTTACCCAACCCTTGCAGGATTAGGAGTTCATTCATGTATGGATTCATGTACTGGAGTGTGTCTCGTGCCAAACTTTATCAACTCAATTCAAGGAAGGGATACTGTGTGCTTCTCTTTTATTTAGTCTAAATACACTTTGTATTATTTTTTAATGTTTGTATAAAATTGATGTGATTTATGATAAAATGATAAATGTGGTGAATATATATGCAGGAATGTAAGTCTAGGCCGGTAGATCCGAGTCGCAAGGCCACTGGAGAAAATGTTCTCCCATAGACTTTGAACATGTGGCTTGGGCCGAAGCCAAGGCCGGCAAAATATGGCCTCGAGGCCTGGCTTGACTACATCCCAGCTGGTATGTAATTGCTCGATTCATGTTGTCTGACTAGCTAGTGTGTACAGCTTATGCACAGGTATTTTGACTTTAATTTCTCCTATATGGCCATTATTGGATGATAATATCAATAGTAAACTACGATGAAAATCTTTGGGGTCATATGCCCCCAAGATAATATCTTTGGGATAAAGATATACATGTAGAGATACGTTCAGTATTTATGACTGATTGTAACGTTGGTAAACAGTATGCCGTAGACTTAACAGTAGATGTTTAATTAAACAATTGTATCTTTCATATTACAGGGCACTTTTACAGCATGTATGGAACAAGGCAATTATGCATGTTTTCTCTGCATCTTACTGTGAAGTGAAATTGTTATATATTCTTTTTTTATTTTTACAAGGTGATTGGTGCTGATGTGTTTCTATTTTTTTTTGGTTGCTTTTTTTTAATCTCTGTTTGATTCTAGCCATTCTCAAGAACATGTTTATGGTCACAAAGGTCCTCATTCTAGCAAAATTACTCAAAATCAATAAAATTTAGTATTTCATATCTTTTATCAAATATCTCTTTATCAATGCCAATTGACCCCTCATGCAAACATTTTAAATGAACTGGGGAAGTTGCAGAGACCAGTGATTTTGAGAAAATGTCTTTGATATCATTTCAAATATTACCATATCATAGATCTAGATCTTTTAATTGCTAGAATATAAATTGAGATGAAAATAGCCAGCATGGATTTGCACATATGGGCATGTGAATTATTATTATTGCTTGGAAATATACTTTTCTCTAGACGAAATAGCATGCTTGCATGACAAGTTTCAACGAAAGCCATGAAACAGTTTGGTAGTTATTTTATTGAATGCTCATTCTGTTGAAATTAATTTTGTTATCATTACAGTAGATAGAATATGTTTATAAGCTCTTCCATGTCTCATATCCGTCGTGCAAGATTGTCACCATAAAGTATATTTATTCAGTACTTGTAAGTTTTCCAGTGTATTGTCAGTTAATGAATATTCAATATCTTGTTGATCATGAATATTGAATATGCTGATGATCATGAATGTTAACCATGAATATTCAAAATTTTGTTGATCATGAGTATTGATTGTGAATATATCCAAACATCTTTTTTTTATTTTAAATATTCAGTGTATATTTTATCGTGAATATTGATTGTGAATATTCATTATATTATTGGTCATGAATATCGATTGTGAATATTAAAACATCTTGTTGATTTTGAATATTCAGTTACTTTTTTCTATCATGACTATTGACCATGAATATTCAATATCTTGTTGATCATGAATATTGATTACCGGTATGAATATTCAATTATCGTAGGCTATGTCCTTGTGATAATTTATTGAAATAAATTGTGGAGAAAAAGGAATTTAATCAAGCAAAGCATTGTGGATTCACTGCCATATTGTATTAGATGTAGAATTAGATACAGGGTAGTGAAGGATAGAATGTAATTTAGATTTCGATCTAGTCAATATATAGCCCTTGTTAGTTGTATTTTTGTTGATCAGTCTGTATGTGTAGCTAGATGTAATATATCATTCCATTGTGAACAGACTGGTGTACATTTGATATAGTTATTGAAAATTTTGTGTGATTTTGGCAGACAAGATGCAATATATAATAAATCTCATTATTTTACGTACATGTAAGAGTGTAAGATAAGTTCAGCTCGCATATAGTATACAAATATACAATGACACTCGAGGATCTGGCTAAAACTATTAGCATCGAAGGAACATCACATAGTACTATTCTCCCGAGGCCCGAGGGAGAATAGTACTATGTGATGTTCCTGAGTGCGAATAGTTTTAGCCTGTTCCGAGAATGGGTCATTGTATATTTGTTTTATATCCCTTCCACTCATTCTATTTTACAGCAAAACGATTTTTAATAAGTCGATATTGAACAATCGTTGAGAAGTTGAGAAAATAATAAGTCTTGCCGTATGGATCGTCTGTTCAGCGAGCGCACCTGGTTAGTGCAGCTCGCCGAAAGTTTTCTGTGGCATGCAGTGGAGAGTACCGTTAGGCTGAGCGGCATTCTGCTCGCATTGCACCGCATAGCTCGCGAATCGCGAGGGGGGGGACAAACAAATGTATAGTTCACTTTTTCCCTAGGGAAAAAATGGACTGTGCGTGATGTCGGCAAGGAAAGTGAAATATTTCACGGCAAACGTTTTTCGTAGTAAAACTATTCTATTTCTCCTTGTGTACACTCTCAATACAACAATAAGGGATATAAATGGGAATATTATACATTGCCTACCTGGTTGAAGTGAATATAGCATTTCATTTCCCAGAAGGGATTATATTTTGCCCGAAGCGTGCATTGCCGAGTGGCTATTTTATCCCAGGGGAAAATATGTACCATCAGAGGGAGTTTAAATGAGTCAAGAGCTTTCACAGTACACCATGTATGCTTTTGTGGGCATGTGTTGGTCCTGAAAAGGACCACCCAAACTCAATGTTTTTACAAGATAGTGTATTCTTGTCGTCTTCAGGAGAAAGGGAACTGAAATATTAGTAATTTAACAGATATACCAGGCAATGGACTCTTATAATGAACCCTAAACCAATTATGTTGGCGATTTTCATACCCATTTTTACTGTACGCATGTAAATCTGGCTGTCGAAAAACAATCTTTTCCACATGCTTTTGTATAGTGGATACAGGATAGTGTCCACCTGAAATGGCAGTGAAACCGTTTCTATTTGCAAGATATACACACTTCTATACATATACATGTTCTGTTCAGCATCTGCACCAGAGGGATGTTTCACAGAGATTTAATTATGACTTAGAGTCACACTTAAATGCTGATGCGTACACGATATGAAACATGCAATCATATTGATCAATATGCAGTAATGCATTTCTTCTTGGCGTGATCTGACAATGCCATGCCTTCTATACCGCAAGCAACTAGGCATTTAATTGCGACTGTAAGTCATACTTAAATCTTTGTGAACCCCCCCCAGGACACTGATGGATTTCCATGTGTTGATGTTGATCGGATCCATCGCAACTCTTTGTAAGAAAGGGCCCTGTACTTATATTTTGTGTCACTGAAATGTATTGAGAATAATATATTGGGGTGTGGTATGTATCATGTTTATTTTGTTCAATTAGATGGCACGTTTTATCTGAAATCATATGCAGGTGTGTTTATGTATGTCAGATGGTATGACAAGTATTATGGTATTGGTCAAATGTTAAAGTGATTTCTTTTGAAGTATTATAAGCAATAATGTTGTCAAAACTGAATAAACTTTGAAATCATTACTCTGCTCTTTATAAGATTTCATGTGTACAGGTTTGTGTTGAGATAAACGAAGACATATAAAAGAACTGCCAGTCACTGAAATAGTCGATAATTCACATAACCTTGCGAATACATTTGACCTGGAAGGGGGGGGATGGGTTTCACAAAGATTTAACAAGAGAGTTTTCGCACTGCAAAGCAGAATGGATTCAAGATCACAGCAAATAAATTGAAAATGCCCGTCAACTGACAAAGAACAACTGGGAGGCTTTTTGTCAAAAATTGGTGAACCAGGGGCCCGTTGGATAAAACTTTTTACCTGAGAAAACTCAGGTTTTTACCTGAGTTTTTGCCCTGTGTTAAAGTCAATGGCAGATATCAGACTAACCTTAGTTTTCAGTTTTTACCAGAGTTTTCTCAGGTAAAAATTTTTATGCAACAGGTCCCAGAACAGCAGATTTGTTCCCAAGTTTTGGGGCTGACAAAATTTGCAGATATGTCATTTCGTCCAAGAGTCAGGGACAACACTGCTGTTTTGAATCGTCAATTTTTGACAGCCTTCTCAGTTGTCATAAAGGGCATTTGAATCTGTTCTGCTTAGTGGTGTTAAAACTCGCTACTTCTGCATTAAAGTCAATTACTAACACAACACATGATATTCAACAAGTAATCCAATTGCTGATTATTTGATAGCAGGCGTCCCAATGAGCCCAAACTGACGATGCAGCGATGCCTTACATACAATACCAACATAAATTTAAATTTAATCTTTAGCCAACCTTCAACCTTCATGAAACACCTTATCCATGTCCTAACCCAGGTACACTGATTTCATAAAAGAAATATAACTCAACCTCTCAATTTGCATGTTTTTAATATAAAGTACAAATACATCATGAAACCAAAGCTGCAAATCGTATAAATTCTATTCATAACATTACAGTAACAGCACAGCTGGACGTGAATTCACCCCACTCAAGGGATTTGGTTGATTTTAATACTTCCTTTAGCAAGAAATTTACCCATATTGTGCTGCACTCAACCCACCGTGAGGTAAATGGGTACCCAGCAGAATTAATTTGCACCAAGCAACTATTTCTTTAGCAGCTGGATCTAAAGACCACCTCTTTATGAAGACTATTGTTCTTGTGTCACTAGGGTAGTAGGTCTTCCTATACAGGTTTGACTTTAATTACTACTATCTGATGCATCTACTCAGTGTCGTAACAGCAGCATCAGTAGTTTCTCTGAGTTCTAAGAGTTTGAAGCGAAGAGACTCTGCTTGTTCGCCCCTCAGTTCACAATCCTTGGACTTGGTGTATGCCTGCTGTGTCAGGAAATCCTCTCGCAATCTCTTGACTCTTTCCTGCTCCCCACTGTTACTGTCTCCACCTCCACCAATTTCCATTTTATCAACCTTGCTTCCCTCCGTGTTCTTCTCTGTATGATTCATCCCTGCATCAATAGTGGAACAGGCCAGGTCGATTGTCTTTTGCACATGCTGAAGTTCTTTGTTCATGCTTCTGATGCCATTTTGAATGGCCTCTTCTATTTGTTCACTCGGGGTGTCCAAGTTGAATTGTATATCGACAGGAAGACTTGATTTCAAGGTGTGGAAGAATAGCATCAGCTCTCTCTTGTCTCTGTCAAAAAAGGATAAATCAGTATTTCAACAAATATATCTTTTTGAAAACTAGGACAAACTAAGCTATAATGTAGGCGGAGGCTGCAGGTTTGTTCTTTGCCTTTACAAATCCAATGCTGTTGAGAGAAACATCAGCAATACATCTATTGTGGAAGACTATGCAAAGTGGCTGCAAAGCAGCCATCACCTATACACTCCACTCTGTTAGTTCTTGTTGTTTTTTATTGACATTTCGTCGCACGCACCACAAACTGTCCTCTGCGCAGATACAGTGTGCTATCGCGCCTCGCGATTTCACCACGAACCGTCCTCTCTGTTACGATGCCTACTGTGGCGTAAATAATTCACTTCAAGAAAATGTAAAGATACGGGATGAAACTTTGGAACCTGAACTATCGAACAAAGACACCGGTAAATAATTTGCTCTCCTTGTAGGTGCACTTATTGCCAGTTTTAAAAAAGCTTCTCTTTAAATGCGTTTTCTGCAAAATTAACTTTCGCATCGAAGTGCGCAGAGAGGACGGTTCGTGGTGCGTGCGACAAATTGTCCAGTGGCAGTCTTTCATAGCAACGAACCCACTGTAAATTCTAGTCTGTAAAAATCTGACACAAACACAAGACCGGAGTGTATAGATGGTGGCTGCTTTGCAGCCGAGAGGTCCTGACATAAAAATAACACATTAGAATCCTATCTGAAAGGGTAAAATATCTGTTTTCATGATTTCAGCTCTAAATGTCTAATCTGGATTATAATAAAAATATTGGCTGCCTCTTCTTTCGGGAAACATCAAATACATTACCCTTACTAGAACCATATTGCCCTTGTCTAAAACTGGATTATAATGAAAATATTGGCTGCCTCTTCTTTCGGGGAAACATCATATATATTACCCTTAAAAGAACCATATTGCCCTCGTCTAAAACTCGGGCCAACATGATTCTTTTGTTGGCAATATACATGATGTTCCCCTCAAGACCAGTCAATATCATATCAATGCATACCTTGCACATACTGTTAGCAGGACACTATGGTTTCTGATACCGTCCACATAGACCCTCGTACCTCTCAATACCCCACTGGTGCAGTCACACAGACAGGTGTTCTCTCCTCTCATCTCCTGGAATCCCAGATCCTTGGACAGCACTCTGGGGAGATTCTGGAGAGGGGTGTACCTAGAGGTGACCTGGACAGTGATTGAAAGCTGCGATGCATCCATGGCTAGTCTGTCTGTCCTTGAGAGCACTGGCCCTGATGTAAAGAATAATTTGAGCATTATGGATGATATGAATTAAAACATTTATTTTATTTCCGTCACTTTGGCAAAAAAACCTCAGGCCTACGTTGGCGTGCCACGGACACATATTCGTACAATTGTACTTATTATCTATACAGATGTAATAATACATTTTCTCTTTAATGCCAGAGGTACAGGCATTACAAAACAAGTATAGTTCTTGTATTGTGTCTATGGATTAATTTCCAGTCATTATTACCAAGCAGTGTAGTAGTCAAGGCTCAAACCTCCAAGGCCAAGGCATGGAAACCCAAGGCCAAGGCATGAAAACCTCAAGGCCAAGGCATTTCAAACTGTTGATATACAGGACAATGAGCTAACAATGCTTAGGCAGCAGACATGGCACACAGGCCAAAATATATAAAGGGTGTGAGCGAGCCAAAATGAGCAAGCAAAAATGTTGACCCTTGTACAATACCAAGCAAGGATTTTTTGGTATTATTATTACCTCAAAGATCAAAAAGAACATCTACTATTTTTTCAACACAAATTAATGTGGCAAGTTACGAGTTAAAGCTTATGACCTTCGTTGCTCAATTGTGATGGTCCCGTGACACAAAGGTTTAATAGTAATTGATGGTACGTGCGATTGTCATGATTAATTGCACAATGTCATCAATGCAATCACTCATAAAGATATTCTTCTACGATGATTGCTAAGCTTTGTGTTACGGGCCCAATATCTTACTTTTAGTCTGGCTTTGGTGAAGTGGAAGTGGCTTCGCAAGTGTGGGATCGACTTCTGGTAACTTCACGGACAGTTTGGTTCCCAGGACGTCAGCTGCAGTAACGCTGACACGCCCACAGATCCTTGACATCACCCTTGGTCTGTCCAATCCAATCCGCTCTCCTGGACGGAAACTCATCCACTGTAGGATCAACAATCGAAAGACCACGGAACCTTCAAGGAACGTTGGTATGGACATCATAGCAACAGCATCACATTCATTTCCTGGCATCAGAGGCAATGCAGGAGATGATGAATCTCCTGACGATGAGGATGACGTTGTTCCATGGGCTTTGACAGATGGTTCCGTCATATCCTGAAGCTTTGTTCTTTTATTCGGTGGACCAGAACTGGATTCTTGGAACTCTGTTTCTGGACAATCCTCAGAGGTAATGTGGGATACTGGATGATAAATACTTCCCTCACATCCGTCAAGTTCTTGAAACAAATCAGTCTTCCATGGCAATACCAGCAACTTCATATCTGACACAGCCCTAGAAAATGAGTCAAGAATACCCAACATACATGTATATTTAAAGAGAAATGCCAGTAGTTGCAGTAAACACTGATTTCATGAGAAAGTCTGTAAACCAGGCTTAATTGTCAGTATATCATTGAGGATCTAGATCTGGTACAGTTAGATAAGCTGAACTTTGTGATATTTTGAAATCTATGCTGAAAAATGTTCACACTGAAGATCACCAACACAGATAAGCGCACGTGGGACGGTGTGTTATTATTGCTTTGTATGTTGGCCCGATGCTTGACCCGAATCCTGTGCTTATTTGCTGATTTCTCAGCAATTAAACAATTTCTTCCAGAATCCTTTGGCACATATGTTTTATTTATACAAACAGACACTTTGGTTGTCATTTCACTGGATTCTGTACAAACTCATTGTGATATCATTACCACAACTGGCATTTACCTTTAATACAGGCCTTAGATTACTCAAAGGCCATCAGATTCCATGTCCAGTTTAATATGTAATTGTACTGTTACTCCGTTTATATTACTTTGTTGAACGGAAACAAACAAGTCTAAATCTAATACCCTTCTGATTGACTCCCATGCCCCCCCTCTTATTAGCATTGGAGATTTGAAAAAGATTTGTTTTTCTTCCATTAGTGCTTTACTATACATGCCCAAACACATTAAGATTTAGGCCATTTTGACATTGATCAATACATGAAACTTATTTGCATATCAATTGTGTAATGGCAATAATCAACTGACCTTTGACTTTAATAGGCCCGGGTCATTGCGCTTATTTGGGGTAACATTTGCTCACAATTAATCAATAATAGATTGTTCTTTTATTATCATTATACCGTAATTATTAAGTCCATTCCTCACCACGGGGTATCGTTTGTGACCTTGACTCCAATGACCCACTTCCCATTGACGATTCTATGCCATCCATTGGTGACATTTAACCTTTGACCTGTATCTCTCCTTGGCTCCGGACATTGCGATGGCTGGCTGGCGACTACCCCACACAGGTGGACTAGAGTTGCCTGAAGGTGAAATTAGAACAAATCTGTTTGTTACGAAAATCTCAACTTTGGAATTTATCCCACCAATTTCAGGCAGGCTCCTATGTATTTCAGGTGGGATATCCTGCCCACCTCCTCATAAAAAACCCTGTTTGAAGTTTAATCGACATCATGCATCTTTGCACCAGAGATATTGGTTTTGTATTACGCCTGCACTCCCTCATTATCTTAAGTAATAAACATATTCTTACTTGGCAGCCTGAAAAGAAAAAAAAAATAGGGGAACATAAATGTATTTTATTTGCTTGTTTTAAGGCACTCTCATAAGTAGATATCACTTGCCTGTTTGATTTTCCCTCTTTATCTTTATTCGAATCCACCTTTTTTCATCCTTACCTGTCCCGGCGATGAGATTGATACACCATTTGCCATCTGAGCCAGATTCTCCATCGATTGTGTGATGATAGAATCCTTGAGCCTTCTGCTGAGTTCCTGCTCCTTCAATGATGTTAGTCCAATCTGACAGCAAAGAAATAAATATTCATGATTAATCTGTTTTTGCTCCTCAAATTGGAAACAATCATTCTTTTTCAATTCATAATTTTCATACTTTAAATAGTTAAAGTGAATATAAAAATGGCAACACTCATTTATTTTCATACTCTGAATAAAACAAAATATTAAATTGGCAACAATTATTCCTTTCCTATGAAATAATCTTTATACTTTGAATAATATACATGTAACATATCAAATTGGCAACAATCATTCAATTTCATGATATTCATACTTTGAATAACATAAAATATTAAATTGGCAACAATCATTTTTTCTATTCACAATTTTCATACTTTTGATAAGGTAAAACATTAAATTGGCAACAATCATTCATTTTCTATAAAAAATGTTCATACTTTGAATAAAATTAAGTATCAAATTCATTTTGGCAACAATCATTTCTTTTCTATTCATAAGTTTCATACTTTGAATAAAATAAGATATCAAATTGGCCTATGGGATAAGTATCCTTGTCTCTTGTCATAATTCACTTACCAAGTTGCAAATTCTACATAGTCTAATCTTTTCTAAAGCAGCAATAACTTTCTTATTGCTTGTCTGATTTCTTTCAAACAAATCACAAACAAACCAACTCGCATATTTAATGAGCTGTGACCTCTGACCTGCGGAGTCCGAATGCAAACTTTGCCTGTATTTGGTGTCATCTACCTACACACCAAACATTTTTAAATTGCCATTTAGCCCCACCTATAGTACGGGGTTAAGCTTAGCCCACTTTCTTTTTACACAGCATTTTTGCAAAGTGGGCTAACCCCACCTTTAGTACGGGATTATTTGGCCCTGCAAAAAAGCAGGGTTATCTCAGCAATTGCGGTGCTAAGAGCGATAGTACGGGGTTAAGATCGCTAGTGTAAAACGAAAGTGGGCTAAGCTTAACCCCGTACTATAGGTGGGGCTAAATGGCAATTTAGCCCCACCTATAGTACGGGGTTAAGGAAATTTTAGCGTGTGTAAAAAGTGTACGAGTGAAGTCCTTGTACTACGAATGATCGACAAAAACCACTAGTCCGGGGTTAGCGAGTTTTGTGTGTGAAAAGCAAGCATTCCTTATCCGGGGTTAGCAATAACAATTTGGCATGTGTGAAAAGGAAAAAAAAATAGTACGGGGTTAAGGATAGTACGGGGTTAGCGATTGTCCGGGGCTAAGAAAATCCTGTGTAAAAAGGGTATCAGATACACATCCTGAAGAAAATAAGCAATTACTTATTCCTTAAAAGGGTACTTGGACCGATTTTGCCCCCAAAATGCTCAAAAAAGCTTATCCAATTTTTACTCAGTAGGTTGTGAAAACTAATACCCAAATATACATAGGTTTGTTTAGGGGGGTTTTTTTTGGCCTTCTACTTACCTCGACCTTGGCTTCTAAAGCTTTCATGGCTGTAATAAGGCTCTCTGGGCTAGACGTAGACTGCCTGACATCCGACCTCTGACCTTTCCCATCATGCAGTGCTGGGTCACATCTCGTAATGTGGCACAGATCAAGGTCGGTGAGGATGAACTGAGGGAACGGTTGCTCTTCAGGAGAGCCCTCATTGGCATGCAGGAGCATAAGTAGCTGATCTCTGCCATTTCCAATGACATCATCAATACAGACACACATGACATTCTTCCATTCCTCTATGACCTACAATAATCATGATGATAACAACAACAACAATAACAATAGTTATAATTATAGTAATGATAATAATAATAATATCATATAGAATTATAAAGTGCAGAAACTATTCACTAAAGTATATATTCTACTGTGCTTTATAAAGGTTTCATCTTATTAGGGAATATTGCTCATGCTGAAATTTAGTTTGACTTAAAAAGACATTAGGTGGTGAAATGTAAATTCCATGAAATGAGATAGTGTCCCATTTGTTGAATTTCTTTTTTTAAACTTTTTTATGTCGCTGGTCATTTTCAAACGTGAGTGACACGACAATCGGAGAGGTTTAAGGGCTCATATCTTCAAACTTAAAAGTTATGAATCAATCATGACTACTATATTATATACAATGTAGGACTGGCATGGGCCACTGCGAGTTTGATTTGAATTCAACAGTTCGTTTAGTAGATATGATTAAAAAACGGTGCGTGAGTGACACGACAAATTTTGGACATGGGTTTCTGACCACTAACACATATGGTTGGATTCGTGCCCAAGTAGTTGTCATGGAGTACTGTGAGTACCAGTAAATGGACATAAATAGTGTACCTATCTAACACACACAGTCAAAATCAATCAAACCTTCTCTATGGAAAATGGTACCCTCCTATATACCGTGAGTGACACGACATCCAAAACGTGAGTGACACGACAAGTGCAAAAATACAACATTTATCTCAACATTGAAAGTATTTTTTGCATGATCTAGAAGAGTAAAATATCATTAACCAAAAAACAAGCTTAATTACATAATAACTGCTTTCTTTAAAGTTCAGAATATGTCATCCTGACATTTTATTCTTGGTTTATGGTCATATTTGCCCATCAACTCACATTCCCTATACCATACCTCATTGTCACAATAGGGCTTCTACCACTCTCCTCTTTAGAGGAGGAGGGGGCACTTGAAGGAGGTGTTATGAGGTCTTGACATTGACATCAACTCAAACATTCTTTTTGTGGCCTGATATCACTCAAAACTTTCTCCCTATCTGTATATGAAAGTTTACAGGTTCATACAATTCAGCATCCACAATGGATGGAATAATTTTTCCTTGTAAGAAAGGTATTCTCAATAGTCACTAACATCATCTGGCATGGTCTGGTAGCCAATGATGTCATGTATGACTCCTTTTTCTTGAAATATAGGATTACAATATTATCCTCCTTTAATATTTTAGGCATTGTCCAAATGGGACATGGCAGTTTCAATGTCTTTTTTGGTACCAAACCCCTATCAAGTTGCTGCACACTTCAGATGGACTATCAGCAAATCCTTGAGAAACTTGGAAATTCATCTCAACAAGCACAGGTTTTCTCCTGAACACTGCTTGTATGTGGACCCTCCCAAGGCAGTACATGTAGGCACTGTACCAAAATTCAGAGCTATGCTTTTAGCTGGAATCTTGTAAGCACCTTTTCATTGCTAATTATTTGATCATATACCATACCACGGGAATCCAGGGAAAGCCACAAGGTGAAAGACGCAGTCAGTATCTGATTCTTGCAGTCTGCTACTATTACATAACAACTACAAGTCATTAGCCTTTCCTTTTCTAAGCCCTTGGATGTCACACTAAAATCCAATTCAGCATCCCAACCAGGCTCCCTTTATACCTCAATAGCTTTTTACCCTCAAGGTCCTGCTCCGTTCTTATCAGGGTACCCCCCCAAAAAAAAAAAAAAAATTGATCTACTGGTACATGGCAACCCATCCAAAGTTGCTAAAATCAAAACGCGGTCTCGGTTGGGACTTTTTGGGACCTACATGAACATGCATCATTTTGTTGTAATGAATATGTGTAAATGCAAATCTGCTCTGAACACACATCGGCCCGCTTACGGTAGTTTGCTGTTCAGACCCTACATGTAGTTTATCACTAGCGGTATGAATGGTGGCCGAACAAATAATGATTTTGAACTTGGCATGTAGCTGCTTCAAGCAATATCCAAAATGTTCTATCAAATCTCAGTACATTCTCACCTGAAATGTTTATGTTTTCTTGCAAATTTGTTTATTTCATGTCCTGGAATACAAGCATTATGGCAAATGAAAAGGTTGATTTAATCAATCAGAAGGAAAAGAAAAATATTTTCTTTTCCAAATTTGAAAAAACGTTTAGTGTTCATGGTGATCTCTTATATCTCATGTACACTACTTTACCACTAAATTTCTGCAAATTTCAAAAAAGAAATCCCTGACTTTTCTGAAGCTCTATGAGTATAACAAAGAAATAACATTGCTCAAAAGAAAGGTGAACTTTCTGCTCATTTCTGTAAATGGAGACAGAGAATGTTCGAGTAATACCTAGGTATGACTTGAAACATCACCATCACCAACCCTTTATGCATTGTAAATATGTCCATTGCTAAAGTATAGTGGTTTTTCTCTTGATACATTCATAATTTTGTGTTGATTATGTTGTTATATTCTTAATCACAGTACATTCACCAAAATATGAATCAGGATCCGAGTCTTCACACCAATGGAAAATTGTCAGGATTTTTTAAACCAAGGCAAACACGGAGAGGAGAGAAAATAGATGAACTCAATGTCAAATTCAATATTTCCATAAAAAGGAGTAAAATTAGGAAGATGGAGGAAATTATTAGCATAAAATAGGCCTAAATGATGTCAGGAACAACATTTTGACTGTATCCCTGGTAAAACGCTTCAAAAATTACTGGATGTCCTTTTTTATACACAATATAATACCGTGAGTGACACGACATTTCGTGAGTGACACGACATTGTGTGTGACACGACACAACTTTAACAGTTAATTTTAGCTTTACCTTAACACATTGGACCAAGTTACTTTATATACAATAAGGTACAGATAAACTGTATTTGCTCCAGTACTGGGATAAATTAATTTTCAGAATACACAGCTCTAGAAAACTTTTTGCATTTAAAACGTGAGTGACACGACAACCAGTTTTGAAAACTTCGAAACCCATTTTTTTTCAGAAAAACACTTCACACAATTTTTTTTTGCTATTTAGGAGTTAGATACAATACACAGCTTGTATCCTGCCAACAAATGTGCTTCTAATACAAATTTTATATTGTGATAGGCAATATGTGAATTTTAATGCAAAAATCAACATTTTGTAACATTTAATTTCCCTTGCATAAAATTCACTGTATCTCAAGACATAATTAATACTTTTATGTAAATGAAATGGAAAAATATACTTTAAGATGTCTAGTTTCAAAAAACATTGATGCCTAATGATTTCTAGCAAGTTTTAATTTTCACCCCCATGTCCACTTTTGTTTGAAAATGACCCGCTGTGTCTGCAAATATACATGTAGTTTTGTCATTCTAAAATTTTCCGGCAAATAATACAATGACACAACTTTTTAGATAACAGTTGATCTTTTTATTTGATCCTCATTTAATATGACATCAATTAAAAGTATTGTGTCTAATGCCTAGGCCTGTAACATTATAAAAGACATGGTCAGTTGTATTAAAGGTTGTAACACTAGGCATTACTGTAGGTCTACAAACTGTCCACACCAAAAACAGTTTTGGGTCTATTTCTTGATAGGTAATTCACTCACCTGAAAAGATGTACAACTGATGACACAAACTTGACTTCTTCTTGACCTTACAATGAGCACCTTCTCTCCTCTTGTTTCCATGGTAACAATGTCAACTGCATCATCAAAAGGGATGCTGGTGAGTTTGCAGAACACGCCGTTCTGGAACTTCAAGAGCTGCTTCATGGAAGTGGCAATGTATGTCGTGTTCCATTGTAGAGAAGGGTTGTAATCTCCAACATTCTCAGATTCCCCGCTCGATGTATTCCCTTCCTCGTATAGCATGCAACACGTGATGGAAGCATACACCTCTGGCACAAGACAGCTGGAGTTTGCGAAATTAAAACTCTTCTCCGACTGCCATATTGCTCTTTTCCATATCCTTTCTTCGCTGCCACCATCAACTTCAATCTGAGGGGTGGTGATGAGGTGTAAACTGCCGTCAGGATTCGCCGAGCAATGCATGATGCTGCTTTCCTTAGCGTCGTTCACATCGATGAACCGATGCACTGTAAAACTTCGGCTCCCGACCTCTGTCCTGGCGATAAGAAACTCATTCCTTTCAACCACCCTCCAGCATACAACTGGACCATCAGCTAAGTAAACGCTATTCCTTGGCAGTGCAAATTTGGTGGAGAACTCTCCGTAAAGGCAGAGCTTGTTACTGGAAGGCACGTAGAAGAAGAGTGAACAAACATAATCTTCATGTAAGGTCTGACTCTGGATGATCACGCATGGAAGAACGACACCTGTATGACTTTCTCTGAGGCACTGTGCTGACACGATTCTGCCATCAGCGTTCTGAAGAGCGCAAGCTTTGCTTCGAGTCTCCTCCTCGAAACTTCTATTCTCTGAAGAAAATCCAAAAGACACCACTTGAAGTTGAATGGCCTGTGCGTCGCTGCCGCTGAATATGGAGTCATCGCTGAATAAAGATTTATCACTGTCCCTGTTAGGCTGCGAATGGCCAGAAAGCAGCTCAAATTTAATGACACGTCCCAGGTGCGGTACAAAAGCTGTTTGATCCATCTCGACAATCAGCAAATATTTCCAGTCTGAACATATTGATCTGGGGATAGATAACAAAAAGGTATGGTAATTAATATAATGTGCATTGTCTACTGCCCAGTGCCCCTTACAGTATCTCTGCATATCTGCATGATTCAATCAAACAAGAAATAAAAAGGCCACTGAATTGCAATATAGAGACAGATTATTTTTTTGCTTGTTTTATTTGTTTTTGTTTGTTATATTTCAAATATTTGTTTTCCCTTGAAAACTGTACTCAGATTACCAAGGAGGCAACCCCGGATAAATAAAACATGATAAATAAAGATTTAACGAGTGGAACACCCCTTGCATCCCCATCTGCATTACACATCATCAGGCAATGACATTGCAATATCACTAAATTACTCTTTTTTTAACTTAAACTTTAATTTTCTTAATATAAAATTCAATAATTGAAGTCTACCAAGACCAAAGCTACGATGCCCTGTTGGCTGGTCTCAATGCCCCTGGCAACTATCAAATTAGTGCCCCTTTTAATTATTAAGACCTGGGCCTAAAAAAATATCAGTTATGTGCCCTCATCCCACCAACTATAAAAATGAAGAAAAAAAATAAGTTCAATATTTTTTAGAAGACCACATTACACACGAATGCAATGTTTTTTTGTGAGAAAAGGTCAGATTTGGACTAAGAATTTGCTCAAATTTATACTCATTGGCTTTAAAAAAGCACTTTAATTACCATGTGTTTTGGCATGTTTGACAGCATACATAAATCGTCCCATGTGTGATTTTCTTATCCGTGAATAATTGGGGCCTCAATAAGATGGACAAAAGCTGCCAGAGTAGTCAGAATTTTAAGTACCTTTGTACAAAATCTACAGATATTTAATCTAAATTGCAATAAACAAGAACTAATTTCACTCAAAAAATTTTTGATATAAATGAAATGATAAAATCACTAGACAATTCACCCCCACCGACAAGCCCAGTTGTCATCATTTTTTTATAGGTAGATCTTACTCCAACAAAAAAAAATGAAACAGCATTTCTACTAAACAGCAATACCTTGATATATTCTTTATCACAGACATTGCTCAAAACTTGCCTAAAATTTCCTAAATAGTGAAAAATAAGGCTTAAATACTCCATAAAATGGGCTGGAAATGCATGTCTGCATATTGGTCCCTATATAATATTCCAGTCAAATATATTGCTGTACACATGCGTGACCAAAAAAAACATGTTTAAAGGGGTGTTTTTTTCAGTTTTGGACGCGTGCCGAGCGTGCACCCGTCCAGGGTATAAAAAACATAGATATAAAAAAAGGGTAATTTTGAAAGATTGGTCAATGTTCAAACGTATTTCGGGTATGTTTTTTTCCAAAGCTTTTTTTTAGACTAGCCAAATGTGTTTAGGGTATTTTTTCCCTGGGGTCATATTCTGGGGAGCGTTTCATGATATTTTCATCCGACAAGATGTCAGATCTGACATCTTTCCATGATTTTGATTGGCTGAGAGTCACTGTTCCTATGGTAACTGTCAGATAAAACGGGACTTGGCGGATAAAACATCCGACAAGTCCTTTCATGAAACGCCCCCCAGGTGACAATTTTTTAGGGGCCAAAGTGTGTAAATAAAGCCCGTGAAAATCTTGTCATTTTGTCATTTTTGTATTTTGTTTATTTCCTTTGACTTATGTTTTCTTCAGCTGTTTTACACTTTTGTTCCGTCTAGACTTGAGTTCATTTGCATTTCTTTTCAGTACTGGCCTTGCAGTCTGAACTTAGGTTATTTGAGTTTAATGATATTCAGTTGTCATTCCTTCTACTCTGAATGCCTTTCCTCTAATTCTTTTTTTCATCTTCATTCCTTCTCTCTTTTCTATTCAGGTGTTCCACTCATTTCATCCCTCACCTGACTCCTTACTTTCTACTTCCATTATTTATACCTTGGTCACATTTGTTCTACGGCGGCCGTACGGCGAGTCGAGAACAGCCGTTTTAACATTTTTTTGTCCAACTACATATAGGTGGTTTGAATTAAAATTAATTAAACGGCTGTTTTCGACTCGCCGTACGGCGGCCGTAGAGCAAATGTGACCAAGGTATAAATAATCACCAAACATCTTTGTCATCTTCATCTCAGTCCTTATTGGTTTATCTTATGAAAAGCAGCGCTGATGAAAAGGGTTCTTACATTTTAGTTTGATCCTTCCATCCATTTGATTTTGATTGGTTGACTATACTTGATTTAAATATCTATGTAAATTATTATGTGATACCAAGTTTAGCTGAGGCAAAGTAGCCCAGAGATTAAACAATGCACTACCAGACTTCTTTGGTTACAGTTCTGTTTATTTGCATCTCTACTTCAGTTTCACTTATTTCCCATTTGGTTTGATGATTGATTTGAGTTTCAATTCCAAACTTATAATCTATTAACCTTATGCTTGTTTAGGAGATTATTTTGCACACAGAGAAAAACTTGTTTAGGGGGTGTCTGGAACTAATCTGGCCACGCATGTGTACAGTAATACATTTGACTACCGGGCACTGCCCCCCCCCCCACTAGTCTCTGTCTTATCTCTGTCTTAATTTAATGTAGAAAAAATAAATAAAAGAATTCAATTACCATAAAACTAGTGCCATATGATTATGATGAATAGCTGTAGACTCTAATGGAAACTGATGGTATAAAATAATCAAGCATTTGATTTGTCCCCCAAAACAAGAGAAAATAACCCAAACATTGCCAACCTTATTTCACCACACAGGGAATAGTAACAGAGAACAAGGTTTAACTGTATATCATATTATACCCGATCACACAGTGTGAAGTTAGCTTGTTCGCTGAATGAATGCTCATTTAAAATTTGAGGATCACATGCATGCACAGCTCAGGCCTCAGCTTACAATTATTAAGGTTAAGTTCACTCCCAAAAAAATGTTGATTTGAATAAATAGAGAAAAATCAAACATGCATAACGCTCAAAATTTCATCAAAATCGGATGAAAATAACACCCCTTTCATAAACCCAATTACTATGAATTAGGCGGCTAATAGCAGCATAATTTGGTCGTAAAATTGGAGGAGGACAAGAGTTATCCGCATTACTCTGATGCTGCTATTATCCGCATAATAGCAGCATCGGGACAAGATTTTGAGTTTATGAACGCATTTCCAAATAATGCGGATAATTGCCATGGTGCGGTCACAAGGTCACCCTTTTCCAACACAACCGCATCGGAGGGGGCGTGTCCAGTTGTCATGGCGATTATCCGCCTTTTTCAGGACGGGCGCTCGTAAAAATAATGCGGCTTATTTTCGGAGTTTATGAACGCAATTTTTATTGAATTATCCGCATTACTCTTAGGCGGCTAATGGGAGGATAGGTTTATGAAAAGGGTATTAGAAAGTTATGACATTTTAAAGTTTCACTTATTTTTCACAAAACAGTGATATGCACAATTCAGTAACATGCAAATGAGACAGTCGATGTCCTTCACTAAATATTTCTTTTGTTTTTTATTGTTTGAATTCATTTTTTATAGATTTGATGATAAGGACCAACTTGACTGAAGCACTAAATGTTAAAATGATGGAATTCCACATGTTCAGGGAGAAATGAAACTTCATTTCATATGACAATGACGGGAAAATCAACATATTTCATATAGGCCTAATAAACTACAGAACTCAAAAGAAATAGTGACGTCATCAGTTCCCTCATTTGCAAACCAACCAAGATGTGCATATAACTGTTTAAAGTTTTGCTTAATTTCACAAAAAAAATACATGCACATCCTGATCCTGGTCGGTATGCAAATGAGACTGATGACATCATCCACTCTTTTTAAATTTAATAAATTTTCATATTAATTTTATCAAATCAACCTTTTTGTTGGGGTGGACTCTACAATTGTCCTCTAGTTTAATTGATTAATAAACTACAAAGAGGCAGTAACATTCTCTATTATTTCCAGAAGTAAAATTCAAAGCTAAAGGCCCAAATTTTCAGATCTCACAGTTATAGGATGAGTGTTTACATTTTATGAGATGATCTATGACTCGAACTAAAACAAACGTGAAAATATGTATCTGGGACTGGGTCTGGGACTCACAAATGTAACTAAAGAGCAGAGTAATCAGTTGTCAAGTGGTGTTCCATGTTCTTGTTGATTCTCCTTTTCCAGTTCATCCATCTTGTCGAACTAGAAGTAATCGTGAGTAATAAAAGCTGTGAACAAATTCATCCCTTTCCAATAAAAAGTTAATTATTTAAAGTGGACGCTCTGCAGTGCATCAGTGCTTAATTTATGGATGGTGATCGAGTTCAACTTTCCAGTTGTCCACGGCCGGCCGGCCGGCCAGCCACGTGCATATTGAGCGAATGTTTACCATTCACGGCTCACGGGGTCAAAACTATCAACCAATCAGCGATTACTGTATTGATGTTGTAAGCCAGGGAATACTAGCCTTTAGAAAGTTTAGGCGGTGACTCTGGAAAATTTGACAAGCACCCCCCCCCAAAAAAAAAATAATAATAAATAAATAAATAGATAAATGAATGAATGGACGGATGGATGGATGGATGGATAAATAAATAAATAAATAAATAAATAAATGAATAAATAAAATAAATAAAACAAGAACAAGAACAAAAACAGGATATCGGACCTAGCTAATTCGCCTCCCAGAAAAAAAAAATTGACAAGCAAATGCCGGGACATCATTTTGTAAAAAATGATGGACGTAATTCCTATAGCAGCTCACTGTTTGAAATTTAAGAGCAAGAGTGGGAAAAAACCTTCCATTATATTTCTTCTTTTTATCGATCTCACCCTTATTCCTAATTACAATCTGTTATGCACTTACTAGTATTATAGGTCCATGCTGTTACCTGCATGGGCCCGTGTCATAGAGATTTGTCATAAAAACGCATAATTTATATAATAAATTCAGAATAAGCAAATCAAATTGAATAATTTCAGTAGCTTTAAACTGTAATTCTTGCTATATTAGTTTCGTGCAGTGAACCCAATATATTAGTTGTTAGAATTATACCCAGGGTCTATGGATAGGCCTATTATTCTCAGGATTATAGCGATATTAAGTTCTCTCCCCGTATGTCTGAATCGAAGTGCTTAATTCAACTGTATTTTTCTTTTTAAACTTCTTCTTAGGGGTAGGGACAGCTCATGTATATTCATTGCGCAAACTGATGATGTCATATATTCCCATTTGTTCTTTTGTATTTTATTATATGAAGTTATGTCTCCTCAAGAAATGTAATGATCCTAAAAAAGAAGGATCATTACAGTGACAAATTATTCAATGCATGATCCTGCAATTAAGGAAGACATATCATACAAATAATAAGTATGAATCAATCATGATTTCATGATAACAAAAGAATGAAGAAAGTGTGGATGTCGGACATAATCATCAGTGTACCTGAAGAATATTCATGACGACGTGCATAATACTGTTTTCACAACTTTTAGTAAAACTTTAAAAATTAATAACTTCTTATTTGTTGTCAGATGAAATTTTCAGCTTTTATCTCGTGAATTTTACTATGATATTATTATAAAATTAGCTTAATTTAATTCATTTGCTAATATAATTGTTTTATTACTATTACAATGATCATATATTAATTCATTATATTTGATTGATTTATTTATTTCTACATTCCAATAACAAAAACATATACAAGTGTAATCATTTTTTCTCAGCATAACATAATTTGACATAATAAATAAAATATGCACATGCATACATTCTAACAATCTACTTGAAATATATTTATACCTGATAAATTTATTTTCTTCTTCTTTTTTTATTATTAAAAGAAAAAGCAGAAAAAATATATATATAGAATTGATAAAGGCCTCGACAGGAAAGGGGAAGGATAACCAGACAAACAGTGTAATCATTATATTAGTGCTCACTTAATATTATATCATTTTATATAATAATATCAAACTAATGTTAACTTAAAATGTAGGCCTGTTTGCCAACAAGCACTTTGCTTATTAAGGGTATCCCTCGATCCATTTTAGAATGATATATGTACTTTATTTCATGTCATATTTTTATTTATGCTGATTTTTAAAGATGGTAAATAAATTGAAATTGAGTTGGAATATGTGATTTTATGACCGAAATAAAACATGTAAAGCAGGACTTTTATATCCAATGAGGTGATTCAATCTATACTTGTTTTTCTCTCATTTTGCAGGTACATTTTATACCAATGAATTTATCTATTTCAAACAAAACATAATAAGAATGATGAGAACCTTATGAAGTTGGAGAGGTAATTCACGTCGAGCGTCGGCATGAGATAGTAAATATTATATCTCTATGAGCGTCAGAGAGGGGGGGGGGTTCTTATTTTTATTTGGCAACCAGTCAAATTTGACTTTTTTCGCCATCATATTAAATTTTTAACTTTTTTTTCTTTAAAAAATAAATGAAAAAAGTAAAATTCAAAAATATATTTCTTTTTCATGCGATATTGTTTTTTTCTTTATTAAGTCACTTACAGTTATTTGATAACAATATATAATATAATTTATGCATAACGAAAATGGAGAAACATCTGACGAAATAAATTTGAAGCGTGAAAAGAAAACATACAGCACGGCATATAATTTACATTCTCAATATAAATGAAGTAGATTCTTGATGGACTTATTCATGCCGTAGTAATATAAAAACAAATGAGTCTTGAAATAAGAATATCCCGTAAACACTTATGTTGCAACGCGACGGTAAACAATGGGTGACCGGTATCGGCTGATCAAACACTACTGGTACTGGTGAATGGAATATTCATATTTTCAACCATGGCGACGAATGTTACCTCGTATTATGATCCTGACGGTAAGCTTATGCCATATTGATTCGACTGAAAAGAATTTAACTCTTAAATTCTGATGGTATAGATCTGGAAGAAAAAAAAACGTTCGCGAAAACTCCTGCCTCGCGACAGGTGCAAATAGAGCTCACTCCCCGCCGGGCCTCGGCCCTCCCTACATGCATATACCCCTGCATTCAGTGTGCGTTGCTCGACATTTAGCAGACATATAATAGGAAACATCAATTTAACGCAAGATCGTGAGGGTTTAACAGATTTAACCTCTGATTCTAAATGCACTATATTTTGCTCCAAAAATAACACAAGTTTGCTCTTCGTGAACAGCCATAATTTGTTGAATAATTAAATGACAATGAATTCTGATGATTGAAGACTAAATACCCATGATAATATATATATATATACCGGTATATATCATTTCATTCAATAACTTCGACCTGCATATTTTGTTTTCACATCTGAATTGGATCGTGCTTCATACCATACTATATTTGTACCATTTCATTATTCTGCATAGACTATATATACAGTAGTATTGATCATTGGCGGCGGAAGCCAAAAAATTTAGGGGGTGTCCACCTGAAATTTCGGGATGGACACAGGTAAAAAATTTGACAAGCGCCCCAAAAAAGGTCATCAACCTAAATTTTAGGGGGGGACAACACACGTTCCGAGGGGGGTCCACGTGACTTTAGGGGGGGACGCTGGAAAAAAATTGACAAGCAAAAAAAAAAAAAAAAAGTTCTCAAAAAAAATTTTAGGGGGGGACCATCCCCCCACCTAAAATTTAGGGGGGGACATGTCCCCCCGCTTCTGCCGCCTATGGTATTGATTCTAAATATTCGAAGAAGACAGGTGTGAGTGCATGCCTCCTTCTTTTTTTCATAATAAACAGGGGGAAAGAGGACAATAGGGGAAAAAGGATAAGGCCCCCATCTCACTAGGATGGCGATCATGGCGACCATGGCGATCTGTCTAAATCCCGCAAAGCGTAGCAGAATCGTCCTCGAATTCTATTTTTAGCCTGCGAGGCGATTGCACTACAACTTCACTGCGACGGACCTGCGCTGAAGGTGATGGTAATACGCTGGTAGTACGACGCTGCCACTCTCTTGCCACGATTTGAGGCAGATGTGATGGGCTGCTTCTGCGATCAAAGCGACCGTACAACGAGGCCCATACGCTAACTAGGACCTCGGTACGGTGGTGCTACGAATGGAACGATTGTGTTACGTTCATGATGGGCTCTTGAAACGATTTCAAGCAATCGGCATATTGATCGCGGCACATGAGACATTTTTCAGTCGATTGCCAACCTCCGACCAAGATGGATGTCCAGAATTTGGTTGGACTTATACATCTTAACATTATACAACAACTTCAGTTAGAAGTTGAATACGAGGACCTGATACGAGGACAGTAGAAGGAGGAGGCCAAAAAGATACTGGGTCCGATCCTGGCTGTCACTTAAGTCATAATATACAATATATATTAAAATTTCACTCAAAAGATGTCGATGAGCCCAATAGTTAATTATGAGGGATGCATCCAGAAATTCATAAAAGAGCATAAAAATGTTTTATATTTTGTTAATTTTTTTCCCAAAAAGTTTGTGACTCAAAATTGTTAGGTAAATTCCTTTCAAATTTGCTTTCAAGAAGTAGTCTACTGATGTGAGAGCACTCATTAGGGGAGGGGGGGGGGGCACAATACCAGAATCCCCATAAAGTGTGCTTTCCCAATCAATACATTAGTGATCGAATCATTAAAATTTTAATATTGTTTACTGTCACTGTAGTTAGAATTCATTCTATTTTTAAAACATATTCAATTTATATATTTTTGCGGAGGTAACCCATTTCGTCATCAAGACATGCGAGCGTCTTTTTTTTCTCTCTTTCAAGCTGGCTCAGCAGTTAGATTTTCATCCTCCTACTATACCTCCTCCTCCTCCTCTTCCTCCTCTACCATGTCTACCACCACCATAACCTCATGTTCGCTCCCTCTTGGACCGCCGGTATAACAGATTGGGCAGCTTCCCTTTTTGGTCCTTTTTCTGGGAAGTATATTTGAAAACGTCGTGGTGTCGCCTCGTAATCTGTTGAAAATGTGATAATCCGCTGCCATCGGCACGTTGTTTCATAGCAGCGCAGACGGTCGCTGCTCAATCGCTGGCCAGTCATCAGCGGCGCAGCAAAAGCGCAACGCGAATGCCTGCAGCGGGCTGAGAACGTGTGCCACATGCCACCCAAAGGGAAAGCGTCGTGGTGGAAACGGTGTGAAGCGTGTCGAGCGCAAGGCAGTCGCCTCGTAAACGGAAGCAGCGTAGCAGAATTGTCTTGGGAACGGGCCTGAAAAACACGGGCGATTGGTGCCGCTTTTAATGCGCTTCTACTACGCTTTGTGCGTTGGAGCTTCGTTACAGTTACGAATATGTCGTTTGTAATACGCTCTTGACTCGATTATGATGCGCTTTAGCACCTCCGCGATCTCGCTACGTAAGTTTTGAACATGTTCAAAATTTTGTGGCGACCAGGAAGATGGTGGCGATCCTTGCCGCTTCAGAAAAGATCAAGGTACGACGGAGAAGATTGAAAAGATCAAGCCAGGTTCAAGCTACGATATACCACGCTTTGTCGATTTTTGACGATCGCAGCGGAATCGCCATCTAGTGAGATGGGGAAAAAGTATAAACAAGATGAATATTTGAAAGATGAATACTGATTTAATTTAAAATCGAAATTATTTATATGCATGAAATTGATGCTAGCTTGGTTGTTGTTTTTTCAGGTATCCTGAGTAATCGTAAGCTGATCACCCTGTCAACTCTGATCGGTGACCGTTACCCTTTGCTTGGTCAGCGGCTTGGACTGTCCAGGGCACAGCTAGACCAGGTCAGAGAGTCTGGAAACCTGCAGCATCAGGTCTTCAAGATGCTTGAATTGTGGAGGGAAACGTTCAGGGAGAACGCCACCCTAGGAGCTCTCAAGGACATCGTCAAAGACCTGGGTTGGATCTCGGTCTACACGCAGATCGTAAACACTCCGGACAATTTCTACGTTGTTTTGTAAAGGCCCGGAGGATGAGACTTTTAGCTAGGCCAGCCAACTTAAATTTGACAGTTGTCATTGTCATTGGGAACCTGGGATCAGTGGAATTATGAGGGATTTAGAGAAGCAGCTCGACCAACCTGATGGACTGTACTTTAACGGATGATGATGATCACCTGATGGCACACAATGAAATTCTGACTGACCTTAGGAATATTATCATCAGGGACTTTGGGAATATCAGTCAACACCTGCACGGATTCAATGTGTAACAAGACCTATTTTTTCATAAATAAAGATGAAATTCAATCGTAGACTTGGTGCAGGAATGTCGATCTGTTTCATCGGTGTGCTGGAAATCTGGGAGAGAACTTAGTTACAGCCACAGGAGTTTGTACTGATGGCACAGCAGCACCTTCAAGATCTGGGGAGCGTTTCATGAAAGGACTTGTCAGACGTTTTATCCGACAAGTCCTGTTTTATCCGACAGTTGCTATAGTGAGTGCTTCTAAACCAATCAGAATCCTGGAAAGTTGTCAGATCTGACAACTTGTCAGATGAAAATATTGATGAAACTCCCCCCTGATTCTGTGAAATTTTACCATGGATTTAATTGGTTCGGATTTCAGTCAACACTTGGCCTGTCTGACCAAGGGACAAATAAGACAACCTTTTAATCGTAAATGAATATGTAGTGCAACTTGGGCCCGAATTCACAAAGGTGGTTTCGTTTGAAACCATGGTTTTTAGAAACCGTGGGTTTTAGAAACCATGGTTTTTGAAAAACCATGGTTTCTAAAATTTGGTATTCACAAACGATGGTTTCTAAAACCCACGGTTTCAACAGTGGTCTCAAATGAAACCATGGTTTCAACAGTGGACTCAAATGAAACCATGGTTTAAACCATGGGTTTTACCTAAAAACCAGGGATTTCCCCTTTTTAGCGCGTACTGAGCATGCTCAGTTTCATTGAAAACTTGCATCCTACAGCTAGCACTGGCATAAGTGGCAATACGGTCTGATTCTTCAATTACTACAACTTTCTTTCGTTTAAATATAAAAAATGAAAAAGGTGTAATTTTATGCGCTTCTAGCTAACTATTATCTTGCGATTCCCAGGTACAGATGTATTGCTGCTGTACTGTATTTGGTGATCGACTCGGCCCCGGGACCCCGCTTAACAACCGACTTAATTTTGTGATCATAATTTATTTTCTTCACTTTTGTCGCAGAAGATAGACTCTCTTGTATTTCCTCAACTCAATTTCTTCATAGAAAGAGTAAAACTTAGTGTAGATGCCTGATTTGTTGAGGTTTGTCAACTTTCTCTCTGATCGTGAGTAGCGAAAAACGGATTAAAGATTCGGGTGCTTTTCATCGCAATATTAGTAGCTCGGCCCCCGTAGTTGCCGGGGCGCTTCAGACCCGAAGATATCCCCAATCATGGAAGTGTGCATGTACAGCCAAAGAGCCGAGCTTGGCTGAGTTTACTCCAACGACTTGTAGGATTAAGCCTGTTAATTAATCGATCAAAGAAGAATGTCTATTGCTGCTCTCCTTCAGACAAAATTAGATGAAGCTTTACATCGTAGGATCTGCCCTTCTACTTTTTGAAATAAATATATTTATTTTCCATGGTGTGTAGCTTGGTTTTAAGTGGTAATAGGCTTCAATTTCTTGACTTGTAGATGTTCGATTCATAATTCAGGCTAAAATTGCATGTATAGTACACATGCACAGGCGCTGCAGGGGGGGGGTCGGGCGTTTTTTGCCCCTGCCCCCAAAATGTATTAAGGGAAAATATACATGGGGGCCAGCTTGGGACGATATAATCCCGGCCCCCAAAATGTTCAAAAGCATGGCTCTACGCAGCAGTTGCCCCCCCCCTGGAATTTTTGAAAATTTAATTTTACAGAAAACTTTTATATCCACTATAAATGTGCATGAAACTTTCAGTTTCTCTTTCAAAAATGCAAATTTGGTATTCAACTTCATATGGCAAATAATAAAACCCACTTCACAGAGGGATATTATATTTCAAAACAAGTATTTTTACTATTGAATTCTATCTTGTGCATATGCATTTTCCTGAGATGAATGGAGATATGAGAAAAATGGAGATGTTGAGAGGGATGGAAATGAGAGGAATAGAGTTGATGAGGGTGATGGAGATAATGGGAGGAATGAAGGTAATGGAGATGAGGGATGGAGGGGAACTGAGGATGGAGATGAAAGGATAGAGTGATGGAGATGGTGAGACGAGGGATGGAGATAAGGGAGATGATTAGAGGAGAGATGTAGATGAGAGGGATACATATAAATAAGAGGAGTGATGAAGATTAAAGGGGGATGATCATTACTATAGTCATCAACATTACCATCATCATCATCAACACTAACATCACCATTGCCATCATCTTTATTGTCATCAACCTCATCATCACCACCAACATCGTCACCACCATTACATGTATAACCACCACCACACTTGTCACCATCAGCAACATCATCCTCATCACCACCAAAGTCATCTTGATCATCTTCATGATTATTTCATCCAAATCAGAAAAAAGGGCAAAAGACTACTCTTCTTTTATCATTTCTGTATATCTTTAATTTGCATGAAACCATCCTGCACCTTGGAAAATCACACCAGGAAATTACATAAAAAATATAACACACTGAAAATCTAATAATCAATTGGCATTTTAAAAACATTGCAAAATTACAAACATTTGTGAAATAATAAGGTCTAAGTTTTGATATATTGCCACATCATTCTTGTATTACAATACAATAATGGCCCAAATGAATAATTATTATTGTTAATTATTAGCTGGTATTTTTCTGGTTGCCTGAGTCGAGCTCTACTTGTGAGGCTACCTGGTTTCCCAAACTAGGCCATCAGGTTATCCTTTGGGGTCAACTGAAATTGTATTTTTTCCAAGAAAATGCATTAATTGCCCTTTTAATTTGTTTCATTCATGCTCCCTAAATGTGCATGTGCCAGGCCAAGCTAGTGTTTTCCTGTTTGCCAGAGTTGAGCTCTACTCATAAGGCTACCTGGTTGCCCTAGCTAGGCTGTTGCCCTGGGGACACTTGAAAATAATACATAAAAAAAACAAGGTGAACCACCAGTCTCGCCTGATATCACAATCAAACTAAAGTGTATGCTATATGATTTTTTGACCTTATCCTCTTGGACATGCATATGGTATTTAATCCCCATCTGTGCAAAGTGTAAACACAACTGATGCAAAAAAAAAAGAGCAATTAGAATTGATGACCCTCATGGACACATTTGCACATTTTGGGGCATGCAATAAACTTTCTGTGAGCTATCAAAGTTCTAATCTTAACCCTAAAAAGACTGGGGGGGGGGGCTGATTCAGCCCCCCCTCGACATTTTTCGCGATAAATCCGCCGCGAGAAATTTTTTTACCGCGTGGCTCGCTGACTTTTTACTTTCAAGTCTCGCGCAACTTTTGAGACCAAAATTGTGACCCCCTGGTACGCGGTTCCAAAATTACGCAACATTTTGTAAGTGCATGCAGACCCAAAATTACTCAAAAACGTGAATTTGTGTACAAATCAAATGCAAATAGTGTTCTTAGCCAAAATTCATAAATGTATCATTATTTTTCCTTTTACTGCTTAAAATCAATTATTTTTATATTTTTTATGGTCAAAATAAAGTCCCCGAAAATTTTCATTGAAAAAAAAACAAGTCGAAAAACAAAGAAATACATAAGAAATTTAGAAAACAATAGAATACATCAGAAAATAAATGTGATTTTGAATTTTTTAAAAATCAATTTGATCAGATGCCTATCTAGAGTATGTGAAACAAAAATTAGCATTTCAGGGGCATTATTTTATTAATTAGAGCAAACTTATGATTTTACGCATAAATTAGCATAATTAACGAGACATGAGATTTTTGCAGAATTTGATGTTATAGTTTTGTAGATATTGCCATGGGTAACGCGTGTGCCAATTTTCATCGCGGTCGTGCGATCGACAGACGAGATCATAAGGGGGGTCTGAATCAGCCCCCCCCCCAGTCTTCTTAGGCGTCGAAATAGCCCAGTCTATTTAGGGTTAAGCATTTGAAATAGACAATTTAAATCATGTGAGAATATTTTACATGAAAAAGTAAATGAGGAATTTGCATTTGATGCATCCTGATTAGTGTTTTTTTTTATTGAACAATAATTGAAGATACATGTAGTCTGTGAAAGAAACTAAATCTGATGAAAGTTCATTTCAAATACTTCATGTGAAATTCTTAGTAATAATGTGCTCTTTTAACCGGGCTTTTAACCCTAAAACCCGGGGAGGGGGCATAGAACTATGGTGGTGGGGTGAAACCCCCTCCCTCAACATATTCCACAACCATTCCGCTGTGCGAAATTTTACGACCGTTCTACTCGCCGACTTTTTACTTTGAAGTCTTGAAAATCTTTTGAGATCAAATTTACGATGCATGGGCATGCTGTTGGAATTTACTCAACATTACATAAGTGCATGTCAGACCCAAATTGCTCCAAAATGTGATTTTGTGTACAAAGTCAATGTTGAATTTTCTCATCTTCTTCATTTGGATATGATTGTTTTTACTTTCACAGGTGAAATTACTTGATTTCAGCATAATTATGCTTCGAAAAATGTTCTGCTATAATTTTGGCAAATAACAAGTTTGAAAAACAAAGATATACATAAGAAATTCATAAAACAATAAAATACATAAGAAATTCATTTTCAATCTAGGATTTTTTTTTTCATTTTGATTGTTATCA
Source organism: Lytechinus variegatus (assembly GCF_018143015.1). Taxonomy (NCBI): domain Eukaryota; kingdom Metazoa; phylum Echinodermata; class Echinoidea; order Temnopleuroida; family Toxopneustidae; genus Lytechinus; species Lytechinus variegatus. Next base: position 38,945,182 of record NC_054740.1, on the reverse strand, counting down.
GTGGTATAAAAGTATGATCTATGCAGAAATTAGCATAATTAATTCATATAAAAGATCTGACGATTTCGGAAAAATTAACCAAACTGCATTGCACATGACATCCCCCACTATTATCATACCAATTTTCAAGGCGTTCATGTGATCATTGGCAGAGATCTCAAGGGAGGTTGATTCAACCCCCCCCCCCACCCCTGTAAAAAAAAGTGTTAAAAAAAGAAGACACAAATAATGAAATTCTTACTTGTACATTACAAAGAAATACCTGTTCTAGAGCAAGTACACTGTACAACAAAAGTTAATGTGAATGGATAGAGAAAAATAAAACATGCATGACACTGAAAACGTCAAAATAGGATGTAAAATAAGAAATTAATCGGGTGATAAAACAGGTGATATGCAAACAAGTCTATGTCACACACTCACTCTTTCTTCTGTATATCAATATATGAGATATATTATAATGCTTGATTTTTACAGAATTCACAATTATGAGAAAACTCTTCATTGAGTATAGGTTGCCACAATGGCTTTTTACAAGTTTCAGGGAGAAATCAAACCATACTACACTTGTACTTTATACACATTATGAGGGGGGGAATGCATGATACTAGTATATTACAAAAAGAAAACACTGAGTGGAGAACGTCACTTTGTCACTCATTTGCATACTGACCCGGATGTGCATATATCTGTTTTGTGAAAATAAGCGAAACTTCAAAATGTCAAAACTTTCTCATTTTACATCAAATTCTGATGAAATTTTCAGTGTTATGCTCATTGGACTTTTCTCTATTATATCAAAGAAACTTTTTGTTGGGGTGGACTTGCCCTTCAGGAAAGTACAAGGCTTGTTTCAGGAATTCCTCTATAGACATGGGTCCCATCGATCACTCACACAGTTGTTGTTGGGTAGCCTCAATCTCATCTCTTGTTGTTGAAGTTCTCACAAAACCTCTTTCTTCTTGCTATGGCTTGTGAAACATCTTTGATCACTCACAAACAGATGATTGCAACACTGATGCCTCATCACCATGTATTCCCTGAAATTATCCTGTAAATGAAGATATATTGCCAGAAGTTGCATCTTACTCTGTGTTTTTATTTTTATTTTTTAAGATGACAAAGAGAAAACAAAATGTAACTATTCTATTGTCTTTACATTGTAAGATTTGAAAAAAAGACTGGTTCTCATATGGAATCCTTTAAAAATTACTTTACTGGTCTAAAGGCTAAACCTATCCATATCCCATACACATTTGTGTGACAAACATACATTGAGCATAGCTGATGCAATACTTTTTTCAAATAACCAAGATAATGATGCAACCTTTCTTTTTCTTTAATGTTAATTAGGGATTTGGAAGAATCTGTCCACAATGGATGACAAAACATATAGTTCTAATTTACATTTCTGATTATATTATCATATGCTCAGTTCATTGTAAATTAAAAACAGGCAGTTGCCAATATTTATTATCACTTTTTACATTGAGTCTTCCTTCTTACAAGAATATCACTAATATTTGCATACACTAGGCTTGTCTTGAGATGTTATTGTCATATAACTTTCTTATTAAAAAAATACTTACAGCATACAAAAGCAGAATTGTCAATACTTGCAGAGAGAAAGGTAGTCTATCACGAGGCCCTTTGTCCCTCTTCAGGCTCAGATCATCTTCAAGCATGTTGATGAGGTAGTGTGTGGTCTCTTTTAAAAAGTTTCCTCCTGTCAACGACTCCTAATTGCAGTTCTTGTTGGCATATTCCTATTGAGTTAGAGTGAGAAGCAAAAGAAAATATTTAAACATTGAAAAAAAAAAAACTATGTATTCTTAACTACCTTTACTGTGTACTGTTGAAATTAATAGGCCTACCTTTTAAATCTGCATATTTGGTCAGTTGACTTTTTTTGCCCACAACCTAATCAGATCGCCATTCTCATAAAGTTAAATTTAAATTGATCAACTGGATCTACACATATTTGACATTTAGGTATTATACTCTATGACCATGTGACACGGAATTTAGATCAATTCAGTCACTGTCAGATGTGTACATCAACTAAGATTGAAATTGATCAAAATAAGTGGTTCTTTATTATGACAACAAATTTTAAGATAAAAAATTTTTTAGACGGTGACAAAGAGAAAATTTAGAAAATAGACAATAGTCCACATAGAAACAAAAAATAAAATGAACATACCTCTCTAACAATCCTCATTTAATAGTCTCTCAGGACAGCCTGTGCATGTTGTAAGATGTTTTCATCCATTCAAAAATTTACTGCGGAAATAAACAAAGTACAGGTAGATCTACATTAAATTACTTTTAAATCTAATGGACATGAAACATAATTCAACATCTCTTCAAACCTACCAGATTTCTAACCAAAATGTAAATTCTTATTATCATTTGGGGTGATTTGTTAAAATAATCCATTCAATTAATTGTTCTACGGTGCTTCATAATGTAGCTCATCGTATTGTAGCTACATCATGTAAACAAAGCCAGTCAAGCCTATTGTATTACGCAGTGCGCAGCAAGGGATGGGAAGATTTTGCAATGGCCACCAGATCAATCTGATTATTTAGGCCCTATAGAATATCTATTCCTTTTATTATATAAGGTGTAAAAAAGGTATACAAATTAAATTCAGTGTATTTAACAAATTGGCAGTGATGTGGATATTGAAGGGGATTCCATCATTAACATTGTTTACCAACTTCGACACACACTGACACAGCCCTGGCCTACATGTAGGGCCTACCCAAGGCCAGGGGCTAGACTAGCGTGTCTAACTTGGGCTACGGCTTTATGATGAAAATTTTTTTAAAAAATCAGATTTAGAGTCCTCGAGCAGAGGGGTGCGAGGCTAGATCTACATCTCTCAAGTTGGATCTGAATATGTGAATTTCGAAAAATATTTTTTGTGATCACTAGACTACTTGGTGACAGGATCTAAGGTAGACACAGTTATGAAGTGTTTTCCCATTCACTAAAAATTGACCCAATATTTTTTATGCTGTTTAGTTACAAACATGTCTGCAATTTTGTGCATGCAGTTACTTTAATCAGACTAGCCTAGATACTAAAAATTAATATCAAGCTAAGCTAAGGTAAAAATTAAGAATAATTTTTTTTTAATTTTGCACAATTGTGGTTGAAAGTCTGACTACTTGGGCGGCTTTGTCATTTTATCGCTATGCAGCAAGATATCATAATGCCTTCTCCTGAGCGAGTCGGTGCCGGTGGGACAGCTCTTCGTTATCTCTTGACAGGACACAAAACTACACGCGTGGGACTAAAAAATAACTTGCGTGCGATAATGCTTTTCCCATCCCAAGTCCACCGTTCCGCTCTTAACTCTGCATGCATTTACAGCATTAATTATAACATTTCTTCACAAACAAATACATGCAGACGTAGAAAAAACATTCATCTTCGCTATAAAATGGTAAATTACTTACGATGTTCTCACGGCTCGGCAAATACCGATATTAAACGCTTTGCTCCTCTTCATTTCGTGCAAAGCTATTTATCGTCGTCTATGCACTTGCTCAGCAGTAGCTCAGCAATGTACCGAAATACTGTTCTGTGATTGGTCAATCTGCCTAAAAACCATGGTTTTCCTAAAACCCACGGTTTGAAACCACCTAAAACAGTTGACTCAAAATCATGCCGAAAACCCACGGTTGAAACCATGGTTTCATTTGAAACCACCTTTGTGAATACCAAAATCAGCAAAACCCACGGTTGAAACCATGGTTTCTGCAGAAACCACCTTTGTGAATTCGGGCCAATAAGTTTGGTGTGAAGATATATGTAAACTTTTGGTCCAACAACAGCATTAGCTGATAAGACCTCGATCAAAATGAGGAATACCTGACAGTTTTCCATTATACAGCTGTATGGGATCTTTGACCATCAGGGTGTGCAGCGCTAGTATTCTGAGTATACCAAGAATGTTTATTCTAACTCGAAAAACTTGGATAGGATATTCAATAGTCTGGAGGACAACTTCTAGTTGTATGTCATTAAAAACGGCTATATCCAATTATGTTCTATAAAAAGAATAAAAACTCTACAAACGATTGAGTAAAGATGGAAACATGGATGGTTTGGGGTTAGATTTATCCCATATCAAATTTCAACATCATATAAAATTCTTACAAAGTATATTTTGTACCAATTTACACAAGAAACATCGATGTTCTCTTTTTTTTACCCAATATTGGGTAAACTTATAAGGGGGTATAGGACTATACAGTGCGTCCCAGAATAAACGAAACCGAGATTTAGCGATCATTTATCATAACTTAATCATAAATAGAATAGGCAAATGACCTACCAATTTAAAGCTTAGAATCTCCTCTTTTATCTGATATTACTTAGGTTATTTCTTATTCACGCATGAGTGAGCAAAAACCATTTGAAGAAAGGATACCAAAAACTCATTTGGCGGGGTCTATCTGGGTTTCAAAAAGAAAACCACATTTCTAAAAAGTTCAATATCTGCTCTTTAATTTGGTACCAAAATTACAAAAAATGGTCAAGAAATAAAAAAGTTCTGTTCATTTGAAATAAGGCTTGTATTTCCATAATTTCATGAGATAAACGTGTTTTCACCGGTTTCCCACAGAAGCTTTCGCATGGTGAACAAAAGATTTAATGCATGGCTGATCGTCAACAAAACAGAGTGTCGAGAGAGTTTGAAAGCCATCCTGGAGAACCTCTTCATTTTATGAAATTATTGAAATTCAAGCCTTATTTCAAATGACCAGAACTTTGTTATTTCGTGACCATTTTCTGTAATTTAGGTATCAAATTAAAGAGGAGATATTGAACTTTTCAAAAATGTGGTTTTCTTTTTGAAACCCAGATACCCCCCGCCAAATGAGTTTTTGATATCCTTTCTTCAAATTGCATTTGCTCACTCATGCGTGAATGAGAAATAATCTAAGGTAATATCAGATGAAAGAGGAGATTCTAAGCTTTAAATTGGTAGGTCATTTGTCTATTTTATTTATGATTAAGTAATGATAAATGATCGCTAAATCTCGGTTTCGTTTTTTCTGGGACGCACTGTATATATCATATGGGTCTTTGACTGCATATACAGTTAGAATAATAATGTTGTGATCATGTTTTTAAAGAATTAGTCCAATCCCCCAAAAAGTTGATTTGAATGCAATAGAGAAGAGTCCGGTCTAGTATGCTAAAATTTCATCAAAATCTGATGTCAAATAAGAATGTTGTGACATTTCACAATTCGCTTATTTTCCCACAAAAACAGTTATATTCACTATACACAATGATTTGTTTTTGCGAATGAGAGAGGTGATGTCACTCACTCGCTTTGAGTGACATCCGGTGACATCATCAATTTGAGATGATCTAATACTATAATGTATAGAGACTGTTCAATCTTTTTAAATCCTTTGAGTCTTCGACATAGACATAAAAAAGCGATGTTGTTTTTGTTTTAATTGGAATCACGACCAAAAGAACTATAACAAAGAAAATAATAATTTTGAATTCAAATGCATGTGAAATGGGTTAAGAACACAATTTTATTTCATAGTATCGGCCTTAGCTTTAGAATGTTTGCTTTTTCAAGTATTCTAGTATTATAATAAGAAATTTCAAAAAGAGTAGGATCCATGCATAATAGTTAAAAATGAGTATATTCGCCATCAACTTTGTATTTTTATTCCTGGTATATGTATTATTTATGATTGTTAATGTCACTTGTGTATACTATATATTATATTTTACCTTTTTAAATTATTTTAAAGTCGAAAAAAAATTAAATTAATAACTGATCTCATGTCCAGCACTTTTATCTATTTTGTGTCCGTTTATTTTTTGTTCATTGGGTACCAAAAGTTTTTTAAATGTTTTAATGTTGTAGGAACCCATTGACATGACGTATCAGGGGCAACAAATTAAGATATTATTATATGCATTTCTATTACTTGGTTGTGGCATCAGTACGAGATATGAATTAGATATAAGGAAGATCTTGGAAACATAATCACTTGCCATACCATATCCATGTGAAACTTTGAGGTAGTTAAAACAAGTTAATTTTCGACAAATTAATGATTTGAATTAATTATTCATTTTTCTTCTGCTGATTATTTTGGCAAGCCTTAAATTTGTACTAGAGTTATGTTTGTTAACGGAATTTACACAGGAAAGGGAACAAATCAAATGCTCCAATATAGTGTTTAAATTAAGCCAACAGGATATCAAACTCGCTCCCATTGGCATTACAACATTGTCTTTCCTTATCATGCTCTAATTTTACCTCTCTTTGCTTTGTGACTCAAAATTACAGTGTGTCTCATATTAAAAAAAAACACGAAAAACATATACTTTTTGATGGTCTGAACACTGAATCATCTAATACTGGCCAGTTTCATAAAAACTTGTTCCAACAAATGACAGTTAAAAGCTACTGGAATCCTTCAATCTGATTGGCTGATAGTGAATTTGCTATAGCATAAACTGTGCAATGTTTCAAGACTATGAAACCGGGACCCTAATGACCACCCCCCCCCCCAAGCCTTTATGTCTTTAAGCGAAGGCCAGGCAGGGATCGTCTTAAAAAGTGTCGCTCTAGATTCAAATCTATTATAACCCAAATTGCGATTGATCTTAGGTTCTTTTTGTAGTTATGTATGTTGACCGCAAATCGAGGTTGATTTTTATGAGATAGTATTCTACATGAGTATTTTACCGCAAGTCGAGGTTGATTTGAATTTATCGTAATTCTAATTTGTAAAACGGTGGAGGAACCGTGGGGGGGGCTTGCCGCTGTGCCACGGGCTTCAACCCCCACACTTTCCCATAACCATGCATGTAAAAAAAACGTAACAATTACCATCTGATTGTGATTTTTTTGCATGGTCAGCCCCCCCCCCCCCCTCAAAAGAAATTGTTGGCTCAGCTGCTTAAAGTTTAAAAAATCAAATGTAATTCCCGCTAAATGATTTGTTAGAAATCAAGCTGCGTTTGATAACAGTTCTTTAGGAAATTTGACCTTCTTGACCAAATTGTTTTAAACAAGGCTTTATTATTAAACGAACCAGCATGTTTTATCTATTGATTTTTTTTTTTCAGCTTATCTATACATATACCTGCAGTAATATAAACGGGGAATAGAAAGAATTATATATAAGCTTAAACTTTTGCTCAAAATCATACTCCAACATTTTGCCTTTTAGGCGAATTAAACCATTGGCATATCGATTTTTTAAAGCTATACAGTGCGTATCAAAAAAAGTTTACACTTAGAAAAAATCCTGTAAAATTATATATTTGTAATATCCTGATGATTTTTCCACATTTTAGCATTGGTACAGATCCATTTAAGCAAATGACGATATAACTGTCGAAAAATATTTCCCGCTTGAGTGAGCACCACTTACTTTTGAAAAGTTGGTGAAAAATGATTTGCGCAGAACTTTGAAATAGTTATGCGAATAAAAGTAGACCTTAATCATGAAGAACACGTGGAATTTAGCTAGTAAAATTGATTTGAAGATATCTTTTACCTTTTTAAACTTGTTTCCTTGCCAAAAACACTTCGAAGAGTGCATTGCGCCCCACCCCACTCCCCCACACACCGAGTCCATCGTGACGATATTTGCTTTACACTGAGCTGTGATTTACATGAAATGGCTTAGGCTTGATTTTCATATTGTTAATCATTGCCAAGCTTGGGAAAAGTGTGGAGAAACAAGTATTAAATGAAAAATGAAATGTAAAGCCACTTTAAATGATAAAAACTTAGTGAAAAGTGCTGGAGATGGCTGATATAAACTTTTGTTCAGATTCAGTTATGTCCTCAGATCCAGCTGGCACAAAAAGGGTAAAGGTTGTGCTTACTTAGTGTTAAAATTTCAAATTTGGGCGGCAAAATTGTTACAAAATGCTTGAATGTATCTGTTTTATTTCAATTGGCTAAAAGTGCTAGGGAAATTTATGAGAAATGCTTCGCAGGGTAAGTTTGATTTCGCCCTTTCCCCTTGACACCGCGTGAAAACAAGCATTTCTGCGCAAACAGATTTCTGCGAGCTTTACAAAAATGGACAGTGCTCACTCAAGTGTAACATTCTGTCAAAACTTTTACTTTCATTTGATAGATGAGACCCAAACCCATAATTATATGTGAAAAAAATTACCCACATGTTGCATATTTTTGAATTCCCAGGGCTTTTTCAAAGTGTAAACTTTTTTTTGATACGCACTGTATAATGATGACTTGTATACGTGATTATGTTAATTTCCCGCTCCCGTTCCATTATTATTCATCAACCTTGATGAACCATATACATGTATATTATTTTTTATTGTTTCGATTTCGCATATTTCATACCGCGTATATCCAGAGATGGCTAGCAGACCCTGTGTGTAAACACCAAAGTTCTGCCCCTCCCCCCCCCCTTACAAAAAAACCCCAACATAATGGTAATTATAAGTGAATATTGTTTTTCAAACCGTGATGAGGTTTGATATTTGCTACAAGACGAGAATAAATAAAAAAGTTTTAGCGCCTATACCTGTCTTTATTTACTCCCCTTTCCCCTTTCTCTTCATTTTCTTCTCATTTTTTTAGGCCTACAGGTGGGTGTTTCATAAAGCTGTTTGTAAGTTGTAGCGACCTTAGAACGACTGGTGAACATTTCTTATACCCGCTTACCACAAGAAAGGATCGTTCTTAAAGTCGCTCTTAACCTATACGATCAGCTCAGTATGAAACTGCCCCAATCTACAACAAGGAAAATTCCTAGGGGCATATTGCCCCCTGCCCAGTGGCGTACCTATAGGATTTTCCACAGGGAGGGGGGGCAAATTCGTCCGCCCAAAAATTTGACAAGTAAAAAAAAAGTTCTTTAACACAAAATATATAGGCTTTCGTAGAAGGAAAAAAAAATGATAAGCAAAAAAAAGGGGTCTTCAAGCTCGTCAGGGCCGGGGGGGGGCAGGGATACGTCCTTTGCATGGGTTGTGACTCGTCAGGGGGGGCAGACTGCAACCCTGTCTCCCCCCCCCCCCGTAGATTCGCTAGCCCCTGCCCTGACCCTGTGTTACCCTGGGCGGTTTGAAGGCCAAATCCACCCTATTGTCGAGGCCTAGCTGACGGCTGCTTCTTACTGGGCGAAGCGAGGAATATATAGCGAATTATGAAATCCCTCGCTTCGCTCGGGAAGCAGCCGCCAGGGCCTCGACAAGAGGCTAAATCCACCCTGCAAAGTCGGATGTAAAATCAGAACGAATTAACATCCTGGTTCCATGACATTTGCTCCGGCGACAATATACCCGAAAATATTGCTCCGCTATAATTAAATTCCCCGCACAACGAATGGAATGGCCAACTTTCACCTATAACATGTAAAATTTAAGACTATAGGTACCCTTCCTAAACCTATACAAAGGCATATAGCTCTATCCTATTGCAACCCTATACCGTATAAAGCCGGGAGTAATTGTCGCCGGATCAAATATCGTGTCACCAAGTATATTGTATCACTATATAGTTATGATGCACAGACAGCGTCACCTACTACTCCCAATTTCTTTTTTATATTGTTTTATGGAATATTCCCCCCCCCCCCCCCCCATTATAGTAGTGAAACAAGGTTGAATTGATTCCTGTACTTGAAAATAAGGGGCAATTAATTGAAACGGTTGCGATTCACTTAAGATTTTGCCAAATCTGCAAAAATGTATAAAGGGAAACAGCTTTATCTTTTGTATTTGCTTTCTGCTTCTTTCCTTCTTTCATTTTCAATTAGTTTTATCGAGAATGGATTATGTATATAGGCCTACATTATGCATGTTTTAAGTCGATTTGGAAATAAAATAATTTTTTTTAATTTAAATTGAAACATAATGAAATAATAAGAAATAGCGACGGATTGACATTATCGACTCCCATTTGCATATCTTTTTGTGCTATTTATGAAAAATGAGTGAAACTTAAAAAATCATGTCCTAACTTTCTTATTTTAATCTGATTTCTAGGGAGAAATATTTAGCAATATATATGATTCCTAAAATGTTCTCTTCTTATTCAAATCACTTTTTATTGGGGTGGACTTAATTGTGCCCTTTAACAAGCAGGAATCTACTAATTATATGATGGCCCATTTGCATTTTTGTGCCATGTTAATTATGAATAATGTGCAGTACTAATCTGCTTCGAATTTACGTGACGTATATCCTGCGGTTCTTTTCAAGAGATCTGGCCAGAATGTTACCGCTATACCCACAATCCTTGGCCAGAAAAGTTAACCGTCATGGAAAATGCGTAATACATCATATAGCCATGTTTTTAAGGCCTTGTCTATTCTATAACAGAATCACATAACAAAATATTGATATCCATCAAAATTGTATTTCATTTCAATGGTGATCCTAAATTTATATTCATATCTTGAAAGAGAAAATAATATAACTATATACTGATTTTTATTTTCTTTAAAAAAAAATCATTACTATGAATATTATTATCATCATCATCATTATCGCTATCACCATCATCATCATCATCATTGTCACCTGTTATTATCATCGTCATTATTTTTATTAGTATTATTGTTATTATAATTGCTATTATTATTATCATTATTATTATTACCATTATATCATTATTAGTATTATTATCGTTATTATTATCATTACTATTCCCGGTCATCATCATCATCATCATCATCATCTAGTATATATGTTACAATTGCTTATTTAGCATGGGTGTCGATCGGTATTCTTGGTTGGGGGGATGATTGACACAAATGTTCTTGTGGATGGGGATCTTTCAACATTACCCCACTAAAATCACAAGTTAGGACATTAGGGAGTGATTGATATGCATGGTGTTCTTGGAAATTCCTTCATTGTTGTAGTGTACTGTACTTCAAATTCAATTTGTGTTACAAGTAAGCCTATTCTAAACTCATACGAAAGAAAAAATGACAAAAATTGTCTGGACCATGTACATAGTGATCTGTTTATTGAGCAGGATGTATACACAGGGGCGTCGATCCATTTTTCAGATGGGGGGGGGGCAAAATCATGAATCAACGTTCCAAAGGCGCTCGATCACACAAATCGAACAAACTCACCCACACACCTACACCCCCCACACACATAAGCCTATATTTTTATATATATATATATGCATGTATATATATATATATATGTATATATATATATAATAATAATAATATAGGATATTTATATTGCGCACATATCCACCTTGTTAGGTGCTCAAGGCGCTCCTATATTACCCGGTATATATATATATATATATGTGTGTGTGTGTGTGTGTGACTCATAAGAGACACATATCTCACCCGGCCTCACCAACAATGCGCGGCGCGAAGCGCGAGCTGAAATTTTTTAGTATGACATGAAAACAGGAGAAATGTACCTGTTTAGGTTTGTTTGTTATAACTCGAGGAGGATAGATACATGTATCTCACTAGAGAGCGCCATTTATATTCTGACGTGAAAGCTTGATATTCTAAGCATTTTTGGTACCAATGATTAAGATGGGTATAGAAGAACAATAGATGCGAGTGCAAAGCGCTAGCTGAAAATTTTGATATTTCGATCTGAAAAAAAAGACAGATTAATGGACGCTTTTAATAAAGAACAAGATATAATTATCCAACAAAAGATTATTGCAAATCCAAGCGGGAGTTCTTTTGAGGTTTAGAACTGAAAACGGGACATTCTATTCACCTATATAATCATGAAAAGTATGGGGTTTTGGTACAGAAATGATGCGAGCGCGAACTGAAAATTTTTATATTCCAATCTGAAAAGAAGACATTTTAAATCAAAATCGAGTTGGTATCTCAATCTCACTTGCTGGTTTCAGTGTAGCATTACAATCTTATTTTATTTTTTAGTTGCACATGCGGAATTATTGGGAGGGGGGGCAAAACGATATGTCCCCCCAATCATTGGCGGCGGAAGCCACAAATTTTAGGAGGGGACAACCCAAAAAATTTTGACAAGCCAAAAAAAAAAAAGGTTTTCAACCCAAAAATTTGAAGGGGGGACGTAGGAAAATAAATTGACAAGCAAAAAAAAAAAAAAAAAAAAGTCATCAACAACAAATTTAGGGGGGGGGGACCGTCCCCCCTCCTCAAATTTAGGGGGGCACGTCCCCCCTGTCCCCCCCGCTTCCGCCGCCTATGCCCCCAATATTTTCATTGGTGGGGCGATCGCCCCCCCCCCCCGACGCCTCTGTGTATACAACTTTTCTCTTAAATCTATAACCCGACTGGCAATATCTTTTTTCTTAATGCATGATGACAAAATGCAGATTCGGACCAATTAAGACTAGCATAAATTACAAACTGCGTGGCTTCTCGTGCGCCATCGGGCTTACCGTCATTCCATAGACCTATTTAGCTATATGGTTATTCCTTAGACGATTTATCTTGCCACCTTTTTACTCCTGTTTATTTTTCCACCCTTTTGAATTAATTGATTTATTAAAATTAATTTATTAACCACTGGTGGGATGGAACACCCTATGGCAACAAAAGTTGTTTTTCGTTGGGGTCATTTTATGCCATGTGTTAAAATGTCATTTACATTTCATACTTTTTCATCTTGAACCTCCACCCATCTGTTTGATAGTCCTGAAAAAGAATGTTTTTATTTAATAACAATTAATATACACAAATTGCGGGGGAAACAAAGTGATTGATAGCATACTATAATCATCACTATAATCATCATGATCAAACTTTTCATTTTTTCATCATCATTATTATAATTTTTCTACCCTAAATTATTCGGGAGATGATAGTACAGGCCATCCCCCCACTTGAAATATTGGGGGGGGGGGGATATATCCCCCCCCCATCCCCCCATGATCGACACCCATGTTATTTAGCACTTTTTTCTTCTAATTTTCAGTATTAATTAACATCATGAACTTTTCCAATAATGATAATAATAATATTATTATTATGATTATTATTATTATATAGAGAATGTTAATAGTACATGTGATATGATCAACAGGGAATTCAGCAGTCGAATCTTTAACATCAAGACTAGGCGCAGCTGCATGCTGCACCATGTCAACACGCCTCTTTCTTCCGAATTCGCTCATCGACGACTGAGTCTGAGTGATGAGTATTCAAGACTCTTTCTTACTATTAGTTTAGGGGATACGGTAAGCAGCCTTATAAGTCATATCTCATACTGTATCAGTACTCTTACAGACGTAATTTTTTACACAGTTTTACTTAATTGTGACTGTCTTTTTCGTGAAATTGAATTGATCTGAAGAGATAAAACAACAAGCGGCCGGGCCTCAGGCATGGGCATGGCGTCTGCTCCAAATTCCATCAGACTCCCGCCGGCCAGTGCCCCGTGTGTTTTAGGTCGGGACCCGTCAAGTAATAAAAGTCTCTGTACTGTACTAGCATGCAGTGGTTTTAATGCTCTCGGACTCAAATTCTCAACACAACGTAAATCCTACTTGACAAAAAATATTATGCAAATTGTATTTCGTATCCATTGACCATACACTGTGCCAGAGCTACCAAGTCTCATGCATAATGTGTGAGACTCAAGCATTTTGGATTCTTACTCTTAGTCTTGTTCATCCCCTCAAACATGTCAAATCTCTGTCTCACGCAACTATCGGTCACAGCCTATCCCCATATACATTGTACACAGTGTCTGTGATCTCACTCAGATTCACAGAAAATCTCATGCATTGCTGGTCTTTGAATTTGGCATCTCTGCTCTGCATGGGCAGTGATGGGTGTCGATTTATCATTTATCATGTTTATGTCTTGTTGAAGGACAAGGGGGGATGATCTATTGTTTCATGATCATGATGATCCCCCTATCTATGTCACGGATCGACACCCTTGATACTGTCTGTGCTTACTTTGGGGGCCTTATGCCTGTTTGTTTGCCTTGCCCCTTTTTCTATGCATCAGATATTCGACCCTAATCGACGGAGGGATTACCGTACAATAGTCATATTGGCATTGGTCTGTTATTGAGTTACGTTGATTCAAATTGGCTGTGAATTTATTACAAGCCCTCATGCAGTACTTCTGCAAAAGATTTAGGCTCACATTTAAGCAAAAAGGGCATGATGGTTGATAAGATTGTCGCATTTTCAAATGGACTAATCATCAAGCAGACCTTAATACCAAAGTTAAGAAAATCAACGAGGGGCACATATTGCTTTACGTCTCAACATACAAGTAAATCCAAGTAAGTAAACGTTAGAGAACGAGAGAGAGAGATTGCCTATGTTATAAATTCAGGAGGGAATTTGAAGTTACTTTTTCTATGCTTTCATTTACACCCAGGTCTTCACAGGCATCTAACCATCAAGAAGGATTTTGCACCTTAATGGCCACCATCATCATAACCCTTTGAGTCATTGTGAACCATGTTAAGATACAGACTCCTTACCTTTGATGTGAATAATACCCTGATCAGGGTGAGGAACTCGGTTGGAGATCAGTACAGGAATGTTGCCAAGCAGTTTGGAGTCAACATCAAGGCATCCGACATCAATCGTGAATTTCGGATACAATACAAAGACCAGCTCCGGAGACATCCCAATTTCGGGGTAACCACCAATCAAACAACGGAACGGTGGTGGGACGAGGTCGTCCATCGTACTTTTCAAGCGGCAGGATGCAATTGCGATGAAGGCATCCTTGATAGCATATCCTCCAAACTCTTCGATGATTTCAAAACCAGCCAAGCATGGGAAACGTATCCTGAAGTCAAGAAAATGTTGACCTTTTTAAACCGCAATGGAATTGCCCTTGGTGTCTTGTCAAATAATGACGAACGGTTATTGAATACGTTGAAAGCAGTCGATATCGCCGACCATTTCGCTTTCATCCTTCCATCAACAATTGCAAAATGTGAAAAGCCAGATGCAGAGTTTTTCAATATGGCTTTGGAACGCTTGGATATTGAACCTGGGCTCTGTGCCCATGTTGGAGATAATGTCGATTTAGATTATCGTGCAGCACGTACTGTTGGCATGGATGCATATCTTGTTGATCGCGAGGGTACGTTGTTGGAGAACCATCCAGAAATCAACCCTGATCATCTCTTGTCTGATATATCTGACCTTGAGCCTTTGATTTTTATGAAATAGTTTTGCCTTGTTCTTGATACAATATCAATTATTCATGCAATCTGGAACAAAATCAATTATTCATGCAATCTGGAACAAAATTGAGTCTAATAATAGACCAGTCCCGCAATACAAAACTAGGCAATGATCGTACAACAATTTTCTGCATTTGATTGCATTGACTACAATGTACAATCAATCATGAAAATCAAGCATACAAGTAATTGCTAACCTTTGTGTTACGGTACCCAGTTCAGAGTTCTATTCTGCGCATGATCATCAGAAGGTCATTTGTATGGCAATGAGAGAAGCACCAACTTTGATGTCTTGACTATAGACAAGGCTCCACATTAACTTTTTTTGGTGGTGGCCCGTTCGGGCCACCAAAACCTTCAAATAATTTTTTTTGGTGGCCCATTAGTAAAGTTTGGTGGCCCGAAAAATATAAAGAAAAACATTAATTTAAAATGAATAAAACAAAGTGAAATATTCTGCAGTCACTAGTTAACACGTACCACTATTCTTTGTACATCTTGTATGTAAATCGTGCTTGCTGTTATTTTACTTTGCTTATTTTGTGGTAATATATAAATTGTTCTATCATTGTAAATATGAAATGATTGAAAGAGAATAAAAGAATTGTATTGTTCCCAGGTTGTGCATTTTTAATCTCCGTGTCGACACACACTCATAATGGTAAAGTAAATAAATAGTGCATTTAGCAAACTCAGATAGATTTACAAAACAATTATTTTTCCTTTCTTCCTTTTTGATCATAAAACCTAGATTATGCAGGCCCCAAATCCAGTTTATTTTCTCTTTTCCAGCATATTATAGCAGGAGAAAATCACAGAAAAATATGCTGCAGAATTTATAGAACAAAAGAAAAAATGAAGAAAGAAATGAAAACAAAGAACAGGAAAAAAACATTTGAGAAAAAAACAAGAAAATGTAACTTTGTAAGAAAAATGAATAAGACAAAATTATCAAAAAATGGGGAAAATTATTATTATTATTCAGTAGAAACATGTTCTTTAATCAGGCATATTCAATGGGAAGGGGTATAAATGGTTTAATCACTGTAAAAAAATGAAAGAAAAAAAATGAGAAAACGGCAAAAATTATCTGGAAAAAACAGTGAGAAAATTCCTTCCCTATATTTGACAAAATGATGGAAAAATTCACATTTCATATCAATGAAATGCCTTCCCAAAGTATTTACTTCCTTAAGAGTGGTTTAAGAAGTCATTTGTAAACAAGAAAGAAAGAAGCTGCCTATTTATTTTTGGCTAGAAGAGACACAGCTTCGAAATAAACCAAATATCAACATACATACAAATGCACATACGGGACTGTGATGTACTCACCTATGTGTTTTATGTGTATTAATGCATTTGGAAATCGGTCTTTTTGAGTCAAAAGAGAGGTCATAATTCCTCCTTATAATGCTTGCAGATAATCAGGTTTCAGTAATACGGACTGTAGAAGGGCATTTCATTGGTGTAAAATGTGACTTTGACGTAGATTTTTCAGAGTTCTGGGGAAGATTTCTTAGCAGTAACATTTCGTATCGCAGCTCCCTGAGTCTGAATAGTCTGCTCGTGCACAGCTAGCTGCAGTGGTTTCATGCACGCAAAGCTCAGCCAGACAGCAGGCGCGGCCGGCTGAATAATAGTTACTGTATGCTAGCGGTAGTAGGCCTACGTACTGTCATGACTATGCAATCTTTGTGTGTGTGTATTTGTGTGTAGATTAACAAAAAAGGCGCATGACGAATTGGCTTGCAATTTGAACTGCAGAAAGTTGATAAATACATGCAAAATCGGGAGAAAAATTGCGCTACTTTGAAAATTATTGGTTGCCCGATTCGGGCCACCAAAACTTAACATTTTTTCAATAATGGTTGCCCGAGATGAATTTTTGGTGGCCCCGGGCCACCGGGCCACCGCTAATGTCGAGCCTTGCTATAGATATTCTATTTAAATTGTGTATTTCATTAGATCCACTGCAAAGTAACAATGCATTCATTAGGCTATTTCAATCTCTGTAAATTATTGATGGTTATAAATCTCAAAATGCATGAAAAACTACACAAAGTGTTAGTTTGTTCCCCTTTTAATGCATTATTGTCTAATTTAAACTGAAATGTGCTTCATGACCTCAGAAGTTGAAAGTTGTTTTGATGTAACAATTTTGAAGTTGACTCTAATAAAAACATATTATATTTATTGTCCTCAAAATCAACACGTATATAATATGTGATGAAATTGCGATTTAAAGGGGAATTCAACCTTGCTTTTCGAATGTCGCGTTGAGGGAAGAGAGAAATAAGTAAAACAGAATGGTGAAAGTCTGAAAGGATTCGGAGAAGCAGTAAAAAAGTTATGGCTGTTTTAAAATTGAGATCCATAAGACTATGTAAATTGCAAACTGGGCAAGTAAATTATGACAAGTGGTAGGGACAACTTTCCCATAGACCATATACATATTCCATATCAGGGATTTGTGGTTTCATAACTTTTCCTCAGGGCAGTAATCAAAATATAACACTGGTACTCTGGTAGCATATTTGTTTTATGTTGTCGTGTGTATAATTTTAAGTAAAACTTGAAAAAAAATGACATTTAGCCAGTTTTATGTATCGGAGTAAATGAAATTTTTGAGTAGTCCTTGCCTTACATCACTATCACCAATTCTGCCAATTTGAAGTCTTCATAGGTTACCATTTTGTTTTTTAAAAAATGTGCAACTCTCTTATTGTTTGTCCGATATATTGTACAAACATTCACTTATTTGTCAAATTTTCCTATTTTTTCTCTCAAAAACAATTTTTAATTTAATTTGGGTTCGATTCCCCTTGAATGAGAAACTGATGCTATGTCTCTTGGAGTAAGCATACATAAAAATATTTAAATTGTACTAACCATGTCACTGAAGAATATATATTTATAAATATATGTTGAAAGCCTTTCCAAGCAATGTTGGTGTTCTGATTAGTTGATACATTGTCTGCCAATATAATTCCATTTGAAATGACAAATACATGTAGCTGCCAAGCAAAGATAGAGAGAGAGAGAGGGATGGGTGAAAGAATACCACCATTGTATAAAGCCACTGCCATACAAATTGAAAATACAGAGATAGCACCATAGACGCAATTGCCCCAAAAGTGAGAAACCCGCCCCATGGATCCACCATGCATCCGTTGAAATCAATGTTAGTAGGTCATTTACAATGTAATACACAATACGTACAAATACCTAGCAATGATTATGCAATAGACATGTTTACCAATGTATATTTTTTTTTCTATATTAAAAGGCAGTATTTTACTAGGGAGGATAAAAGGAGGTATGTGAACATGCTCCAGGAGCCCTTTTCATAAACTTGATTTGATAACAAATTGGCAATACCTGTTAAAAGCTACTGAAATAATTCATTTTGATTGGCTGAAGTAAACTTGTATTGTAATAGAAACAGTGCCTTCCTTATCAAAACAAGTCTTCATAAAATGGGACCATGCTAGATCAAAGGTGACACATAGGCCCGTATTCTAAGTTAAATGAAACCCGACTTCAGAATACGGGCCATATTGTCTTGAATATTTTGAACAATTTTCTCATGAACAGTGAATTAGTGATTAAAAAAAAATCGTATTTCTTAAA
The DNA here is from genome assembly GCF_018143015.1 of Lytechinus variegatus. Classification (NCBI taxonomy): domain Eukaryota; kingdom Metazoa; phylum Echinodermata; class Echinoidea; order Temnopleuroida; family Toxopneustidae; genus Lytechinus; species Lytechinus variegatus. The sequence continues at coordinate 38,926,363 of NC_054740.1, read as the reverse complement.
GGTTGTATTGGGGATGGTGACTGGTGGAATAGAAGGCATATCTTCTGAAAGATGTACAGTATGTGAAGTGTGAAGAGTGGGTCAAGAAGCTAGGGAGGCAGGAGGGGCACACATGAGGAAACTTTGGCCCCATACCCTACGTGTGTGTGTGTGTAGTATGGGGGTAGACAAGGGGGACTGACCCTAACATGGTCTCTTGAGTAGTGGGGGGGGGGGGGTGGAGAAAACAAGGCGGACAAGAATAGACCTATACCTACTGAGTAAAAATGACTTTCTCCTGAAAGTTATATTGATTCCTCTATCACAAAAGGGAACCAATCCTGACGTCGCCTTTGCATCCACACGCCGTGATTTACCTAGGATAGGCAGGCACCCCCCCCCCAAAAAAAAAAAGAAAAACGACATAGGCCTACTTTTGAAGAAAAAATAGCTTCTTTTAATCAATCTGTGTCTTTTTTTACATTTCTTTTTAATAGTAAATCCAGAATCGCTTAAAAGGTGACATGTGATAACTATAATGTCAAATCGTTCCTCTACAAACTGTCGTTCAATCGACTTATGATTTCATTCCTTTGGCTATATAACTTGTTCCCAAGACCCAATCGTTCCAAAATTACCTGTGACCAGTAGATATTCGAGGGAACAATTTAAAGGGGAAGTTCTCTCTGAAGAAACTTTGTTGTAAAAATAGCAGAAAAAATAGTAAAAATTATTGGTGAAGGTTTGAGGAAAATCCGTTGAAGAGTAAGATAGTTATTAGAGTTCAAAATGTTGGATTTGTGACGTCATAAACGAGCAGCTGCCTCATGTGATATGTAATGCATGAATTACAAGTTTTTATGGTTCCTGAGGACTTAATTATGTTTTCGATTCATGATCGGGTGTGAAATGATTTGTCTATTGATATAAAAAAGGTACAGTGAAAACCATTTTCGATTTTCTGAGAAAATGACATTTCATTGATTTTTTACCATTCGCTGTGTAGGAATGCTGCTCGGATATGACGTCACAAATCAAATAATTGAAATTCTAATAACTTTTTAATTATTATTTGATGAATTTTTCTTAAACCTTCGGCAATATTTTTTATTATTTTTTCTGCTATTTTTACAATAAACTTTTTGTCAGGGTGAACTTTCCCTTTAAATTTTAGCAATTACTTCGCAGACGCTAACGCAGAGAGTCTTATCAAAAGCCCTTCATGACAAAGCAGCATTTGTCGAAAATCGGTTAATCAATCAAAACAGCAGTGTCGATCGTCCCAGACAAACTACATATTTGCAATTTCTTGTCCGGTCCGAATCTTAAGACCATGTGCTCCTGGTCCACCAACTTTCGGCAATGGCCTCTAATCTGTCCACTGTGATTTGACGGGCATGATCAATAGATTCGTTGCTGAAAGTGTCTGGGAAGTGAATGCTAAATACACTATTAAAGGGATGGTCCGGGCTGAAAGTATTCATAGCTTAATAAATAGGGTAGAATTCGCTGAGCAAAATGCCGAAAATTTCATCAAAATCGGATAAAAAATAACAAAGCTATTGAATTTCATATTTAGCAATATCTTGTGAAAACAGTCGTCATGAATATCTATTAGGTGGGCTGATGATGTCACATCCCCACTTGTACTTTTGTATATATGAAATTAGGTTTATTCAAAATTTTCCTCCAACAACTAGAAAAATTGGATTACAACTGATTAGTGCATGAGATATTTATTGCTGCATCTTATTTCATTGTAAGGGAGACATATTATTTACACAAGTATGAGATAACCAAAAAAAATGATGATTTTATGTTATAACATAAGAAAACGGAAAGTGGAGATGTGACATCATCAGCCCATCTAATGAATAATCATGACGACTGTTTTCACAAAATATTGCTAAAATTTAAACTTCAATAACTTTATTATTTGTTATCCGATTTTGATGAAATTTTCAGCATTTTGCTCAGTGAATTCTACTCTATGTATTAAGATATAAATATTTTCAGCCCCGACCATCCCTTTAACTCGCGGGAGCATCGCGTTGTAGGAAATATATCGAGTTTGTAAGTCATATTGGAGGGAAATTCAGAAAAAAAAGTCATGTCACTTTAGGGGCTTCATAGTTCTGCTTGTTTTTAAAGAGAATTAATATCACGTGATATTCGTGTTGATTTTTGCTATATCAAACCCCAAGAAATTATTTTCACAAAACAGCGCACAACTCACTGACATACAAATGAGACAGTCGATGATGCCCCTCACTATTTCTTTTGTTTTTTATTGTTTGAATTATACAATATTTCATTTTTTTACAGATTTGACAATAGAGACCGACTTGACTGAACCATAGAGTATTTTAACAATGCTATTTGTTCGGGAGAAATTAATCGTTGATTTACTTCACAATGCTTAGGAGAAAATTAGAATATTTCATATTTCATATGATAAAATACAAAAGAAAAAGTGAGTGAGTTTCCTCATTTGCATACCGAACAGGATGTGCATATGTTTTGTGGTTTTGTGAAATTAAACGATATTGTAAAATGTCATATCTTTCTTATTTTACATCCGATTTTGATGAAATTTTCGGTGTTATGCTTGTTGGATTTTTCTCTTTTTATTCACATCAACTATTTTGGGGGGTAGATAATTAAAAAAAATGATAGAAATCCATCAAAGAATAATTAGATAATTATATGCAGTTTTTGCGTTTTCAATTTGTGACGTCACATCACCTATACCATAACAATGTAACAAAAAATCCATAAATTCCACTTTTTTATAACTGAACATGATGGATAACAATAGCATTCTTACAGAAGGGGATCTTGATTGATGTATATAGGCCTTATATGATATATCCACCTCATAAATAAAATCAGTATCAATTCCATTTTCAAGATTTTCAAGACTTAATTATGTGAGTTCCAGTAGTATTTAGCCTATTGGAGCCCCCCCCCCCCGGCATGTCGTCGAGTCAGATGATTCAGTAACATTATATTATAGTAAAGTATAATAACACATGGGGCAAAGTTCTTTGACCTATTGGACAAAAAAACATGTACATGTTTCCTGAACTTGGACTTCGAAAGTTCTTCCTCTTCCCCATTATGAATATCGATACCACTGGGGAATTCCACTTGCCTTGCTATGTTTGCACATTTTTACCGTAGGCCTACCTCAGTACTGTAATAGCCTTTTTACATGACGAAAACGAGACGAGCTCTCCATTCTATTCATGTGATGAAATTCTTCCATTCTCATGGCTCAGGATATTTGGTGAGTTACAAAATAATAATTTAGTCAATTATTGCGTATCTTTTCTCAACTATATGATTATAATATATATATTGTTTTATTCTTGCAATGGTTTCTAATCATGTATAGAAAATCTCCACATAGATTGTGAGCTATGTTAATTACCATCATGATATGATGTTGTTCATCGTTTAAACGTACAGACAATTCTAAAATGGGTTAGGAACGAATGCAGTAACGAATATATCTTTAGGCACTTTCTTAATAACGCAATCGCCAATTGATTGGGTAATTATGATAATCTTCAAATGAAGATTACCATATTAGGCCTTTATATACGGCCATATAGGGGGTATTGAAAGTACATGTACAAACAAAATATGAATGACAAAAATCGACAAGTCATCAAATAATAGTGTAATTATATTTAAAACCAGAGTTGATGAATTTAAAGAGAAATATATAAAACATGTAAAATATTGGTGAGAAAGTCTTGACGAAAATACTAGTATACTACTGTGTACTATAAGTATACAATTAATTAATATATCATTAAAAATTTGAAAATTATTCTTGGATATTGACATGAAGGAAATTACAACCTTCAACAAACTCAGAATAAGCGATAATAAAATAAAGGGAGATACAAAGAGATTCCAGTAGAAAAAGTCTCTGCCCTCTTTGGCATCTTGATATTGAAGATGAATATCACTGTATTACCCAATGCAGAAATCTTGATAATCCCCGTACCAATTTGATTGACAAGATAAAAGACGTAATACCAGATTTTATTACATACAATGATGCTGAAAAATTTAAGTTTTTGTTAGCGCCCAAAGAAATGGATGTAATCAAAATAAGCATCACTGAAATAAATAAAATGTATGATTTGCGTTCCAAGTATGGCCTCAAATTAAAGCAAAATTAATATTTCACAAATTATATGATGATTTTGCACTTTGATAAATTAGAACGACGAATTAGTACCCGTTGATTATTGTTTTGATAAGAATAATTATAGCGGTCAACAGTGGCGCAACTACGGGGGGGGGGACACGTGCCCCCCCAAAAAAAAAATAGAGAAACTTCGTGGGAAAGACTTAATTATTGTTCATTATAATGTTATATCATAATTATGTTATGATACATTTTTTCATAACTTAATGAATCATTATTTGCTCAGGCCTATGTCTTCATTGTTCCCGTAGCTCGCATTGTCTGTTTAACGTTTTTAAGTCAATAAACACCAAATATATTTCCTCGCACTTCGACTTATTTATGTAGTGACATATGCTTCTTTTTGACTACTTAAAGTGATTGCCCCATTTTAAGATGTTAAAGGGGAAGTTCACCCTGAAGAAAACTTTGTTGTAAAAATAGACCTAGCAGAAAAAATATGCCAATGCTGTGACTCGCGGTACTCCACTAACGGTTAATTGACAGATAGTCAGGTGAAACAGTTTCTGACAGCATATAGTTGATTGTTTTTTCTGCTTTAGATTTGTTTTGTTATGATTTTCCTTTTGTTTTCGTTTTGTTTAATTTGTGACTCTTTTTATTGTAAGAAATGTTAATTTGTAATTGTAAATTTTGTTAGATAATTCCTTAAGAAAAAATGTTAATTCAATTTTTATTGTAATCCTTACGTTTGAATTTGAATAAACTTAACTTGCATACAGTTACGGGGTGAATATACTTAATGGGGGGGGGGGGGTAACATGACCTATAGCATGAATAGAGGAGACGCCATTTTTTCCTCAAATTGAATAGGGATAACATTGAATCGACCTTTATTCTGACACTTTTTGATACTCGAGCTCTCTTCTGTGTTGCTTTCCCCTTCCCTTTTTCTTTTCTTTAAACAAATAATGGCAGTATATAGCGTATGCATGATTCTTAAGGGGGGGGGGGCTCAAGCTGAATGAAATGTTGACAACCCAAAATTTCAGGTCGTTTCCTACCCCCCCCCAAAAAAAAAAATGACAAACAAAAAAGGGTCTTCTAAAAAAAATAGTGGGAGGGAGGGGTTTTATTCATTACGGGGGGGTGGGTTATAACAAATATTGAAGGGGGGTTGAACCCCGTAACCACTCCCTGCGTGCGGTACTGTTGGTGGTTGCCACTGCCCCCCCCCCCCCATTTTATAAAATGTTGCTATGGTCTTGCTGGAATATAACCTTTCATTGGAAGATCCAATCAAAAAGGTGATTTTTTTCTGTTGTCAAGCTAGACTGTCTATCATACCAATTTTTGTGTGAAATGAGGCCCCCAGGGGGGGGGGCTCCCATTAACGAGTGGATATCATGCGTATCCAAAGAAACAGGGTCTCCGTTTCAAGATCTGGCATTGTACGTACGCACGTACGTAATAAGGGTGTCAAAACCATTTATAGGGGCAGGCGCGGATCCATGGGGGGGGCCGAGGGGGCCTCGGCCCCCCCCCCCTTCGGCGAAAAAAAAAGAGAGAGGGAAAGAAAGAGAAAAAGAGGGGAAGAGGGGAAAAAAAGAAGAAAAAGAAGAAAGGAAAAAAAAGAGAGGAAAAGGGGGAAAGAAAAAAGAGAGAGAGGAGAGGGGAAAAGAAGAGGGGGGAGAGAGAGGAAGAGGGGGAAGGAAGAAGAGGGGAAAAAGAGAGAGGAAAGGGGGAAAGAAAAGAAGAAAAAGGGAAGAGGGGGAAGGAAGGGAAGGAAAAGAGAGAGGAAAAGGGGAAAGAAAGAGAAGGAAAAAGAGAGGGAAAGGAAAAGGAGAAAAAAAAGAGAGGGGAAAGGAAGAGAAGAAAAGGAGAGAGAGGAAAAAGAGGAAAGAAAGGAGGAAGAGAAGAAAAGAAAGGGGGAGAGAGAGGGAGGAAAGAAGAGAAGAAAAAAAGAGGGGAAAGAAAAGAAGAAGGGAAAGAAAAAAAGAAAAAGAGGGGAAAGAAAGAGAAAAAAGAGGAAGAGGGGGGAAGGAAGAGAAGAAAAAGGGAGGGGGAGGGAGAAGAAAAAAAAAGAGGAAGAGGGGGAAGAGAGAGGAAAAAGAAAAAAAGGAAAGAGAGGAAGAGGGAAGAAAGAAGAGGAAAAAAGAGAGAGAAGGGGGAAGAAAAGGGGAAAGGAAGAGAAGAAAAGGGAGGGGGAGAGGGGGAAAAAGAGGAAGAGGGGAAAGAAAAGGAGAGAGGGGAAGAGGGAGGAAAGAAAAAAGAGAGGGGAAAGAAAAGAAGAAAAAGAAGAGGGGAAAGAAAAGAAAAAAGGAGAAAAGAAGAGGGGAAAGAAAGAGAAAAAAGAGGAAGAGGGGAAGGAAGAGAAGAAAAGGAGGGGAGGGAGAAAAAAAGAGGAAGAGGGTGAAAAGAGAGAGGAAAAGGAGAAAAAGGAGAAAGAGGAAGAGGGAAGAAAGGAGAGAAGAAAAAAGAAAGAGAGAAAGGGGAAAGAAGAGAAGAAAAGGGGAGACGAAGAGGGAAAGGACGAGAAGAAAAAAAAGAGGAAGAGGAGGAAAGAAAATGATGTTCGAACCAAAAGGGCGCTGAAATGATGTTCGAAGGAATGTCAAAATGCTGTTCGAACTGGGGGCAGAATTGATGTTTGAACGGGGGGGGGGGGGGCGAATTAATGTTCGACGTAGGGGCGCCAAATTGATGTTGGAACTGTGGGGGTCAAAGTGATACTCGAGCTAGGGGGGGAATGGTATTCGAACTAGGGGCGCCAAATTGATGTTGGACCTACATGTAGGGGCGCCGAATCGATATTCGAACTAGGAGGGCGCCGAAATGATGTTCGAAGGGATGCCAAAATGATGTTCGAACTGGGGGCCGAATTGATGTTCGAACGGGGGGGGGGGGGGCCGAAGTGATGATCGACCTACATGTAGGGGCGCCAAATTAATATTCAACTAGGGGCGCCAAATTGATGTTGGACCTACATGTAGGGGCGCCGAATTGATATTCGAACTAGGAGGGCGCCGAAATGATGTTCGAAGTGGGGGCGCCAAATTGATACTCGAACTAGGGAGGGGGGCCGAATCGATGTTTGAGGTAGGGGGCGCCAAATTGATACTCAAACTAGGGGGCGCAAAATCAATGCTCGAGCTAGGGGGGGGGGGCGAAATGATATTCGAAGGGGGGGCCAAATTTATGATCGAGCTACATGTAGGGGCGCCGAACTGATATTCGAACTAGGAGGGCGCCGAAATGATGTTCGAAGTGGGGGCGCCAAATTGATACTTGAACTAGGGAGGGGGCCGAATCGATGTTCGAGGTAGGGGGCGCCAAATTGATACTCAAACTAGGGGGCGCCGAATTGATGTTCTAACTAGGGGGGCGCAAAATTAATACTCGAGCTAGGGGGGCGAAATGATATTCGAGGGGGGGGGGCCAAATTAATGATCGACCTACATGTAGGGGCGCCGAACTGATATTCGAACTAGGAGGGCGCCGAAATGATGTTCAAAGTGGGGGCTCCAAATTGATACTCGATCTGGGGAGGGGGGCCGAATCGATGTTCGAGCTAGGGGGGGCGCCTATGATACTCAAACTAGGGGGGCGCCGAATTAATGTTCAAACTAGGGGGGCGCCAAATTGATACTCAAACTAGGGGGCGCAAAATTAATACTCGAGCTAGGGGGGCGAAATGATATTCGAGGGGGGGGGGCCAAATTAATGATCGACCTACATGTAGGGGCGCCGAACTGATATTCGAACTAGGAGGGCGCCGAAATGATGTTCGAAGTGGGGGCGCCAAATTGATACTCGATCTGGGGAGGGGGGCCGAATCGATGTTCGAGCTAGGGGGGCGCCTATGATACTCAAACTAGGGGGCGCCGAATTGATGTTCTAACTAGGGGGGCGCAAAACTAATACTCGAGCTAGGGGGGCGAAATGATATTCGAAGGGGGGGCCAAATTAATGATCGAACTAGGGGGGCGCAAAATTGATACTCGAGCTAGGGGGGATGATATTCGAACTAGGGAAGGCAAATTGAGTTCGAAGGGATGCCAAAATGATGTTCGAAGGGGGGGGGGGCAAATTGATGATCGACCTACATGTAGGGGCGCCGAACTGATATTCGAACTGCCGCCTTGTTGTTGGCTCATTGTTCCATATATTGAAAGTTTGAAATGCCTTGGCCCTGAGGTTTTTAGGCATGGCCTTGGGGATTGATGCCTTGGTCTTGGGTATTAAAGCCTTGGCCTTGGAGGTTTGAGCCTTGACTACAACACTGATGGACATATTGATAGATATTATTTACAGAAATTTTGAAGTTTACTTGCAAGCACTAAGAAATAAATTTTCAGAATTGAACCCCGAAGGGTTGATGCAAAATCAGCACCCTATGGGTTAAAAAATTGAACCCCTGATTTGGGGTTAAAAAATTGAACCCTGCGGTTGGGGTTCATTTTTGCACCCTGCGGGTTCAAAATTGCACCCATAGGGGTTCAATTTGAAATTTAGGGGTGCAGTTTTGAACCCGCAGGGTGCAAAAATGAACCCCAACCGCAGGGTTCAATCTTTAAACCCCAAATCAGGGGTTCAATTTTTGAACCCATTGGGTGCTGATTTTGCAAGAACCTTTCGGGGTTCAATTTTGAACCTTTATTTTTTAGTGTGCAATATGTAAAAGAATAAATGATACTTTCATTGTAATGGTGAAAGTTTCGGATGCGTTTTTTATTTTTTGACGAATCGTCAAATACTCAAATAACTGAAATAACTCTATGGTTTATATCGTTCCTATATTTTTTGTTTCATGTAGTAATGCGTAAAAGACAGCTATATACAGTTGATGATACGACACCTTTTCTTTTCTAACCTACAGTGGGAAATCACGTTTTATTTTTTTAAACGAATTCCACTGAAAATATTACGTGGATTTACTCAGGTCTAAACTGCATTGCTATCATTTACATTTATTGTTACATCTTGAAATAGTTGATGTATACAAGATACATGGGACCTTGGAATTCATGTTTCACTAGTATTGTATGAAAGAGAGAGAGATAAGAACTTATCGTCCAAAATGATGCGAACTTAAGAGCATTGTTTTCATATTTATAAAGACACTGACAATAAAGTATGTTTTTACAGTAATTTATCTTTAGTATCTTATATTCTTTTTATATACACCGTTTACACGCATTTTGTTTCTTTTGAAAATCTATTTGGAGTATATAAAATTTGAGCAAGATTATAAGATGCATAACCTTTTGATACTTTATATGATTGTTGCAAGAGCGGAAGAGCCAATGTTTGCTGATTAGGATTGACAAGACAACTCAATGTTTTGAATGGAATTCAAGCGAATAACAAAAGATTATATAATATATCCAAACACTTACAGATCAAAGTAGGCAGTGCACTCCCAATTAGTAAATGCTGAGTGCTGACTACTGAATCTACCTCACCTTTATAATAAAAAAACATGTAAATTTATATCTTTTTCAAGAATATCTTACCCAAAATAAAATATTAATTTTCTTTCATGCAGAATATACAATTAAGTTATTGCACTACCAGTTTTCATACGCGGCGATACAGGGGCGTCATCCCCATAAGATTTTTCAACCCCTGAAGCAAAAAGTAGAAAAGAAAAAAATAATGGGAGTACCCACAAGAACGAAGAATGCCTACAATGCAAGAGAGGTTTCTGTGGAACTAGACATTACCCATTCGGCAATGGGAGTCAATATTTCGGAACGATTATTACTTGACTTGAAATTAGGGCCCCCTAAGAAATCCTGGATCCGCGCCTGGATCCCGCTCACATAATTCTAGCAGGGCCTACTCTGATGAGAAGTTAAACGAATTGAAAGCATCAAATGGTTAAAATAGAAATCGCTCGAGTTTCCCGCTCGCATCGATTATTTGTTAAAGTGATATTACATTTATTCATGAACAAATCATTATAAAACCATTATTCAATTGCATCTTCTTCATGCATAGGCGGATCCAGGTGGGGACCCGAGGGGCCCGGACCCCCTATTGGTAGAGCAAAAAAGGGGGGGGGGGAAGAAAGAAAAAGGAAGAAAAAGAAAAAAGAAAAGGAGGAAGACGAATGAATAAAATAAGATGAGAGGAAGACTTGGAAAAAATATTTTATGTCACTATATAAAATTTTCGCTCGCGCTTCGCGCTCGCATTGCCTGTTAAGTGATCAAAATATCTTGTTCAACACGGAGCTTGAATATCAAGTTTGGAAGTCAGTATACAAAACATATTTCTCCTTGGAAATCGAACTTTCATTAATTTTTGTGATTTACATATTGATTTTTAAAAAGTGCTCTGTAAAAATGATAGTTTTATGGTCTGAATATTAACATTTTCCAATTGCGCTGCGCGTTCGCGAATTTGATTTATCAGGTACCTATTATTTTCATGTATTCCATAAAGTTTTCAAAATATCCCTTTTCAGGTCTGATTGTCAAAACGCATCAGCTAGCGCTGCTATGCTTGCATTTTTGATTGGCAGGTTATGTATGTCTCAATATTGATTGTATAACAAACTACTTAAAATCCCCTTTTCATGACAGTTTATCAAAAATTTCTGCTCGCGATTTGCGCTCGCATTAATGTTAAAAATATATCAACTAATTAATGATGCATCCTATTCATGAATAAAAAGGTGCTTGAAATGTTCAGTGTTCAGGCCATAATATCATCAGATTCCGCTCCCTCATTATGCATTAATACTAAGATATCAATTTAATAATTAAATTGTCACTTTTGTTTTATCTCGCGCTTAGCAAGATGAATAGGAAGATATATAGTCATCATATTCATATGATAACATGTCCTAAGGATGTCAAGGTCCAATGTCTCAAAATTAAAGTAATGATGAAACATATCAGCTCTTTATCAAGTGCGATTTATATCCACCTTACAAGTTTTCTACAAAGTGTTTGAAATATCAGATCGGAATATCAAATATTTTAAGCTCGCGCTTCGCGCTCGCTTTTATTTTCATGATAAAAGATTGTTTAGAATGCCTAGATTCTAGGTGTAAATCTGAAACACGCGCGCGCATTTTCATTCAGTTATCCAGTTTCAGATCACAATATCGAAAAATTCTGCTCGCCCTTTGTGCTCGTATTAGGAAGATCCCCTTTCTCATCCCTTTCATGATTTACAAAACACGAATAGAGTTTCCCGTTCAAGGTCGAAATCTCGATTTTTTTTACGCTCGCACTTCGCGCTCGCATAATTTGATTGTGAAATATGTAATGTCTTCATGGCTAAATGCAAGCAGTCCTTAAAAGGCACTTTTCGATCAGTTCAAAACGCACTTCGCGCTCGCATCATATAGCTATCTTGTTCATGATTACAAAAACTGATTAAAGTTTTCCATTCTTTATGTAGAAATGTCAAAAATTTTGAGCTCGCGCTTCGCGCACGTATTTATTTGATTGTGAAATATGTAATGTCTTCATGGCAAAATGCAAGCAGTCCTTAAAAGGCACTTTTCGATCAGTTCAAAACGTGTACAAGCATTTTCTGCTTGCGCTTTGCGCTCGCATTATTAATGTAGGAAGATCCCCTCTTACTCATCTTTTTCATGATTTAGGAAACATGAATAGAGTGTCCCGTTCTAGGTCTAAATCTAGAATTTTTCCGCTCGCACTTCGCGCTCGCATCAATTGATTTGATTTGATTTATTGTTTTCTTCTGCATCCATAACATTCGTATAATACATTTTTCACAACATAAAAAACATAATATGTTAGCACTTTTGGCATGAATCATAAATAATGAGTACTAAAAAAATAATTCCAGGCAAAAATGATTAACTATATGATATTCACAATTTGCAGGAGGATTGTCATCATAAGTAGATTGCTTGAAAAAATGACAATCCCAAACTTATACTAATTGAATTAATACATTTATAAAGCAGAATTGGCATATATTTTCAAATACGAAACATGAATTCATGCAATGTTATAGTATGAAGATGAAGATGATAAAGGTAAGGGTGACGGTGATATGATGATGATGTTGATGATGATTATGATGATGATGATGATGATGGCCATGGAGATGATGGTGGTCATGATGAAGATATTGGTAATGACTAAATCGAAGGAGGAATAAATTCACGATAAAAAGGATATGACACAAAAATTTTACTTCAAATATTCTGATAATAACATAGATTTAACGTTTGCCTTAAATGAGTGAAGAGACGAAGATTGTTTTACAGACTCTGCTGGTAGAGAGTTACACAAATCTGGACCATGGTGTCTTATGGATTTCTGCGCAATAAGCAGTTTGGGGTTGATTAAATGGAAATTTGAAGTTACGGGTAGGGTATGAATGAATAGATGTATTCAGAGAATAAAAATTGTGGAATGAAGGTAGGTGGGAGCATGTTATTTACGTACTTAAACATAAGTAGTAAACTTTGAAGTGTATTTATGTCAAATACTGCATTAGAGTCTTTAGTTTATGGAATAATGGATTTGTGTGTGATAAATATTGGGAATCAGTACAGATTCGAATCGCTTTTTCTGTAATTAAGTAAATTGTATTAAAGTTTTCCATTCTTTATGTAAAAATGTCAAAAATTTTCAGCTCGCGCTTCGCGCTCGCATTGTTTAATTGATGAAATACGTAATGTCTTCATGTCTAAATGCAAGCAGTCCTTAAAAGGCACTTTTTGATCAGTTCATATACAAACCTTTTCTGCTCGCGCTTTGCACTCGCATTACTCATCTTTTTCATGATTTAGGAAACATGAATAGAGTGTCCCGTTCTAGGTTTTAAACTACAATTTTTCCGCTCGCACTTCGCGCTCGCATCAATTGTTTAGTTATACTGTATAGTTATCCTGTTCATGATTACAAAAACTGATTATTAATTTTTCCATTCTTTATGTAGAAATGTCAAAAATTTTCAGCTCGCGCTTCGCGCTCGCATTATTTGATTAATGAAATATGTAATGTCTTCATGTCTAAATGCAAGCAGTCCTTAAAAGGCACTTTTCGATCAGTTCAAAACGTAAACAAACATTTTCTGCTCGCGCTTTGCGCTCGCATTACTCATCTTTTTCATGATTTAGGAAACATGAATAGAGTGTCCCGTTCTAGGTCTAAATCTAGAATTTTTCCGCTCGCACTTCGCGCTCGCATCAATTGTTTAGTTATACTGTATAGCTATCCTGTTCATGATTACAGAAACTGATTAAAGTTTTCCATTCTTTATGTAGAAATGTCAAAAATTTTCAGCTCGCGCTTCGCACTCGCATTATTTGATTAATGAAATATGTAATGTCTTCATGTCTAAATGCAAGCAAGTCCTTAAAAGGCACTTTTCGATCAGTTCAAAACGTATACAAACATTTTCTGCTCGCGCTTTGCACTCGCATTACTCATCTTTTTCATGATTTAGGAAACATGAATAGAGTGTCCCGTTCTAGGTCTAAAACTACAATTTTTCCGCTCGCACTTCGCGCTCGCATCAATTGTTTAGTTATACTGTATAGCTATCCTGTTCATGATTACAAAAACTGATTATTAATTTTTCCATTCTTTATGTAGAAATGTCAAAAATTTTCAGCTCGCGCTTCGCGCTCGCATTATTTGATTAATGAAATATGTAATGTCTTCGTGTCTAAATGCAAGCAGTCCTTAAAAGGCACTTTTCGATCAGTTCAAAACGTAAACAAACATTTTCTGCTCGCGCTTTGCGCTCGCATTACTCATCTTTTTCATGATTTAGGAAACATGAATAGAGTGTCCCGTTCTAGGTCTAAATCTAGAATTTTTCCGCTCGCACTTTGCGCTCGCATCAATTGTTTAGTTATACTGTATAGCTATCCTGTTCATGATTACAAAAACTGATTAAAGTTTTCCATTCTTTATGTAGAAATGTCAAAAATTTTCAGCTCGCGCTTCGCGCTCGCATTATTTGATTGTTGAAATCTTTAACGTCTTCATGGCTAACTGTATGCAGTCTTTAACAGGACTGGTAGGCCTACCTTTCCAATCAGTTCAAAACGTATATCAAAAAATTATACTCGCGCTTCGCGTTCGCAGTATTGCAGGCACATCTTTTTTCAGAATGTTCAAATTTTAGGAAAAATACATACAATTTCATAAAAAAAATTGCTCGCGCTTCGCGCGGTCATTATAAAATAAGGATTATGATATTATACATTTATGTTGATTTAGAGAATAAAGCTAAGAGGTGACTTATAGGACTACCCCCTTCAAAGAAACAAACGAAAAAAAAACATCTTCGAGCGGCCGATCGGGGAAAATGTGGCCCCTTTATTGGCGAAGGCTGAATCCGCCCCTGATTCATGTGTTTATGAAATAAGATAATTCAACATGCATTTAAGGCACTTATGATTGCCTGGGGGGAGGGAGGGGCCGCCATAACAAAAAATGTAGGGGGTGTGCACTTGAATTTTTGGGATGGACACAGGTACAAAATTGGACAAGCGCCCCCCAAAAAGGTTATCAACCTAAATTTTAGGAGTTGCTAAACCAAAAAGCAAAAAAAAAAAAAAAAAAAAAAGGCCATCAACCTGGGAGGGGGGACAACACACGTTTCAGGGGGAGTCCACGTGAATTTAGGGGGGAACAAGGAAAACAAATTGCCCAGCAAAAAAAAAAAAAGTTTATCATAAACAAATTTAGTGGGGACCGTCCCCCGTCTAAAATTTAGGAGGGGACACGTCCCCCCCCCGCTTCCGCCGCCTATGGGGGCCGCCATTTTTCCGAAAAGTACACAGGGGCGCCAAAATCAGGTCGAATTTGGGCCCCCCTCCCTTCGAAATCCTGGATCCGCGCCTGTATAGGGGTACTATATATTTCGCAAGGAAAACTACGTCTTTAACCCCAAAAGGACTGGGGGCCATGATGCCCGCCCCTCCCCTTTCGACGCTTCGCGCGATATTTCCAAAACGCAAAGAGATAGCGTCGCAAAATTTTATGACCTTTTTTTTTTTTTAAGTCTCACGCAACTTTTGAGACCAAATTCGCGACCTTGACATACGGGGGAGCGTTTCATTAACATTTTTGTCCGACAAGATGTCAGATCCGACAACTTTCCTTCATGTTGATTGGCTAAGAAGCAGTATTACTATGGTAACTGTCGGACAAAACGTCCGACAAGTCCTTTCATGGAACGCTCCCCGGGTCTACCACCGCGACGTCACGTAACTTTTTACGATGTAATGTCATGCCGAAAATGGCTCATTTTTAAACTTTGTGTACAAAGTTTATGGAAGATGAAATTCATAAAGGAGGATGACTATTTTTCATTCTAATAATTGGTGTGCTGAACTAATTTAGGCTTTAATTTAGTTGTTAAATGGTCTGTAATAATTTCCATTGAAAAAAAAAATCGATGAAAAACAAACTTACATAAAAAAATCTCAAAACCAAGAAATACAAAAGGAAAAAATTGACTTGTGAAATTTTTCTTCGTGGAAACTTTTGAATTAGATAAAAAAAAGATGACATCTGCAAAAAAGAAGAATAAAATTTGAATTGAAATAGGGTGGTTAATATGCAAATAATGTTTTCCATGAATAAAATTGCATATTTTATTCATAATTATTTAAAAATAACAATCTTAAGATTTTTTTTTAAATACTAGCTTGTAGTTTATGTGGTAAAGAATATGCGGGCCAAATCATGCCCCCCCCTCCCCCTAGTCCTCAATACGTCTCAAATAGCCCAGTCCTTTTAGGGTTAAGGTCCAATTTACAAATTAAAAAAAAAGACTATGGAATACTTGTCAATGCAAGGGTACCTTTTGGTTTCCAATACTTGTTAAGGGTACGATTTCACACGCCAATACTTGTTAAGGGTGCATTTTCAGAACATGGAAAATACCTGCATGTTTACTTTCGAAACCCCATGGATGCGCATGGTATCCACTCGTCAATGGAAGTGCCCCCATTGCCATGGAAAGCGGGGCCGCTATCACCAAAAATTATTTTCATGGGGGTGCAGCACTTATTATTTCCATAGGCAGCACCCCCAAATGAATTATGGATGGTCTGACAAAATGGAGAAACGTAACCAAAATGACCAACATTTTTTTTTTACAGAAATCTTTTTTTTTTGCTTGTGACTCATCAATATCCCCCCAAAATCGTTCAGGGCCCTGCCCCCCCCCGAAAGAGGCCCGGGATTACTCATTGCTCGATCTTTTCCCTGAAGGACTTTTTTTGTAATGTAATCAACAACAGGGGAAAGTCCACTCGTTACTCCAATATCAATATACTAATCATGGGTTTAAATTCATATAAGTTCTCAGAAATAGTATAAAGACTCGTTACTCCCATATCAATATTTGTATTAATCACGGGATTGAATTCATCAGTATGTTCTCAGAGGTTTTTTATATATGCGTTTTCTGTCTTTATGTACATATACTTCATAGATTCCTGGCAAGGTTATTTGCTGACGCAATGTCCCATGACTTGTACGTATGTGCTGACGTATTGGATGAGTAGGAGAAGAAGAAGGAAAAGAAGAGGAAGAAGAGGAAGTAGAAGAAGAAGAGGTAGAAGAAGAAGATGTAGAAGAAGAAAAGAAAAAGAAGAATTTAAAAGAGAAGAGGAAGAAAAAGAAGCAAAAATTTTGCATTTTTTTTTACAAAACTACAGTTTTGTTCTAGATTAGACACAACAGAGAATAATATCAAAATGTACCCTTCTCTCTTTTTATTTCCTTCTCCTTTTTTTCTTGGTCGTTCAAAATTGTGGGGGTCTATGGTCCCAAGTTCCTTCCCCCTCCATCTGTACGCCTGTGCATTGGAAACCTTGATTTTGTACTATTTTGTACATACTTGAAATGTTATTATAGAAATTAATGATTTTATTTTATTTTATTGGCTGGTACTTACTGAATTAAGGGGATCGAATACACATAACAAGTGGAATGCCTCTGGCCGTCTCATCTGCATCATGCGATTCAACATAGCAGCAGTGCTGACTTTGAAAACTAGCTATAACTCGCACAAGATGTTCAGTGATATTTGGTTACTCTTATTTCCACGTTTGATGAACTAGACCAATACACTTACAGAGATAGGATGGTAATTCAACAAATACCCCCAATGTGGCCAAAAATCATTGACCTCACATGACCTTCGACCTTGATCATGTGACCTGAAACTTGCACAGGATATTCAGTGATACTTGATTAGGCTTATGTCCAAGTTGCAAAAGTCAGATCAATAAACTTGCAAAGTTATGATGGTAATTCAACAGATACCCCCATTATGGCCAAAGTTCATTGACCTTTGACCTTGGTCATGTGACCTAAAATGCGCACAGGATATTCAGTGATACTTGATTAGGCTTATGTCCAAGTTTCAAAAGTCAGATCAATAAACTTTTTAAGTTTTGATTGTAATTCAACAGATACCCCCAAATCGGCCAAAGTTCATTGACCCTAAATGACCTTTGACCTAAGTCATGTGACGTGAAACTCATGCAGGATGTTCAGTGATACTTGATTAACCTTATGTCCAAGTTTCATGAACTAGGTTCATATATTTTCTAAGTTATGATGACATTTCAAAAACTTAACCTCAGGTTAGGATTTGGATGTTGATTCCTCCAACATGGTCTAAGTTCATTGACCCTAAATGACCTTTGACCTTGGTCATGTGACATGAAACTCTAATAGGATGTTCAGTAATACTTGATTAACATTATGGCCAAGTTTCATGAACTAGGTCCATATACTTTCTAAGTTATGATGTCATTTCAAAAACTTAAAACTTAAAAGCGGCACCTATAGTCTCACTTTGCTATGTAGGTGAGACAAAAACCAAGGTGTAAGTGAGAAAGGCATCTCAGTATCTCTATTGCTACTTATACTTATTTTCTTAATTCACTGCTAAACTTGACGTCAATCAAACAAACGTTTTGTTGTTTGTATTTTGGATACAGATATGTGTACAGAATTGCTTTGATGACAACAATGGCAGGATTGCATACAGTATTCATCACGGGATTTCTGTTGCTCATGTATGCAGCATTCAACCCATCGCTGGCATGGCAACATTATTGCCAATGCTCAACCTTTAGTATGCAGTCAGATAGCAGCTCTGAACTCGAGCTTCAAGGACGTTGTATGTGTCCGGAATATGGCATCATTCCTGAAAATATTCGTGAGAATATTGCGAAACTAGAGCTGGATTACTCACAACGAGTCATCCTCAGCAGTGGCAACATCCAGAAATTCCATCAGATAAGGGATCTAAATATATCGGGCATGCAGTACATTGAGTCGGGTGGCCTTCAGGGGTTAGAGACATTGCAGACCCTAGTCCTGTCCAACTATTACATGCGCGTCTTGGAAAGTGAGGTCTTCACTGATCTCAAATTGACAAAGCTTGTAATTGAAGGCACGTCTCTGAACAAAATTCATGCTCTTGACAACGGGACGTTTCTCGGTTTGAACAACTTAAATCGTCTTGATATGAAATGCAATGGTATCACAGACATTTCTGAAGAACATTTTCGCGGTCTAGAGAATCTGGGTGTCATTTATTTGAATGAGAACAAAATCACGCAGATTAAAGCAGATACTTTCATCAATGCACCGTTGTTGACTGAAATATATCTATCGGATAATCGAATTTCAGAGATTCATCATCATGCATTTGTTGGCTTGACAAGATTGGTGAAAGTGGTGTTGGATGGGAACAGCATCAAAGGAATGCCTCAACCTGTGCCTGTCCCTGGATCTAGGGTGGAGTCTAATCATGCAAGACATGTGACCATCTTACTTGATGATAATCCACTACGATGCGACTGCCACCTGAATTGGATCGCATCCTGGCTAGATGCGGGTCAGGAGTGCCATGGGCGCTGCCTCACACCAAGCACATCAGCCGGCTTTAACCTGGAGCATGTGTACAAAGACGGCCTACCACAGTGCCAACTGAACAACACAGTCCGGTCAGTGCAGCCGGGAAAGCAATTGGAACTTACTTGTTCCATTATTGGTGCTTCTTGGGTGATTCCAGATGGGCAAACCTTCAAGGAACATGGTGATTGCCAAGATCAGTTTTGCTTAACCAACAGAGATTCTTTGGTGATCTGGAGGACATCCCCTGAGCTATCTGGCAATTACACCTGCCTTTCTCCAGACAGTACTCGGGCGTTCTTTTACGGGGTTCATGTGGAAGAATCAAGTGCACGTTTCACTGTTTCAGTGATTGCTGGCATCGTAGCAAGTGGATTTTTACTGTTGGTTATCACCGTGGTAGCTGCATATAAGCTGCGTGCGTCAGTAACCCCACATCCAGAACCGCAGCCTCCGGCACAACCGCCTCAAGAACAGCCACCTCCAGGAAACCCAGCTCATGAAAACCCAGGTCCTGCAAACCCACCAGAAGAAAATGAAGAAGGTGATCAAGTTCTGCTACTGGCAGGCAAAAAGGATGGAAGCTCATCAGATTCCATGAAGAAATACAATTCCATAGGGATAATATATAATAAAAAAGATTCTTTTTATCATAAGGAAAATATTAACATCTTTTGTAGCAACTCTGCATGAAAACATCCACTTTTCATTTTCAAGATGATAGTCCATATGTAAATATTCATTTGCATTAAAATTATTTTGTTTAACGAACTGGCCTGAACCAGAAATGTCATGAATTTTTTACCTTTCCATTTTCATCTTTTATTTTGGGACATTTTAATCAAAATTAAGTGATATACATTGTAAATTATAATGTTTACTATTTAGCAGATGATTTAAAACGAATTCATATCAACTGTAATTATAGGGACCAATCTGGCTTTCTATTAAAATCATGAAGATTTATCTTTAATCTAAAAGAATTTAAATTCAAATCATTTGAGATTAAAGTTACATCTTCAGGGGTGCCCAACTGTCCACATACCCATTTTCATCTAAGTGTTCTCTACCTCATATTTTGTTGGCCATCTTCACTATATGGGTAGTTATTTTCCTGTGTTTTGTATAGACCAGACCCATATTGCTTGTATTCGGACCTTGCATTCATTGTTATGGCAACCAGACTTTTACAGGATCTCTTCTTAATTTGGAACACTCTCCATTCAGACAGGTACTGGCACACCTTAGAGAAAAGACTCGCCTCTTATAATTTTTTCTCGTTATTCCACCTTGGAATTAAAATTCAACTTTAACTTACACTTAGCTGCCTGTGAAACACCTTTCGGATATATGAAAAAAATATATGTATAAGGTGTTTCAAAAGCAGCTAAGTTGAACTTCAATTCCAGGATATGTGTAGTATATATCAAAAAGTCACACTTGAATTGCAAGTTATTTGTAGTAGTGTATATCAAAAAGTCACAATTAAATTGCAAGTAATGTGTAGTATATATCAAAATGCCACATTTAAATTGCAAGTAATTTGTAGTATATATCAAAATTTCACACTTAAATTGCAAGTAATGTGTAGTATATATCAAAATGCCACATTTAAATTGCAAGTAATTTGTAGTATATATCAAAATTTCACACTTAAATTGCAAGTAATGTGTAGTATATCAAAAAGCCACACTTGAATTGCAAGTTATTTGTAGTAGTGTATATCAAAAAGTCACACTTAAACTGCAAGTTATGTGTAGTATATATCAAAAAGTCACACTTAAATTGCAAGTAATGTGTAGTATATACCAAAATGTCACATTTAAATTGCAAGTAATGTGTAGTATATATAAAAAATTCACACTTAAATTGCAAATTATTTGTAGTAGTGTATATCAAAAAGTCACACTCAAATTGCAAGTTTTGTGTAGTATATATCAAAAAGTCACACTTAAATTGCAAGTTTTGTGTAGTGTATATCAAAAAGTCACACTTAAATTGCAAGTAATGTGTAGTATATATAAAAAATTCACACTTAAATTGCAAGTTACGTGTAGTGTTTATCAAAAAGGCACACTTGAATTGCAAGTTATGTGCTAGACTGCCAAAATAAGAGTTTGAAAAGCAAGAATTGTCATCCAATACATAAAAAAATGACATTATGCGGTCTACCCCTGCATAAACGACCTTACATCATTATACTTCACACATTGTTTTGTGCTACTTACATATCATGACTATATTGTTTACAATATGAATTATTTTTGTATATTGAGCAATAAAAACACACTTTATACATGTTTTGTAACATTTAGAGTTTTGAATGCAAAAATAAAAGCAAACAATCATCTATTACTGTATACTAAAGGTTATTGAAGTTTGAAGTTGTAAATGCAGAAGTAAAAGCAAACAAGTGCACATACAAGATTATTATTTGTATGATAGCTGTATGTAATAAACCATTAATTTAGTGATATATACAGTTGAGGCTAGAAGTTTACATAACACCAGGAAATTCAAATGAAAGTTAACACTTGCCAAACATCATGAAATTTACTGTACCTTATAAAATATTTGTGCTATCATGATGAACTTGATATCAAACAAATGAGTATGTCATGCCCCTTCATCACATTACTTTGTCATAAGGAACTGAAAAATATTTAGGTGTCATTTTTCCACAAAAATCTTCATATTTGAGATAAATTAAAAATAAAAACTTGAGAAAAACACTTTACATTTGTGCTAGCTACTTCTCAATACAAACATTTCAGATCACACTTTTTTGTTCAGTGGTATAACATAATTATGAGAGAAATTGTAATATAAATCATACATTTGACATTTAAATGATTATTTCTAAAAAACAATGTTTGAAAAAATAATAGAATACAATTGGCATGAATATTACTTTTTTTCTTCAAAGAAAATTCCACCGAAAATATACTTTAATCCAATTCTGATCTGCCGACTTTGATATTTGATTTGATTCATTCACTTTTCTTCTGCATAACAATATAATATAAACCCCTCAAAAAAAGTTTTGCGACTCAGTTTTGGGGATGATATCTTTTTGTTTAATGAAGTATAAAAGATGAAACTGGTATCATTGCAAAGCTGAATTATTCCTCTTTACAATGACATGCCATTTGCTTTGATTTTGTAATCATGGAGTATGCAGTCACCCTGAACATCGAGAAAAGTCAGAAGTGAAATGTTGCAAAATGCATTGATTTCTAACAAGAGTCTCCATTTCTATAGAATTTCCACCATGCAGGTGACAGTGAATGCACTCGGTCCATCCTCGAAACAATTGGAAATTCCCTATTGGAAACGACGCATTTTGCAACATTTCATTTCTAACATTGCTGCGTATTATCATGTCTGTGTATTTCATAACACTAGCATTACAAATGACACATGATTGTAAATAATAATAATCATGCTTTCTAAAGATATCACTTTTCCACATGATGATGGCACATTAAGAAATTTATTAGCACTCAAACTTGCAGTTTGAGTTGCAGAACTCAAACATGACATGGCAACGAATTTTGCAACATTTAATGTTTTACATTGCTGCATATTTATCATGTCTGTGTATTTCATGATAACACAATCATTACAAATGACACATGATCGTAAAGAGGAATAATCATACTTTCCAATGATACCACTTTTACATATGATGATGGCACACTAAGAAATTTATTAGCACTCAAACTTGAGTTGCAGAACTTTTTTTGAGGGGTTTAGTAACACAAATATAACAGATATTTTGATAACAAACCAGGGCCCTGGTGCATAAAGCTTTATGTCATAATGACATAAAATTATGCATAGCTTAATATGTCATCATAAATTCCACTGAACAAAAATATATGGCGGGGGGAGGGGGTGATATAAATTGTATAATAGATCTAAGAAAATATCCTACCCTCAATTAAGTAAGCATACTAACTATTATGCCTAGGCCTAGCTCTTCTTATTTCGTAGGGGTAATTTTCAAGATGATGATTTTTTTTTTAAATACTGAAAGGGTACATTGTAGGCTACACAATGATACAAAAATTATTTCGAAACTCCAAATAAAACTAAAAATAAAACTAAAAATATCATCAAATTAGAATTTTTTTTTTTATAATT